>NC_135572.1:139015188-139615969 GCF_965152235.1 Eretmochelys imbricata
GCCCTGAAAAATATTCAGAGTGGGAATACTCTAAAGGAAGGGAGATTTCACTCTTTCACAAAAGTGGTAAGACATTTTTCTGGTTTGGCTATCGTGACAAAGTTCCTCCTCTGCCTTGGTGGGTCCTGCGCTTATTGGTGGATTTGCTTCTTCAGAGGTTCACAGCAGCCCTCAGTTTGGCCACTTTCGTCGCTCAAATCTGCCATTCACTCAGTTAGCCTCATCAATGGCCAGCATGGGGAAAGGAAGAAGAACAATCCCCGCAGTCTCTGCTGATCCACCTAGTGGATCAGGGAACAGGCCAGAGATCTTCCCCTCTGGTGGAACCCACAGTCCAGTTCAACTCCTCCGGTATCAAGTAGGGAGTTGGGGGGATGGAGGGATGGGGGGAACCTGGGCCCACCCTCTACTCCAGGTTCCAGCCCAGGGCCCTGTGGATTGCAGCTGTCTACAGTGGCTCCTGTAACAGCTGCATGACAGCTACAACTCCCTGGGCTACTTCCCCATGGCCTCCTCCCAACACCTTCTTTATTCTCAACTCAGGACCTTCCTCCTGATGTCTGATAATGCTTATACTTCTCAGTCTTCCAGTAGTACGCCTTTTCACTCTCAGCTTCTTGCGCCTCTTCCTCCCAGCTCCTCACACGCACCACAAACTGAAGTGAGCTCCTTTTTAAACTCAGGTGCCCTGATTAGCCTGCCTTAATTGAGTCTAGCAGCTTCTTGATTAGCTGCAGGTGTTCTAATCAGCCTGTCTGCCTTAATTGTTTCCAGAAAGTTCCTGATTGTTCTGAAACCTTCCCTGTTACCTTACCCAGGGAATAGGGACCTACTTAACCTGGGTCTAATATATCTGCCTTCTATCACTCTCCTGTAGCCATCTGGCCCGACCCTGTCACACTATACATTTACAACTTCTGAAGTTTGCTTTTTTGTATTTGTTATAAATACAAAATAAAATTTATGCATAGAAATAACACTTAACCTCTTTCAATGAATAGGAATTTAGACACTGACTTCACAGGAGTGTAGGATTCAATCTCTTAATAAATATTTAGCATATTCATTCCTCTTTTCAACACAAGCCCAATTAGCCTTGCAACATCAGTCCCCTCTATTGTCCCCTACAGATTTAGTCATCTTTGGGAGGAGTATGATCAGGTCCATATCAGATGAAGTTATTTTTGCACATTAAAACATTTACAATTTTTTTTAGATTCTCTTTTTAATCCTTTAAGCACATAGCCTACATCAGAAAATTCCAGCATCATAGTAATTGCTATCGGTATTATTAGTTACCTTATTGAGAAGAAACTAATAAAACACAAGGAAACGAAATTAAAAATAAGGCATCCCTGTAAGAAGGAGGACAGACCACTAGCTTAGAACTTGGGAGACTTGGGTTCAAGTCCCTGCTCTACCACAGATGTCCTTTGTAACCTTGGGCAAGTCACTTAGTCTCTCTGTACGTACCTCAGTTCCCCATCTGTAAAATAGGGATAAGAACACTTTCCTACCTCACAGGGGTGTTGAGAGGATAAATTAAAGATTGTGAGATAAAATAAGGTACCTAAAATAGACTACTGTGTACACTTCAGTCCTTAAGTAGCTAGTGTTTCTTGGAGAAAAATTATTTTTCAAATAGTCTATTTCTGGCCAAATATAAACTATTTTCATACACCTTGTTTTTACTCCAATTTTGGCTATGAGCCCAACCCTGCAAATACTTCTGTATGTGAGCAACTTTATGCATGCAAGTAATCACACTGAACTAAATGGGATTACTCATGTGTGTAAGCATTTGCAGGTCTGGGATCTATATTTCTTTTCTTTTTATCTCTGTTATACAATCGGAGAAATTTCTGACTTTGACTGTGTTACTAACACCTCTTGTAAGTTATAGGAAAAGCAGGCAACGGGAAGTAAACATTAAATAGTGTTATAAAAGTGTCACTTCCTCCCAAAGCCCACTTCTAATCCAAGGCTCCGGGTTATGAAAAATGCTTACATTTTACTTATTCCAAAATGTCAGGAGCACTTCGTACTATATGTAATATCAGAAATATCATGGAAAATAAAGTTTTAAAAATAAAATCAGCATTTTCAAGGCTAGTACTGACAGAGCCATTTTTACAAAAGTTATATTAGAGGCATCAGCAGATAAAAGACTGAGACCACAACGCAAGAGCTCATCAGAAAAGATTACAACCTGATTTAATATTGTGGGGAAAGAGGGGGAATAAAAACAAAATGCCTTTGACCATTTGGATCAAATTCTGCCCTAACACGCTGTGTAAACACATTTACTGCAAAGGGCTGCAACGAATGTACAAAGAAAACAGTGCAGAATTTATCCCTAAATGTATTATTTGCAGTATAAAATTATTCCACAGAATAATAATACAACTTGGAGCATTACTATTTCAAAGTGTTGCAAAAACATGAAGTACATTAATCCTCACAACAGCCAGGCAAGGTCAGTAGGTATTATCATTCCAATTTTACAGGTCAGAAAACAGAGGCAAAAAGATTAAAGGCCTTACCATAGAACACATGCAGCAAGTTATCAACACAGCTGGAATTAGATAGCATGAGTTTCTGGGCCTGACCAGCCATCATTCATCTAGCCGACATTCCCTTTGTGAAATCAAATCTATATTAAACAGAAGCTGGGCCCAAGCTTCAAAATCTGGATATGGAATTCTAACATGCACGATATGATGGATACAGCACTGGGCTGGGAGTCAGACAAGCTGGGTTCTATGCCTGGTTCTGCAACTGACGGACTGGTTGACCTTGGGAAAGTCACTTCACCTCTCTGTGCTACTGCTTCCCCCATCTATAGATGAAATTTTCCATCTGTGCAATGTACTTGGAGTTGTACAGATTAAAAGAACTATTGATTATTATTTTGTGACATTCAGATAAGAGATTTTCGTTCAAGACTATTTCTAGTGCTAAAGCAAGGATGGATAAATGCATAAATGCTAATAACTGTAACAGGAAACTCAGACATGTCCACTTTAAATCCCCTAGACACATTTTATAATGCTTTTCACCATGTGGGAAGGAAAAATGGTAAAATTTTGTTTAAAACAAACTTTGTAGATAAACTTTATAATGTGCAAGTCACAAAAGAAACTCATAAACCAGTGTTTTGTATGCAGAAACTATCAAATAGTTTCTCAGCACTGAAATATCAACTGCACACTATGGTTCCAGTCCTCCAACACGTACAGACTGGCTTAACTCCTGCGTGTAGCCCCTCTGACTACCCATGAAGCTCAGCAGGAGTACTCATGTGCATAAAGTTTCTCCTGGGTGTGTCAGCAGGATCAATGCCAAGTAATGCTTTTGTAATCATACTGAACCATGGAACAAGATGAAATAGATGAATAATAGTTGAGCTGATATAGATCAACAACACGGTAGGAAACTCCCTTACAGCTTAAGTATGCCTTAGTTACTCTTCAAACAAGTCAAGTCACAACATTTACCTCTTCAACTTTAGAATGAGAAGCAAATATCTCAAAAAGAAAATCTTCACAGTGCTAAAAACTTTTGAGCAAAACAGTTTCTGTGCATTCTATTACAGCAATATCACTTGGGCCATTACAGTTCCAAGGACACAGTCAATTAATAGTGTTGCCAATTCTTGCGATTTTTATCATGATTCTTGTGATATTTTGCTGTTTTTCTTAGCTGCAGCTCCTTGAGTCAGGTGATTGTGTGAAAATCTTAGCTTTTATTTTTTGTTTTTATTTAAATAAGTTCCTAGCCTTCATGGTTGCAGAGAAAAGCTGTAAAACAGACTCTTACAAGCTCAAATCCAAGAAGACAAATAAAAAGAACCCCAAATTTATTAATTATTTTTAGAAATCTCATGAGTGTTAAGCCAATCTCGTGATTTCTGGGGTTCAGCTCATGATTTATGAAACTTGAGGTTGGCAATACTATGTGTAGTAAATTAAAAAGAGTTACAAGAAATTCCAAGTTCTACACCTTCCCCTGAGAATCCTTGCTTATTGGCATGGTTCAGCAATCACATGGTCCTATTTTTTTTATTTAAAAACAAAACAAAACAAAACAAGCAAAACACAACTGTTACTGGACCAGTGTTTCTCCACTCCCATTCTCAAGGAGCAACTTCCAGAGGAGGAGTAGCCAACACAAGGAAGAGCAGTACAGTAAGTGCTCTACTTCTGATTCAAGCCTTACTGAGTTGCTGAGGGTGTTACCACGGGAATGACGTGGTGTTCCCTCATCAGCTCTCACGTTGCATGAAATCATCTCTATAGCCTCAATAATTCACAAACCTCACTAACCTGATACCTCTTAAATTATTTCTGTCCATTACTATAAACAATATCCAAATATTTTAATACAATGCAGGCTCTGCTAAACTGAAGCCTTTAGGGCTACAGGTATTAATATGGTAAGATGCCCAGTTGAAACAACTGAAGGTTCTCTTTGCCTCACTCAGAGTTCAGCTGTGAAATATCAGCATTTCCGCTATACAGATTAAGATTCAGAAACAAGCTTTGCAGAGTAGCTGTTATGCACATCACACACAAACTGTTTAAACTCCATTCATTACATTAATCTTTTGTGACTTTCAGATTTTACATTTATTCCATTATTTTCTTCATATAAATTGTACTTGAATGTATGTCTTGCTTCTCCTTCAATGCTATCAAAACGCTGCAGATCTCCCAATGATTCATGATATTTCTGTACAACAGCAATATGTTGTCATAGATATGAGCTTCAATTCACTTCTCAACACCTTTTCCCTTTTGTATGGGGTCAGAGGTGCCCACAAGTCTTTGCTACTCCTTCTGGTCCATTGCAGGGGTTCATAGGTCTTAGAGTTCCAGTCCTTTTCTCTTCAATCTTCTCTTGACAGTCTTTTCATCGTATCTTCTGTCTTCACATCCTTTCTTGCTGTCCTTTTCCTCCCATGCTTTCTTTGCAAATCATTCTTCTCTCATTAGTATCACTTGTCCACCCACTTCAAATGTGCACTCTCCAGCCTATTTATTACTGGGAGTCCCACATTCATCTTTCCCCTAATTTCTTCCATGCACACACTGTCTTCCCTCCACTTGGCTGCCATTCTCAATATATTATGTGCTACTACCTGTATCTTAGAACCATAGAAAAACTTTTTTCTTCCATGTGCAAAAGACCCCACCATTTCTAAACCACAGAGCAGGCAGAGAAAAACACACGCAACATATACTTTTCCTGTCAGTTTGTTACTTAACTGAGGTCCTACAGTACTTCTATCTTTTTCACTGTCACTCACGCACAGTGGGCTCTTCTTTTCAGTTCTCCAGATCTCTCTCTGATAGCACTAAGGGTATGTTTACACTCCAAAAAGACACCCGCAGTCGGCCTGTGCCAGCTGACTCGGGATAAGCGGCTGTTTAATTGTGGAGTAGACATTCGGGCTTGGGTTGCAGTCAGAGCTCTGGGATCCTCCCCTCTTGTGGGGTCCTAGACCCTGGGCTTGGGCTCATCTGAACCACAATTAAACTGCCCCATAGCTCAAGCCCCGTGAGTCAGCTGGCACGGGCCAGGTGAATGTTTTTAACTGCAGTTTATACCTTCAGTGTACTTCCCAAAGTGACTGGGCAAGGCCAGATGGCTATAGAAAAGTTGTGGGAGATAGATATATTGGCTCCAGGCTAAACAAATCCCTGGTACCAGGTTAAGTGAAATGGAAGCTGCTCCAGGTCAATTAAGACACCTGGGGCCAATTAAGAACTTTCCAGAAGGCAGGGAGAAGGCTAGGTTGATTGGGGCACCTGAAGCCAATCAGGGGCTGGCTGAAAGTAGTTAAAAGCCGCCCAGTCAGTCAGGTGGGTGTGCATGTCAGGAGCCGTAGGAGGAAGTTGTGCTGTTGGAGAGACTGAGCAGTACACACCATATCAGGCACAAGGAAGGAGGCCCTGAGGTAAGGGTGAAGTGGAGCTTGAGGAAGTGGGTGCTGCTATGGGGGAAGTAGCCCAGGGAATTGTATATGTCATGTTTCTAAATGGTCAGCTACCATAGCTGATACTATTAGGGTCCCTGGGCTGGAGCCCGGAGTAGAGGGTGGGCCCGGTCTTCCCCCCCACCTTTGCCCCTTGATTAATCACTGAGACTGGGAGACAACAGAGACTGTGCAAGGAAGGATAACTTCTCCTCACCTCCCTTGCTGGCTTATGATGAAAATGGCTCAGCAGACTGTGACCCTTTTCTTGAGAGAAAGAAGGGTTACGTGGAGGGTTATAGTGAGCCTCTGAGGCTAGTGAAATCTGCCAGGAAACACGGGACCCACGGAGGCAAGGACAGAGCTTTGTCACACCAAGTACACAGATTCTTTCTTCTCCTTGAGTGTCTCTTCTGAAGCTTCAATCAACAGCTCTTTTTCCACCCTCTTCACTTGCAAAACTTCAGGTTTCTTCGTGTTTATCTTCAAACCATGGTCATCAACACAGATGTCCACTTGCTATTGTTCTAACATTTAGTACTATTATTGCACTTTAACACAGAAAATTGCTGTGAGAGTTGAAGTATGGATTTGAACAGGCTAAAAAATATTGTACTGTGGACTGATTGCTATTACACTGTAATAAACAGTAGTTCTCTGTAATCATTGATAAAAGAA
The DNA here is from genome assembly GCF_965152235.1 of Eretmochelys imbricata. Classification (NCBI taxonomy): domain Eukaryota; kingdom Metazoa; phylum Chordata; order Testudines; family Cheloniidae; genus Eretmochelys; species Eretmochelys imbricata. The sequence continues at coordinate 139,021,844 of NC_135572.1, forward strand.
TACAGCATGTAAAGAAAAAGCCAGCAATGAGCTCATGCTGACAAGTTTAAATCTTGATTCAGATCCAGACCAAAATTAACTCAAAGCGTGGGACATTCAGACCTGGGGTATTGGTTCAGGTCCATCTTTAGTGAGGATTAAGGGATTTTCAAAGGATACAAATAATCCATAGCACTTCAATGGCATGTTACAAAGACCATCTACTTAACAATAAAGAAACATGGCAACATCAGGATAAGTAAAATGAGATTACTGACAAGAACATTTTGAGGGGGCTAAATGTCACCTGCAACAAGGTTTAGTAGGTGAGACCCGGAAAGGGAATAAACTGTAATGGCATGATAGGAAGAAATTCTGCTGATGCCCCCTTCCCAAGGACATGCATTCAGTGCATCCTAAGATCAGTCTTCCCTGTAGCCCGGCCCTTCTGCATCTAAACTTCCTGCCCACCAAACAGGCTTAAGATAACCTTGATAATGTTCAGGGTTTCAAGAGTACATTGATTTATGGAATTCATCAGGGGTCAATTTTTCTTAGATGCAAAAGAAGCATGCAGTCTGTAAGCATGCAGTCTTTTGAAGACTAAGCAAAAAATCCATTTTTACATTTCAGATTACAACCTAACACTTCTGGAGCAAGCTGACACTGGAGCAGCAGTTTAACATTTAGCAGTCTGTTAATTCAATATATATCTAAAACATTTCTCTTGTCTTATCTTTTTCATATTCTAGAAATCTCCATTTTTCAGATAGTCTGTGAGCTTTCCTGTTATGAGAATATTACATCCTCTCCTCAACTATGAGATATTATCAGGGGGCTCCCTTCCAAGATTTTGCCAGAGCACACATGGATGATGTGAGTGCAACTTTATATTACTGAGTCAAGAGGACTTTCTATCTGGAAGATCCAAAATCACTATGATTGGAACCATTTGTACTTTCACTTTTATTAAATCCACTGTGATGTTTTTAAGTGCTTGACCAATTTTCCTCTGCTTTGGGACAGTCCCATCAAACATACAGCATAGAAAACTGTCCTAAAGAAGGACTTTCTCTTTGTGACACTAGAACAAATTTGGAAAAAAAAAACCTATCACATAAAAAAAATTATACCAGTCCTTTTCTTTATTTTCCCTGCAATTTTATTGCAAAAATTTGTGTTTTGATAAGAGATCTTTCCTTGCTTATAGCTTCTTGTTATGTTTTACTCTATGGTAACCTCGTTACAATCCTTATCCTCTGCTTATATCAATCTGTGGCCATGCAAATTACTCTGATATAAAAATCAACATTATATCTTCATTACTCTTACATCTTCATTATAGTGCTGAGTTCCCATTTAAACAATAAATATACTGAATATGGACAGCAGACATCTCTTCATGTCACAACACATGAAAAAGATACATAGCCTTTCATCTAACCAAGGCAAAAAAGGGGTATTAAGAAAACACACAGAAGAAACAAATCAGTACTTACAACAGGGTATTTTGTGTTTGGGTCAAATTCTGTAGAATTTGCATCTGGAACACAAAAAATTCAGAATAACCACCATACATTTTCATCATCCTAGATCATCATCTTTGTTGGCTTGTAGGACTATATTGTGCCCTTAGGCACGGCCTTGTAAAGGTGTGTGTGTAAGGTACAACACCCCAGCAGCAGCATCAGGAAGCACAATGCCTCCGGGTAAGTCGAAACGTCAAGAAGGGGGTGTGATTCCCAACTCAAGGAAACATCTGTGCTAGCTCTGATTGAGCTAGCACATTAAGAATAGTGTAGCTACGGCAGCATGAGCAGTGGGACAGGGTAGTGTCTGCCCCAGTGTCTCAGACAGGTATGTAGTCAGTGTGGCTAGCTCCTCTTCCTGCTCATGCTTTTGCAACTACACTCTGTTTTCAGTGTGCCAGTGAGATCAGAGCTAGAGTGGGTACATCTTCACAAGCTGGGAATTACACCTCTAGCTTGAAGTGCAGACATACTCACAGAGACTCACCAGAGTCACACTTCCTCCCCTACTACCGACTTGTTCCTGAGGGCAACAATTTACTGCTGGCCTAAACCAGCACTAAATTACTACCCACCCTGCACTTATTTGGCTACTCTGCTCAATAAGTAGTGGGATGGAGCCAACGTTCCTCCCATTCCGCATCACTACCTACCCACTTGCTTGAGGGACAGACTATAGAGGTGAGCTGCCCAGTGTATTCCTATGCTCCTGAAACCAAGATCTGAGTAGCCTGCACAGGGGTAGAAAGAGAGTTCTTACTCCCTTTCATAGGCATATAATCCAATTCACAATCTAGCTCTTCAAATTTTTTCACATTGATCTAAACACATAATACTATGATCTGAATAATATAAAGTTCATATAAAGAATAAGCTTTCTCCTAAGTGAACCAAATCCATACTAGGATACTGAATTTACCTTTCCAGTTTAAACAGTTTCTTGCAAACTCCACCACTGCCAGCTGCATCCCCAAGCAAACTCCTGCAAAGAAGAGAAGAGAATCGAGTTTCACACAATCGAAAGTAGAATTTGGAAAGTAGTCTCAAGTCAGCTATCAGAATACCCACAGTTTTGATTTCTGGCTACCCAGTTTGTATGTACAAACCCATACATTCTGGAAATCCTGAAGACTGGTTGACTAATTGTAGGCAAGAAACGTAAAGGTCACTCTAGACTATTCAGAATAACAACGTCCTTAGAGTCCTACTAAATAATCTTTTTTCATTTTAAATGTTATGTGCCTAGTAGGGATAGGCTACAGCTGAAAGTTTGGGTATGTTCAGACCCAAAACTTTGGCTGGGCCCATCCCTAGTATCTAGTCAAAGAATTCATCATGCATCTTAGATCGTAAGCAACTCAAAGCAAGGACCATATCTTCTTAAGTGTCTGCATAGCACCTGGCCAAGATCCTAATTGGACACTACTATAATAGAAAAGTGTAATTAAAAGGAGTAAGCAATACAGAAATGATCAGACATAACAAACATGTTGAAAGGGATATTTTCTTCAGATATATTGAGCTAAAAGTATAATGTTGCGGATTTGTTACTCTTAAAAAGACTGATACTCCAAATCAAATGTAAAATCTATGAACTAACTAAAGTGATTCTAAGGTCTTTGAGGCAGGGACTGTCTTTTTGTTCTGTGTTTATACAGCACCTAGCACAATGGGGTCCTGGTCCATGACTGGGGCTCTTATGTGATATCACAAAACAAAAACAAATAACAGAGTCAGCATCCCTCACATAGAACTTGAATGCTGACTCGAGTCAGAAACCACTTACATTTTAATAGGTTTCAGAGTAGCAGCCATGTTAGCCTGTATCCACAAAAAGAAAAGGAGTACTTGTGGCACCTTAGAGACTAACCAATTTATTTGAGCATAAGCTTTTGTGAGCTACAGCTCACTTCATCAGATGCATGCAGTGGAAAATACAGTGGGGAGATTTATATACACAGAGAACATGAAACAATGGCTGTTACCATACGCACTGTAACAAGAGTGATCAGGTAAGGTGAGCTATTACCAGCAGGAGAGCAGGGGGGGGGGACCCTTTTGTAGTGATAATCAAGTGGGCCATTTCCAGCAGTTGACAAGAACGTCTGAGGAACAGTGGGGGGAGTGAAGGGGGGAATAAACATGGGGAAATAGTTCTACTTTGTGTAATGACACATCCACTCCCAGTCTTTATTCAAGCCCAAGTTAATTGTGTCCAGTTTGCAAATTAATTCCAATTCCCAATTCAGCAGTCTCTCGTTGGAGTCTGTTTCTGAAGTTTTTTTGTTGAAGAATTGCCACTTTTAGGTCTGTAATCGAGTGACCAAAGAGACTGAAGTGTTCTCCGACTGGTTTTTGAATGTTATAATTCTTGACGTCTGATTTGTGTCCGTTTATTCTTTTACATAGAAACTATCCAGTTTGACCAATGTACATGGCAGAGGGGCACTGCTGGCACATGATGGCATATATCACATTGGTAGATGTGCAGGTGAATGAGCCTCTGATAGTGTGGCTGATGTGATTAGGCCCTATGATGGTGTCCCCGGATATGTGGACACAGCTGGCAACAGGCTTTATTGCAAGGATAGGTTCCTGGGTTAGTGGTTCTGTTTTCTTTTTACATTTTAATGAGGCCCACGCAACTTTGCCAGGTAGATTTTAGGTCCTATTTTAACAACTACTTTAGTTTTATAAAAAATTAACCACCTTTCGCTACATATCTTCAACACTCAGTGATATTTCGTTAGTTGAAAGATCTTACCAAGGAAAGGTTTTTTCTTTTTTCTTGCCCAAGAGATTGCTTGGAGTTTGCCTTCTGTTCCCCTAAATCCAAACCCACCTGGGACCAAAATGCCACTGTAATAAAATCCATACATAAAATGATTGGGATGTAAAATAAGGATAAAAAAAGAAAGTCTCCGTGTGTCACTTAAATGATAGACTTGCCAGGTTAAAATTAAATAAACGTGGTGTTAAGGGATACCACATTTTGTATATTTCAAGATGCCAATTCTCTGTGATCTTTAATGAGAAATACACCTCATCAACATGAAAAATCCATTGGATTTATTTCAAGTTTTGGAACATCTGCATCAGTGTTCTAGCCAAATTCAAATAAAGTAATTACATCCTCTCCAGTGAAATTCCTATTTCCTTAACAAGCTACAGAATTCTTCTTCACTTCTTGACACTACACTGTTGGATGGTACTTCTGGTGCCTTGACAATAACTGCTGAGTAATACTAAAGAGATGCCTTATGGTAGTGGATGAAGTAAAATGTTCCCTTTAATTATACAGGGTGAACTGCTGGTCCCAGTGCCATCCATCGCAAAACTTCTGTTGATTTCAATGGGGCCACTCACAGTTTAATAATTTTGCCAAGTAGATTGATGCTTATAAAAACAGCCTTACAAAAATGTCATGAAAAACATTTAGTAGCCCGGGCACAACACTGACTTATTCACTTTTTACTATGATGTTTGATGACAAAAATAAACTACTGATCCTTTAGTCACATCAGAAAGGGTAGAATTTTTGAAAATGCCCAACTCTTCAAATGTACCTAGGCACTCAGGCACATTTAAAAACCCCACCCAAAGAGGCCAGAACAGGGGCTGAATTCTGGCCCAGTATTTTTTAACGTGTTATTTCCTCCTGTATAACTCATTCTTGTCACAAACTATCATGAAGCTATTTCTTCCTGTCAGCAACCAAACCAAATTCCTAAACAAGTCTACTTCGTATAGTGAATGGTTCAAAATCTTTTGAGTAATATATGATTTGCCATTTGAGATGTATGTTAGAATTAGTGTGATATTTTTACATAAAATCAAAAATCTTTTCCATGATAGCTTTTACATTGCAAAGTACTGAGTTAAGGAGAAAAAAGATAAGATGATATTGAATACTGAAATTATACGAGACACTGGAAAAATCAGTTAGGAAAAAATGTACATTAAACAAAACAACAAATCATTAAACTCTTCTACTTTGTATATAGAATACTTGATGGCACTTACTCTGCTTTGCATAATTTTTGCCACGCCTGGTGGTATTTCACTGGGTTCTCAACTTCTGTAGAATGCTCAAGCTCTATTGAATCTATATACTAAGAAAGAAAAATATCGGACAAAACAGTATTTCATTCCACCAAAAAAGCATTATAATGTTATACTGTAAAACAAACATTTATAACATAAAAAAAGCCTGCAGGACTTTTCAACGATTCCCACAATAAATCTGCACATAAAAAATACTAGCTAAAGATCCAATCCTGCAAGGACCTCTGCAGTGGTGGTGGAAGTAGGGGTGCTGCCACACCCCCTGGCTTGAATTAGTAACAACAAACACCAAATACATGGTTTCCATCATCAGCACCCCCACTATAAAAATTGTTCCAGAACCCCTGGACCTCTGTTTAGCTGCAGAGGTCAGCCCATGAGGAATTCTTTGTAGGGTTGCATCTATTGTTATGGTGTGTGTAGTTTTCTAACTGTAAGTCTTTCTTCTATATACTTTCCTTCCTCTGAATTAGTTCAAGATGGCAACTATTCTGGATTGAGTCACACAGTGTTCTCTCTCAGAGATTCTGGATCAGATCCTCAGCTGATGTAAATGAGTGTGGTTCCACCAAAGTCGAAAAAGAAAAGAAGGATAGCGGGGCAGTCATGGCATTGGACTGGGACTCAAAAGATCTTGGTTCAGTTCCTGGCTCTGCCACAGACTTCTTCTGTGACCTTGGGCAAGTCACCTAAACTGTGTCTCAATTCCCGCTCTATAAAAAATTCTATTTTAAATTCTTCAGGGCAAAGATTGTACATTCTGTATGTATATATAGTGCCTAGCACCATATAAATTTCAATTATTTATACAAATAATAATAAATAATACACCAATTTACACCATCTGACGATCTGGTCCATACTCTTTGTTTGTTCTTTGGCATTTTCTTTAATCTAAAATAAAAATCATCCACTCTGAAATTACGCGTTTTCCCTTTATCTATGAAAAACATACCATTGGTGAATGACAAGATTGTTTGAGGTTTGTTTGATTGGTAGTTTTAAGGTGAGAGAATTACCTTCTATCCAACATTTTCTTCTTTCCCAAAATATACAATAGCGAATATAACTGCATATTTTTATTACGTACAAATAGGATGCTTTATTGTTTTACATGATTGAAAAGAGAAGCTAGCTAATGGTACATTTAAAATTAGTTCTGCTTTCACTGTCAAACACACCTAGTCAGCACATTTATAACTATTTAAACATTACAGGTTTCATCACTCAAATATGCAAATGATGTGTTATAAATTCGGTATCACTATGTTACATTAAAGAACTGCTTCAGAACACAGGATTAGACAGAGGAGCTGCTGGCAAAAAGGCTGGAACTCAGGTGTTTCACAAGAGCTCTGAAAGTGGAACTGGCTCTGGGGAAGCTTTGTCACTGATTTTGGCCTACCTTGTGCAACCTAGGTGCATGCTTTGGCCTACCTACGTGCATGCTTAACTTTATACATGCAAGTAGCACCACTGAATCCCTGTAAGCCTCCTTGTGCATGTAAAGTTAAACATGTTTGGAAGGATTGGGGTCTTAGTCATCTTTGTTCAAGGTGAACAGGGCTTGTTTAAATAATAGATAATACTATTCACCCCTATGCAGGAAGCCAGTACAAGACTTAGAGCACCAATTAAACCATCAAAATAGGAATTAAGTGGGACTTAAATGGTGTGTAGGCCTTGCACTGGCTCTTAACATGGGGGGGGAGGAATTTCTCTCAATGCAAATGAAATAGGATTCAAATCTCAGTGTCTCAACTGGGAGAGAATTTATTTATACAGACTCACTCAAGTCTCAGCTTTTACCTATCATTGAGAAGACAGTGCTTTCACAGTTCGTAATGGGCTCTAACATTATTTGCCCTACCATTTTCAGGGTCTTTTGGCAGAAGGGACAGTGCCCACAGCAACTGAACAGCAAGTGCACACAAAGAGTCTGAAGAACTTTCCAGGAAGGAAAACAACTTGGGCAGCAAAGTTGTATCTGGCATGATGATGACAACACTTAAATAATGATAAATGAATCTTGCATTGTTCCAGCAAAACTTTGGAACCAAAGTAGAGCAAGCTGTGCAGTCTGTTTCAGAGATGGAATTTCTTATCTCTGTGGTGTCTATCAGAATGTTCTCTCTCACTAAGGCTGCTTGCTCAGCCTCTCCCAAACTAATTTGAAGAGCGGGGTAGCGGGGAGGTGTCTTAAGGCAACTGCTGTCCGATAAGACCAAGTCATGGGAGCCTCCACTATTGGTGGTAGTGCTCCACTCAATAAAATGAGAAAATAAAGGCAGAGCATATCAATGAATGTACCTCAATCCTAATGCCATATACCATTCCTTGTCAATTTACATCTCTTCCCAGATGAAGGGTCTATATGGTGCAATTGCTCTGATGCCCCCGACTGTATAATTAACAAATTCGTATTTCAAGCAGGGGTTCCAAAACCACAGCAAGACTTAGACTGGCAGCCAAGGAACAGCACTGATGGGCAAATAACAAACAGATGTAGATCTAAGGCAAATTACAGTGCCCCACTTATAATTTTGACCAAGAGTAGTTACTGGCTTCTTGTACTAAAACAGCTGGTTTGATTATGCCTGGTATCCTACAAAAACACTGTGGGAGCTAGAGCAGTTAAAGTCAGGAGTTCACAGTTCTGTTCCTGGTTCTAACAGGTGGTATATGGCCTGTATTTTGCCTGGGTGGGCATAATTTAAAAAAAAAAGTTTTCTTATTTCTGACAGATCTGCTATCACCTTCTCTTTGAAGAGACTACATCATAATCCCTACTTTTATTGTACTCAAATAGGTGCCAGGAAGTTGAATTCATCAGCATAGCCTAGTGGACAGAGCACTGGACTAGAGCTCAGAAGACATAGGTTCCATTCCTGAGTCTACTATTAGTCTGCTGGGTGACCTAGGGTGATTTCACCTCTCTGTGCCTCAGTTTCCCTGTCTGTAAAATGGGGATGATGATACTCACATTCTTTGTCAAGCACTTTGAGACCTACTGATGAAAAGAACTGGGCATTATTATTATCAGTATTTAAAAGTGGTGTCCTGCCTGTTGTGAGGAGAAAGGCGAACGATGTTCTGGGAAGGAGGAGATGTGCCTTGTAGTGATAGACTTAAGGAGCTCAATTTATTTACCTTAACAAGGAGAAGATTAAGAACAGCCATACTGGGTCAGACCAAAGGTCCACCTAGCCCAATAACCTGTCTTCTGACAATGGCCAATGCCAGGTGCCCCAGAGGGAATGAACCAGATAATTATCAAGTGATCCATCCCCTGTCGCCCATTCCCAGTTTCTGGCAAACAGAGGCTAGGGACACCATCCCTGCCCATCCTGGATAATAGCCATTGATGGACCTATCCTCCATGAATTTATTCAGTTCTTTTTTGAACCCTGTTATACTTTTAGCCTTCAAAACATCCTCTGACAAAGAGTTCCCCAGGTTGACTGTGTGCTGTGTGAAGAAATACTTCCTTTTGTTTGTTTAAACCTGCTGCCGATTAATTTCTTTTGGTGACCCCTAGTTCTTGTGTTATGAGAAGGAGTAAATAACACTTCCTTATTTACTTTCTCCACACAAATCATGATTTTATAGACCTCTATCATACCCCGGAGTTGCCTCTTTTCCAAGCTGAAAAACCCCAGTCTCTCCTCATATAGAAGCTGTTCCATACCCCTAACCATTTTTGTTGCCCTTTTCTTTACGTTTTCCAATTCCAATATATCTCCTTCAAGATGGAATGACATCATCTGCATGCAGTATTCAAGTTGTGGGCATACCATGGACAAGATTATAATAAAATCCAATGGCTGGAATCTGAAGCTAGACAAATTCAGACAGGAAATAAGGTGCAAAATTTTAATAGGAGGGTAATTAACCATTGAAATAATTTGCCAAGGGTTATGATGTATTCTCCATCACAGGCAATTTTTAAATCAAGATTGGATGTTTTTCTAAGAGATGCTCTCATTTAAACAGGAACTAATTCAGGGAAGTCCTAGGGCCTGTTTTATAGAGGAGGACAAACTAGATGACTACAGTGGCCCCTTCTGGGCTTAGAATCTATGGAACTTGGTGAGAAGGGAATTCTTCCTGAAAACAGTGGAGGGATCTACCTGAAATGGGAAACTGGATGCGGAATGCAGACTTACTTTAAGAGGTGGAGGTTGTTATATCGGGACATCTACTATTGTTATTTACTATTGGAAAGATGCTCTAATATCATGGTGATGATATCACATCAGAAAACAGATGGATGAGATTAGATAAGATCTAGCATCACTGTTATCATCCTACTTTACCCCAAATGTTTAGCTCTGCTCTTCAATTTGCTCCTGACAGACATGTCACTTATCAGGCTTCCAACAAACTGCAAATTTCCAAGAAAATCAACTTGTGTCATTTAAATGGGGAGTGCAAAAAATGTTTACCTGTTTGGGATGCTGTTTCGTAATTCTGCAGCTCAAAAACAGCTGTGTTCTCAAATGAGCATTGGCATGAGGTCATAACAAAGATTAGGTCCCTATAAATATGCTTTCTTTTTTAATTAGAGGGGTGAATTTAATATCTGTAAATTGGGTATTGCAGACGCACAAGCCGTTTTTTCCCCAAAATTTGGTTTGTTGAAGAAAAAATTCACCTGTGTTGAAAAAAAAGGATTATACATCTGCAGGAGTTAATATATAGATATTAAATTCTAAAAACAAATTGTCTAGGGACAATAACAATATAGGCAAGTTCTAGCTATCCAGCTATGTATTTCTATTTGCCCCATAAATGTAGTAGATGAGCATCTCTCTCAGACACAATAAAATACAAATAAAAATGTAAGCAGGGTCTGAATGAGCTCTCCCCTGGCATCTAGTGATGAGCTGGGGGAAAAGACTGCAGAAATAGACCATGTTTTTATAGCTACACCTACTCCGCCTTAGTGTGCCACATGATGGGACTGCTTTGCCAAAACAATCACTTTTGGCTGGTGTTGGATTACAAATCACATTAGTATTGAGTGCAGGGATAATGAAATGTTGCTGTCCTTATTGTACGAGTAAAGGGCAGCAGAACTGTGCTTAGCCTGCCCTGATTGAGGGCTCACCCTAAACTGAACCTCACTCACTAAGCAGGATATAGGGGTGCCAAATCCCAGTGAAGGAGAGAAAGGATTTGGACTCTGCTTAAAGAGTTCTGGAAACCATTTGATCTTCCCTCCTCCAGTGCTTAAGGACAGAACTAATTAGACTCAATTGAGAGTCATTACTCACTGTTAAGCACGACTAGGGGCTAGGCCTTAGACTTGGTATAGGGACAGTGCAAAGGCTAAAGAGCTGGGTTAAGAGGTGGAACCTCATAACATGGGATGGCAGAAGTAGGAGTGAGTGTCCAATAGTGGCAGCATGTGACCAATGGCAGCAAGAGAAAAGCAGCAGAGGCAGCGGCAAAGAGCCAGTTGCAGAGGCGCACAGCGACCACATAGACATTGCTTGACGGTCCACCCCCTTTCTGGAGTGGGAGGTAAACTCCTCTGAACTCTGGGTCTTCGCTGATCAAGGACGGCCAACTGTGAGTGGGGTGCAGCGGAGGAAGAGGGGAGTGATGTGTTAAAGGGACATTCATTTGTCAGACTTTCCCACTACAAGGTGGGAAACTGAAGCAGAATGTACTGTGGGGTCAGGGTCCATTATGGCCACATGCTTTTGAATGTGGTTGTGAAGTTTTCCCAAACTAATGCTTGGTTCCCTTTCCCTTTAAATAAAAGTATCTTTTGTTATATACAGACTAAGACTATGTCTACACTAGCACTTACTGCAGTATAACTTCTGTCGCTCAGGAGTGTGTAAAAGGCCTCTGATTTTACACTTTCTATTTACCAAGCTATAAAAGATGGTCATTCATAAATGAGCAAGTATTTCAATACATTTAAGCTAAAACATTATTTCAGTGTTATAATTTCAATGTGGAGCAGTTAATATATGGTAGTTGATGAGTAAACTCAAAACTCTTGCTTTCACCATTATACATCTGAGGCTAGACTATGGCTCTATTCGGGACAGTACTTATGCACGTGCTTAACTTTAAGAAGAATATTTGGCCTGCTCCAGGGACCAGTGAGGAGTGATGGAGACATGCCTGTACCTCATCCTCTCTCCACCTCCTCTGGAAGAGCTTACGCTCCTGACAGCACTAGATAGAGCACAGGGACTGTGATTCAAGAGGGAGAGAAATGCTCTTTGCACCCTTCCAGCCACACAAGAATCAGGTGCAATCTAGCCCAGGATTGCTTGTTATGATCAATTTATCTGAAGTCACTTAGAGACCATGTACTACAGCAGCGTGTCATTTCCGATACTGTATTTTTCTCTGCAAACTCAGATTCTTAGTGTTTTGCTAAAACACAGGCTGTTAAAATTTCATCTGTATTCATAAACTAATATTAACATATTCCTCCACACCACTTTAGCAACTTTTGGCTTGGGATCTCCAGAGGTGAAACCTGGCAACAGAAGCAGAAAGTTTCACTATAAAAATAGTTGATATCACACTTTTAAGATTACCGCAACTTCCCAGTTTAAGTAAGAACAAGTTAGTTTCTGAAATGTTCCTTAAATTGACCACTTCCTTTGACGTATGTAAAAAAATAAAATAAAAGGGCCAAATTCCGATAAACTCACACTGAGTAGCACCTTGCTCCATGTCTAATCCTACTGATATAAATAGGGTTACTCATGGAGTAAGGTGTTACTCATTGTGAGTAAGGGTATCAGAATCTTGCCCTAAATGTTAAACAGAAATTCAAGTTCTATTTATCATAGAATTATAGAAATGTAGGGCTGGGAGGGACCTCAAAGGTCATCTAGTCCAGCTACCCACACTGGGATTTAAAGTCCTGACAAATTTGCCACTGGTCTCTCACGTGAGATTCTCCCAAACACTTCAGACAACTGAAGTGCGGGTCACTCATGGGCATAGGCTTGCCACAGGAGGCACAAGGTTTGAAGCCCAGAGACCACGGCACACCCAGCCCCGTGGGTGAAGAGAGCCCCTCAACAATAAGGGGAGGGGGTTCTATCTACCTAACACTATTTACAATATATGCACTATAACTATACTTAAGACTAACAAACTATAAAACAGAGTAAGAACCACGGAGAAGACCATCTTTCCGAAGCAAGAGGAGTTGTTCCAGCAACCATCACAGGTGGTAAGAAGGAACCGAGAGGGTGTGGGGCACTCCTTATACGAGCACATAAGTGCATGGTTCCAGGGGGTGCTAGAGCCAGCCACTGAGGGAAATATCTCCAGCAACAGTGCACATGGGGCACACACACCTACCATGGAATGGACATGAGCAAACACTCAAAGAACAACCAATCCTCTCCCTCTTTAAAACAACTCTTAACATATTTGAAGCCTGTTATAAGGTCCCACATCAGTCTTCTTTTCTCAAGACTACACGTGCTGAGTTTTTTAACCTTTCCTCATAGGTCAGGTTTTCCAAAACCTTTAATCATTTTTGTTGATCTCCTCTGGACTCTTTCCAATATGTCTACATCCTTCTTAAAGTGTGATGCCCAGAAATGGATGTACTACTCCAGCTGAGGCCTCACCAGTAGAGCAGGACAATTACCATCCGTGCCTTATATATGAAATTCCTGTCAGTATTAGCCTTTTTTGCAGTTACATAACATTGTTGGCTCATGTTCAATTTGTGATCCACTATAAGCCCCAGATCCTTTTCAGCAGTAGTTATCCCCATTTTTTATTTGTGCATTTGATTTTTCCTTTCTAAAATGTAGTACTTTGCATTTGTCTTTATTGAATTTCATTTTGTTGGTTTCAGGCTAATTCTCCAATTTGCCAAGGTCATTTTTATTTTTTTTCAAAGACTATAATGTTTTTCCACTTTTGAGCTCCGTTCTGCAAATGCTTACTGCAAAGGGTAATGCTTGATGCTGCATGTAGTCTTATTAAAATCAACAAGCACTTCCTTTGGTAGAAAGCACTTGCAGATTAATGTCCTTTGTTTGTAAAGCAAATCCAAGTAGGGCCATTATTGCAGTGCCCCTTTCAGATACATTTAGTGTAAAATAAAATAAAAAAGAAATCTTTCATACTCCTTAAAAACCCATCTCCAGTCATTTTGTGTACACCTGTATATGTAAGTCCTAATTAAGATACATTTTAATATTACATTTGCCTAAGTGATGGAAGCTAACCATTACATGTTAAAGCATTCCTGAAACTGAAAGAGATTGATCCTCACCATTAAATTCAGTTTGTGATTAATTGCCAAAGCTGAATGTTCCAAGGCCTTGAAAACAGATGCATAGCAGTCACTTAGTTTCGTATACTTGCCAACCAGAGCTATGGAGCATATCTTCAGCAACCTTTCATATCTGACAAAAGCAAGGTTTCTAATTATTATGCTCATATTATGCATTCTAACTAAGGCTGTTGATTAATCGCAGTTAACTCATGTGATTAACTCAAAAAAATTAATTGTCGTGGTTAATTGCAATTTTTATCACACTGTGAAACAATACAATAACAATTGAAATTTATTATATATTTTGAATGTTTTTCTACATTTTCATATCTTACTCCTGGGGGAATTATGCACCACTGCACTTGCGCAGAATTTATGTCCCCAGCAGATTTCTTTGTTTCCCTGCAGAAAAATGACTTTCTGATGGGGAAGCAAAGGGAAACCACAAAAGCGGTCATGCGACCCTTCCCAGCAGTATGTTTTGAGTGACCAAAGCAGCTGGCAGAGAGGTAAATCACTGTGGGGTGGGGGTGGGACTGGAGAAGATGTGGCTGGTGGCTCCTACCCTGCGCCGGGCTCAGCTACTAGTCCTGGCTGGGCTGGGGAGGATGGGACTTCCTCTTTCCCTGCATGGCATTCAGGGCTGGGTCAGACCCACTCCCAGATTTCTCCTTCGGCTATAGGAAGCTCTGCAAACTCGCCCCCACACACACCCCCGCACTTCCTGCACCCATCAGTCCTCAGTTGCAGGGATCATTGTACAGGGAGCTTCTCCCCAATCCATACAACCCCCATGCATCCAGACATTCCCATACCCAGACGCTCCTGCTGAGCCTCACCCCCTCTGCACCCAGAACCCTCCTGACGAGCCCCACTCCCCCTGCACCTGGCCCACCACAACGAGCAACCACACCCAGATCCCCATCTACCAAGCCCCAACCAGCTGTACCTGGATCCCAACCCCACTGAGCCCCCCACACCCAGACCCCCCTACTGAGCTCTATCCCCATCCACACTCAAACCCCCCATGCTGAGCCCCAACCACCTTCACCAGGACCCTCCTGCAGAGTCCCAGTACCATTGAACCCAGAACCCCCCAACAAGCCCCTGTGCATCCAGATCCGCCTGCACCCCAATCCCCTCTGAGCCACCTGCACCAGATTGCCCCACATAGAATCTGTCAACCCACACCTGGATTCACCCCACACTAAGCTCCTCCACACTTGGATCTGCCTTGCTGAGCCTGCCTGCCCACACCTGGTGCACCTGGCACGGAGGGGCAGGGCTCTGGGGTGTCTCTGGGGCAGGCCTGATCCTTGCACTGTGTCAAGGTTGGGTGCAGCCTCACCACTGAGTTTGTTTTCTGGGAGGGGGGAGCTGCACAGTGATCTCCCACCTCTGTGCAGCCAGTGGCCTATGCTCCCCAATGCCTTCTGGAGCCTCCACATTTATTTGACAAATAAAATTTGCAGAATTTTAAAATATTGTGCGCAGAATTTTAAATTTTTTTGGTGCAGAATGCCCTCAGGAGTAATATATATTGTATTCTATGTTGTAATTGAAATCAAAGCATATATTATTTTTTATTACAAATATTGCACTGTAAAAATGATAAAAGAAATAGTATTTTTCAATTCACCTCAAAGTAGTGCAATCTCTTTGTCATGAAAGTGCAACTTAAAAATGTAGATTTTTTTTTTGTTACATAACTGCACTCAAAAACAAAACAATATAAAATTTTAAAACCTACAAGTCCACTCAGTCCTATTTCCTGTTCAGCCAACCGCTAAGACAAGCAAGTTTGTTTACATTTATGGGAGATAATGCTGCCCTATTCTTATTTACAATGTGACCAGAAAGTGAGAACAAGCATTTGCAAGGCACTTTTGTAGCCAGAATTGCAAGGTACTTACGTGTCAGATATGCTAAACATTCGTATGCCTCTTCACGCTTCGGCCACCATTCCAGAGGACATGCTTCCATGCTGAAGACGCTCATTAAAAAAATAAGGCGTTAATTATATTTGTGGCTAAACTCCTTGGGGGAGAATTGTATGTCTCTGGCTCTGTGTTTTATCCGAATTCTGCCATGTATTTCATGTTACAGCAGTCTCAGATGATGACCCAGCAAATGTTGTTCAGTTTAAGAACGCTTTCACTGCAGATTAGACAAAACACAAAGAAGGCACCAATGTGAGATTTCTAAAGATAGCTACAGCACTCAACCGAAGGCTTAAGGATCTGAAGTGCCTTCCAAAATTTGAGAGGGATGAGGTGTGGAGCATGCTGTCAGAAGTCTTCAAAGAGCAACACTCCAATGCAGAAACTACAGCACCTGAACCACCAAAAAAGGAAATCAACCTTCTGCTGGTGGCATCTGACTCAGATAATGAAAATGAACATGCGTTGGTCCGCACTGCTTTGGATCATTATTGAACAGAACCCATCATCAGCATGGATGCATGTCCCCTGGAATGGTGGTTGACGCATGAAGGGACATATGAATCTTTAGCGCATCTGGCTTATAAATATCTTGCAACGCCGGCTACAACAATACCATGAGAACACCTTTTCTCACTTTCAGGTGACATTGTAAACAAGAAGCAGGTAGCATTATCTCCTGCAAATTTAAACAAACTTGTTTGTCTGAGCGATTGGCTGAACAAGAACTAGGACTGAGTGGACTTGCAGGACATGCAAAGTTTAACATTGTTTTATTTTTTAATGCAGGATTTTTTTACATGATTCTACATTTGTAAGTTCAACTTTCATGATAAAGAGATTCCTCTACAGTACTTGTATTAGGTGAATCGAAAAATACTATTTCTTTTGTTGTTTTACAGTGCAAATACTTGTAATCAAAAATAAATATAAAGTGAGCACTGTATACTTTGTATTCTGTGTTGTAATTCAAATCAATATATTTGAAAATGTAGAAAGCATCCAAAATATTTAAATAAATGGTATTCTATTATTGTTTAACAGTGCGATTAATCACAATTAATTTTTTGAATCATGCGATTAATCATGATTAATTTTTTAATTGTTTGACAGCCCTAATTCTAACAAATGTTTCTTTTCTAAAAATAAGATCATAAAATACCCCATTTTAAAAAAAACATAAAAATTTTTAAACTTAGAAGGCCATAGCCTCAGCAGGCATAAGTCAGCATTGCTACACTGAGTACAGTGGAACTATATCACTTATGCCAATTCAGGACCTGACCCAGAGTCTTATATTCATAATGATTTAAAAACTTTGAGAAAACGTAATAAGAGTTACAATACCTGCCTGCCATTTTCTTCCATTTGAAAAGAAGATCACTTGGTTGGTCATCAATAGGTAGGTTTAATCTCTGTTTAAAATATTTAATAATGCCTTGTTCTTCCAACAGGATCGGCACTCGGTAAGTGGAAGAAACATCATGGATAAATATCACCTAGTAAATAAATTGCGATTATAAACGAAAATTGGTCTTCTAAATACTTGCATACGAAACATAAAAGCTAAGGAGATTCATACCTACAGAACAAATGTAATTCAATACATATACTTTGCCCGTATACTAAAATTAGATAAAGCAACATAATCAATGTTTAATGTCCCTCTCAATCACTTATCTGTAAAGAAAAGCTATTTAAAGTATAAAGATGAGGATTCCCTCAACATTTCCCTTCTTTACCCCACCAGAGTAGTGGACAAGCTATGTATTATTATTATTATTATTATTTGTATTACCATAACACCTAGGAGACCTAGTCATGGACCAGGACTGTGCTAGGCGCTGAAGAAAATGCTTCACTGTGACAAAGGCCTCAGTCCTATGAACATACATGCGAGTAACGCCATTGAGGTCAATGTTGCTACCCACGTGTGTTTGCAGAATCTGGACGCATAGTGTGTGTTCCAGATGTAAACATATCTAGTGTGTTTTAAAATATTAATACTAAGATCTGTTTATATGTGAGGCCCCACAAAAAGTTAGAGATCAAGTTGGTTTTCCTTTTTAACAAATAAACAAACAAACAAACATACATTGCAGTATATTTATTGCCTGAAGAAAGAACATGAATGGAGCCTGCTTCCTATTTGCAAAGAAAAGCTCTCTACTGGGGCCTAAAGAGTTAATGGTGTTTTCAGTAATGGAGGGTTTTCTTAACCACACTATATTATGCAGTCAAATGGTAGACGTTCCAATTCAAAAATATATTTATAAATGTACTCTCAATATAAAGTGTGACCAAATTGTCAATAATTAAGCTCACTATATTTAGCCTGCAGGAAATTGTGGAATCTAAAGTCCTGAGTATGAATCTATATGCCCTCTCTTGATGTCATGTATGGAGATCTGCTTGATAAGGAATGGCTAGTTACCCCCACAGTAACTGCAGTTCTTCAAGATGTTGTAGTCAGTGTAGATCCCACTGTAGGTGGGCATGTGTCTCATGCATGGAATAGCGGAGTTTTTTGACTAACTGTGTTATTAGGGCTGCGCCTGCACTCTGTTCTCTTTAGTGCACCCATAGAAGGACCCAAAGGTTGGGGTAACTGCAACCCTCCCTCAGTTCCCTCACAATTCAAAGCTCGTGTTAGCCAGGGACTCCAAAAAGAAGGGATGGAGGACAGGTCGTGGCATCCACATTGATGACATCTCAAAGAACTACTGTTACTGTAAGGTTTCAGAGTAGCAGCCGTGTTAGTCTGTATTCACAAAAAGAACAGGAGTACTTGTGGCACCTTAGAGACTAACCAATTTATTTGAGCATAAGCTTTCGTGAGCTACAGCTCACTTCACTGGATGCATAGAATGGAACATATAGTAAGATATAGATAGATATAGATATAGACACACACACACACACATATACATGCAGATAAGTTAAATATTACTATACAAACTGTGAGAGGCAAATTAGTTAAGATGAGCTATTATCAGCAGGAGAAAAAAAACTTTTGTGATAATCACTACAAAAGTTTATTTTTCTCCTGCTGATAATAGCTCATCTTAACTAACTAGCCTCTTACAGTTTGTACGGTAACTTCCAACTTATCTGTATGTGTATATATATACACATAATATATATATATATATACACATACACATATCTTACTATATGTTCCATTCTATGCATCCGATGAAGTGAGCTGTAGCTCACGAAAGCTTATGCTCTAATAAATTTGTTAGTCTCTAAGGTGCCACAAGCACTCCTGTTCTTGTTACTGTAAGGTAAATAACCATTCTTTCTCCTGCGACTATGTGTCAGCGTGGATCCTGCTGTAGGTGACTGGCAAGCGGTAACCTCTCTGGATGATAGGAGTGAGAAGTTCCAGCTGCATCAGTCAAACAGCAATTGAAGCACTCCTTTCCAAAAGTTGGGATCTGGCTGCCATGTCAAGGATATAATATTTAAACAAAAGTCAGTGGGTTGCTGCAGGCTGCAAGATCTCAAAGACTGAAACATTCCTGAAACAGGCACTGGACACTTGCTGCCTTTGCCCCAGTGAAGTGTGTCTTGAAGTTCGGAGGGAGAGACTCATCAGCCATCTGATAGTAGGCGGAAAATGAACTTTGTGATCCACTTACAGTCTCTGTGACAAGATGGCTTGGCCTTTTGATGGACCAGAAATATCCACAAAGAAGTTTGGATTCAGCCTGAAAGGCTTGGTCCTGTTAAGATCATTGAGCAAAGCTCTGGATACATCCTAGTATACAGCTTCTTTTATCCCAGAGTCAAATGCAGCTTTGAGAAGAAGACTGGTAGGGTGACTGACTGGTTCAGGTGAAATTCTAAGACTCCTTTAGGGATGAACCTGGGGTGTGATTTCAACATCACTTTATCGCTATGGAAGGATGTGAAAGGCAGCCCAGCTATGAGGGCTTAGAACTCACTGATCCTCTGTGCTGAGGGATGGCCACCAGAGACACCATCTTGACAGTGGGTGGTATAATGAGCAATCCCACAGTAGTTTAAAAGGAGGCTCCATGAGTTTTTAGGCGAATAATGCTGAGGTCCCACATAGTCGTCGGTGTCTAACCAGAGTTTAAGTATAAAGGAGGCCCTGGAGGAATTTCAATACCATCAGATGAAAGAAGTTAGAGTATGACTGTACTAGATTATGGCAGACCAATATTGCTGCAAGGTGAATCCTGAGAATGTAAAATGCTTGTCCTGCATGCTTCAGGAGCAACATGTAGCTGAGAATCTTCAGTGCCAGGTCCTCTAATGGGTCCCTATTGTTTTGGACTTCCCACACAGAAAATCTTTTCCATTTCGGGACACAGGTCTTCCTGGTGGAAAGTTTCTAGCTCTGTCTGAGAATTTCTTGAATCTGTAGGGAGCAGTCTCTGCAAGTAGTGTTCAATCAGCCGACCACCAAGCTATCAGGTGCTATGACTTGTGAGTCTGGGTGCAGTATCTGATCTTTGCTCTAAGATATGTGTGGGCAGGTTAGGCGCTGGCTAAGAGGCCACCTCGGACATCTACAATAGATCTGACACCAGAACTGTCTCATCCAGTAAGAGGCTATCGGGATGATCGCAGCCTTGTCACATCTAATCGTGGATATTCCCCTGGGAATCAGAAGAATCGGCAGAAAGGCATAAAGAGGTCCCCAAGGCCATTGAAGAATCGAGGTGTCTAGTAATGAGCCTTGGCTGACCCCCACCCTTCTAGAGAAGAAGTCTGGGCCATAGGTGGTAAGAAGGAACTGAGGGAGGGTTGTGGCCATTCAGGCCCTTATGCTCTCATTCAGGAGCATGAGGCAGCACTGGGTGCATGCATGGCTCCGACCAACACTGCTATTCAAACAAACTCCAGTCTCATATGCATCAAGTGCATGTGCACCTACAATGGGAGCCACACTGACACACTCAGAGAAGAACTGTAGTGTCTACACGAGCCACGTATGAATCTATTATGCTTGTTAACATGTAAAAGCTTTAATACTCCAGAAATATTGGATAGTATTTGCATGTTTATTTTGGGGTACTGAAGAGCCATTGACAATTTAGTCACTGCTAATGGTGATGTTATAAAAAGTTTACAAAGGATTAATAACTGATGTAAATGTTATACGCACATTAAAGACATAAATAGGATGCTATACATGGTTATAGATACATCAGTAAAAGCTGTTATAGGTTATTATAAACCATGGTTTCAAGCAACCTTCTGAAGTATTGTTCTAACAATTTATAACAACTGATTAAACATGTATTCAAAATCTAATTCTTAACCCTTTATAAACAATCTGTAATTGGATCCTTTGTAGTAAGCGTGACAAAATTATTAAAGGCTATTTGACATACCAAAATTAACATGTAAACAATAACCAATACTTTTGAGTAGTTTATATTTTATATATTGATTATTTTATATTTCATCATATAATTGCTTGCAATTTAAAAATCAGTGGATTATTGAAACAAGTATTTCTTGGAGATTAAAAACAGAAATATATTCAGATATTTAAGGTGTATAAAACTAGAAAAATCATAATTGTATAGTTTGAGAAAAAGAAAGATGATGGCCAAGGAAGTCTGAAAGTACAAACCTGTTCAGGTTCCACATGGCAAAACATGGAAATCTTTTCCTTCACCGCCATTTCTATAGGCTTTGTACTTCTGCAGACTATCTGTCAAAATACATCATAAATAAGAGGCATGGAAAAATAAGATAGGAAAAGACTCTAAGTAAATGGAAGCTCCTCAACATTAAATATGGAAAAGATTGACCTCTCAAGAAACAACAGCCTGGACAAATAATTTTTTTCTGTTAGTTCTACAATATATCATAACACACATAAATACCATTTAACAAGAGATAGCTACATCAGATCTCCACCAACATATCCATACCTTTATTCACCTACTTTCCTGTTTTCTACTTTTTATATTTCCATTGCTTCCTCTGCTTCCAACGCTACCTCTCTATCATCCTCCTCAATTCTCCCCTTCTTCCTGACCCTACTCTTTATTCTTTCATGCTTTACTAGTTTACTCTTCAGGTATCATTTGAGTAACACACAAAATAGCAAAGAATAAGGAGAGTCAAAAGTGTGATACATTATCACCAAGTTTGTTGTGTTTTTGTCAGTTATCCTTTGTTTATTTACATGACTTTCTTTATCCTTCCAGTACCTTAACAGTACATTTTGGTTTGTTTGTAATTCACCTGACTGCTGCCCAGTGGACCTGGGAGCTGCTCTGTGTCCCTGAAAGAGAAGATCAACAGACCAAAGAGAGGAGTTTCTTTTCTTTTCTAACCTTCCAATTCCCTTTTTCTGATGTATTTATATCTGTGAATCCTTTGTGCTGAAAGCAGGACATTTGCGAATTTGTAGAAATATTTGCAATTTTTACCAACAAGGAATTTTTTTCCCAGGACAGATGTTAAGTGATTAATTTCTCAATTATTATTTATGTTACCATAGCATGTAGGAGCCTTAGTCCCCATGATATCAGGCACTGTACAAACACAGAATGCCTTTCCCCCCTATTTATGATTTGTTTGTGTGCAAGTGCTGATTATATTTTTAAAAAGCCTTTTTGTTCAGTAAACTTGCTCTTACTCCTTGATCACTTTGCTAAGTAAAATACATGCCAACTGAATTTTATTTTGCCTACCCTTAAAACAGGTACTCCAGTATGGAAAAATGTAATGCAAACCATAAAGAAAGAACTAGTGCAAGTTCTAATCGTTAAAGAAGAATTATGTAAGTAATTTTTAAATTCCCTTTACCTAAATGTGGATGAATATTCAGTTACACTTAAAAATTGACTTCTGTCTTGGAGAAAGGCTTTATCAACCATGACAATGTGTGTTCAAGATATTACAGAGAAGTCTACAATTCTTAACACACAGCTTCCAAGAGGGTGACACCAGGAGGTAAGAATTGTCTGCATGATGCGGTAAAATTATTGCTAATGGAGTCATAAAATTAAATGCATCAGCAATAGCAGGAAATAAAAAACTGCTGGTTTATATTTCCCAAAGCAATAAAATACAGGTTCACAGTAGGAATTATATAATTCAAGGAGGCAGCATTGGCAACCAGACAAGATATAATTTTTCAAGATGTCATGAGGGAGTCCCTTGGATGTATAGAGATTGTGCTCTATTTTCAAAGCTCTTTAGCTTAGAAGAAGACTACTCCACTCTGTTTTAGTGGTCAACAGCTACAGATAGTAGGAACATTATTGTTCTTATGCCTGAATTCAGGATATGGGAAAGTGACTACATTAATCTGTTTTCCTTTCATTCCACACTCAAAAATTAACAGTTTTTAAAAGTCTAATTTTCACAATAAGGCACAGGCAATTACTTTAACTATCTCCAGAAATCAGGTGCCCATTTTGTGTCTGAAGTTAATTGCATGCAACAGAGTTTGAAATTTAGGCCCTAAATCCTGAAATATTGGGTATGAGTGAAAACTTTGCATCAAAACCAGTTAAAGTTACTAAGTCACAACAGGTTTCAGAGTAGCAGCCGTGTTAGTCTGTATCCGCAAAAAGAAAAGGAGGACTTGTGGCACCTTAGAGACTAAATTTGTTAGTCTCTAAGGTGCCACAAGTCCTCCTTTTCTTTTTAAGTCACAACAGTGTGGTTACCTATCATGTCCTTTACCAAACTGATGATGTTGCAGTTACGATTAAGGGATTTTGATAACTGTATTCTAATGGATGTTAAGACAGCCTAGAATGAAAATATAGGCACTGTTTTTTAAACAGTGAAAACTGAAATAAAGCAAAGAAATGAGAAGCTAAGATAATAAATCTTACCTACCCTACATATAACTGTAGACATTATCATTATCAGATGACAGAAAATGCATCACAATGAAACAACCTTAATGCCAATCTATGGATTGTTTGACTTTACGTATTTTTTATTAGCTTGATTTCAGTAGCTAAATATTTTCTTTAAATAGATATTTTTAAATGGGAAATATTGGTTAATATATTTATCCATTAACAGTAAAAAAAACTGGTACAGTGCCTATAATTGTTTTTTCCTTGATAGTAATATGTACATAGTTTAATAGGAAAATTATGTAATGTTATTAATGTATGATAAAATTAAGTAGGTAGTCTTGCATTACAGGCTTATTGATATGGATCATTGAAGTGTACATATAGAATTGTTTCCTTTTCATAACTGCATCATACTGTTTATTTTTCGAGTTTCCTAATGACAGAATAGTATTTATTTTGAGTAAGCATTAGGGTTGTTGGGTGATAATTAAATAGTTCTTTTATTCTTGATAACACTAATGTGTTTGTTTATTATACATAGAGGTGAATTCACTGTGACTTAACAGTCTCAACTGTTCTTTTTAAGATTACTTTTAAGTTTTGGAATTTGCCAGTGTGTGTTTTCTTTGGGGTTGGTTTGTATTTGCTTGTTTGTTTGGGGGTTTTTTTGCATCTTACATTTCTTCCTTTGTATCAGAAAATAAACGGACAGGATTTGAATGTTCTTTAACAAACAGTATTCCGTCTTACCACATTTAAACCATTCAGGTGATTTATGAGATATAATTTTAAAATTTGTTATAGTTAGTATGGACAACTGATTCTGGAACATTCCCCCCACACATACAAATATTAACATTTTTATAATGAACCACAAAAACACATTTAGTTTAATGAGTTATAAAAAACATATTCATTTATTTTATGATCTCTGCTGGATAGGAGGCTTCCAATTTGTAGAAATTAAGGTAATCGGAAAGTCCATTTTTATTTATTGGATTTTAGAAAAGAAAATTGGCAAAGTTTAACAAGTCTGCCACAAGTACAATGTAGATAGCCCAAACACTCCATGGGAGTTCTGTCTGGGAAAGGCACAAAGGGCCAGGCTTTCAAAGTGCTGGCAGATTGATTAATTTTGCAGTGTTCATTACTGAGATTATTGATTTACCTGTGAAAGGAACAAAATTCAATAACTTTGTTCTACCAAATTACACTTAATTGGTATTCCAAACACAAGGATGTACTTTATGACTGAAACAGTAGCATTTATCCAGAATAACATATGAACTAAACAGTTCTCTCTCTTGGAAAGGTTCAGGAAAGAGAAAATTTACCAAAAAAAAGGCAGAACACAATCTTTACTTGTGTATGTTGTCATTGTACAATAACATAATTATACCAAACAGCAGAGTTATGTATCTTACTAGGGGCTTGATATTGTAAGATACTACACAATTCTATGAAGTGCTAAGCAGCTTCAACTCCCAACAGAGTCAGTGGGAGCAGGAAGAAGCTCAGGACATTAAGGGAATGCCCAACACCTTGCAGAGCTGAGCCCTTAGAACTTTATTATGGTTTTGCCCAGAACCCAAGCAAAGGGCTGCTACTAGAGCAGACCAGGAAGCAGATTCTGGCTCAGATCATCGCAATCTGTCTCCCCTCTGCTCCGAAGACAAAGTTCCCCATGACAAGCTTCTACACAGTCCAGCATATTTTATTCGGAGAACAAGCATATCTTTGCTAGGTAGTGTGCTGGCCTCTCCTGCATGAGGAAGGACACAGTGGCTCTTTGGAGCCTGCTTTCTGCCTCCCCCCCACCCCCCCCCCGCTTCCCCTGTGATACAGGCCAGGTTGAGGAAATAATGCGACACCTTTGCACATCATTCACACATTTTATAATTAAATTGTTGGTCTGAACATCAATATTTTAATTGGACACACATTTTCAAATGATGGATTATTTTTCTGAACTCATTAGTAAAACTGATGATGCAGCCTCACATCCCAAGAATTCCTCTCAGAATAGATCCAACCTTAACCCTAGACTTTTAAAGCCACGTATGGAGATTTGGCTATAAGACTCTTTAAGGGGAAGTGCACAGCTAGGGATATTTTAGGGATTAAAGTGTATTGACATTCAGTACATTTTTGTAGTTTAATTTCTTTGGTTTTTTAGTACACTGGTATGGTCCAAGTTGCTTTCTTCCCCTCCCTCATAAGGGCTTGTCTACACTTGAAATACTACAGCAGCACAGCTGCACGACTGCAGCTGCGCTGCTATAGCACTTCAATTTAGACACTACCTCTGACAATGGGAAGGATTCTCTCATTGGCATAGATAATCCGCCTCCCCTATAGGTGGTAGCTAGGTCAACAGAAGAATTCTTCCATTGACATAGCACTGCCTATACTAGGGGTTAGGTCAGCGAACTACAGCGCTCAGGGATGTGGGTTTTTCATACTCCTGCGTGACACAATTAAACCAACTTAATTTTCTAGTGCAGAGCAGGCCTAAGACAGATCCCCTTTCCGAGTAGAAAGAACTGCAGTCTTATGCTTTGAATTATTTACATGCACCAATA
The DNA here is from genome assembly GCF_965152235.1 of Eretmochelys imbricata. Taxonomy (NCBI): domain Eukaryota; kingdom Metazoa; phylum Chordata; order Testudines; family Cheloniidae; genus Eretmochelys; species Eretmochelys imbricata. Next base: position 139,048,031 of record NC_135572.1, read on the forward strand.
TATCTAGATGACCGATAAACACAGATTTTATCATAGCCTTATGAACTCACCAGATCCGGAGACAAACCTAGGCCTCTCAGCGCTCGAACACTGTTCTGTGTAGGTTTTGTTTTCTGTTCTCCAGTAGCATTAGGCTGGAAACATATTTTAAAGGCTGAAACAGTAACTCAGTTATAGTATCAGGACAATAGTTAAAAACAAAGAAATGTCAGTGAAAGTAAGGATATTGATAAAGAGAAAAAGGTCTACATCAAAGCAAAGCACAATATGTTAGCATGGAGAATACTAACACTGTATTATTTTATGCATTAGAAACCCTTTGGAATTTCTAGCCTAACAGCACTAATTCAGGCCAACTGTCTCTTTTAGACCAGTCTATAGAGAGTATAGGGCTCAGAACTGTGGAGGAGAAACATCCAAAACTGGACCTTCTGTAATAGCTCGGAAACTCCACAAAACAGTGCCATGCCTTCAGTGACCTTCCACAAGTGGAACTGATTGGAATTTAGTACACAACTCTGTCCTCAAATATACACATTCAACTACCATTGAAATTAATTGTAAATGGATTAATATAAATCAGGACAGAATAGACTCCTTTTTATCTATATGGATAATCCAAAAGAAATTCTGCAAAATATGGTGGTATTGTCAGTCCCCCACGTCTACTTTCCAAAAACTTGCCTATAAATATTTACAACTTTAAAAAAAAACTTTTAATCTATTTATTGGCGTAAAAGTCATGGTTAGATAGAACAAAAAAATTTCACCAGTATAAAACAGATGTAAACTCACAGATGAGTTAGTTTTATTAGTCTTCAGTTACATTACCTGGAATACTAAAAGGGAGACAATTAAAGAATATTGGGTGAAATCCTGGCTACAGTAAAAACAATGGCAAAACTCCCACTGGCTTCAGAGGAGCAAGGATTTCACCCATTGTCTCTTTAAGCTTTAAAACACTGACTCCCTCCACTACAACTCCTAAAAAATTATATAGAATGCAGTACAGGGAAAAACTTAACTGAAAATGAAAATATATTATCTTACTAACTTACCTGTGGTACAAGGCTAACGTGGATATTGCAGAAGTTTTCTCTTTTTGCCTTAAACTGGAACTGTCTGAATGCCTCAACAAATGGCATTCCTTCAATGTCTCCAATAGTTCCACCCAGCTGAAAAAGAAGGCTTAGAATTTACTACTGCTCTGTCAATTAAAAAAATTAATTTCTACTTTGTCAGCCCTGAAAATTTCAATTGCTCATCTCAGTTGTGCATGTTGTAAGAGTGAGAATGAATGAAGTATGGTTCTGAAGGCACATCTTGTAAGGAGCCTTTGCATCATTACATGGGCCACTTCATGTGGAAAACTTTACTCATTTTCAATGCTGATTTTATTCACTTTCAATGCTGAGGGCACAGTTTTTCACAAGAATAAGTCTGTTAACACCGAAAACTATATGCTTTATATACAATTTTCAGTATCTTGGAGACACCTGTATTCTTGAATCAAGTAGTAAGGATCAAGTTATCAATACAGTAAACTGCAATTTGGTAATTGAGAATGAAAATGTTTTTTTAGTTTCCTGTTTGCTGAATTAATAATAACTGAGGTAAATATGAAAAGGGCATCTAATGCTATTATCATAGCTCTACAATGGGATAAACTGCACATCACCAGTTTGGCATCCTAGTAAAAGCAGAAATAATTAGAAACATTTTATGCCAGAACAAGATAGAAGTAAGGAATAAATTAAATTAATAAAGAAAGGTATTCAGCAATAGCTAGATTCACAAAAAGAAAAGGAGTACTTGTGGCACCTTAGAGACTAACCAATTTATTTGAGCATGAGCTTTCGTGAGCTACAGCTCACTTCATCGGATGTAGCTCACGAAAGCTCATGCTCAAATAAATTGGTTAGTCTCTACGGTGCCACAAGTACTCCTTTTCTTTTTGCGAATACAGACTAACACGGCTGTTACTCTGAAACCTGTCAATAGCTAGATTGGAGCTGCATAAACAGATAGAAAGACTGGAGCTGCATAAGCAGTCTTCCAACAAGATCGTTAAAAGCAAAATTATCTCAGAATGTGGTCTGATGTGCCCTCTTGTGGTCTCTGGAATCATTGCACATTTTTGTTCAACTAAAATTAAAACACACACACACACACACACACACACACACACAAAGACTTCACTGTATTTGACATATATATAATAAACCTACTTACTGCAACAATTTGCAATTGATAAATTATATTTGTAACCTGAAAGCCTTGAAACCGTATTTGAGTGTGTCTTGGTCTCTACAGAAAGTTTCCTGATTTGGAAAAAAAAATCACTGAAAGCCTCACCCCTACCTAACATAAGGAAGTTCCTGTGCACTTTTCTGTTTATTGCTCTGTCTAAGCTTAAAGCAAATGTTGGATCTATATTGTACACTTCATAAATATAGTGGAATCTTTCTAATCAAGCCGAAACCTGAGGCTAAAATCAAGGCTGGATTGTTTTTCCAAAAGATATGCTATAGTTCAAAAAGAAACTATGAGCTTCATACAGAAATAAATAAGTGTCTATGGCCTGCGTTATGCTGGAGTTCAGACTAGATGATAATAATAGTCCTTCCTGGCCTTAAAATCCATTAAATACTCTTTCTTCGAATTCCCAGACATGTCTTCTTCAAAAATTTCATTGAAACTTGAATGATAATAAATAGTACTACCTAGCACATACGTAGTGCTTTTTGTCCTTACATCTCAAAGTGCTTTATACAGGAGGGACTATACTGTTTTGCAAGACCTTAAAAATAAAATAGCTAAAATGTGACCTCAATCCATAAGTTCTTAGATACATTCTTGAAAGCATGATCATGAACAACCTGAAAGGATCCTTGGTTTGAAGATTGCAAACTATGATTTGAAGAGTTCTTCTACTGACTATGATGTCATGATTTCTGAGATCATCAAGGAAATTAAGTCCTGCTCCTTAATATTGTTAACCCAGTGTACGTAGCTGGAATCCATTGTATATGGCTTGTGAAAATAAATACACCGGAACTTAATTACACTGACTGGCTGCTTTAAGAGAGTATCAGTACCTAAGGAGCCACTCTTCAGCAAGTTTCAATGCTCTGCATGGGGATTTAATCACATTAATGGAAGTCACAGGGAGGAATCCGTGCATAACATACTCAGAATCAACGCCAAGGGCCATACAGTATTTGTGTGTCTTTGTTGTTGCTATCCATATCAACTCAGCCTGACATATATACACAGCACAAAACAAGGGAGGAAACGAAAGTTCTGTTTATTCATCACACATAACCAACCCCATGGATTACATCTGCCAAGATGGGAAGTTTCATACTTGCCTCAATGACACATATTTGTGGCTCTTTCTTGTCACTGTCCACAGGAACCTTTGCCTGATTCATCACCCATTCTTGAACAGCATCAGTAATGTGTGGAACAACTGCAAGGCAAATGAGAAAAGGAAGCACTTCCTAATGTAGGACCACATATTGCTTCCCACTTAGAGAGGAGAGAAAAACACAGTGAGCTGGGAAGATGAAAGGGGGAAGCAGCAGCCCCATGGCATGTTCCTCCTTTCTTTGAGCCTGCAGAAGTCCCTCCAGAAGACTGAAGTATGGCCAAATCTTGTTGGCAAGGAGGAAGGGTTTAGTCAAGGCAGCAAAGAGCAGCTGCTCTATGCAGTATGCACCCTCTGAAACCCGAATGGATGAGCATGCCAGCACTTCCGGTGTGAATGACTGCATGCAAATTGAAAAGGATGTTCCTGAATATTTATAGATGCAACTGAAATTTGCTCTTTGAAAACATATATGCAAGTAAAGCTTGATTACTGGAATGCACATGGGAAGCAAACTCCTCCTGGACCATCTGGAGGACAGAACAATGTGCTCAACTAGAAAAATAGGCAGCTTTAGCACACTTACCTACTGCACTCAAACTGTCCTTGATCTAAATTAACTTACAATTTCAGTTGCCCAATTTATCAACAAAATTATCATAAATCCAGGAAAGTATTTGAAGTGAGCACTTCATTCACATTAATCCAGTAATGCAAATATGTCAGTATCCCTCTGAGTAAATAAAAGTTACCCAAGTAATTGTTCTAAACAGTCTTTATTAGAAACTCAAATAATCTGCATGACTTTAACCTACATGGAAAGTGTGACGTTGCACTCCATAAGATTTTATGAAAATATGCTAATGAGTGTGAATATAATGTAACTGGAATATGATTCATGCAAAAGGTCTCTTGTAAGGTATCATTACAAAACTTATAATCTACTGAATGTGATCGTCCTATTTGTATACATGTATCATTCTTGTATCTGAAACTAGAAATATGAACTATAACTCTGAGGTCCTATTGTAGTTATGCAACATGTGGGTCATTAATGGTGGTTTGGAATCTTGATGGCTCCCATCAACTAGGACAGTTGGTTGTAAATGGCTCTGTTTACTTGCAAACCTTCCTGTGAGTCAGGCCAGGAAGAATAAAGGCTTGGGGTCTCACAGGACATGTGACCATTTCACCTGGTACTGGAATCCATCTTAAACCTGGTGCTTTTCCATTTAGAAGGAGGGGTGGGGACCCACAGAGGCAAAAGATTCCCGCCTTGTGCCAAAGCTATATAAGGGGGTGGAACAGAACAAAGGAGGTTCCAATCATGAGAAATCCCCTAGTTACTACCTGAGCTGGAGCTAACAAGAACTGTACCGGGGAAAGGACTGGGCCCAGACTAGGAAGGAGTCCAGTCTGTAAAAGAAGCTTATTGGAACATCTCAGGGTGAGATTTTATCTGTAATCAGTTCTTAATATATTAGGCTTATACTTGTGTGTTTTGTTTTATTTTGCTTGATAACTAACTTTGTTCTGTCTGTTATTACTTGGAACCACTTAAATCCTACTTTTTATACTTAACAAAATCACTTTTGCTTATTAATTAACGCGGAGTAAGCAATTAATACCTGGGGGACCAAACACCGTGTATATCTCTCTATCAATGTTATAGAGGGTGGACAGTTTATTAGTTTACCCTGTATACACTTTATACAAAATAAAACGGATTTATTTGGGGTTTGATCCCATTGGGAGCTGGGTGTGTGAGTGCTAGAGACAGGAGCACTTCTTAAGCTGTTTTCATTTAAGTCTGCAGCTTTGGAGCGCGTGGTTCAGACCCTGGGTCTGTGTTGGAGCAGACTGGCATGTCTGGCTCAACAAATTAGGGTTCTGTAGGCCCAAACTGGCAGAGAAAACCGGCTTAGAGGTAGTCACAGCACATCAGGTGACAGTCCCAAGGGGGTCTCTGTAACCGAACCCGTCACGGAAAGTACCTTGAACTGTCTTTCCCAAGTAATCTCCATGTCTTTCTTTATTGATTACATGTTGATAGATCTTTCCAGTGGTGATGTTATTATCTTTATATAGGTTGATGTCCAAGAATCTTTCATAATTTCCCAAGTCTAAGTCAACTTCTCCACCATCATTTAGTACAAAAACTTCACCTGAAAAAGAAAATGAAAAGGTACAAAATAAATTGCCCTGGCTTTTCCTCCTACATTAACACATAGGAAAACAATGTAATGATTACAAATTACTAAATAAATGGCAGGAATTCTGCAAACATAATAAATACATTTTAGTAAAGGTGCTGTATAAATAAGTGCAATGAAGTGCAGTGCTTTATTTCAATTATGTTAATTATTTTAGGCTCAGATTTGGGATAAAATCTGCATCAGTGACTTAGCAAGTTTTGAAAATGTTATCCCTAGTTTTGATTCAGTTGTTTCAGCATAAATATCTGGTTTGTCATACCCACAGCTAGGGACTTATCCAGTGACCACTGAAGGCAGTGGAATCTTTCCATTGACTTCAAAGAGCTTTGGATCAAGCCCAGAGACTTTTTTCGATCTCTAAAGATGCCTCTTTTAAACAGTGACCTTCATCAGCCTGTGAGGGAACCACACCTGTTGCCTCCAATATGGCTCCATATGAAATCAGATGGGAAAGTGCTTTGGAGAACTGAAAAGTACTTCAGCAAGAAGTACTGCTCTTAAGCATCAATGACTAGATAATTTGCTGGATTCATATTATACAAACAAAGATAAAATCTTTCGAAGGTAAGCTCTAGAATATGTAAATACACAGTTGCAATGTAAAAATGTGTCCATCAGGATATCACACTCTCTTTAAACAAATAATGAAAGAAAATGCACTACACAAGAGGGTAGAGGATTTACAATCTGTGAGATGCTACATTCCTCCAGTGTGCTATTAATTTCCCATTTAAGTCACGGGGGCTGAGTACGCCCACCACTTCTCTAGAGCAGGCTCCTTGAGAATAAAGAATGAGGAAACTTTGGCTAATTTGAAATCAGGAAAAGATTAACCTGGGAACTCTGAACTATGGGTTCAGCTAGCTAAAGTTACATTGCTGGTAGCATTTTGATCAAAGGGACCAGTCAGCCTGGTGTCTGCTAGGAGGTTACTGACAAGCAAACGTGAGTGTTACACACAGAGCTGTATTGATTACTTGTAAGACTATTGATACAGAAGGGTACTTTGCAAACTTTGAGGAAGACTTAGAACCTGGTATTTTGTAGTAATGGGGGAAAGCTGGCATATTTTCAGACTGCACGGCCGACTCTTTTAGAGCATGACCTGATACCCAGTCAATCAGTGAGAGTTTTTCCATTGATTTCAATGGGCACTGGATCAGGCCGTTAAAGAAGAGGAAATGTTTTGGGATTATAAAAAATAACTGATGATATGATCTAAAAGACTGAAATATGACGTTCTGTCTCCCATTAGATGATATTGGGGCAAGGGCAGAGGACAGATTTCTATATTTCAATCACCTGAAAAAGTCTAAACATTTACTGCAACTGAAATGCCATACTTAAATTAACCTGGACACAGACAAGATGGGAAACAAGAAGCTATGTAACTGTTTTCTCTATTTACATATAGATAGATTTAAACCTTGTTTTTTACATCCAGTTTTGACTCAACGCCCCATTTTCTTCACTAATGTGAGTTGCAGGAAGTCAAACCTGATGGACACTGTCCCAAGGTTTAGGAGAATGAGTGGAGTGAGTGGAGATAGGCAGCTCCATGGCATAGGCCAGGCTAAAGTATAGCCTACAAAGGCTTAGCCCTGGAGCAGGATTTTTTCCTTTTTATTTCTTTTTCTTTTCTCCTTTTTTAATTAGATCCTTTTATATTTCACAGGTTTTTTAAAAATCACGGAGTTCATTTTATGTGGATTCTTTCTGTCATCTGTTTAATTCAAATATTAATATGGTTTAAAATACATATGGCAAGAGATTGGTCCATAAAAATAATAATTGCTGATATTCTTTTTAAATTATTAATGAATAAAAATCTAATAGTATTTATATCTTTATAAAAATGAGGGCAAAAGTCTGCCTTCAGTTAAACTGCACAACCTCAGTGCAGAACACAGAATTACATGAACATAATCTAGTGCAAAATTTGGCCCTCTGATTTAAAAAGTTACCTACTGAAAATTTACAATAGCTCCCAGAACTGTTTCAATAATGCAAACAGGTTTAATTAATATTTGTAAAAGCATTTTGAAGATTATGAGTGCTATTATATTATTATTATCAGCAACAAGTATATAAATAGACTTGTTAACTTTTATTTGATAGTATGAGCTATTATAACCTATTGTTAAAGGATTGGTATGCACTTAGGCACACAATGAAAGATTTATTAAAAATATACTAGTTTGCATACAGCAGTCAAAGGAACTTTGCTTTATCACCTTTAGTAAAAATTTCACTAAACTGCTTGTTCTAGATATAGCTTTTTATATCTGAAACAGGATTTTCTTTTCCTTTATAATAAATGCACTTATTTACTTACTTTTTCATTTAAATGAATATCTCTAGTGATAATTTCCAATTACACATCCGATTAAGTGAGCTGTAGCTCACAAAAGCTTATGCTCAAATAAATGTGTCAGTCTCTAAGGTGTCACAAGTACTCCTTTTCTTTTTATATATAAAAAAGCAGCACAACTTGACATTTATGAGAAATAGTGACTTAAGTTCAGATTAACTTGAGGTACCAATATTTGAAAAGTATGGCCTAAACAATTTACCTGTAGCCTGTAGGTATTGATAGGTAAGACATAGGTATAAGGCAGTAATGCAATGCACCTAAAAGCCTCAAGACCTGTAAGACAATAGCTTAGCTCAGCATTTTTCAAATGCGGGCACCGTGGCCACATGCAGCCACCAGTAGAATTTTTTGCAGCCACAACAGCCTCCAAAGCATGGGTGGAAATTGGAGGAGACAACGCAGTGGCCCCTCCCTGCAGCGCCCAGCTGTTGCTCCAGAATAGCTGTTACCAAGGGCAGTGAGATGCACCACCAGGGACTGGTGACCTACACCACGCAACCTCCTCCTCATGAGTGCTTGGCAGCGCCTCTGGAAACACATGGGGCTGGTGTACATGGCACTGGAGATGGCTCTTGTCAGTGGAGGTGGCTGCAGCATTCGATTGCTGGGGCGCTCTCCTGCTCCCGCCCGATCTGGGCACGGAGCCTAGGACTCCCCAGGTGGCCAGGGAGTTCCTGACCCACCTTACCTGGGGTGGGGTCTCACTGAAGGGCCATGGGAGGCAGGGACAGAGAGACTGGTCAGTGCTTCCCCTGCCTGGGGCCGCACACACTGTTTACAGATGCTGTAGTTATCGCAGTAGCTCAGTGGCTCAGGGCTGCTTCACGGCTTGGCAGCTTCCCAACAGGGTGAGGGGCTCCCGCTCCATGACACCCTCCAAGCACTAAAATAGGAACAAAGTCTGGGTGCACTGAATGGAGAGCTCTACTTCCTACTGCCTTCCAACTACATAAATAAATGACAACGATTTGGACATGTATGTGTGCATATTTATTTGTTTTTTTTCCTAAAGTTAATTAAGTATTTTAGGAAAAATTGTCAGAGCAGCCACCAGCAAGAGTTGGTGGCCACACACTGAGACCACCAAAAAATGTATTGTGAGAACCCCTGGCTTAGCTAAACTAATCAAGGCCTAAGGCCTCATAAGATAACCAGGAGTAACCGTAGATCATACGATATCACAAGACAGAATGCTTTAATAAATGAGTATGACTCAACTTCTGACAGGTAACCACAAGATGTCAGTTAATACCAGCTTTAGATATTTTAAGTTAGGAACATCAGAAGATATCCAACCACAAGAATGCCATAGACACTAATTGACGAATATGCTAATAAACTTGAGGTAAAAGGCCTAGTAACTTATGGGAGAAGAGCACCCCAACTTTAGTGGGGTGAAGAAATACAGACAAGGAAAAGGGGCTGAGACCCCTACTGAATATGCGCTAGGCACAGTAAAAGTGCATTTCGGCCAATATGCCTTGGAAGAGGCCAGGACAATGACTGCTAGTAAGGATGACAATGAACCTTTTGGGTTGTTCTGCAAGAAATAGTGTAAGTATATGGATGCTCAGACACTCGTTTTATATTATTTCTACCCTCTTTGCGGAGTTGAAGTGTTTGTGATATTGCTAACCGTGCTAAAAAAATATTACCAAGACAGAAGGCCTTTCCTAAGTAGGAGCATCTCTGCTGTGCACACCAGGGTTCTCATCATTGTGATAACTCTAATACTTCTGGGTCTCATCAGGAGCCAGGACCCTCGTAACCCACAGAATGTTATTGGGATTTCTAATTGATCAATATAATGAATACACAATCAGTAGATAAGGCAACATACCTAAGGTCACCCAGTAAGGCAAATGGCAGAGCCAGGAATAGAATCCAGTTCTCCTTAAGTCCCAGTCCTGTGCCTATCTATTGGACTAGGCTGCTTCAGCATCGAGATCTGAGCTAACCCCTTTCAAGTGCTGCTCTGCTACTCTGTAAGTCATATCTCCCTCTGACTTGAAAAGCAACAGTTCAGTTCTTCAAAGCACCTGCCTTCTGGACTTGAAATTACAGGACCCAGTTCTGAATTTGATTCCTGTGGTGAATAAGCCCCTTTTCATTTTAAATAGATACCAGAGTACACTTCAACTCCAAGCACAGCTGGAAATATTTTAGTAATCAAGGGGGTTTTCTCCAGTCCTCCACTACACTAACCACCCACAGGACATTCACACCACAGGCTATAACTTCTGAAGCTGTCAAACTGACAAGAATGAAACTGCCAAAGATTTGACTTATCATGGAACCGAGAAAGTGACTTTATAGTTAAGACTATAACGAGTTTTCCATTATAAAACTAATTTTGACCTTCACTTCTACCTTCCTCAGAAAGACTCCTTTCTGTCTGAAATTTATTACATGTGGCCTCCTGCCAGAAAACTTTATAGGAAACTCTTTGAAAAATGAGCTCTTGGAAAGGTCTATCATCTTTTAAAAATGTTGTATCTCAAATATAGGTTGGCCTAGTAACATTAAATTTATTCATAGTATCATAAAAGTTAGAGATTAAAAAAGCCTATTAGATCACCCAGTCCATCTTCCAGACAATGAAATAGTATGACTTTCAGTATTTTCTGGAAGTCTGGTTATTTCATTCTAGAGTTTGTATTGATCAACCAAGATACTCAAAACTAGATCAGATGCAGGACCTACAGCCCTCTCTGTGTGAAACTATGCAGACATTTAGCAAATATTTTTAAAGATTTCCAGCAGCTAATGGAATCCTCAAAGGCTGATGTGTCTGAGAACTCCATTAGCTCTTGGCATACTCTACAATTTTTGCAAAAGACTTGCACAGTCTGACTATGAGGGGGTTAGAGGTCTTGTAGGAGCTAGTGTAATCCTTGAGGAAGATTTTTCAAAGGCACAAATGAGAGTTAGGTACCCATTTCCTACTGATTGTCAATGGGAGTTGGTCACCTAACTCCCCTTGGTCCCTTTGAAAATGTCTCCTCTTTGTACATTGGCTGATTCAGGGAATGGATGCAGTCTCCGATGAATCTGACTCCTCACAGAAGCTCTGTTCCCTCTGCTGCCACAGAGAACCACCCTCCATCAGGACCACGGTCAGCTGCACAAGCAATGCTGGGTATGTCTACACTGCAGCTGGAAGCATGCCTCCTAGCCTAGGTAGACAGATACATGCCTGCTCTACTTAAGCTAGCACACTAAACATAGCAGTGTAAACATTGCTGCTCAGGTGATGGCACAGGCTAGACACTCAAGTATGGACCCAGGGGGGGTCATGCGGGATTGTACTCAGATGCCTAGCCCATGTCGCTGCCCACGTCACAACTTCCATGCTGCTAGTTTTAGTGTGCTGACTCAAGCAGAGATAGTGTTTGTCTGTCTAGCCAGGATGGGAGGCACACTCCCAGCTGCAGTGTAGACATACCCAGCATTGCTTGTGCAGCTGACCATGATTCTGATGGAGAGTTCTATCATTCTCCTCTGACATACCCATTGTGGCCATTTTGGAGGCCTAAGGTCCCTTGGGTGGGCTACATTTGGTTTTTTAGGAGGTTGTTTGGTGCACTGCTCCTGCTTCACTTTGGGAGCAAGGTGACCCTTATCTCTTTACATCATAGATTTCCCTTTTACCAGCTGCTGGTCAGGAAGGGAGTTCAAGAGTCTTTTCTGGCCTCAGATCTGTCTCCCAAGTATAGAGCCATCTTTTCTGACACAAAAATACACCTCTTTACACCCCTTCAAACACTTCACTTTAGGAGCAAAGAGAAACAATTGAGGCACTTTTTACTTCTGGGCTCTTTTGGCATTTATTCTGCCATAGCAAGGGTGACTCGCCTGCAAAAGGGGAAAATCTTTGCAATGAGGTTTTGTAGATCATATTAACATATCACGTTTTAGCACAGGGGTGGGCAAACTTTTTGGCCTGAACGCCACATCGGGTTTCCGAAATTGTATGGAGGGCCAGTTAGGGGAGGCTGTGCCTCCCCAAACAGCCAAGTATGGCCCAGCCCCCACCCCCTATCTAATCCCCCCCGCTTCTCGCCCCCTGACGGCCCTCTCGGGACTCCTGCCCCATCCAACCCCCCCGTTCCCTGTCCCCTGATGGCCCCCCCAGAACCCATGCCCCATCCACCCCTCCCTGTCCCCTGACCACCTCCAGATCCCCCACCCCTGACTGCCCCCCGCCACCCCATCCAACCCCTCCTCTCCTTCCTGACTGCCCCCCCAGGATCCCTGACCCCATTCAACCCCCCTGTTCCCCGCCCTCTGACAGCCCCGACCCCTACCCACACCCCCACTCCTCTGCCCTCTATCCAACCCCCCTGCTCCCTGCCCCCTTACCGAGCTGCCTGGAGCACCGGTGGCTGGCAGCCATGCTGCCTGGCTGGAGACATCCACACCACCACGCAGCACAGAGCACCGGGTCAGGCTGCGGCTCTGCAGCCCCACCACCCAGAGTATTACGCCAACAGTGCAGTCAGCTAAGGCTGCAGGGGAGTGGGAACAGAAGGGGAGGGGCAGGGAGCTAGCCTCCCAGGCCAGGAGCTCAGGGGCCGGACAGGACGGGCCCATGGGCCAGATGTGGCCTGCGGGCCGTAGTTTGCCCATCTCTGTTTTAACATATACAATTTAAATAGTTTGGGTTCATTTTCAGTCCTTGAAGCTCTGGAGACAAAAAGAACTGGAGTAGCTTAGCTTCAATGGGAGAAGCTACGCCTGCATCCAAAGCCAACAAGTTTGTCTCTGCCTCCAAAAGCTGTGGGGTAGACTAAAGACCCACAGTCAGAATTTGCCTAAGAAACATAATTTAAAACACTACTATTGGCAGGAAGTACATGTTTGAATGCTGTGCACAACTTATTTTGTGATGAGCAAATCAATAATGTGGCAGAGGATGCAAGTAGTGTTTTCCTTTATAAATCTGGACCATGACCACATAAGATTTGGATAACTCATCAGCAATTTTTTTTCAGCCATCATGATCAACTTCGTACAACAAGTATGGAGAACTGTATGTAATCAAACAAGCTTTAAAACTTCAACTCCTAGACATTTACAGTACTCCAGTTTTCTGAGAGAGACTAAAATGTACACTTTCAACTAATGCTAGTGGCTTGTGGGATGTTTTCCAAAGCTGGCTCGTTAGCAGCATAGCCACATGCTTTTGACACCTAGATGAATTTGTCCCAGCCAATCTATTCTAATTTGGATTATTTAATTAAAGTCTGAGGTGTCAGGTTCAACCTCACTCTCCTAGGTGTTTTAGGATATCAAAAGGATATGGGAGTTTTGTCTAAGAGTTTGACCAAGACATGTTGGTAGATCCCATAATGCTGTCTTTACCAAGCCACTAGCCAATAATATACACATTTGCCCTTGTTCGAACTTTTTTGCCTTGTTTTCAATCCAATTGACATCATTCAACCCAAATCTCTTTCTGACAGTCCTTCTCTACACAGGACTGGCATTTAAAATGTCAACAGACCCAACTTTGTTGTTAAAGTCAAATTATACATATTTAATTATTTACATCTCTTCTTGTAAGCCTTATGACCCCTTAGTTATTTATGTTGCTCTTTGAATACCTTCCAATTTGTTGACAGATATTTGGTGCTGAGGTGCTGAGAACAAAATGAGTGGCTTGACAAAGTCAGGCTGGACATTTGCAAGAGAGTGGTGGAAGGCAGGTATGTTAGCCCTAGAATGATAAAGGCCCTTTTTCTTATAATCTGATAAGGGGTTACCTCAGACCTGAGACCTTTAAAAACTCTTCCTGTGGTGAGAGAGGAGGAGGAGGAGAGACAAGCTGCTGCAAGGCTAGGGGCAACAGGGAGAGAAGCTTCTCCAGGTTGAGAGGCTGTTCTCCTCCCTACAGGGGCAGGGCTGGCTCCAGGCACCAGCTTTCCAAGCAGGTGCTTGGGGCGGCATTTAGAATGGGGCAGCAGTCCGTGTCCCGTGGCAGCAATTCGGCAGCAGCTCCGCTGATCTTCCCACCGCGGCAGCTTTTGGGCGGCAGCTCCGCCGCCGTTGCGGTGGCGGCAATTCAGCAGTGACTGCTTGGGACGGCAAAATTGGTAGAACCCCCCCGGTATAGGGGAAACAACCAAATATGAGTGCCTGTTTAGGGGAAGGACTGACATCCCAGGGCCAATAAAAGGAAAACACCCCAATGACCCTAATGAGGGAGGCAGCAGAAAAAGGTATCCCCCTTTATTTTGTGTTTGTTAATTTATCTCTTTTGTTTGGTGGAGGAGCACTCCTTGGGCCTGCCCCAAGGCCTACCTTGAAAATATTGATAAATAAACACAGAGTGGGAAGACAAACTATATCCAGAGCGGGGCTGATTTACTCCAGGCCCCGCCACTGCCAGAGGGGGAAGTGCTAAGCCCACTGAGACAAAGGAGGTGCCTGGGCACAGTGGGTCAAATTCTGACTCGTTACATCTGTGCAATCCCACTGATTTTGATTTCACATTCTAGATACTATCTCATCTATCCTGTGTTAGAGAGTCCTTATTAACTCTATGACTTGATGCCTCTGGCAGAGCAGCCCAAAATTCCATTGCCCACTTTTCATCACTATACTGCATTATACGATCATATCTAACTGAGCTTATGGCATCACTGCTTTCCAAGTGGTTCCCTCCCCCTAAATATCTATGTTCAGATTTGTTGTTCTCATTGTATCATAGTTTGTATTTCCAAGCTGATTCTCATGTTGTTATTTCCAGGCTCTTTAGACCTCTTTGTGTTATTTCTCTGTCTTTACGAGTGTTCACACAATGTTCGAATTAGGTATAACCTGAACTGAACTAATTGTTGCTTTATCTTACCATGTAGCATTCACTGCTGATGGCATTAAATAAAACCACATTTAACACCAATATCTTCAGCAGTCCATACCTCTATATCCCCATATTACGTGTCATTTCCTTTTGTTATCTAGTTTTCGCTAGATGCAGTCTATAATGCATTCACATGATACACTTAAATTCTGTTTATGAAAACAAAACATAATTGAACTTATGCATGCAGAAAGAAAAGGATCACCCTTCATACCATGCTCATATGGTGAGAAAGTTCCAGCATCTATGTTAATATAAGGATCAATTTTGATTGCAGTGACTCTTAGACCACATGATTTCAGTATGGTGCCAATGCTGCTTGCAATGATTCCTTTGCCAATGCCTGAGATGACACCACCAGTTACCAGGATGTACTTCATTGGAAAATGAGTAGCAGCACATAGGTCTCGAGCTGGAAATCTAACAGTGACAAAAAGCACATTTGGTAAACACACATTTATCCTTAGAAATCACACTAAATCAGCATGCAGAAAAGGAAACCCAAAATGAGCTTCAGAAACCAAAATATCAAAATTAAATATAGTCACAATTTTGGACTTTAAATCTTTTTAAATTTAAAGTTTTTTAATCACTTCATACATATTCTGCTAACTTTAGTTCAAGGATTTTTCATTCCAACTACATTAACCACAATAAATTTTATCTTTGTCTGACAGTTCTATCTTTAGAGGAAGAGACTGAACCTTTGAAGGACTGTCCAAACCAAAGGATCCTGTCGCCCTGTTTTCCAGCTGTTTTTCATTCCCCCTTCTGCCCCCAGAGCCTATCATGTAGCCACTATTCTTCCAGAGGGCTTGCTGTCCCTGCTAAGCCAGGAAGCAACAGACTGAAAAAGGGAAATGGAACCAGATCTTCCACAGAACAATGCATGGCACCACTGATCACCAGCCCAGAACCTTTTTCTTACATGTTTACTCCATTAATAGATACTGCATGAGAGAAAACAGAAAATCAATAATTGGAAGACTTCCATTCTGCTGCAAAGTAAAAAGACAGTGTGGTGATGGAAAAGCAAAGTCTCAGATTTAAAACGACATCATAAATATAATGATAAATGTAATGCTGGGCAACTGTACTTGCATCAGGGGGTTGCTTCAGTTTCCTGGAAGTTGATTCTATCCCAAGACTAGCCAAAGGATAGAAACACTGGCCCGTGGGACTGTTGAATAGTGATGGCAGACTCTCAGAACATGAGTCTGGGGCGTCTGGGGCCAGAGCTGCGCCCACAATGCGAAATGATGTATTGTGGACTCATGTCTCAGTTAGACTTTGGGCTCGACCCAACCCCCTTGCTGGGTCTTTGGGTGTGGGTGCTGTGGGCTTACTGGCCCAAGTCAGATAGGTTTGTGTATAGATAGATGGAGGAGTTGGGCTCAAGCCTGAGTCCAGACTTTCACTGTAGTATAGACATACCCTTAGTGTCCTGACACCCATTTGTCTAGGTTGGCATTCTGCCACAACCTCGAGACATAGCATAGTCTAGTGGGTTGTGCATTGGGCTCAGAGCCAGGAACTTGAGCTCTAAGCCTGACTGACTCTGACACTAATGGCCTTGAACAAGTCATACAGGGCATGTCTACGCTGCAAAAAATAGCCCCATGGCAGCAGATCTCAGAGTCCGGGTCAACTGACTTGGGCTCACAGAGCTTTTGCTATGGGGCTATAAATAGCAGTGTAAATGTTCCTGCTCAGGCTGGAGCCCAGGCTTTGAAACCCAGCAAGCAGGGTGGGTCTCAGAGCCCAGGCTCCAGCCTGAGTGGAAACATCTACACCTCTATTTTTAGCCCCGTGAGCTCAAGTCAATTGACCCAAGCTCTGAAACTCAATTACACAGTTTTTTTCTGCAGTATAGATATACCCTTACCCTGAACATGTCTCAGTTTCCCCATGAGTAAAACTGGGGATAACACAAACATTTCTCTCTCAAAAGACATTGAAAGAATTAATTTATATTTATACCATACTTTGAAAATTAATGTGCCAGGTAAATGCTTATTATGATGATGATATCTTGATTAGTAGAAGAGGTAGACTACCACATTTAAGAGTTTTCTACAGTTTATTTTAGTACTAGTGAATCATCATGAGACTAGTGTATCGTCATGCATACACAATAATTGAGATTCATAAACAATACATATCTAAAGCCTGGTCTTCACTAAAAAGTTAGATTGACCCAGCTACGTCACTCAGGGGTATGAAAAATCCACACCCCTGAGAGATGTAGTTAAGCTGACCTAACCCCCGGTGTAGACAGCACTTGGTCGAAGTAAAAATTCTTCCACTGACCTATCTACTGCCTCTAGGGGAGGTGAATTAACTACTGTGATGGGAGAGCCCCTCCAGCAACTGTAGTGAATGTCTTACACTGAAGTCTTCAGCTGTGCTGCTGTAGCATTTTAAGTGTAGACATAGCCTAATTCCTATTTAACTTACCTCTTGAAAAGTAGGCTTTTTGATTAGTAGCTTTCCTAGCTACATTTTCAGAGAACTCCCTACCATCAACTATCAAATTCAAAAACGAAGACCTCTGTGGGGTTCAAAAGCTTGTCTCTGTCACCAACAGAGGTTGGTCCAATAAAAGATATTACCTCACCAACCCTGTCCCTCTCTTATCCTGGGACTGATAGGGCTAAAATTACCGTACACTGAATGCTGTATGACAGTAAAGTTTAGACATAAACAAACAAGCTAAATATGAGTGAACAGTGTAACACTGTTGCAAAAAAAGCAATCATCATTCTGGGATGTATTAGCAGGAGTGTTGTAAGGCAAGACACAAGAAGTAATTCTTCCGCTCTACTCCACTCTGATTAGGCCTCAACTGGAGTACTGTGTCCAGTTCCGGGCACCACATTTCAGGAAAGATGTGGACAAACTGGAGAAAGTCCAGAGAAGAGCAACAAAAATGATTAATGATCTAGAAAACATGACCTATGAGGGAAGATTGAAAAAATTGGGTTTGTTTAGTCTGGAGAAGAGAAGACTGAGAGGGAACATGATAACATTTTTCAAGTACATAAAAAGTTGTTATAAGGAGGAGGGAGAAAAATTGTTTTCCTCAACCCCTCAGGATAGGACAAGAAGCAATGGGCTTAAATTGCAGAAAGGGCAGTTTAGGTTGGACATTAGGAAAAACTTCCTGTCAGTGTAGTGAAGCACTGGAATAAATTGCCTAAGGAAGTTGCAGAATCTCCATCATTGGAGATTTTTAAGAGAAGGTTACACAAACACCTGTCAAGGATGGTCTAGATAATATTTAGTCCTGCCGTGAGTGCAGGGGACTGGACTAGATGACCCTCAAGTTCCCTTCCAGTCCTACAATTCTATGATTCTATGAAACAAAAGCAAAGAAACGCTATATAGCACAATTAAGCCATCTTGCATGGCTTAGCTTTTTATTTCTTTGACTTAACTTAGACCATTACAGCTATTTATATCAATACAGGTTGTGTTAAACTTTAGTACTTTCGTGAAGTTAAAGTGCTATATAAGTGCTAAGATTTTTTGGTTTTGTTATCATAACAATCATAGAATATCAGGGTTGGAAGGGACCTTAGAAAGTCATCTAGTCTAACCCCCTGCTCAAAGCAGGACCAAGCCCCAATTTTTGCCCCAGATCCCTAAATGGCACCCTCAAGGATTGAACTCACAACCCTGGGTTTAGCAGGCCAATGCTCAAACCACTGAGCTATCCCTCCCCCAAATAAGCAGTACTGACATTTATCTGAAACTGAAATGAAATTATTTTCATTTTTTTTTTCTTTATTTGAATTTAGATGTGACCAGCAAAAATCTTTAGGCACATGATTGATACTTAAATTAACATATTACACTTTAAATCTATTGTATCAAATTACATTTACTAAGGGTTATTTTTGTTTTTAATGCAATGCTATTTTGTTTTATATAAGAATCCTAGAATTCCATGAGTGATAGGTGCCCAATAAAATAATTTATATTTTCTCTCAAGTACACAGCTTGGTCAACCCTCTGCCTAGAAATCAGTATGCATACAGTAATCTTCTTATTTGTTAACACTGTGCAAACAACACACACTTAGGATCACAGAGAAATTGCATTAATCTGAAGAAAAGCACAAATACAAAAAACATTGACCAACAGAGCCCTTTGCTTTGAATGACAGTGTGACTATAGATTCAATATACAAACTGCGTGTTGCTAAGGAAAAGTCAATTCAAAGTTGAGTCTTAAAGGACAGTCAGCTTAAAAACTATGGGCCACACTCTCTGCTATGTTGGTTATTCCCCTATAAGGACAAAGAAACTTTCTGGGACTGAACTCAGAATCTCCTCAACCTTCTTCCATCTAGCAGGGACACATGCCCCTACAGACGGGGCTGACGGCCCAAACTCAAAAACCTGTGAATGTCTGCATTTGCCAGAGGGATCAACGCATAAAGGCTCTCTGTCTCTGCACTGCTTCCAGGACCTCCCTGCTTTCTCCCAAGAGTTCTCCAACTTCATCTCTAATTTATATGATTTTATAATTTACAATTTTGAAGCATCTTTGTTTTAAGTTTAAAAAAATAAACATTATTTTCAGTGCATTTTCTTTACTTCTCCTGTCTAAGAATCAAAGATCTGGTTTGATTACTCTGCCCAGTACTTCACAGGAGACTTGACATAGGAAGTGCAACAAGGCTAATGTACTGGACAAGACGCAAATGAAATGGATTCATCCTTTTATTAAGATGTCACAGATGTGTTAACACAAGGGTAGCCAACCTGTGGCTCCGGAGTCACATGAGGCTCTTCAGAAGTTAATATGCGGCTCCTTGTATAGGCACCAAGTCCGGGGCTGGAGCTACAGGAGCCAACTTTCCAATGTGCCGGAGGGTGCTCACTGCTCAACTCCTGGCTCTGCCACGGGCCCTACCCCCACTCCACCCCTTCCCGCCCCCCTCCCCTGAGCCTGTCCTCACTCCTCGCTCCTCCCCCTCTCCCCCAGAGCCTCCTGCACGCCACGAAACAGCTGATCAGCGGGGCTGCTGGTGGGTGGGAGGCGCTGGGAGGGGGGGTGAGGGCTGATGGGGGGCTGCTGACATATTACTGTGGCTCTTTGGCAATGTCCATTGGTAAATTCTAGCTCCTTCTCAGGCTCAGGTTGGCCACCCCTGAGTTAACAAGTACCAGACTGTCATTCAGAACACATGCTACACAGTAGGTAGATGTGTCGTGTTCAGAAACCTCCTATCTTCTAAGCTATAAAAATAATACAGAGTTCGAGGACATATTACAGTGAAAAGATGAAGACTACTGTATTTGTAATATTTCCAAATTAAACATCAAATAAGTCCAAAGACATTAGAATATGAGATAGTGATCAAAAATATACAAGAAACTAAAATATCTTCAGAACTCTACCTTCTTCCATGTACAGCTGTAAGCAGTGCAGACCTTCCCAACATTATACAATGTCACAAATAGGCCTGCAAAATAGACAACAACAGGCACTAGTATTTATCCAAGTCCAAGGCACACGCTGTTTAAAAAACAGTGAGATGCATTTTCAGATGGTTCCCAGGAAAGACAGAGGTATAAAGCGCTCGTTAACACAAGTCAAAGTTTTGCATCTAATTATTAATGCTCTTAAAACTTTGGGAGGGAGTGTGTGTTCACAAGATAAAGCTATACAGTCAGCAAGCATTCAGCAGATTAAGGAAATACTGCCCACTCTGATCAGAGAGAGCCTAACAACAAATAGTGCTTTAAAAAAAATCTAGTAATTAGAACCCGGTTTAAAATATTACCAGATACCTACTAGCCAGGGGTGGATACAAAAAATGAAATGAGGAGTCCAGCAGCAAAGTTTACCATCCTGTAGTAGAACTACCCTGACTACTCTGACTACTAACTCCAACCCTAATCCCCAGCTTCACTGCTGGAAAGAACCAGGGTGGCGGGAGCTCATCCTGCTGGATGTTCCATAGATCTGTTAGTTGTGGATGTCTGATAAATTCAAAACCCTCTCCCAGCTTCCTCCTCTGGCTGAAGATATTTTAGCTTCTGGCTGAGGAATGGGAAGAAGAGCCGGTTGTCACTTTATCGCTCTGAACCCAGACTCACATGTGGGGCAAAAAAAGAAGTTCCCACAGGATCAATGCAGGCCTGGTAATGATTTGGTACAGAGCAAACACTAGTGGGGGAAAAAAAGAGTTCCTTTACATTCACATTTGTTTTAAGCAAAAATGTTAACTACAGAAGCCAAGAAGGACAAAAGACAAATACAGAAATGAAAAATTTAGAAGAGTGGAGTACATGAAAATATACAACCCAAGCGAACTCAGAAAGTATTAAAAGCAAACTTCTACTCTTATTGCTCTACATGGTTCTTGTATCAGTTGTTTTTCTGAGATAATTCCACAAAAAAACTGGCCTGAAAGACACACAAGAAACCAAATCTAATGCTTGTACCAGTAACAGTTCTGCTGATAGGCAGAACTATTTATTGGAACTCTGGTGAAAATACTTACAAAAGGTGTATAAAAGTGGTATGAACCATAGAAGGGAAGTCATTATGTGATTGTCATTCTCTGGTTCTTAACAATTTGCATTTTTTTAAATCTCCTTTTTAGTGGCTTAGAGGCAATCTCACTTGCAGTGTACACAACTGCAGTACTGCATACAAAAGAAACAGTGTAAAACTTTAAAATAGTACTAATAACAAAGCTCTAAGTCTGCAATGTGGTGCACAAAAACTGACCTCTACTTCCATTCAGAGCCCCGCTGACATCAATAGTATTCTTCACTGCTTCAGGGTCTATCAAAATAGAGTAAATTGCAAGACTGGGGCTTAAATTTCAAAATTTTCACTCATTTGAAAAATAAGTGAAATCAATTTTACTTTATACATTAATTTTTAGACAGACAGACAGACTTCAAATAAATCTTCTCTTTTCAGGTCACCTTCTCTTTGTCCTTCTACTTCTGCCTAGGTTCCCCCCTTAGCCAAAACATACATCATTCCACAGATGCTGATCACCACAAGGGGAACAGGTTTATTGCTAAGCAATGTCCCTCCTAATGTTTCAGAGATGGCCAACCAACAAAGTGCAACAAGGTAAATAAATAAATATCAATAATAATAATAATAATACCTGGCTGTTATGTAGACCACAAAAACTGCCTCATATGTGGCAATTTTAAATTGCACAAAATATTTTAAAAGAATGTTACATATTTTAACCTATGTGAATATATACATATAGATAATATTTTATAACATTATGAATACTTTAAATATAGTACACACAGTGGGATGTATACCTGATCACAAAGTTTATGCACAAGCCCAGAAAAGCCACTCCATCAGATAAAATGTCATTATTGTAGCAATATTAAAACAAGGGCTTGAAAAAATTAACTGACGCCTACTGCCAGAGGCTGACACAAAATTCTCCCTCAACCAGTGAGCTGCAGGGAAAACATCCTGGCCAGTAAAGCCACTCTTATAACTGAGAAGAGGAAGGGTGCTAGGATTCCTGCCAGCAAATCTGGGGACTCCGTTATTCATAATGTTGGGGACACTGGGGCATGGCCACTAGGTAACTCAAGGGAATGGAAGACCACAAGTGTCAATGAAGCCCCCTCGCACTAGGCCCAGGTGTCCTTGGCCCCCCCTCCCGCCTGGAAGCACTCGCAGCAGCTCTGCGTACTAGGCCCAAGTGTCCTTGGCCTCCCCGCCTGGAGGCACACACAGCAGTTATGCTGAGAATCTACAACAATATGTTGCAGAGTCAAACTGCCTAAAACTAAGCAAGGCCACGCAGGGCAAATATAAAAAAACAATGCTAAATAAAGCAGCTTTATGTATAGTTTAATAAATAATACAAAAAAACAAAAAACTAGCTGGAAACTGGATTGGCTGGCTATATGGATACTTGGGGCAGCTTGCTATTAAATAAGTATGCTAAAAAAAAAAATGTATAAAAGCCTGTGTAACTTCCTGCTCTGTGTACAGAATCTGAAATTCAAATCTCCCTGTACCTATTTAAAGCTTCAAATAAACTTTTCTGCTTCTCCACCCCCTTGTAATTATTGGGTGTAGCACACCGGGTAACGAACCACTCAAGCTGTTGTTCAGCCTCTCGGCACTGGGTGCCGGCAACAATAATATAATAGTACCTCAGAGTTACGAACATCTCAGGAACGGAGGTTGTTTGTAACTCTGAAATGTTTGTAACACTGAACAAAACATTATGCTTGTTCTTTCAAAAAGTTTACAAATGAACAATGACTTAATACAGCTTTGAAACTTTATTATGCAGAAGAAATATTCTGTTTTTAACCATCTTAATTTAAATGAAACAAGAACAGTTTATTTACCTTGTCAAATCTTTTATTTAACCTTTCCCTCTCTCTTTTTTTTTTTAGTAGACTTGTAGAACTTATAAGTTTTCCATACAGGAAAGGGAAAATAATCCATGTTATTAATAACTAACTTTTCTATGCTATTTTGAGGGGGTTTATTTTATTTATTTTTAAGATTTTTGGACCCATCCACTTGTGTTTTGGACTTCTCCTCAACTGCTGTTGTCAACAGCATTTTGTGTCCAACCAAGCAATTTTCATCACTCTTTCTGAGAAAAAAAAATACTGAATTGGAAATGTTAAACAGACACTTATGCACGTCAATAACAATACACAAATGAGTAGTCCTATTTAATTCAACAGGACTACTCACTTTCCTGAGTATTTACAGGGTCACGGTCTTAGGACTAATCCTTCTCCTAATGAAGTCAATTAAAAAAACTCAAATTAACTTTAGTGGGACTTCAGGTTGCAAGAGCTCACAAAAACAACCCATTATTTTGCAATAGAATGAAAGAATTCAAAGGGGCCTGACAGGCCACAAACGCTGTTGAAAGTGGCAGCCAAACCTCTATAGAGAGCTGTTCAAGCAGTCTCAAATAGACACAAATCAGATGTCAAGAATTATAACATTCATTAACCAGTCGCAGAACACTTCAATCTCTCTGGTCACTCGATTACAGACCTAAAAGTCGCAATATTACAACAAAAGGACTTCAAAAACAGACTCCAACAAGAGACTGCTGAATTGGAATTAATTTGCAAACTGGATACAATCAATTTAGGCTTGAATAGAGACTGGGAGTGGATGGGTCATTACACAAAGTAAAACTATTTCCCCATGTTTATTCCCCCCTCCCCCTGTTCCTCAGACGTTCTTGTCAACTGCTGAAAATGGCCCACCTTGATTATCACTACAAAAGGTTTTCTCCCCGCTCCCCCCTCCCCCCGGTATTAGCTCATCTTAAGTGATCACTCTCCTTACAGTGTGTATGATAACACCCATTGTTTCATGTTCTCTGTGTATATAAATCTCCCCACTGTATTTTCCACTGAATGCATCCGATGAAGTGAGCTGTAGCTCACGAAAGCTTATGCTCAAATAAATTGGTTAGTCTCTAAGGTGCCACAAGTACTCCTTTTCTATTTTCTCCTTTGACTCACATGGTTGACATGGCTAAGCAGTGCTCTGTGGACAGCAGTCTTTTACTTTCACTTTTAAAAGCCAAATTAGAAGCATTTAGTAGGTCATGGTTTCAGTTGTATAAATGAAAGTATTATTTCCAAAGATCCCATGACTTGTAGATGAGCAGAGAAAGAATCTGGCAAAGTTAGCTAGGAAAGGGAAACAAAACAAAAAACACTAAGGGTATTAGGTTGCTATATGCTCTTAATGAGCAGACTCATGCAAATACACGTGAATAACTTTACTCACAGGATTAATTGCTTCTACTAACACAAGTTATTTTCATGGTTAAGTGTTTGCAGGATTGTACCTCAAACCTGCAGCATTGTATTGAAAATTAATTAGTATAACTGGTGAATTTTTTATTTACTTTTCACATTTCTGTTGGTATTGTTATTGAGTTGAGAACTGCAAATAGCCCTCAGCAGAATGGCTCATATACTAGATAAGTCATGTCCATGACTAGAAAGTTATTTGGCACTAAGATTTGATCTGTGACCTGAGTGTCAGGAGGAAAGCAGGAGGATCCCTGCACAGGAAAGCTACAAGCCTCCCATTTTTGTTGATAAATTTGCTAAAACTAATCTATGAGGATGAAGTCCATTAATAGAAATAATTTCTACAATTATTGGAATATATCCAATCATTAGACAGGAAGAGACTCTAGTGTATGACTTAAAGATGTCTAAATATGAAAAAAATATTAGGAAGAGTGCAAGGAGGAATAAAGGCCCCATCTACTCTAGGAAAATACATGTTGCTAACAGCAACACCTTGCCTGGCTTCAATTAGTGCTGAAAAGAGTTCACCTGCTCATGTAGATGGACTCAAATCCTTTTCAACCCTATCAGAGATAGGGAAACATTATCTCTATCATGTTTTTAATCATGATGGTGAATCAGCTTCCTCCTCCATCCACACTACCAGTTAAACTACTTCAGCAATGGGTTATTTTCCTAGTGTCCTAACATGCACGGGGGGGGGGGGGAAGGACTAGGAAATGGTGAAGTGTTTGCCCCGGGCTGTCACCCTGTCTCAGGCAGAGCTGGTGTGGCTCCTATGTGTTTACAGAAGAGGGGGGCAGTGACTGGCACGGCTCAGTGTACGGCCCTGACTACCCACGTGTGCAAGCAACACAGTGGTGCTGCTTGGTTGGAGGGGGCAGGAGCTAAACCCCCCTTCCTGTAACCCCAGAGTACTCCGGGGCTTCAGCCCGCCCAGGGCCACCTAGTGGGGGAGCCCGAGCGCGGTTATGGGCCCGCACGGCCCTGCCAGCGGGGGGAAAGGAGCCCAAACCCGCCGCTGCTGCTGCTGCTCTGTCACCGGGGCGCCTGAAGCAGCGGCGCCCCCCGGGGGAACTTGCCCGGCCCGGGGAGAGAGGGGAGCCGGGGCCGCGGCCGGTCCCCCTTGCCCAAGGCCGGCGGGCGCGCGGGCCGGCAGAGGCCAGGCAGGCGGCAGTTACCTGGGCGCGCGCCGCGTCGTAGCGGCGGAGGCGGTTGCAGGTTCCTCCTCCCTGGGCCCAGGTGCCGAAGGCGGGAGGCAGAGAGGGAGTCTCCGGGCGGCCGCCAGGGGGAGCCCGCGCTGCAGCCAGCGCCGAGCCCGGCCCCAACTGGCCCGTAGGTGGGGGGGGGGGCTCTCGAAGGGAGGAGAAGGGACCCAGGCAGGCAGTCAGAGAGGCCTGAGGTCCCTGGGTGAATGCCCCGTGCAAACCGTGCCCTCCATACAAACTTACCCGCTCTGCCCCGCCGGCACTTTTGCTCAGGCATTTTTACAATGATCTGCCTGCCCCAGCCTGGGTCACTTTTTGGCATGCACATGCATTTATCTCATCTCCCTATAAAGCCATGGAGCACTTTTTTGAATGAGCATTTTCTGTGATGAGGCCACTAGCTATATTTTTTTAAATATTGACCTTGAAAATCTCCCCTGGGTGTAGCTTGGAATAGCCCACTGTTCTCACCATGCTACTGCTTTCAAGTCTCCACAATATTTAAATTACTAATAGATCTTATTTTTTCTTGATTTTTCCAATCCCTTGGGAATTTCTGCTGAAGAATGTGAGTGACGCAGACAATGGATGTAAATGATGTTCGCACACAAAGTCCATCTCCCTGCATCGGGATTTAGGTCCTGATCATGCAGTTAAACTCACATAGTTGAACCCTTGCATCTGTGCAGAGTCCAGTTGACTTAATTGATTGGAATCTCACTCTGAAAAGGAATGAAATTTAAATATAAGGGTGAAAAGTGATTAAGAAGAAGAGTTATTAGAGACATGGTGCAACTGTTCCTGGTTTGAGGGACTGGAAAATAGGAAATAAAATGTTTGGTCAAATGCTACCCTCACATATTCTGGTGCAAGCTATTGACTCAAGATTTATAAGTAACTTCAGAATTATGGAGACTTACAACAGCAACATGGAGATCAGATAAGAAGATGCTTTATTTCACTACTGAAAGGGAAAGCAAACTTTTTCTAAAGGTCATCTTTCAGGGCTGATTTTGCAGCCACTGTGAACACAGAACTCATATTGATTTAAATGGGCGCTCCAAACACAATGCAGAATTGAGCTTTAAAAGACAGAGCGTGATAAATTTCTCTCCAGCTTTGTTGATTGTTCAGTAGTTTTATTTTGTTAATGTAATTTTATATATAACGGAGATGCTTTTGATTTATTTTAAACATTCTCCTGCATCATTCACTGATCTGATTCTCAATAAGAAAAGGAGTACTTGTGGCACCTTAGAGACTAACCAATTTATTTGAGCATAAGCTTTTGTGAACTACAGCTCACTTCATCGGATGCATACTGTGGAAACTGCAGAAGACATTATATACACATCTGATTCTGTGAGTGTCTCTTTCCTTTATGCTTACCTCTCAATTCTCAAAAGGGTCTCATCCTATTTCACCTTTCCTAACTTCACTTGACCACTACGTAGAGACACCATCATCATGGCAAATCCTAAAGGGATCTGGCCTTCTTGCAGATTCAGGGCCACCTGGATCATCTCTGGCTATGTGCTTAAGGTGGTTTGGCTGTATATTCCATCACCAGCAATCTTATTGCACCACTGAAGCTTTTGGCACCCACATGATCACCAGTTGTGTAGCTGCACTCCTTGATACATACACTTTGGAATTTTTTGGTCTTCCATTATAATATGTCCATATGGAGAAAGCCACCAAAACTTGGAAGACATTATCTTAAAAAAGCATTGTCGGGTTTAACACTTATTTTTACAGAGCCATAGCGCTTTATGGACAAACACAAATGACAGCACCCTGCCCAAAGCAGCATGCAATGTATGGTCCCGATTATCCACATGCTGAATTTTACACACGTGGGAAGTCCTATATGACTTCATGTGACTATTCATTAGTATGTAAAATTAAGTACATGCATGCATGATCAGGGCCTAAGTTTGCATGTATAAGATCAGTGGGTTGAGGTGACAAAAGCGCTGCATCATGGTGGGGAAATGTATTTATTTACAAAATAGCGTGTGTATGTAAAAACTAAACAAAACCCCAAACCGTGCCTTCGGCAGCGATGGGAGAACACAGTAGATCCCCCCCCCACGCCTTCCAGGAACAATCCTGGAGGCTGCAATCTTTTCGCACATGCACTTGCCATTGACTTCAATGAACAATCCCAACGTGCGAGAACTTGCGGGAGAGGAGGAAGCGCCTGCACGCAAATCCCCACCTCTCCCGTACCCCACTGGCTGCCCCCTCTCCTTTACTTCCCCATCGCTAGCCCCCCTTTCCCCCGGCCCACCGCTCTGCCCCTCGCCCGCCTCTTCCTTCCCCCTCCCCAGGGGAGGAACAGAGAGAAGGAACTACGGAGCGTCTCGCCCCCGTGACCTACGGAAGTGACGTAACCCGGATCGGAGGAGGGGAGACTCCGGCGTCCGGTGATAGCGTTGTGTCGCTCTCGGTCCGTGGGCGCTTCCGTTAGAGCCGTTGGGAGCGGCGGCGGGCACCAGGAACCGCCGGAGTCCGGCACCGCGAGCGGCCGAGGCCGCCTCTTGCGGGATGCTGCGGGGTCTGGGCAGCTGGTTCGGGCTGGAGCGGGCGGGCGAGGAGCAGAAGCCGCCGCCCGAAGAGAGCAGCAGCCCCGGGGAGCGGAGCGAAGCCGGGGGCGCCGAGGGGGAGGCGGCGGGCGGGGACCCGGCCGTGCGGAGCCAGGAGCAGGTGGATCCGGATCCGCTCCTCAGCCAGGCCAAAGGACTCGGCAGTGAGTGTCCGGCCCGCGGCCGGCAGGGGGAGCCGTCTCTTGCCCCGGTCGCGGGGCTGCTGCTCTGCGGGGACTCCGCGCACAGCCCGGCCCAGTAGCCCCCAGCCAACAGACCTCTCGTCCCCATTTACTGCCCCGCTACTGGCACTTCCCCTCCCCCATTCCCGTCCACCCACAGACTTCACGCTGCATCCTCCCAGAGATCCCGTTCCCCACCCCAGCGACACCCCGGTCTGCATCCCCCACGCATTGACAGGCCCCCTTATCCCTGTCTGCCCTCTTCCCCCCCCCCACGCGCACACACACGCCCATACTGACCAGCTCTGACAGCTGCTCTCCCCACAGATGCTGATCTATTCCCCGCCCCCCCCCCCCCCGTTAATCTGGCCCTGCAACGCGAACACCTATCTCCTCTCCATCCACCCACTGACTCCCTCTATCCCCACCCCACCACATAGTTTATTACTCATCCCCATGGAACTTGCCCTCCTGTCTTCACACCCTCCCTGAGTCTCAGCCAGAGCCTCACAGCACAGGTTAAAGCTCTAAAAAGGAGCTTGGGGAAAACAATACACATGCTCTTTACACCATATTATAACACACTGGGGGTGGGAAAACTTCCTGCAGGGGTTGTGGAACTAGAAATATCTTAATAAAGAAATACGGTCAGCTGATCGGTGTCTCTTAGGGTTTATCTGCACAGAAAAATTGTCTCACTTTAACTAAAGTGACGCAATCCCCTCTAAGTGTTGATGCAGTAATACAGATATAAAGGTCTCTTATTCTTGACTAGCTTATTACTATTTGGAAAGCAGAGTAAGCTATAGCAGTAAGCCACCTGTTCAGTAGTATAACTAAAGTGGGTTTTACCAATATGACTAATTCAGTTAAAAAAACCCACTGCCTTAACTGAAATAGTTATACCAGTACAATACATGGGTGTAGGCCTGGCAAAAAGGTGCTTCTTAAAAATCATGTTATCCCTTAGGCTCTAGTTAGACTATAGGAAAAGGTGCCCTTTTTTAAAATCCAGGTAATGTAGCTGTTGAAAACCACTCAACACCAAGTAGGCCCAGTTTAATACCTTTAACTTGATTTTAGCAGGTCAAGTTACAGCGTAAATGGGACCCATAACTTGACCTGCTAAAATCAGCTAAAGCTGTTAAATTGTGTCTACATTGGCATTAAGTGGGGTTTCAGTTCAGTTGAAGTGCCTTCTCTGTGTTAACTCCGGTGAAAAAACATCTTTTTCCTAGTCAAGACACCATAACATCTAATGTAGACACTGTTTGATAATTGTTTAAGGAAGGAGCGTGGTTTACAATATCACCAGCAAACAATTTTAAAGGTGTCACATTGTCTATGTTAGCTGCTGAGTGGTGTTTCAGGTCTTCTTAGCTGACTTAATTAAAAATATCTCCCCATTCCCCACCTGCCCAAGTGAAGACAGGGCTAAAGCTCTTCAATCCTCAGGCTTTACCTCTCGAGAGACTCTAGTCATCTCTTTCACTTGCCTAGGCTTTGCAAATCATATATGAATTACATTCTGTGATATAATTGTGGCATAGGTTTATGATATGTACCCAGTTGACATGTATTGTTCTGCATTTTACAAATTTGGACCTCTTCTGTATCTCTTTCACCCTAACCAGGACTTTCAAGAGACATTCATGCAAATAAAGTTAGAAGCTGAAAATTAGGTGTCATTCTATTGTCTCAGCTCCAAGTTTCTGTGTTTCTGATGTCAATAATTTAGTTATCAAAACAATAACAATAGAATGTATGTGATGGAGGTGTTCTTAACAATTCTGTAATGTCACTGTGCACTGTTCAAGGGACACCACACAATTTGAAATCATGGCACAAATTTTTTTAAAAAAAGTAGTTTTGGATACGAACCTTACCCCAAAGTTCCAGTGGCACATTTCTCTACTTTTTCAGTGTGGTTATTTCCACTGTTCCTATGAGAGACTGACTATATGAACTGCTCTCTGAAGTAAAAATAAACTGAAAATATTTTTTCAAGTATTCTCGCTAATCTTTCAGTTATAGTGAGCTTTGTTACAAATAATAAGTAAGCTGTTTTCATCAGACAGAGGCGTGGCTAGATAGTGTTCCTTTAAACACCTGTTGTGTTCGTGTCAGTTGGTGGGAGAAGTGATGTTTGCATAGAAAATAATATAGTGTAGTTTATGAAGTGCAATAAAATTTTTGCATGAAAAGTTTTGTATAGTACACCAAACTATGGCATTTTATTTTATTGATGTCTCCTCTGAATAAGTAAAGCTATAATCAGATAACATTTGGGAGGTTTGCTTTCATGTACCACTCTGAATGGATAAAACACAGAAGGCTCTATTCCCCATTAACTTGGTTGTGATGGAGAAGCATTATCAAAGAGCAGGGTTTACAGTATCCTCTGAAACTTTGGAATTCGTCTGATCTCTTTCAGAACCCATTTCTGCAGCCAACCCCCATTTAACAAGAATGATTTGTTCCTAGATTTCATGTTTTGCTGTGGGCTTTGTGAACTGCATTGTGCTAGAGTAGTGTAGATGTCTTGATTGGTTGTTCTGATATAGCTGGGTCCTAAAGCATAGGTGGCTTTGAATTTTCAATGGAAGAAAATTGATAGCCAGTGGAAGGACAAATATGGGCTGATGTTCTTGTGATGGCCTGTCCTATTGCAGAAATGAATTATCACATTTTCTAAAAGAGCTGTAGCCTCTCTACTGCTGCCACTGTTAGACCCAGATTTAGTGAATATAATAATTCAATGAGAGCAAACCAGATCATTGAGAGCAATGTTGCATAGTAATCTGAAAGTGGAATAAAAGATTTTCATCTGTGTGGCCTTCTCGGCTATTATAAAAAACTTGAGGTTTTGTACTACTTTGACAGTTGGAGGGGCAGTTGCCTTTGATGGAAAGGGGAGGTCGGTGACCCAGCTAATTCTGGTGTATAAATTCTGACTAGAATTACTTCTGTCTTGGCCAAAATGAATTTTAGTTGATTATCACTAGGCGTTGACACCTGTTTGATGTTGCCACATATGTAAGTGGTGGATCAGTAGTACATTTTGATAGATTATGTCATAACTTGTGGAGAGGTTCAATAATGTTAAATAGATAGCAATCGTATGTCCTATCTAATTAGGCTCTTATACTGCATTGATAGCCATGGTATCTAAGCATCCTTCCTGGGATGCATAAATGACATGATTAACAACTGTCACATGAGTTTATTTTTACATCCACTGTCATGAGGAAAGTCCCATTTTGTTCCTGTACACATCACAGTTTGAATCCTAATTGTAAATCACCCAGGGTAACAGATACCATGTGCTAGAGCTTTGTTGTCGCTGTTTACTCTGGCTTTTCTTAGGAATAGAGGTTCGACATAGGAAAGTGTTTGGAGAAGTCATCTTCATTGAGTGTGGGTTTGTTTTTTTGTTTTTTGTTTTTTGTTTAAAGATTGGATGGACTATTGAATATTTCAGGAGCATTAGCAGTGTCATTTCTCAGAAGGAGTTGATGATGTCCATTAGTAGCAGACATCGGTCTTTGGTGGTTTTCACCAGCAAAAAGGGGCAAGGATCTGTTTCACAGTATTCCTAAAAACTTTTAGCAATTTATGTGTGGTCGAGCCAAACATCTGGGTTAGTCAATATCATCTGTTTCCGATTCCAGCTCACTCTTCCTGTTCTGTTTACCGTGACACAAAAAGTTAAGAAGAACAACCCACTGTTTTGTATATGATAGTGAGGATAAAAGTTATAGCTTTTTAAAAAAAAGTATTAAGTTAATATTCATGAAATTCAGATTGTCTTGTAGACCTGAAGTTCTAGAAAGGAAAAAAAGCTTAGGTATTCTTTTTGGCAGAAAGAGTGGCAATACCTGAAGTGCCAGTTGTTTCTGAAAGTCAACAGTTTTTAAAGTTTCAGCTTGACCTTCCTGGAATGATTAAAATGTTTCACTCCTCTCTTCTGATGTCCCCTGGGTTCTAAATCATATTCTCAATTATTCCTCTTTTGATATGCACCACTTAACTTAGATTTAAAATGACTTCTGCATAAAATCTGAGTATTATCAGTGTTAAATTGTACCAATTTATTGGCATCAGATATACTGAATCACTAGGAAGACTACAGAAAACTTTACACCTACTAAATCTATGTCTCTAGATATTTACATGGTACCGTACACATAGTATCTGAAAAAATAAACTAATCCCACATCATTTCAAGATACCTCGATATTAAGTTGTTGTTTGTCACACGTTTAAAGGCTAGTGGCTTCTTCATGGTTTGTCTGAATATTATTTAAATTGTGGTAGTGTCTAGAAGCCCAAAGAACAAGATGAATATCTCATTAAATGAAAAAGAGCTTCAGATCTGTAATAGCTTATCAGTTTAAAAAAAAAAAAGTTTTGGCCAAACATACAGTTCCATCCCTAAGGGAGAAGAATTTAAAAAAGGATAGAAATATATAGTTCACCTGCAAAAAGGCCTTCTAGAGTACTAAGAAGCCAGTTTAAGTAATTCTGTTTTAGAACTTTTGTTATAAACATGACTTTCAGATTAGGTGTCTAAAAATGTACAAGAAGAAAAGAAAATATAACTAAAGAATTCGATATAACAAAATATTTACAACTCTAATCTCTTCATTTGTGAAAGATTATCTCTTCAATTTTGCGACTGCTGCTACAAAAAAGATATCTGAATCGGTTGCTGAAACAGCACAAAATATAAAGAAGTCTGTAGAAGAAGGGAAAATTGATACCATCATTGATAAGGTATTTTTTCTGCATTATGTGAAACTGATCTGTAATGTACTCCTAGTATCTGCTTTATTTCAAATACTGTTCATCAGCATCTGTATAGAGTGTCTGGGCCTGCAAAATGGTCTGCCTTAAACAAACCCCCAAAACTGGTTTTTAAAATTGCAGATTTTTAGGGCTGATTTCATATATTTCTTGAATAAATAGCTAAACAAAATTTGTTTTATCTGACAGAAGTGTTTATACAGAATGGGCATTTCAAGGAACGCTATTAATGAAAATCTCTCTCACAAAAATGTTATCACTATAGCAATCTTAACTGTAAGATCGTTTTAATATTTTTATTTATGTATTAACTATCAAAGCATTACAATATAAACATGACCGGTTAATTTATATAAATATTACAAAACACTGTTACATTATTGGGTGATGCTTACTTAATAAGCAGCTACTCAATCTTTTGTTTTCTCCTCATTGTTCAGTGTGTTGCCCTAGGTTTTATTTATTGCACACAAGCAACCTTAATTCTGACATTTTTTAACTCTTGAGTGCTGGACTTTGCAATCTTAATATTCTTTTAATATAGCTAGTTTATTTTTATTTTAAAAAAGTAAACTGAAAAACAGATTCCATCCTGTGGCATCATATTGCCATCTAATGGTTCACCAGCAGGGTTGGAACCTCTAGATCGGGCTCAGCAACCTATGGCACGCTTGCCAAAGATGGCACACGAGCCAATTTTTAATGGCACGCTGCTACCTGCCGAGTCCCAGCCACTGGCCCCGCTCAGCCCGCTGCCGAACCCAGGCCAAGACCCTGGCAGGCAGCAGCGTGCCGTTAAAACTCCTGCCCGCCCCGGCCTGCTCTTCTTCCCCTCTCCTCCCCCCCTCCCCTCACCCCCGCAGAGTGAAGAAGCTTGGTCCTGGCAGCTGCTGCTGCAAAGCAGGCAAGCTCCCTCCTCCCCCACCTCTTCCCCCAGCATGCTGAGTTCCTGCCCCTCCCTGCTGCCTCTGCCCTGACCCCTGCACCTCCCCTCATACACACCCCAGCCCTCTACCCTGACCCCTGCACCTCCCCTCATACACACCCCAGCCCTCTACCCTGACCCCTGCACCCCCCTCACACACACGCAGCCCTCTGCCCTGACTCCTGCACCCCCCATGACCCCAGCCCTAACTCCAGCACCCCCACGCATACCCAGCCCCCCCCACCCCTTTCCCTGACTCCTGCACCCTCCTCACACACCCCATGTCCTGACTCTTGCACCACCCACATTCCCACCCCCACCCTGAGCACCAAACGGGAGCTCCTGCACCACCACCCCACATTCCCACCTGCACCCCTTGCACCAAATGGGAGCTGCCCAGGTAAGCACTCCACCCCCAACCCTGAGCCCCCCTCCTTCATTCTAGCTCCTGGCCAGACCCTACACCCCAGCTCTGTGCTCAGTGCAATCCCACCCTCAGCTCAGTGCAGAGAGAGAGGAAGAGAATGGGCTAGAACCAGGGAGAAGGTAGGTACCCACTCTATGTGGGCAGGGCCGGGATCCCAGACTGGCAGCGGGCTGAGCCGCTCAGCGCCATGCCAGTCTGGGGTCCCGGCTGCCAGTCCTGCTCAGCCTGCTGCCAGTCTGGGGTTCTGGCCGCCAGCCCCTTGCCAGCCAGGGTCCTGGCCACAGGCCCCGCTCAGCCTGCTGCCGACTTAGGTGAACGGAACCCCAGGCTGGCAGCCGGCTGAGCAGGCCGGCGGCGTAAGATCAACATTTTAATTTAATTTTAAATGAAGCTTCTTAAACATTTTGAAAACCTTGTTTACTTTACATACAACAATAGTTTAGTTATATAATGTATAGACTTATAGAGAGAGACCTTCTGAAAAATGTTAAAAATGTATTACTGGCACGCGAAACCTTAAATTAAAGTGAATAAATGAAGACTAAGCACACCACTTCGGAAAGGTTGCCAACTCCTGCTCTAGATTCACCACATAGACCTCTTCCATTTGAGCTAACAGAGTAGCTGATAGCAATAGTAGGTGGTGTTCTCTGTGCATTACAAGGGAATGGGATGGGACACTTTTCTAGTGGGTTTTATAGATATTTGCTGTCTCCAGAGGGAATGGTGAGACTCAAATCTTGGGTTCTGCTCCAGGTTCAGGAGGCACACTCTTCTGCCCATTCCCGCAGCCCTGATACCTACTGTCACATCACCTCCATCCTGTTTGTGTTCCAGTCCTGTCTTTTCTCCACCCTTGGCATTTCATCCCTGTCCCAGTCTCCTCACCTAGCCAATCCCAGTCTCTGCTCCTCAGGTTTCTCATTCCAATCTTCTTGCCCAACAAGTCCTAGCCTCATCCTCCTGGCTCCTTGTCTCCAGTATCCTAGCCCAACCAGTTCCAACCCCCTACCAGCTCATCATCCAATCTTTCTCCCATAACCCGCCCTCTAGTTGTCTCCCAGCTACAATCTCCCTCCCCGGGCTTCTCATCCAATCTGTGTCCCAGCTCCTTGTACCTGTCTTTGTCCAGCCAATTCTAGTTCTCCACTTGCATCCCAGCTTTGCATCAGAGCTGTCTCCCCTCATCCTTCCTTTCAACTGCCCCCAGTCTCAGTTTCTGTCTTCCCTCTGCTTCCCCAGACTCCTTGTCTCAATCTGTTCCCTTTTCCTTCTCTGGATGTCTGGTTCTTGTCCCCTCTGCATTTGAATTGGGCTGCTTCCTCCTCCACACTACTTGGGCAGTGTGTGTGTGTGTTTATGTATGTGTGTGTATCATTGAGAGCACAGAACAAACGGACTTCTTGTTTTCAGTTCAGGTTCCTGGATCTGGCTTGGTCCTTAGCAGCTCAGAGCTGCAATTTCAGGAAAAGTCCAGCTCAGTGCAGATAGAATCTTTGGGGAATTAAGAAGCTATAATGTCAATCTCTTTTGAGCATGTGCAAACTAAGATTTTTCAGAAGTTTATAAGTTGGCCAAATTTGAGTAGCTTTTCAGATGGATGGCAAAAGGTACATCCCTGACACAACGGCCACCCAATGCCCAATTTTAAGTCCCTGTTCCAAAGCACGAAGACCCTAGAACTTTTCAAAGAAAAGGTTGTCAGAATTTTTCAACAAGGGCACAACAATATATTTTTCCTTAGCCTTATTGTTGGAAATGGCTAGACCATATTGGTTGAAATTTTCCACAAAAATTGAATCTGGGATAGACACCCATCATGAAAATTACAGTCTGAACGACTACATTTTGGCAACATTATAAGCAACTGAAACACTGTTGGGCAGCCTTAATAATAGGCTGTGATACCAGCCCAACCTATATTATTATTCATCTGGTAAACTTTTCAAATCCTGGGAAAAAGGGTAAGTGAGATTGAGTTTTGTGAATGGTTGCATATAAGTGGGTGTATGTGGTGAACTCTTTGTAGTAACAGAGTAACAAAGGGACAGGAACTATAGAAGAGGGTGGAGAAAACAATGGAAGGAAACAAAGAAAATAGACTCTGATTACAACATAGGAAAATATACACCATAATCTCTTATCTGTTTTTCAAGCCTTTCTGCGATCATAAACTTCAGGTGGCATGAATATCTGTGTCTGTTTTCTGACATTTATATGATTTAGGATTTTCTTTTAAAT
Source organism: Eretmochelys imbricata (assembly GCF_965152235.1). Lineage (NCBI taxonomy): Eukaryota > Metazoa > Chordata > Testudines > Cheloniidae > Eretmochelys > Eretmochelys imbricata. Next base: position 139,085,054 of record NC_135572.1, read on the forward strand.
TATCCTCTGATCTGTGTATGCAAGGGTTGTTCTGAAATTTTTAACTAGAGTTTTTCTTTATTTATTACTGTCTATGATGAGAATTTTATAATATGTTTTCTATTGCTGTATCTTGTCTTTTGGGCATGAGAAGTACAGGCTTCCATTCATATCTCTTGTTTATTTCAGTGCTTCTGTCATTTCATTTGTGTAACGTATTGTTATAGTGTAAATGAGAATACTACCATTTTCTTGCATTTCTTACAGTACTGTACCTGTAAGCTTGATTGTGTTCTTACACAACTTCCATAATTATTTTGTGAAATGTTTTTATTTTAATTGTAGTCTGCCAATGGCTTCTTGTGAGTTTCTGTCCTTTGAAAAATATGTTGTCACTATGATGCTGGACATATTGATTCACTCTTTTGTGATGATACCATAGATACCATGAAGGAAGTTTCAGTAACTGTAGAACTGCATGCAAAAGCAACTATTAAGCTTGGCCTTGGGTATGTCAGGAGAACTGTCTGGGACATAGTTTACTATTCATGAACTTAGTCATAAAACTTTTTCAAATAAAAAGGAAAAAAATGTGTACTGTATTTGGAAGTATCATCTGGAAAGCAGGATATATAAGAATGGCACAGGCATGTATGGGGTTGGGGAGTGGGCAGTAAGAGAAGAAGGGTGTTAGGGAAAAGATGCATTCAAATGGGAAAATGGAGAGACTAGCAAAAGGAGAAAGGTACTGCTCTGAATGATTTGAAGTAGTGCATACTTTGGTCTGTGTAGTGTTTTGGGTTGGCAAGAAAGGTCTCGCATTGTAGCCTGATGCCTTGCTTCTCCACTGGATTCACTAATAGAGCAGCATCCAACTCTGGCCCACAAGGAGGTATGATACAGTGCAGGGCCTAGATAACTGAGAGTAAGAGATGCAAAAAGAACTTGTGTAACCCTCTTAGTAAAAACACAGTTTCTACAGAAATAAAGGAATGATGGAGGAAGAGGAAAAAACTCTAAAAATACAAATGAAGAGAGAGACTGAGAAATACAATAGTGAATTACTTCATTTTGGGGGGAGATGGCGTCAAGAAGCAGTGTAATTAATGGTGGGTTTATTGATAACAATTACACTGAAAAAAAAAATATCTTCCCTTTAAAACCTTAGATTTCTTTCTTACCCCACTTGAAGATGTTATGACTAAAGGATGAAATTCCCTGACCTCTTCTCTGCCAGTAAAAATGAAATCATACATCTTTTTTGATAACCCTCCCTGCTCCTTATACTTCTTTGCGTTCACATTTCAAGATTAAAAACAACTAAAGTTACTTGCTTCCTTAATTTAAAGATTGAGTCACGCCTCAAACAGTCAGCGAGATTCACTCTGGCCCCAAGGCTGGAGTGTTTTGAGGGATGGAGGCCTTTTGGGGAATTTAGCTGAGAATCACTGTCTGGGGACCTGACTGTAACCTTGAACTTAATTGACTGGAAAGAGGGAAGGCAGCTATCCAACCTGCCTTTTAAATGCCACTGGGAGTTGAGAATCAGAACTTTGTAGATTGTAACTTTCCTAGAAAATTATCTATCCATAGATGGTTTCAGAAGCTGGTTTCTTAGGCCTAATATGCCATTCTCTTGTGAGGCTACATTAATCAATTACATTAATTCCCAATTATGGCTGAAATTTTACACAGAAAAACCAGGAAATCCAGTTATAGTTCTCAGTATCCAGAACTTTGCCCACTGAGCATATGAAGTACTATGTATTTACTGGTGTTAACAGATTCATAAACCAATAGATTTTAAGGCCAGAAGGGTCCATTGTGATCCATCTATATAACACAGCCCATAGAATTTCTACCATTGATATCTGCATCAAGCCCAAATATTGGTGAACGAGCAAGAACATATCTTTTAGAAAGGCATGATTTAAAGACTCCAAATGATGGAAAAATTACCTCATCCCTTGGTAATATGTTCCATTAGTTAAGAACCTGAGTATTAAAATTTGCATCTTATTAGCAGTTCATATTTTTCTGACTTCAGCTTCCTGACATTAGAACTTTTTATGCCTTTGTCTGGTAGACTTAAACAGCCCGCTAGGGTTGGATATCTTCTCTCTGTGTTGGTACTTAGATTGTGATCAAGTTGCCTCTTAACTTTCTCTTGACTAAATTAAATAGATTGAAATCCTTAAGACTTTCATAGTAAGGTTCATTTCACAGAGCATGAATCATGCTCCTAGCTCTACTATGAGACTTCTCAGGTTTTTTTTTCAGTTTTAACATTAATTTACAATACAGTAAATTCTTGATTATCTAGATTTAATGCAGGACATTGAATAATTCCTTGATTACTGAAAATTATTAAATGTCACAGAGTGGAAGTATGACTCTCTATTAGGTAAGCACAGTTTCTCTGCCAAATTCTAGGGGTTGCTTTGGGAACCGTACGTTTTGAATTTGGTGACTTGTAAAATCTTAACTGCAACATTGTGTTTGATTTTTTTATTCCCTGCATTTAATTTCCCCTCTCTTCTTTTAAAATATGATCTGGGTGTGTTTGAATGGGTAATACTTTTTAAAGCACTTTAAAATACTTTATTTAAATATGCAGATGTTCAGGGAATCTATGCATTGTGTGTACTTAAGTGGATAAGAAAATAACATATTGCATGTGCACAGTACACTTTCATGAAATTTATTTTTCAAAGTTGGTAAAATATGCATATCGCTTTGGAGGACCATACACACGAGTTTCAGCTCTTAAAGAGAAAACTGAGTTTTGGGTGCAGTTAAGGGGTAAGGGGCTGAACAATTAGTATGACGTCTTCTCGCTTAGCTAACTTGCAAAAGAGTAAGGCCTCAAGTATAACTAAAGTGTCATGTTAAGTTGAAATGTATTTCAAATTATTTACTCTCTGAATGTTATTAGACAACTCTGTAACATATTCCATTAAGGGAATTTACCTTTTCTTATAGACAATTATTGGAGACTTTCAGAAGGAACAAGAGAAATTTGTTCAAGAAAAGCACACAAAAAAGTCAGGTATTGAATATTTATTGTTAAATGTAGGTCTTTGACTAAAGATAACTAACACGTTTCACTAAATTTTGATGAAAGCTACATAGATCAGCTCAGTCTCAGTAGGATTAAACCTAATCCTTGTGACAAAAAAAGATGACCCATGGAAACTTGGTATAATGCACAATAGTTGTATATCAGGATTTCAGTAAGTGCATTTTTGGGAAGAGATAAGGGATCACTAGTTGAAACTTAGCTAAAACAAGTTAACTATACAGCTAATCCAGCATTTTCTACTAAATTCAGCAAACATATTTAACTATAATAATTGAAAATCAGTGGGATTGATCTCTTGTGACTTATTTTGAACCTCAGGTTGTTATATTTTTGTGAGGAGGCAGGCATTCTGATTGCCTGTCACTTGAGCTCTCTACTAGCCCTGAAACACGTTACTAGATGGAATGAATAACATACGGTGTGGGTGCCACTCTAGCATTTCATTAGTTTCTCTGTGGGATGTGCTCTACTTATTGTTCTGGGGAAAATTGCTTTCTCTAAGGTTTGTAAATTATCTGTGATCCAAATCCTTCTTGGGTTATGCATCTATGTATGGTTAGATAAGAATGGCCATATCGGGTTAGAGTAGTGGTCCATCTAGCCCAGTATCCTGTTTTCTAATAGTGGTCAGTACCAGATGCTTCAGAGGGAATAAAAAGAACAGTGTTATTATTGAGTGAGCCATCCCTTGTCGGCCAGTCACAGTTTCTGTCAGTCAGAGATTCAAGGACACCCAGAGCATGGGGTTGCATCCCTGACCATCTTGGCTAAGTCTTTCATGAACTTCTGTAATTCTTTTTTGAACATAGTTATGCTTTTGGCCTTTACAATGTTCCATGGCAACAAGTTCAACAGATTGATTGTGCATTGTATGAATTACTTCCTTACGTTTGTTTTAAACCTGCTGCCTATTAAAGAGTGAGATCACTGGGTCTGCTTATGCGAGTAAGACAGGCAGAATTTGTCCCTGCATTGGTTAGGTCATTGGTTAGGCTGGATAGAAAAGTGTATTGCATTTTGACATAGATCTCTTTTTAACCTTGAATATGTTGATGGTTTCAAATGGATCATGCTGAAGTTTGTCATACTGTTTGCCTTTATTAATATATATTATTAGATACTATGTTAAGTATGCATTTATATTCACACCTAGAGATTTAATCTTTACTTTATGTATGAGTAGTACAGTGTATCCTCCCCAAACTTACACTCGCTTTTGGACTACCCTTTGAACTTCTCTGAACATTTTAAAGTAAATCTATAAATTAGCATTAAGCATTATAAAATACACCCTCTTATTTTGGTGAATCTAATTTTTTTTGTATTCCCCCTCTCCCCCCTCACAGAATGCCTGCCTCCTCACAAAATATAACAACCTGAGGTTCAAAATAAGTCACAAGAGATCAATCCCACTGATTTTCAATTATTATAGTTAAATATGTTTGCTGAATTTAGTAGAAAATGCTGGATTAGCTGTATAGTTAACTTGTTTTAGCTAAGTTTCAACTAGTGATCCCTTATCTCTTCCCAAAAATGCACTTTTTTTGAAGAAGTAATAAAATGTTGATTGAAAATAATTCTTGCTGAATTGTTTTCTTTTTTTGACCAGCTCTAATAAGCAAAGACTCATTCCCATAACTCATCTGCTATACCTTGAGATCCGTTGTAAAAAAAACAGAAATTAAACTAATATACTAAAGTGAGCACAGTTCTGAAACAATTTGTTTTAAAGATGTCCTGTTTCCATTTAATTTTTCAGCTGGGTGACAGCAACACAGGGGCCCCAGGGGCTCAGCTGTCTTTCTGGCATTGTGTGTTGCTCTGTCTTAGTATAAATATTTTTGTATTTAAATATAATAAAACTTGAATTATTTTTTCCTCTTTAATGACAGAAGCAGCAGTGCCTCCTTGGGTAGATAGCAATGAAGAAGAAACAATTCAACAACAAATCTTGGCCTTATCAGCAGTAAGTTTCTTGTTTGTTGTTAAAGCTGTGTTTTATTTTGATTAAAACATATTCAGTAATTCCTCACTTAAAGTCGTCCCAGTTAACGTTGTTTCGTTGTTACATTGCTGATCAATTGGGGAACATGCTCATTTAAAGTTGTGCAATGCTCCCTTATAACATTGTTTGGCAGCCGCTTGCTTTGTCCACTGCTTGCAGGAAGAGCAGCCCGTTGCAGCTAGCTGGTGGGGGCTTGGAACCAGGGTGGACCGGCAGCTCCCCATCAGCTCCCCGCTCCCCTCAGTTCCCTGTGCAGCAGCCACCCAGAAGGCTATCAAATGCTGGCAGTACAGCTGTCCCTCCCCCCACTGCCATGTGCTGCTCCTGCCCTCTGCCTTGGAGCTGCTCCCGGGAGCCTCCTGCTTGCTGTGCAGGGGAGGGAGTAAGAGGGGGACTAATGTCAGGGTGTCCCCCTCCCCCCAACTCCTGCTCCCTGCTTACCCATTCTCCATATAGAACAGGGAGGAGGCACAACAGGGCTCAGGACAGAGAGCTGGCCGCAGCTGCTGTCTCAACGTCCTACTCTTTTTTTAAAGGCAATGTACTTAGTGTGGTGTCAGTGTACTTGAAGGGGCAATGTGCATCTCTCTCTCAAACTCACTCACACACACACACACTGTCTGTCTGTCTGTCTGCCATGCTGTCTCCCCTCCCTGCATTCGTGCTGCCTTGTAGAGTGTGAGACTACATTAACAACAATGTGTTTAACCCTTGAGGGCTCAGCCGAATGCTAGTTCATCATTTAGCAGTAAGACATTCCCTGGGAAATATCCCACCCTCTTCCACCCTCTAACTTCACCACCTCAACCAAGCTTCACAATCATCATTGCTGTGTACAGTATTAAATTGTTTGTTTAAAACTTTGTGTGTGTGTGTATTTTATTTTTATATATATATATATAGCTTTTTTTGTCTGGTGAAAAAAAATTTCCCTGGAACCTAACCCCCCCATTTACATTAATTCTTATGGGGAAATTGAATTCGCTTATTATCATTTCACTTAAAGTCGCATTTTTCAGGAACATAACTACAACATTAAGCGAGGAGTTACTGTACCTTCAGTAATTTCATCACTTATCAAAAAATTAGACTACATTGTGTATATGCATACAAAATTTAGATACAGCATGATGTTTGTCTGGTTACCAGTCACATGCCTGAAGCAACTTCTGGGCCAAAACAGAGATGGAAAAATGTATCCTCCTATTTACACTTTTGTCTTTAACGGAAAGTTACATGGCTGTGATGCTAAAGAAATGTAAGATGGTCTGGTATGTCAAACGTGATATAGTTCCTCTGATGTCAGTTAATAACTGTAGCATGTTCTTCAAAGGACAGGCGAAACTTTCTGCGTGACCCACCAGCAGGTGTTCAGTTTAACTTTGACTTTGACCAGATGTACCCCATCGCTATGGTAATGCTACAAGAAGATGAGCTCCTGAACAGGATGAGATTTGATCTTGTCCCTAAACAGTAAGCAATTTCTGATTATATTTGTGTACTGTCACTCTCTTAATTTGTCTTTTAATTTCTAACCTTAACTTCCCTAAATTATTCATCTTCCCTCTCCACCTCCCTCAGCTTTCCCTTTTGATTCCTTTTGCTGCACATGTTGTTTTTAATAAATATAAGTTATACATAGCTTGTCTTGCATACATGGAATTTTGTGAATGAAATATAAGCATGCATTTTATGTTGGTCCATAAATAAGGAATACTGGTATTAAAACCTTTTAAAGAAAATATCCAGTCAATACAATGCAAATATTCCTATTTTTACCAAGGTATTTTTAATTGTAGCCATTTCTTCAATTTAAGCACCTACTATATTAAAGAGAGAGACTCCTTCACTTTACATTTCCATCTCTGGCTTTTATCATCTTAGACTGTTATTTATTACTTTAGTATAAAATTTGAATTGTTCAAAACTTTTTTCTTTGAGAATAAAAAATACTCACGCAGTTATAGATTGTTATAAACAAATAGTTAGAAGTTCTCTTTTGTGTAGTTCTTCTTCTTTTCCTGATTTATTAGGTGCTTTAGGCTCTTGACTCTCCTTAATGTTTTGAGTTATTTCCACAGAGGTGAGATAACTTGGCATAGGCCCTTTAAAGTATAGGTGGTCAAGATTCCCTTGCTCTTTCAGAATAGCTCTTGGTATTCTCTCTCTCATTCCATGTGTTGTCTTATTGTTTGTTTTTGTTTTTTAACAACCAGCTTTGTTTTACACTGTTTGTTTGCTTGGAACCATGCAGAATGTGAAATACTTATTTCTCTCAATTTAAGCACCAGTTTTTCCTGGTTACACCAGATTAAGGCTCTACTACAACTTCCAATCAATTTACTACTTTGAATGTGACCAGCTCCAAATTAATAAAATTAATAAAAATAGCAAAAGCCAAAGTTCATTTTATAGAAAGATTTGTTATTCCAGATTGCGGAAACTTTTGTTATTGTTCTTGTGCTTGTTTTGTTCTTGTGCTTGAATTCTTCATAATTACACACATGCACAAAGTACATTAAAATAACATTATTAAGATTGTAAAGTCAAGGACTCAAAAGATAGGAAATGCCAGAATTAAGGTTGCTTGTGCAACCTACATTTATAGAATCATAGGACTGGAAGGGACCTTGAGAGGTCATCTAGTCCAGTCCCCTGCAGTCATGGCAGGACTAAGTATTATCTAGACCATCCCTGACAGGTGTTTGTCCAACCTGCTCTTAAAAATCTCCAGTGATGGAGATTTCACAACCTCCCTAGGCAATTTATTCCAGTGCTTAACCAGCCTAACAGTTAAGAAGTTTTTCCTAATGTCCAACCTAAATCTCTCTTGCTGCAATTTAAGCCCATTGCTTCTTGTCCTATCCTCAGCGATTAAGAACAATTTTTCTCCCCCCTCCTTATAATAACCTTTTATGTACTTGAAAACTGTTATGTCCCCTGTCAGTCTTCTCTTTTCTAGACTAAACCCATTTTTTTTCAATCTTGGCTCATAGGTTATGTTTTCTAGATCTTTAATCATTTTTGTTGCTCCTCTCTGGACTTTCTCCAATTTGTCCACATCTTTCCTGAAATGTGGTGCTCAGAACTGGACACAATACTCCTGTTGAGGCCTAATCAGCACGGGGAAGAGCCCCCTTGTACGAACACATTACAATAGTTTGTGATCGTGTAATTAAAGACTATATTTCCCTCCCCCACAGAGACCCCTGCATCATTCAGTGCACAGGATGAGCAACGCTCAATTAATGAGCAGCTAGCTATTCATTATTTTGCTTTCTCCTCATTGTCTCCTCAGTGGTGTGGTCTTACGATTTATTTATTGCACACTATTCAAACCCTGCTCTGATGACAGAATTATTAATTTCCTGATAGACTTTTCTGTGGTGCTCTTCACTATAGTATCAGAGTGTTTCACAAACATTAATTCATTTATTTTTCACAACACCTCTATGTGGTTAGTGCCTATTATCCCCATCTGTAAAATAGGGCCGAGGCATAGAGATAAACATCAAATGTATCCACTAATTCAGGGTTCCCAATTTGAGACATCTATGATCTGATTTTTCAGAATACTTAGTATTACTTAGCACTGAATATGTTCAAAGCACAGCTCCCATTTACTTAAATTGCAGCTCTGAGTGCTCAGCTCTTTGGTGGAGGCAGAGATAGAATCCAAGTTCTTCAGGGCAGCATTCAACTTCCTTAAGTGTGAGACCATACTTTATCTTCCTGCAGTTCCCTGCCTCATTCACTACACACTTTCCAACTTCTGGTATATACGAGGCAGGGGTCTTACAGACAACAGTTGTCTTTACTACACAAATCTGATTATCCACACAGCACCATCCATCCTGTCCACTGACTGAGGCAGAATTCCTGTGGGGGAAAGTAGTATATGATCATGTAATTGAAAAATGTATCTTATTTTATATGCACAAGGGGAGGCAAATTAAGGTTTCACAGGCACTTTAATTCTGGCATTTCCTAATTTTTGAGGGCTTGATTTAGTAACCTTTATGTTCTTTTAACATGGGGTGAAGGGATTGTGTGTAATTTCTTAGTTTTCATAAAAGCAAACTGAAAAAATAGAAGTGGCACCATATTGACATCCCAATGATTCATCAGCAGGTTGGAACCTTTAGATGTACCACACAGACCTCTGCCACTTGAGTTAACAAAGTAACTGATAGCAGTAGTAAGATGTCCTCCCCTATGTGGACCAGCACTACCTGGAGATGAGACACTTTGCCAGTGGATTTCACAGATATTTGCTGAGTGTGAAGAATAGCAAGACTCTAGAATCTTGGATTTCATTCCTGGAGGAATGAAGGAGGGAATGTCCTCTAGGGGTTACAGACCCTTTGGTTTGTTTCCCCTAAGCTTAACCCCTTCTGTCCCATCCCCTCCAACTTGTTCCAGTCCTGTCTCTTTTCTACCCCAGCTCCTTGTTCCGGTCTCCTCCTCACACTTTTTTCATCCCAGTTCTGATTGTCTTTCCCAGCAAGTCTCCCACTGGATACTCTGCATCTGAGTCCCAGTCTCTCCACCCATATTCCCAGTCTTATTGTCAAGCCCAGCTCAGCTCCCACGCAGCTCTCAGGCTCCTGATCCAATTTCAGCCCCCCCTTCCCTCCCTTATCCCCTCAGCACACGCATCCCCTAGCTGCTTGTCCAGGGCACCCTAGTTCCTCATCAGATCTGTTCTCCATCTTCCTGTTCTCCCACACCATACTGGTTCCCAGTTCTAATCTTGCCCAATCAGTTCCAGTCTCTTCAGCTCCCTTTTCCAATCTCTCTACGCCATTTATCTCCCTGGCTCCAATTCCCAGTCTCCATGCCTAAAAAGTCCCAATCTTATCTCCACTCCATCCCACCCCACATTGTCTGGCTCTTGTCCTCTCTGCGTTCAAGCCAGGTACCTTCCTCTTCAGTGCTGTGGGTGGGGATGAGAGGTGTCCTTGAGACACAGGAGAGAATCTCCCTGCTCTCCATTCCAGTGCATGGCATGCAGAAGCCAGAGCTACAATTTCAAGGGAAGTCTTGCTGAACCCTTCCATCCCGGGGCTGGAGTATACTGAGTTGCTCTGTGGGGGAGAGCACATTTCCAGTCTGGTCACACATAGCTGGAGCATGGTCAATGCAGATGGATTGGTTGAAGGTTTTAGCTCTGAAGCGCTAACAAGTCTGTACTTAGCATGTGCAAAATGACAGTTTTCAAAGGCTTGTAACTTTGCCAAATTCAGATGGATTTTTAGAGGAACAGCAAAAGGCACATCCCTGACACAAATGCCATCCCCTACCATATTTTAAGTCCCTGCTGCAAAACATGGGGGACTCTAGAGCTTTTCAGTGGAAAAAGTTGTAAGTGTTTTTTTAACATTGCAAAAAGTACTTTTTCCCTAAGCTCATTCTAAGAAACAGCTGAGCCATTTTGTCTGAAACTTTCCCAAAAAGTTCAGCCTGAGCTGACATCCAGTATGGAAAATTTCAGTCAAAACAGTTAGTTTGGCAAAGTTATATGTAATTGAAACAGGGTCTTACAATGGGTAGTGTTGGACAATTTTATCAGTAATGCAGCCAGCTTTGCCTATAATACACAAACATTCTCAGTTGTTTTTCCCACTCAAGTTCCCCTTCCTCCTCCCTTTTTTTAAAGGAGCATCTCATGTGGAATACTTTGCCTATTATTGTGTTACATCCTGTGTTCCCTCTAAGCTGTGTGGCCGTGCAGCACTCCATCAAGTGCCAGGCAGGGGCGCACATCCTCAGTGACGGAGGGAGGGAGCGGGGCAGGACTGAAGAACAGCGGCAGGGACTGCTGTGGAGTGGGGGGTGGCCGGGGCCGGGCAGCTGGAGGGGAACCGGGCAGTGCCAGCCACCCTGGCTGATGGGGAGGGAGCAGCGGTGGTGCACCTCTCCCTGCAGCAGGTAGGCTCAGTACCAGGCGGGCACCCATACCCGCCCTGCCCCAGTACTTGCAGGGCCGTTGCACAGCACCCTGCCCTCTGATTATTACATAACACCCTCCCCATCCTGCTCCCCTGGGCAGTGCTGCATTGCCAGGATGGGGATGATCTTCTCTCCTGCTCTCCCCCCCCTCGCACGGAAGGAACCGACAAGAGCAGAGGCTTGGTGTTGTGAATGGCTGCGAAGTGGCTGGGAGTTCAGGGCGGTAACCAAGGGCCCTGGAGACAAGCAGCTGAACTGCCTGGGCTGTGCTTAGTGCAGCTGCAACCGCAAGTGACTAGCACCAGCAACTTCTGGTTCTGTTTCAACACACCGGGCAAGGGTGTGATTGGCACACGAGGGAATCCGCACTGTGAAACCTGGGCTCAGGAATATTGGGGCTGGGGAGAGAAGGGGCAGCTTCTCTGGGCACAAAGGCATGGGTCTGAATCTGGGCTACCGATGCTGTATGCACTCTGCAGAAGTGGAGGGAGGGCGCTGAAATACCTAGGGATGATTTTTTTAAAGCAAAATTTTAATTACACTTCAACTCTGGACACTGCATTGTTCCTTCAACCCCCTTCCTTCCCTTTTTTGTTGTTGGAAAGCTCATGCAATTCCTTAGCGAGACATCCAAGTTGTTATCAGTCCTTTTAAAAAAAAATGTTGCTATAAATCAATCAGACCACTCTATCAGGAGTTTGGCTGCAACATAGCGTAAAAAAGAAATGATTAATCAACTGTTGTGTCTCCAAAAAACCAGCAGTTATTTTCTGTGTAGATTTTAGAGGCACAAGTCTGTGCTTTTTTAAAATCATGTAATTAGGGGTTTTTTTTAAAAAAAAAAAGATGAAGAATTAAAAGAAAAAAAAACCTGAAGATGCCCCAGTTGCAAGTTTTTACTTGGAAACTAATTAAAGGCTACCTGTAGATAATCTTCAAGAGTCTAGATAAAAGAAATCCAAAGAAAGTGATTTCTTATGAATTTTTGCAGGGAAAGCCTGATCTTTGTGGGTACGTACGTTGTTTGATTTTGAATCTTTAAACTTTGCGGAAAACGCTTCCTAAATAAAGGGATTTGTTATTAATCTATTTTGATCCTTCATTGTATGCTAACTCCTGTTGCAAAAACTTCCATGAATTTTGAGGTGCTGAATAAGTTGGCAAATGCTGACCATCAGTTCAATGTGTAGAAATAGCAACCCACTGAGGTAATGTAACAATCAATACTGCATTTCTGTAAGATCCATATAGTTTCACAATCCACTGTGTTAGAATCAGGTAATTTTCTCCTTTTGAATATAAATGTACTATGTATTTTTTAATATGAGGAGAACACTTTAACGGTGTATGTTCTGCTGTTAGTACTGGAGTAATTTCCTTTCAAATATATGCCTCTGTGTGTAACTCACTTTAAAGAACAGGTTTCAGAATAATAGCTGTGTTAGTCTGTATCAGCAAAAAAAAAAAAAATTAAAAGGTGGAGTACTTGTGGCGCCTTAAGTACTCCGTGCTTTCTTTTTCACTTGAAAGAAGTGATTCAAATTTTCAGATTTTATGCTTTTCTAGCAGGTCTCGGCTATGAAGCTTGTACATAAAGATTTGGATTTTGTTTGCAGATTTCACGTTAATAGAATACTGTGTACCAATACTTCACTGCATAATTATACTCCAGATATTTTGTTTTCAAACTGACAGTGAACATTTGATGTTGCCAAACAGCAGGTGGACTGAATTTTTAAATGTGTTGAACTTGAAGGTGACACTCCAGGTTTAAATATGCTGCTGATTGTAGATTTTTGAAAGTATTCAACTCTTCTAGGGCCAATTCTGCCATTGTTAGTTAACCAAAACTCCCATGGGCTTTCTGCTTAAGTGAGGAGCCCAAACTTTGGCCCTTGTTTAAATTGCTACCTTACCATTAATGAAAAATACAGTTGGGTTAAACTATACTATATAATATGTGAGGGTGATTTTATATCTAGGTTTTTTGTTTCTACTGGTTGCGCACATCCACATATTACCTTGATATTGGTGCACATAAAATTAATTCCGCACATGGATGGAAAAAATTAGAGGGAACATTGGTTACATCCAGCTCACTCTAGGGCATTTAGTATCATAGGGACACAATTTTGTAAGTGCTTGCTTTTTATGAGACATTCCATTGACTTTAGTGATGTATGTAGGTTTGGACCTTTAGTTAAGGACTGCTTTACGCAGCTGATGCACAGAGAATATTGCATGTTGCAGCTACTTTAGGTGTAACTAAAGCATACCTTGAAAACGGTTTTAAACTTTGTAATATAAATTCAACAAGCAAGAAAAAAATGTAAGACACCATGTCTGTTGGTGCAACACCATGAGGGAGCAGTGCTGTACAGAGGGAGCAAATAGTATTCCTTTTATCCCAGATCTGCTGCTCTCCACAAAGCTAGTAGAGCTCTGATCCCACTAGTAGCCCAGCCCAGGCAAAGTGGTTGTACCTTATCAAAGGGGATGAGACTTTGGAGAGGGGAGATAAGCCAAGACTAGAGCTGGGATTCATGTGGTTTTGTTTTGCCTCACTGAAAAGTAGGAGTTGGTAGTATGGTCTTTTGAAGATAATTAATGTACATCAGCTTGTTTATTATGCTAATTTTTTTTCCTAAGAAAATACACTGTTAACTCCATTTTAAGTGGTAAATATGCAACAGTAACTTAAGAGGCGGGAGACTCTTGTAGTGGTTGTTTTTTTAAACTGTGTATCCATATGTCAGGGAATTCAAAGCTTTGGTTACACTTCCGAGTACTCCAGACACTTGAGAAGGTGGAAACAAAACTCTGCCCTTACTCCTGTAAGCCATGACACTAGCTTTGACTACAGTAGCTTTCAGTGTCTCCGTTTTTTCTACCTTGCTTGCGACGAACTGTAAACTTTCCACAAATCAAATGTAGTCGTTAAAGCTATGTAGTCATAAAAACCTATATTTGTGTTTTTCTTTAGTGTAAAGGAGGAGGTGTTTTGGAGAAATTATTTCTACCGGGTCTCCCTAATTAAACAGTCTGCACAGCTCACTGCACTGGCTGCTCAACAGCAAGTTGTAGGAAAGGAGGAGAACAATGGCAGGAAAGAGGATATACAGCTGACAGGTACAGAAAGTATTTGTTTTGAATAAGCAGCTCACTATGAACAATCCACTCTGTCACATTTCTTAGTATCTATATGCATCAGATGACCTATACGTTTTTTAGTTTGCAACTTGCTTGTACCATATACAGGAGGTTTCTTGAAAAAGTGTTTCAAAAACAGATCCCTCTTAAGATAAACTTAGAGGGTTTTGGTTTTTTTAATCTACTGATTCACTGTAAATATTGCCCTCTCTTCTATGTATAATTAAAGAGAGGCTGTTTTCATCAAAAGAGTGCTGAAGTTGATTCAGGTATAGATACATCGTTAAAATGTACTCAGTTTATTTAAAAAAAAAAAAGTTAGTTTGAGGTATTACTACACATTCCACCTAGTTCTTCTGTTAAAATTTGGTGTTTTATAAACACAGTAATCTTGGCTGTAACAAGTAAAGGTTTTTTTTTTTAAAATCAGACAAGTGGGTTTTTTTAAGTTGGCAGTATCCCTTTAATAGCTTTTTTTCAGGAAATACTTTTGTATTTTAGTTTTTGTTTGTTTTCAGATTATTTGATTAAGATGTTTAATTTCTCTTCAGCTTTGTTTTTGAGGGAAAAAAAATCTGTTTTGAATGTTGCGTTCAGTTTAGCTAAACTTCTAATATAGGTGCTGATTTTTCTATATATGATATGTATCCTTTAAAAAAGATACCCTTGACCCCACCTTCTTCTCCAACTACTGTCTCATCATCTCCCATTCACCTCTGAATTCGCTGAGTGCACTACCTACAACCATTGCCTGAAGTTCAACGCCTCCATCTCCAACCTTGAATCCCCTCTAATCTGTTTTCCACCCTCTTCACTTTGCTGAAACTGCTCTCACCAAGGTCTCTGCCCCCTCTTGGCCAGTTCTCAGGATCTATACACCATACTCATCCTCCTTAACCTCTTAACCTACTTTTTAAAATCATTTATGATGATTTCCTCCTTGAAACTTCATCCTCTTTTGGCTTTCACAGCTCTGTTCTTCTCTCAGATGTGTGACCACTTCTTCAGTGTCTCTTTCAGTGGGTCCTTCTCTTCTCTTCCACTTTTCATGGTGGTCCTGAGAGATCTGCCCTTGGCTTCCTCCTCTTGTCCATCCACGCTCACTCTCAGTGCAATCTCATCTTCTCAAATGGTTTCAACTGTCTTCTCTGCCAATGACTCACAAATCTACCTCTCCAATACAAACCTATCTCCCTCCATCCAGTTCTGTATCTCTGCATGAGGCTGGATGTCTTGTCATCAACTTAAATTTAGCATGGCCAAAACCGTGTACCACATTCCTCCCTACTTCCTTTTTTTCTCCTTTACTAACAACATCATGATCTACCCAGTTAATAATACTTGTAAACTGGGTGGTATTACTGACTCTCCCCTCCATCTAGCCCTATACATCCAGGCCATGACCAGATCTTAGGGCCTCTTCATCTCCCATCTTCACTCCTTTCAGGTCCATTCAGATGCAGTTACTAAGATCATCTTCCTGGTTGATCTCTTTGAACATGTCCCTCCACTAACTCCATCACCGCCACATCAAATGATTTTTGTCTTTATCTTTTAACACCCTTTGTGTAAGCGCCCCCCTGCTTGCTTGCTCTTACCTCTTATCACATCACTTCTCCATATCACCAAGAAGACTAACCTCAGTTATCTGTTTCTCTCACAAAAACCTTTGTGAGTTCTTCCACAGTACCTTTTATGCATGGCATACGCCCTTGAACTACTCTGTGAAGCTACAGTATTCCTTTATATCCCTCTTCAATTCTCCCTCCTGCCATCATGCCTGTGAGAAACTGATAACAGCTGGGAAGATAGTCTGGTAGACACTTCCAATATTTTGTTGATTTTTTTTTTCAGGTTATTTTATTTTTAAGGTTTCAGAGTAACAGCCGTGTTAGTCTGTATTCGCAGAAAGAAAAGGAGTACTTGTGGCACCTTAGAGACTAACGAATTTATTTGAGCATGAGCTTTCGTGAGCTACAGCTCACTTCATCAGATGCATACCGTGGAAACTTTCCACGGTATGCATCTGATGAAGTGAGCTGTAGCTCACGAAAGCTCATGCTCAAATAAATTCGTTAGTCTCTAAGGTGCCACAAGTACTCCTTTATTTTTAAGACATCTCAAACATCTAGCTACGTACCTTGCTGGCTCTGTAAATATGCATTCTTTCTATTGTTTCCCTTGTCCTCTGTTTCCTTTTCCTTTTGACTGTTCATTACATTCACCTGTTACAATTTGTCTTAAATTATATTATGAACTCTTTGGAAGCAGAGATAGTCTTCTGTTTTGTATGTTTTTTATATTGCCTACCACTGTAGATGCTACTGTAATCCTGCTACTGACTTTTTAAACTTGTACATAGTATAAAGTTTGGATTTTTAAAGTTTCCCTGGTTCAGCAAAAATGTATTCTCTGGTTATTGGGTTCCACTTTTCTTGTTACTACTAAAAGTCTCTAATTTAATTTTTGTTTCTATATCCTGCTGCTTCATAAAGCTAGCTTCAGCAAATGAGGAGTAACTGCTAATGTTATGGCTAATTAATTGGGAACTGAAATGAAAGAAATTCTGACATTTAACAAATTTACACAAAGTGTCTTAGATCATAAGCTCTTTGGTGGAGTGTCTGGGTCATTTATTTGTTCATTCAGTGCTTAACACACTTGACTGGAGGCTCAAAGTATGCAATAGAAATAGTAATTGCTGATTTAAAATCTTGATCTTCTGTATCAGTGTAAAATTTTGTTCTGTAAGGAACCCTCACTCCTAAATTTGCACTGCAACTTCTCATGACATTGTTGCAGGAGTTCTGCCCACTTTCTAGGTCTAGGCTTTTACATTTGCATTTGAAAGAGAATCCTTAATTCACAAGGCTATAGGAGACAAGGTACTCTGCAACTTGCTGAAATCTAAAAAGACTTCTGCAAACAAAATAACACCACAAGTGGGAGGGGTCAGGAGGAATATCCCATTACCTTTCAGCAAAGTGGAGAGGGCCATCTTCTGCTCTGTCTCCTATGTGCTGGAGTTCTTCTAGCTAAGGTTAAATAAAGGGGCTGCTCAATGGCCTTTCAGTGGTCAGGCAACACTCTGGAGAACATTAGGTATTCCACAGAGGGTTTTCTAGTTGGATCCCAATCCTAGTAACCAGGTTTCTCAGTATGGCTAAGAATATTGCTGCTAGACCACAGCTTGTTGGAATATAAATTTGAGTTTTCAGAGTCTGCTTTTCCCATTTTGATTTTCAATTAAGTTGACCTTTTCTGAGGCTGTTTCTGCACTAGGAGGCTGGAATAACTAGTAGCACTTTCTTGTAAATCGCTCTTCCTGATATTTCACAGGCAAAAGTTTCTGCACAAAGTCAACTCTCATTTTTATAGAGATCACTGCATCGCCTCTCATTTTGTCCCCATCTGTTCTCTCTCTCCTTAGGACCTGCTGTGGCTCAAAACCACTTCATATTTTATTAGTCCAGAACCCAGGATTTTCTCAGATTAAATTTTGCTCATAACAAAGAAGCTGTTTACCTGAATTAATAGAGCCTTATGTCACACAATGGTTGGGTATCCTTGCCTTTTAAGCATGAGGGCCCCCTACCTTAGGTCATTTCATGGGCTAAAAGTGTCTCCCTCTGTGGTGGTGGCGTGCTAGGCAATAACTGGGTTGCAGGGGCCAGTCTACATCTTTACTTGACATTACCAAACTGATATGATTGGATGCAACTTGGAATGCAAAATACTAAGGGTTGTGATCCAAAATGTTTTTCCCTTCCCAATTGTTCTGTTTCAGTAAGCCTGTCCGAGGTTGACCTGGAGTTCTAGCGTAGCCTAGATTCCAGACTGCTAAAATCCTCTCAGAAAGGGAGATTTTGGATCTTACCTTCTAATTGACTTTGTGAGAAAGATCACAAGCCTGGAAGCCTCACCCAGATACTGATCTATTTAGTTGACTTATTTATTGGTAGGGAGTTTTTTCAGTTTGATTTAGCCAATGTTTCCTTAGGCCTGGTCTACAGTAAGCTGTTATTTCGGAATTAGCTGAGTTACCTCGAAATAAAACTGGTTCCGTCCACACGACCAAACCAGTTTCTTCGATTTAAAGGGCTCTTTACTCTGATTTCTGTACTGCACCTCGGCAAGTGGAGTAGCGCTAAAATCGAGACTGCAGTTTCAGATTACAGGTACTGTGGATGCAATTTGACGATATTGGCCTCCGGGAGCTACCCCAGAATGCTCCCTTGTGACCGCTCTGGACAACACTCTAAACTCCGATGCACTAGCCAGGTAGGCAGTAAAAGCCCCGGGAACTTTTGAATTTCCTGTTTGGTCACCATCAGCACAGTCCACCATCACAGGCGACCATGCAGAGTCCACCATCACAGGCAACCACGCAGCCCCAGATTCACAGACGAGCTCCAGCATGTTCCGAACGGGAGGTACTGGATCTCATTGCATGTTGGGGAGACGAATCTGTTATGGCAGAACTACGTTCCAAAAAAAGAACGCAAATACGTATGCTAAAGTCTCCAGGGCCATGACGGAAAGAGGCTACTCAAGGGACACAAAACAGTGTCGTACAAAAATCAAGGAGCTTGGGCAAGCGTACCAAAAAGCCAGGGAGGCGAACAGGCGCTCTAGGTCACAGCCCCATACATGCCGCTTCTACCGTGAGCTGCATGCAATTTTGGGGGGTGACGACACTACTACCCCACCACTGTCCGTGGACACCTGCAAGGGGGGAGTAGCATGGAGCGAGGAGGATGAGTTTTTGGAGGACGAAGAGGAGGAGGAGGACAGTGCACAGGCGGCAAGTGGGGAATCTGTTTTCCCCCCTAGCCAGGAACTATTCTTAATGCTGAAGCCAGTAGCCTCCCCCTACTCCCAAAGCATGCTCCCGGACCATGACTCTGGAGAAGGCACTTCTGGTGAGTGAGAGCTTGATCAGAGCAATGCAGTGGGGGGGTGGGGGAAACCCAGCCACGCTTGGCTGTTCGTGTTTAGTTTAAAGGGCTCATCCCTGCTCAGAGCCTCATCGGAGCCCTGCAGTGTTTGTGGTGGGGGATGGGATGTTGTGTGAAGTGATCATCCCAGAGAGCCCACAGGCTGCCTCCAAGCTGAATTCTTTGCCTGGCCGCTGCCTGCAAGCTGAATTCTGTTGCCTGGCCGCATGTGATGTCTTACTCATACCAAAGTGGCAGGCACTTCAGTATAAGAGGCAAAATGAGACCTTGTACAGAAAGAACATGTGCTGTATACTGTGAATTGCCTGTTTCACTGAGAAACAGTGTGCCCTTTGTTCTCTAAAATGTATCTTTTAAAATACTACCCTTCCTTTTTCTCCTCCTGCAGCAGGTGAAAATGTTTCAATGTGGCCCCTATCTACTCCGTCCCAGAGGCTGGTCCAGATTAGAAGGCGGAAAAAACAAACTCTGGACTACATGTTTGCCGAGCTCGTGCAGTCCTCCCACACTGATAGGGCCCAGTTGAATGTGTGGAGGCAAACAATTGCGGAGTCGCGTAAAGCGTTACATGAATACGAAGAGAGGAGGGACGCATGCGATGCTGTGGTCAAGCTCATGGGGCAGCAAACTGACGTGCTTCACTGTGTGGTGGATCTAATGCAGGAAAGGCAGCAAGACCACAGACTGCCGCTGCAGCCCCTGAACAACTGCCGTCTCTCCTCCCCAAGTTCCATAGCCTCCTCACCCAGATGCCCAAGAACACAGCAGGTAGGCTACGGGGACCCACACAGTCAACCCCAGAGGACTGCACAAGCAGCAGAAAGCTGGCATATGCTAAATTTTGATTTGGTTTCTGGTTTTGTCCTTCCCTCCTCCTCCACCCCCATAACCCAATATCCCCCTCCCACTCCCATCTAGCTTCTGATTTCTCTCAGTGTTTTGTGCAACAAATAATAAAGAATGGTTTCTAAACAATTGTGACTTTATTTCCTTTTATATATATATATATATATATATATATATATTTATATTTATATTTATATAGGGGGCGGGTAACTTTAAGAGAAACAAACACAACTCTCACACCGCCCTGGCCAGTCGTGAAACTGGCTTTCAAAGCTTTTCTGATGTGCAGTGCGCCCCGCTGCACTCTTCTAATCGCCCTGTTGTCTGGCTGTGTGAAACTGGCCACCAGGCGAGTTGCCTCAACCTCTCACCCTGCCATAAACGTCTCCCCCTTACTCTGACAGATATTGTTGAGCACACAACAAATAGCAATTACAATTGGAATATTGGTTGTGCTGAGATCTAACTGAGTCAGTAAACTGCGCCAGCGCGCTTTCAAACATCCAAATGCACATTCTACCACCATTCTGCACTTGCTAAGCCTATAGTTGAACTGCTCCTTACTACTGTCCAGGGTGCCTGTGTATGGCTTCATGAGCCATGGCATTAAGGGGTAGACTGGGTCCCCAAGGATAACTATAGGCATTTCAACATCCCCAACAGTAATTTGCTTGTCTGGGAAGTAAGTTCCTTCCTGAAGATGCAAGCGTCATGCACCTTTCCCGGCCATCCCACGTTGATGCTTGCAGCACCATGGAAAAGTACTCCTTGCGGTTTATGTACTGGCCGCCCCAGTGTTTCGGGGCCAAGATAGGGATATGTGTTCCGTCTATCTCCCCGCCGCAGTTAGGGAACCCCAGCGCATTAAAGCCATCCACTATGACCTGCACGTTTCCCAGAGTCACTACCCTTGATAGCAGCTGGTCAATGATTGCGTTGGCTAGTTGCAGCACAGCAGCCCCCATAGTAGATTTCCCCACTCCAAACTGATTCCCAACTGTCAGGTAGCTGTCGAGCATTGCAAGCTTCCACAGGGCTATGGCCACTCGCTTCTCAACTGTGAGGGCTGCTCTCATTTTGGTGTCTTTGCGCTTCAGGGCAGGGGACAGCAAGTCACAAAGTTCCATGAAAGTGGCCCTATGCATACGAAAGTTTCTCAGCCACTGGGAATCATCCCATACCCGCAACACTATGCGCTCCCACCAGTCTGTGCGTGTTTCCCGGGCCCAGAATCGGCATTCCACAGCATGAACCTGGCCCAACAGCACCATGATCTACCAATTGCCACATGCTGTGCCGTCTGTGTCCATGTCCTCATCACTATAGTAATTGCGCTGTCATCGCTTCCTCACCCAGTTTTGCAGGTACCCCACATACTGCTGGATAATGCGCGAGGTATTTACAATGGTCAAAACTACAGCGGAGATCTGATCGGGCTCCATGGCTATGGCGCCTGCACAGGTAATCCTGGAAAAAGGGCGCGAAATGTAGGAGAGCAGAGTGGCAGCAGAAGCTGTGCTGTTTGGTTCACGGTAGCCGAACAAAGGCTGAAAATGGTTGTCTTCTGTGGCTTTCACGGAGGAGGGAGCCCAGGACAGACAACATGGAGAAGCTTGGAAGCATGGCAATAGCGGGAGAGCAGAGTTGGAAGCGGAAACTGTGCTGCTCAGTTCACGATGACCGAGCAGAGTTGAGTTGGGGAGGTGGATTCATAGTAGCAGGAGAGCAGCTGTGCACTGTCTGCTGAAAGCAGTATGGCATCTGCACACCAAGAAGGTGCGAAACGATGGTCTGCCGTAGCTTTCTGATGACACACACCCAGAAACACCCGCGAGAATGTTTTTGCCCCATCATGCACTGGGAGCTTAATCCAGAATTCCAATGGGCAGCGGGAACTGTGGGATAACTACCCACAGTGCACCACTCCGACATTCGATGCTCGCCTTGGTACTGTGGACGCAATCTGCTGAATTCACGCTCTTTAGTGGGGACATAGAAGACCGAATGTATAAAATAGCTTCCGAAAATTCAAATAGAATAATTTTGAAATAAGTTCTTACTGTAGACTTACCCTTAGTCTGAAATAATAAGTGTACAACTGCTTACAGAATTTTATCTTAAATTTCATTTTAAAAATAGAATCAATGTAGAAAAAAACATTCTCTGGTTAATTCATTCTTATTTGATAAATATTTCACCCATAACTCAACCTTTAAATATAATGTATCTCCTTTAATAGAAAATTTCCTTGCATAGTTAATACTTACATAGTTTAAATTAGTTCTGGAGATATTTAAGAATAGTAAAATATATCAAATTTCTGGTTTTTTCTCTTCCTAGAAACAGTACGGCCCAAAACACCACCGGTTGGAATCAAATCTCAGCTAAAACCTCAAGAGGTAACAATGGTTGTATACTACATCTGAAGTTCAGTGTATGAAATTTACATTTAATGTATGATCACACAAACTGTGAGTTTGAGGTTTTTTGTTATATTTAGAGATAGCAGGTTTGCTTCATAATAAAATATTTATCTGTACAATACTGATATTTCTGGAGACTTCTGCTAAGATTTAACATTATGTCATTATGACACTGAAAACAATTTTGCTT
Organism: Eretmochelys imbricata; assembly: GCF_965152235.1. Taxonomy (NCBI): domain Eukaryota; kingdom Metazoa; phylum Chordata; order Testudines; family Cheloniidae; genus Eretmochelys; species Eretmochelys imbricata. The sequence goes on from NC_135572.1 coordinate 139,107,639, forward strand.
GCCACTGCAGAAATCATAAAGAGAACTAAAGACTTTATTCTTAATCTTGGATTGCAATATTGGTGCCAGGAAACTCTTTCAGACAGAGTTGGAGCTATAAATTTACTAAGCAGTAATAACATTTAATACACCATGAGTAATACTTATTTTAAATATAGATTGGTGGTTTTGCCGATATTGTCATATATCTTAATACTAGTAGAACTTACTTTACAACTGAATATCCAAAAAGTTCAGTGTTCAACATCTAATTCTGCAGTCTAGCTACAGCTTTTTCTTTACGGCAGTACAGAACATTAGAGAAATGAGACCAGTGAATTCTATTCTGTTAACTAAAACCAGGGGAGAGGTTTCCAGAGATCAATCCTACTATAACTCTCATCCTCTTATGGATAGTGTTTAATTTTTTAACTTCCTCCACAATTAATATAAACATTCTTATTACGATTAAATTACTTTAATCTTTTCACTGTTTTTGGAGATTACTAAACTGAATTACAATTCTTAGTAGAAAAATAAAAAAACGTAACATGGAAATTAGTCCCTTCTTCAAAATGTATATCAAATGGTTTTTTTCTGTACAGGAAGATATGGTAATTGACAAAATAGATTTTTTTTATTTGTATTTGACTACATTAAGCTATGGAAGAGAAGTTCACATAGAGTAATGATTGTCAAGTGTGTTTTCCTTTTCGAATGATCAAAATTTATTTTATTCAAGGACGAGGAAGAGATTTCTACTAGTCCAGGTGTATCAGAATTTGTTAGTGATGCTTTTGATGAATGTAACCTGAATCAGGAAGACCTAAGGAAGGAAATGGAACAATTGGTGCTTGGCAAAAAGGAAAAGGAGACCTCCATAGTAGAAGGTAAAACAAAAATTAAAGCTAATAAAGTAAATAGCTTTTTATACATTTGATTACATTCGTTCTCGGCAATTTTAAAAAAAACTGTAATGTTTACTGAATTTCAAAAGATAGTAGTAAGGGTTTGCTAGACTTGGAATAACAGAATAATTTGACTGAGCCTTGTAAAATTCTACTCTTACTAAGCAAGTAACTTTTTGACAACCAAGTCAAAAAATCATCATGTCATCATAGAAGATTACATGTTTTGCTTGACTTTCTGGAATGCCTCACTGCAGAAAGGACTAATCACTATTCAAGCAGACTCTTGCATGGAATACTAGTAACAAAAAAAAATGTTCTGAAGAAACAATCAACTTTACAAGAAGTTCTGCTATGAAAAAATGACTGAAAATGACAGGGATTCTCATTTTTTCTTAATTCCCATCTCACATACTTGATTGTAAGTAAAAGGTTTTTTGTGTAACTGCAATCCTTGCAAACTCAATGTGGGATCTGAAAGTCAAGCTGCATTTTCCTTATTGTACATCATCATCAACAGTAAAGATTTTACAATCCAGATTATGGTTTCAGTGATACCTGTACCTTAAATAGAGTTACATAAATTTAACAAATCAGAAATTACTAAATAATTTTGAAGATGATGAACAAGAAGAAATATAATTCAATTGTCTTAGCATGGCTCTGTCGAGTTAACAGAAGTAAAAAAGCAGAAAGTTTAGTCTTAGTATATGTGACTGAATATACCACAATAAAATAATCTGACATTTTTTACATAATCACTTTTTAGAGTAGAATTGTAGTCCAGATGTTCAGATGCTGTGAATATTAGTCTGAAATCAGTTATTTGCAAGATGTTGCAACCCCAAATTTAATAGTTTGTAGGTTTAACCTTAAAAATACACTCATATGCATTTTCCTGAATTGATTGAAATTCTTGCTGAGTGGTTTTAATAAAGCTGTCAATATATAGTGTATTTAGCAGAAATGTTAACTCACAATACTGGATGAGACTATGGAATTACCTCCTATGATATCCACACTCCAGCTTTGGCCAATACCTAATCCTTCAAATGCCAGCCTCTACCCTAGCCACCTTCTCATTACTGACCTCGTCAATTTGAAGGAAGGGTGGCAACACAGGAATGCCTTCTGACTCCTCTTTTGCCCTGAAGTATGCAAGTTCATTATTTTTATCCCTTATTATATTAGCTTGCCTAGCTACGTATCTTAGTGGAAATAAAATTGTCCATCCCTCCTTCAATTACCCATAGTATTGAATTTTTATCTTTGAAACCAATGAATTCCACAAGCTGGTAACACTTGATAATGGATCATCATTAACTGTAAGGTGTGTAGCAGTTTTCATGTAGCATAGCTCTTTTTATTTCTTTTTCTGTAAGAAAAGGTGGGGAGGGGTTGACAGCAGAGAGAGAGACTTGAATTCACACTGTTTATAGTTTGAAAAATCAGCTTGTCTTTGGTACAGGTAGACATTTTGGGTTACACTGAGGTGGAAAAAACATCAAATATAATAAATATTTGTCCATTGTTATTACATCAATACTTTATAATAATATATTCTGGGGACAGTCCTCTGTATATTAGTTTTTCATCCACAGTTGTTCCAAAGATGAAATTCTTGAGCTTCCAGAACTCTGGAATGCAAGACAGGTAGCCTCAATGAAAATAATCTAGTTATACATAAACAACATTCTGTACCGTCAAAGTAGGTATTACATATCATTTATCTTCCTTGTAGAAGAGACTGCTGATTGGGAGAAGGAATTACAGCAAGAGCTTCAAGAGTATGAAGTGGTGACAGAATCAGAAAAACGTGATGATAACTGGGACAAGGAAATAGAGGAAATGCTGCAGGAAGAAAATTAACCATTTTCCTGAAATCACTGCAACCCATAAACAATTTCTGAAAACTGACATGAATATCTGCTTTCATACTTGCTTCCAAAATATCTTCGAGAGACACTAACTTAAAATCATTAAAATTCCATATAGGGATGGTACAGCCAGCCTTGCTGTTCTTTGTATGAACAGTTTATGAACGTGATCACTCTTCTTAAAATATGATTGCAGGTGATATGTAATAATCAAAAGTGATAACATTGTCATATGAAATTACTGGTATTTTATTTTAATATGTTTAGTTTGTACTCTTTCTTTAGAGGGCCAAGAAGTGCTACTAGGATGTAGTAGAATACTTGTAAATCTAAGAAAATCTGAAGTTTTAGTCTACAGTCTTCTACGGTGAGGTAAAAATGGGATGTTGTGACTACCTTTATGCATGCAAGTAACTGCATTTCATCATGTTTGCTTTTTAATCTCTGTATGATATTTATCTGTGTACCATTTATTAAGTTACTTGTAACCATTAGCTTTCCTTTATACTTTACTTCCTAAGAGCATATGGCGCCAAAGAATTTACAGGAAATCTTACGAGAATAGTTTCCTGATACCAGTTTGTTTTTTAAAAACCTTTACTAATCCAGACTCTAAAAGAAGCACCAATTTATAGTGATGGGGTACAAGTCACTTAACATTTAAATGGTTAAATAATAAGAAAATAATTCTTACTTGCCTTGATCTAACATGTTTCTTTAAACCATCGTGTTACAGTATCTCCTTTCCCCACAGACAGAAATGGTTTGATAGTCTTGTGTCTTCAATGGATAACTAAATTTCATGTCACTGAGAGAATTGCAAAGACTTTAAAAGAGAAGAACTTAATTCTGTTTTCTGGATGAGAACAAATTAAATATTTGTACAGTACTTATTCACTTTTTCTTTATTTTAAGTGCTGAACTTAAATATGTAGACAAGTGTCTTGATTTGGACAACTTTATTAAATACTGTAGATATTTATAAAATTTACTTTTTTTTAGTGTGACTATTGGAATATGACTGATCATGGTTGGATACTTCAAACCTTCTGCAGATTTCCAAAATGTACTTTACTTTCTTGCTGATTACATTTAATGATTAGGACCCCCTGAAAGAAGTTTCTTTTTAAGAACTGAGGTTCCAGATTCTTTCCTATTGCTAGGCACTTGTGTGTCAATTATGGTTTTTCTCTTAAACCCAGTATCCTGTTTACATAAATAAGAAAATAATATTCAATTTGTTGCCTACTTTGAAAGTAACTGTTGTACAAGGTGTCTTGTCTTTTAAAATGTGGTATTATGCTGCCTTTTCTTAAACATTCATGCCACGGGTAACTCCAGAATTCTCCGATAGCTTACATTTTGTCATTAAGTTTTAAATTTTTAAGTCGAGTAGGGTGTGGGATTTGATTCATGGAGCCCTTCCCAAACGGAAGACTGAGACTAGAATATCACACCACTAGTAATGGGGACCTGGCCTGGGCTCATCCTGTTAAGATTCTGCTACTGCTATCAGAATGCTGGGTTCAGACTCACATTATTTTTCGGTTGATAGCATTGCTTTCCCAGGTGATCCTGCAGATTATAGAGAAGACCTGATGACCCGTGTTTTCCTGTCCTGCAATTATGAAGATCTGACTCTCAGCGGCTCCCCCAAAGATATTTCTGTTAATGGGAGGTAAGTTGACAGTGGAAATCTAGATTTGCAGAATCAGAAATGGGGAGCTTTTTGTGGTCCAGATAGAGGGTGAAGTAGATCTGACCTTGGGTTTGCAAGGTGGTAAATAGTAGATGCAGAGTGAAATCCAGATTGAGGGAAATCAGAAAATGCAAGTGGCAGACTAGATTTAAAGAAGAAGTAGAGGGACTTGGATGGAAGATGGCCAAAATTTCATGGGGCATGAACAGTACCTTTTTTAAAAATTGTTTTAATTCTACTGTCAGAGTTCTAATGTTTTCTTTATATTTACATAATACAGTTAACATAACTTCATTACATTTAATATTCTTATCTATGAAGGTAAAAACTGTCACATGGCCTTTCAAAGCTGTACAAAAATAGGTGAACCATGCTGATATATGGGAATATAACAACTAAAATGCCATCAAAAAGCTTGCATTTTCATAGATTCCAACCTAAAAAGTTGTATAAAAGGAGAAATGTGATTGCAAAATGTAAACTTCAAGGCTCTGTTCCTTCAAACATGTATGTGAGTTGAAGTGGTGAAATTTTTTCAGCAAAATTTTCAGGACTGGGTAACTATTCATGAATTTTGGTTGAATTCAGCAAATCATTTTGGCTGGAAAAAAACTGAAAAAAAGTTTTGGGAATATGACTAAAATATTAATTATTTGCTCAGCTCTACATCTGAGTAAGTAGTCTGACTGATTTCAGTCGGGTTATGCACATGCATAAATGTTTTCAGCCTGGGGCCTAAATTTCTAAATTACTAACAACTTTGATAAAAGTTATTTCAAAAAATAAGGAAGACAGTGACCTCTTAAATACAAAGAACCGCATTAACATAACAAACTCGCTAGAGGAAAACACTTTTCTAGAAGGGTATATTACAAATCTAACATGAAAACTGAGTTGAGCCCAGAAATACAGTATGTACTGAATGCACTGACTAACCAGGCTGTAACATGAACAGGCCCCAGTATATTCCAGCATCCTGGAATCCACTCCTTGCTCTGCAGAATTGTTCCAAAATCTAATAATTCATTTTTAAATTGTTTCTAGTCCTTGTGTGTTCACATTTTCAAAGGTTTTTTTTTGCAAAGCATAAATTGGTATAGTGTTTTTGTCCTAATATTAACTCAGAGGTGTGAACTCCCCATTCATCTCAATGGGATGTTACCTCTGTGTCCTAAAAACAATTTAAATATCAGCATTAATTATATGCTGATTATTTTAGCAGAAAAACCAGCTAATGGGGAAAAAAATTATCTGCCTCCCATTTCCTGTGTAGATTGCTCCTTGCAGGATTGGGGCCTGCAAGATTACTAGGAAGATAGTGAATACACAAAGTACTGACTATGCAAAAATTGCTGTCAAATGCACAAAGTAAACAGAAAAAAAACAGAGGAATATTTTTGCTCTGAGACAGAATAATAACAGTAACAGATAAAAATTTTTCAGTGAGAAATGGGATTAAGTTGACTGTGAGAGAACAAACAGCTAATTCGGGAGAGATGGGCAGGCTTTTAGGTCCTCAAATGTTCTGGATCTATGTTGCTTATTGAAAAAAATGTGCTTTAATATCAGTTTTATAAATGTTCTAAAAAATTATTAAACAAAATCAAGGAAACATACAACCAAAGCCAGAATATTGTTAATATTAAACTAAATTAAGAGGAAAGCAATACAACTATCAGATCAATAAATCAACAAATTAGTCTCAATACTGGATTGCAATTACATTTTAAAATTAAATCATCAGATTAATACAACAAATTATCCTTATACATTCTAAGAAGGGATCTCAGGAGATCTCTTATAAATAAGGCTATGAATCTGTCACGGAGGTCACGGATTCTGTAATTTTACAAGACCTCTGTGACTTCTTAAAAATTCCAATAATTGAGCCCTGGTTGGCATCAGAGTTTAGGCTTCAGCCCCAGGCAGTGGAAGGGCTCAGGCTTCTCAATAAATCCATGATTTATTGTTCATTGCCCACGTCCTGTCCGTGACTGTTAATTAAAATACCCATGCCTTACTTATAAACCCTAATTTAAAGAATTTTACCCAAATCAAATCTATAACTGGGAGCAGGTTAAAGATTTTGCTACTGAAACAATTATTATCTAAAGTATGAACCACAGCTTCAGAGCCAATTTCAAATCTTCCATAGATTTCAGTCAGTTCTTGTGTAGTGGCTAATCCTTTCCTTGCCTTACTCCAACGGATATTATAAAACGGGCTTTAAAAGAACACCCTGATAAGCAGCAGTTTGTTTTACAAGACCAATTTTCCATTAAACAGTGTTGACTGGCGTTAATTCTGCTACCATTCTTTAATGCTTTACTGACTGAGTTACATATCATCTTTACCATGTTTTTGCCTGGGATTGATATTGGATCAACTGGCCTGCGGTTACCTGGGTCATCCCATTTACCCTTTTTAAATAGTGGCATAACCTTAGCTTTTTGGCAGTTCTCTGAAACTTTTCCTGTTCTTTTTCTTGTTGTTAATCATGTTTATTTCATGGACCAACCAAGAATGGGGCTTCATTGTCCTAGGTACCATATGAATAGAGAGAAGCAAAGAGTTTACAATCTAAATAGACTGGACAGGCACAGGGTGGAAAAGGACAGAACACACAGAGTGAATGATGATGGTGGCAACCAAGTGTCATGTTAATTCCATGACTTTTTGTTCTAAGACTCATTAAAAATCGACACTAATATTTCAGAGAGTTCCTTGGCCAATTATTTTATGACACTCCGGTGCAAGTTATCTGGTGCTGTTTAATTTTAATAATTGCTGTTTAATATCCTTCCTGGTTACTTATGGATTAGAATATATTTCCTTCTGACTGTAGGAATAAATGAGTCTGCCTCTTTCCAAGTACAGAACAGAGATACTTATTGGATACTTCTGTTTTTTCTGCATAGGACCTAACTGGCTTACCTGATTCAGAAAATCACTTAAGCATGATCTTAAATGCCTTGCTGATTTGGAGCCCCAAATCTCTGTGCTTTATATCCCCAACTGTAACATTTGTTAGTGTGTGTGTGTCATTTCCCCATGTGTAAAATGGGAATAATATAAGAATGTTGGAAGGATAAATTTGTTGGTGTTTGTAGATGCTTAGATACCATGGAAATGGGGAACATAAGAACAGATAGAAAAATATAGAACAAAGTGAATTTATTGTACCAGATAGCCCCTTCTTTAATCATTGGTTTTGAATTCCTGCCTGGCTGTTTGTCAGTTCTCACATCTGAAAATCAGTTGCATAGTTCGGTAGAATTCAGAATCCTGATGTGCCAGAGTTAGATTTATCAATAAAATGTACCCATTGACTAACATTACACAAGTTACACTTGGCAACTCCACATCTGTAAGAACAAAGTGCATGACTTCCTTGTGATCATGCATCAAAACCAGTTTGTTCAGTATATTAGAGTGAAGCTCAAATTAAGTGGATTCATAAAGGTTGAACACTTAGTGCCTTTGGTGTCAGTAACCACAGGTGCTTCTATTTACAGCAGCTTGATTAATGTACAGTGTGTGGCTTCCCACCTAGATTCTTAGCTATTGCTGCATTTAAGAGGCTATAAAGAAGAAATACAGGTGCTTTCACATTCATGGACATCAAATGTTTCAGTTTACAACTGACGACTTAAAGTTACTTAGGACTTTTAAATACTTATGGTACGCTTTAATGAGTATACTTGAGAGTGTATGTTTACTGCTGTTTACATCAGGGGAACTTACTTTCTAGCCCTTTCCCTGTGTAGACACTATAGCAGGGATCGGCAACCTTTGGCATGTGGCCCATCACAGAAATCCGCTGGCGAGCTGGGGACAGTTTGTTTACCAGCAGCGTCCGCAGGTTCAGCCCATCGCAGCTCCCACTGGCCGCAGTTCACCGTTCCAGGCCAATGGGGGCTGAGGGAAGCGGCACGGGCTGAGGGATATGCTGGCCGCCACTTCCTGCAGCCTCCATTGGCCTGGAACAGTGAACTGTGGCCAGTTGGAGCTGCGATCAGCCAAACCTGCAGATGCTGCAAGTAAACAAACTGTCCCAGCCCGCCAGCGGATTTCCCTGACGGGCCGTGTGCCAAAGGTTGCTGATCCCTGCGCTACAAGTTTTCATATACACCATGCTTTCACACCCTAAAATTACAGAATAAAAAGGCAGGCATGTCTCTTGACTAATGATAACAAAGGACAAAAATAAAAAAAAGGGGGAAACAAGATCCTTAAGATAACAATAGGTCAGCGTGCTCTTTAGTTCTCATCAGGTTCTGGGCTCTTGCAGAGCAGGAGCTGGAACTGCAAAGAGCCAGACAGTGATGTTCCACTGGCACAGTAGTTCTTGCTAGTGGGCCTCCTTCAGGAGCAGGGAGAGACTGGTCAAAGGGTGAAATGCCCTAGTTGTTGTTGATGTGACTTCCTTTTCCCCAGGTGATCGGTCTTAAGGACACTGGAATATTAGTCTTCCCTCAGGTAGTTTGTTGACAAGAAAAGCAAAGCTTCTCAGGCCTTACTCTTGAATGATTATGGTTTGCAAGCTTCGTTCACTCCACCTTGCAGTGCCTCCCTCCCCAAGGCCTTCAGACAAATCAGGTGTAAGGCTTGTTTTGGAACCATGCAGCTTGGTCCAATCAGGTTTAAATTAAGTCATCATTCACTAGTGTCAACTAAGAAAGGTCCCACTTGAGCCAGAAATTTTAAAATATCTGGTGTTTGCATACCACAGAGGACTATAAGCTTGTGACCCTCCAAAAATGCAGAATGTAAGGCCACTTTTGAGGAAGCTTGAGGTGCCTTTGTCTGGGTGAAAAAATCTTCATGACATTATGTTACCAATTTTGGGGAAGTTCAAACCAAAAATATTACAGAAATAACACTGAAAAGATCCTAGCAACAACCAACCACTCAACACTCATCCATCAGCAACATTAAAAATGAGCAGAACAAGCACTGTCATTCTTTTCACAAAGACAACAACTTCCAGTAAACTTTATATTTAGCAACTGGGACATAAATCAAACAGCTTATCCCTCTGGATTTTTCACTCAGTAGAGAAGTTACTTTAAAACCTACTAAAGTGATACCTTTAAGAAATAAAAATAATTAACATTTAGATAAGGTCTGTATTTCCGTATGCACTGTTTCTCTCACAATTTTTCTCCCTTTTGCACAACTTCAATTTTAATGTTACAGGTTCATCTTTAAGGGTCATTTAATCCATAATTCATGCTCCCCCTCTATTTTACTGATTATATCAGAGGTCATGTAGTATCATGGAAGATATTCTTTACAGACCTTTTGTAGGCAGGGATGAATTAAAGGGCAAAAAGGGAACTTTAAATCTGAATTAATTGCTTTTGTGAATTTGTCAAGGCTTAATATTTGTATTGATGTATATAAATTCTATTTGTTTGGCAAATATATAACTGCTTACAGATGAATACTCTGACTGTCTAAAATGCACCATCATACTTCCATTATTCAGTTTGTTCCTATGTGACTATAACAGTGGGGGAGATTTCCAAGGGCTCAAATGCCAATTGGGTGCCCAACTCTCATGGAAAGTTACTGCTTCTCACTATAAAGTACAACAAGTGGTTTTTATAATTAAAAAAACATATTTTCTGGGAGTATATAAACTAACAAAGATCATTATCTGACTGAAATCTGATATATAAGGTCTTTGCCCACTGGCAAAAAAAAAATCTGGTAATATTGTAAAATCTGCTTAGTTGATTTTAACATGGAAGACTGAAGCAAAAGTTGTTTCGGATGCTCCTCTGTTTTTTTTATGGAACATTCAATGTCTTCCATTTAAAAGGATCAACGTGCCAAGTCACTAGTGTATAGCATATCTAGCTGGTTACGTTTGGTAGGAGGAAAAGCACTAAGGCTCTGATTTTGTAAACAAATGTATGTAAGTACACACCTCCACTCATGTAGACCTTCACGGACTTCAGTGGAGCACTGTGTTGGCCCAAGTGTCTACCTCCAGGCCACCCTTTGCAGGATGGGGGCCTTGGAAATTAAACTTCAAAAATTACTACTTCCATTGAGCATTAACTCATTATATAGATGTAAAGTGTACTGCACTGTATTTTATATGCACAAAAAAGTGTGTAGGCATTAATTCTTAAATTACCTACAACTTCTTTGGTTTTTTTTAGACTGCTGGATTCAAACATCTGTAAGAAAACAACACAAATTTGGAAATGAATATAAATACAATAGACAGCAATCTGGAGACCCAAGATACCTAAAACCATCAAGAAAAAGAAACCAAAATATATAAAATTGCTAGTTTTCTCAGAGGGAGTTAAAGTTGCTACATTGGGCATTAACCTTTGAGAAATGTATGGATATAGTTACCTACATATAATTTATTTTAGCACAAGGTGTCCAGTGAAACTAACATTTTTCTGATTAAATTTTAATTTCCCTATGCATTTTGTACAGCCAAACACTATATTTAACTAATAAAGCTGTTCTGTGCTCCTGATCTAGTGTTAAATCTTGGGGGGGAAGGGTTTACAAATGCTTTAAATACAAAATAATTTTCCAAACAAAATATTCCCCTAAATTTATCTTCAGAGGCATAGGAGATTTAAACACATACAGTTTAGCTGTAAGAATGTCTTTAACTGACAACTCAGACTGAAAGCTAGCCTATCTTTTTTTTCTTTGCTTTGTCACTTACATAAGATCATAAAGCTGCTTTTTTTTGTAGTAAAAATACCACTGCATAACAACTTTAGCCCCATGGACTCGCAGAATAACACTGCATAAATTGTACCAGCATCTATGGTCTGACTGTGTGCTGGATCCTTGAACTGTTGAGCCCTCAACTGTTGTTGACTTCTCCCTCATGACCGTTATGCACAAGTGAATGGACTTCAGTAGGAGTCGGAGCATGCAAAAACTGCAGACCCTGATTTCATACAAGTATCTAGATTCCAGCTGTAGAATTACAACCTGGAAAAAAACACGGATAAGATGTAAGAGCTTCAAAAATTGGACCTGGGTTTAACTTCAATGGGAAGACAGGTATACTATCTGAACTGATCTTTACAATATATAGCACGGGGAGTGACTGGCTGATAACTGTACTACAATAGCTGTACTCCCAGTAAGTGAACAGTAATAATGATTACCCAGTAATGGGTGATATTTTGGTCATGAAACATTTAGTTTTAAACACAAATGACTTTCCTGTTTAAGATATAAAACACAAGTTCACATTTTTTAAACTAACTGGTAAAAATGTATAAAGCGATTTTGAAATAAGGCTATCACCAGATGATGAGCTAATTGTTGCTACATTTTCTTTGAACTTTATTAAAAGATTGAGATACATGTAACTTCTTTAAAAATTACTACACGGAAGGTAAGACTAATGTAATTTTTGTAAAATAATGGAAATTAAAACTGAGTGCTATGTAACTGCTTATCTTTGCAGTGTAGCCCAAGATTTATTGGTCTTTGCTTTTCATATACAGAAATCATCATGCAAGCTCATTGTTAGCTTTAACTGAACACTGTTGCAAATGGAGGAGCAACTAAGAAAAATATCCTCTTTAAATATATTCATCATTTTTAATTCAGAGAGATTATGTATAGAAACTCTTCTGAAAAATTAATTCCCTGCTTCATCTCATGAAGTTATTGCTATTGAAAAGATTGTGACAATACTGAGGTAGGCAGAGGAAAATTAGAAACAGGTGAACTGTTTTCTGTACATGCATTCATCAGCACTGAAGCAAACTAAATTTCCAAACAAAGTACAGACTGTAAATAAATATATTAATTTAACAGAAAATTAGTACAAAAGATAAACCATGGAAGTAAGGAAATTTAATTAAGGTTTAAAACAAACACTGGAAAATAGACTTCCTTCAACTACTAAGTGCAAAAGAGTTTGCAAATAATTATGGTGGTTCTTTGAGTGCTTGTTCATGTTCATGCACACACTTGATTGGAATGCACATGAACAACACATCTCGAAGAACAGTTATGAGAAGCAAGTAACCATTTTTTATGCTATTAACTCTGTCCCCTCTATGTTGCCTTCAGTGGTGGGAGAAATTTATTACTAGCCATGTGAAAGAATGTCTTCCTAACTAAATTGGTTAGTCTCTAAGGTGCCACAAGTACTCCTTTTCTTTTTGCAAATACAGACTAACACGGCTGCTACTCTGAAAAAAGGCCTTCGTTGTTCTGATGATCACTATCTGAACAGCTGGCTGCAGGATGCAATTTAGTAGATCTTTCAGTAGAGGGAAAAACAACTTGTTTTACCTATTCCCAAAATAACTGATTTTAAACATTCACATTTACTAATTTGGGGTTTCACAGGACCATGGAATATCCCCCCAATGAGTCTTTGCACTTATTTTGGGGGGCCATGTTTAACTCTTTCCCCTTAGTAGTATCTTATTTCTGTTTTAGATAAAGTATTCCTCACAAAGGAGGGGGAAGCAGAAAAAAGATACAGTTTAATCAACAGGTTATATACAAAATTAGAGAAAATATCTTGATGTAAGCTTAAAATAAGTTAGTTTAAGAATCAACCTTGTGTGTGAGCGTCTGGATGCATGTTCCAAACCAAAGCTCTGTAGTCATACATTGTCCCCAGCTGCATTCTTAAATCAGGGTTCTCTTACTCCCAAACTCAGTTTTTACAGCTGGATAAGTTTCCTATCTTGACTTTTATTTGCTCCCTGAAAAGGGCAACTGAGCCTAATTTACTTAACATTCCATCTGTTAGACAAATCTGAGATTTTTTCCTTTCTTTTAATGCAAAAGATTGCCCTCACCTGAACTGATTCCTATCCACCCACACTTCTTTATCTTCTTATCCATTGGAAATGTTTAGAAACTTGCATCTGATGAGTTTTCTTATGCGGGCCACATGTCAATTCATAACTGACACACCTACCATTTAAATTTCAAACAGCAGTTTTGTCTTTTTTTATAAAATCATAACTGGCATCCAGCCTATATGAGGTATAACAAGACTTTCAGGTCCATCAAATATAGATGTGGATGTTGAGCATTATTTATTATTAGGAGTGGGGGAGAAGACCCTGTTATATATACATTTGGAGTGGATGTGGAAAAAATTGATTTACCTCTGTAGCTGGAAAGTGGAGTCTAGGTAATACTAGAAAAGTGAATGAGAGAGAGCTGATTATCAGTCATATAGTGGGGTGAAGCACTGATGCAAAGCATTAATAATATTGGAACTGGATCAGATTTCTGGTCCATCTAGCCTAGCATCCTGTCTCCAACAGTGGCCAGCTCTTCAGAAGAAGATGCAATAAAAATCTTAAATTACGCAGATGTGGTATAATCTGCTTCCCAGATTAGGTGTCTCCCTAATCACTAATAGTTAGATTGGTTTAGATCCTGAAGCACGAGGTTTAACAGTTCTTCCAAAATTTGTTAGCATTAACATATCATTCTGGATATTCTTGTCCATAAAAATGTTCAATCCCTTTTTGAATATTGTTTGTGACCTCAACGACATCCTTTGACGAGTTTCAGAGTTTAATTATGTTCTTATCAAACAAGGAACCAGAAGCTCCCAATCTGCCTTCTCTGTATCATTTTATACACTTGTATCATATCCCTCAAATTTATCAGCTTTCTAAGCTAAACAGTCCCAGTCTTCACTCTTCATAGGAGAGTTTTCCCATGCCCCTAATCATTTTCATAACCCTTCTTTAAACTCCATCTAATTCTGCAATATCTTTTTTGATACAGGATGACCAATATTGCTGCCAGTACTCTGGGGGAGGCCACACAATTGCTTTAGATAATCAGATAGTGTGTTCTGCATCCCATCCCTCCATCCCATTCCTTATGTGTTCTAACATCTTGTTTGTTTTTCTGATTGCAGCTTCCCGGTGTGTTCATTGAACTGTCCACGAAGACATCAGGTCACTTTCTTGAGTTGATACAGTTAATTTAAAACCCTGTAAAGTATAAGGGCAGTATAAATTGAGTGGTCAATATGTGGAAGGTAATATATGAAAAGTTATGATCTCTGGTCTGTGCCCTGTGGACAATAAAAGGGTCTGATCTTCAGCTAGAGGAGTCACATGTCATTTTCTTTGGAATGAAGGATGTCTGTGGCTTTTAGATGAAAGCGAGGACAGAGATGGTGATCACAAAAGGACAAAACTAAGATCTGTGTTAAGCCTTAACTAAGTATTTCCTGACTGCCTTGCAATTAGGTGGTTATATGTAAAAGAAATATTATCTAGCTTTCAAATGGTGGTTGTCTTGAATTTTTTCGTACCTTGTTTTAAATACAACCGTAACACTCTGAATGATGTGTGAAAACTTACTGAAGCAACTCCATTTACATCAAGTTGTGCAGGAATCCCAGCCCCAATACTCTCTCCGCTTTGTGGCTCTTAGAAGATGTGCAGGGCTGTTTTTCTGGTATCAAGTAATGATTTCCATGGGATTTGATGGGTATCCTGTACTTTGAAAATCAGACCATTAATTTAGGTGCCTAAATATGGAATTAGGAAATCAAGATTTAAATACGTTTTTTTAAATTGGCTATTGTTTCTACTAATTAAAACCTCACACTAGACATTTTAGCAGACTTTGAATGCACAAAAGGAATGAGAAAGTGCACATTATACAATGCTAGTTAAAACAAACCATTGCAAGAGAGAACATTCCTTTATTTTGAAGCAAGACTCCCACTGATTTCTGCTCCATCTGGAATCACCCCACTGTCCTCCTCCAGTATTCAATCTTTATCTATTCCTGTTATAATTTCGCATTGCAGAACTTGGCTTAGATCTGAGAGCTCCACAACTCCATAGAGTAGCTAAGTTTTCAGAGAACACCTCTACCTAATGCTGCAGCCGAGAATATATAGTTTTAGATTTAGTTCATTTTTTTTTTCTTCACTGAAACAGTAACCTTTGAAAGTCATTAAGCTTTAACTAACTTGGTCAGTTCGGCATTTCTGTTAATCTGTGACAAACTTTGCTCTTTTTCCATGACACTTCTTACCAGTGGAAAGCAAAAGTGTCTGAGAAACTGGTGTAGGTTGAAAGAAAGAAATAAGGTAAACTTAAGAAATGCATAAGAGGTTATGGAGACTTTCACGTTTAAATCAGTTATATGAATTGAATAGATAGTGACTGAAAGTTCTCGCATCATTCTTTCCTTCCCAACACCTTTTAGACCCAAGTTAAGTGAAATGGTGGTTTATCTAGTGCCAAGTTGACTATTCCCAGTCTATTGTTACATAACCCATCATCCAAAGGCCACCTTAGCAGAAGTTTGTGACTGCATATTACCATTCAGGTATAATTTTCAAATGCAAATTTGCATTTATACTGCATGTGCTCAGACCTACTCACAAACGGCATTTCAGTTTCCGGTACTGTCAATAAGGCTCTTTGCAGGCACACTCATTTTTAAAGGAAAATAGCTTACAAAAAGAGAGTGGAATGGGAGGTACAAGAATAGCTTTTTCTGCTGGAGATATGATTTCAAGTGAAATATTAATGGTAGTTTTCTCATCCTAGTTCAAATTTGTACACTTCAGAGAACTGTGAAATGTGGTATGGCAGGTAGGTGGCCTTTGTACACGAGGCCTATGACTGACTGTGGAAACTGATGGTTCCTGTTCTCATTATGCCTGCCTCAGCCTTCCTCACAAGCACTAATCTTTTGCATGAGTTATTACCAAGAAATATTTATAGTAATTATTGCTGGTCCTTACCACTGGCATTAGCAAAAAGTAGAGTGCCAGAAGTGTAAAAATCAATGCAGTTGAAAATATATTTTTAAATATGTTGTTGCCTGAGGAAAATTCTGTTTCTGTTGCTAGAATGGCGTCATCAGACTCCTACTGCACTGGTAAGTACTAATCTGTTTCTGGCACCCTAACACAATGCAATTGGTCTCATGGTTAAGCTTTTACTTTAATAAAAATAAAAGCACCAACCGTAGGGGAAAAGGCTCCCCGCCCCGTAGTTCAGAGTTGGATTGGTTATTCCCTCCCCTTCAGAAAGAACCTGTTCATTTTTATTATGGTATGGGGGGAGAGTGCAAGATCAATTCTTAATTGTTGTGTATTTGTTAACATAGTGCCAGGGCCAGATTAATGGACTCTAGGGCCCTGGCACACCACAAAATGAGGGTTCCCCATGGCTCTGTCCCACACTTGACGTGGCAGCAGAAAATGGAGGGAGAACTTCCTGTTCCAGAGAAGGGCTGGCAGCATGAGCCCACCTGGAGCATTGAAATTCGGAACCAGCTGGGGAAGAGGCCTATTTTTCCATCCAACTGTTAAGTTGTGCATACACTGGTAGAAGAACTAGACCCCTTTGTCTGAAAGAAAGTTGATATTAAGTCAAGTCACGATTATGATTTTTTATGACTATCCAGAACAGTTTTTAAAAGCCTTTAAATTAGCCATTAAGGCTAACAAATAGCTTTCTTATGGACCCAAGCCTTAACATTACTGAAAGCAGTTCAAAGCCTACTTACTTTCTCTCAGCATAGATCATCTTTACAAGTGTAAAGTAGCTGGGGAGAGAAAATCTGATGGCCAGAGCACCTGACTGGATGTGGGATTTCTCTTCCTAGCTCTGGTAGTAGAAGTTATTTACCCTCTCTGTACTTGAGTCTCCTCATGTGTTAAACAGGGATAATACTTCCCTATTCCATGGGTAAGGAGTGATGTTTAATATATTGCTGTAAGCACTGAGATGCTTTATAGAAGGGCATAGTAGTAATATAAACACTGGTAAAAATTAACATACAAACTGTGTTCTATTCCTGTGGCAGGGAAACTGTTGCCTGTCCTCTCCTCTTCAGTGTAGGGTCAGGATCTTTTGGATCCTTTCTGCCTCCCACAGGCCTTCTCACCTAGCCACAAGTGAGAACTTGTTTTGTATCTTTACCTCTGCTGCTATCACACCACAGAAGCCTCTGTCCCTTTACTGTCTCAGAGATCTGAGCATGCTTTTTTCTCTCCCCTCCACAACAGAGTCCCTATAACACATTCAGATACCTTTAGGATTTTATCCCATGCTTCTAAGTAGATGCTACCCTCTACAAATAACTTCTACAAAGATAAGCAGCCACCCTGTATTAGACATTATGTCCTTTAGTAACATAATATGATTTTGTGTAGTATGAATAGGGTGAGCATATTTCCTTGTGAAACACCAATGTTTATATTTTCAAGGCCTGTGCAGGCATTTGTCAGTTAAAATAAATAAATAAATTATAACCCCCTCCAGACTGGCCACCTGAGGTGGTGAAATTGATGACTCTTTCAAAGAATTCATGTTTACCTCCTTCATCCAACTTATTAGTCTTCCTTTCCACTAATCTCTAAGTTCAACTCTACTTACAAGAGGGCTAGATGAATCATGGGGCACAAAGCAGCAGAGAAGGGGATTGTTTGACTGAGATGAAAGCAGCCTTTTAATCTTGCCAAATATACTGAAGTGTCATTCCCAGAAAAATTGCCCTACATAGCTTCATCCTTGTGATAGATGTCATAGTTTTTTCTCTATGAAAATCAGGTCCCCCTAACCACAAATATTGCAGTGGGATGTGGTGACTTTTAGAAGTGTTGCCACATATTTTTCATACGTGTTGCAAACCAAACAGCAGAGTTAGCTTAGTCTTAGTTTTCAAAGTGATGCTCTTGAGCAAGAGCA
Organism: Eretmochelys imbricata; assembly: GCF_965152235.1. Taxonomy (NCBI): domain Eukaryota; kingdom Metazoa; phylum Chordata; order Testudines; family Cheloniidae; genus Eretmochelys; species Eretmochelys imbricata. The sequence goes on from NC_135572.1 coordinate 139,125,814, forward strand.
AATAAAATACTTAAAAGAAAGTTAATATACACAAATACAAACAGGGCAAAAAAAAGGGGGGGGGGCATATGAATGGGGCATAATTTCCCACCAATAATCAAATCTTTATATAGAGCTGGCTCTTGAGAGCTTCTTGCTGAAGTATTTTCTACCTTACTTGAAACTCCTGCATCTATTAGGCCAGTGTACTCTATTAGTACTAGAATTGCCATTCTGCTCAGCAGGAATTGTAGCATCCTCAGTTAGCCACAGCTCACCTAAACAAGTAGTAATGTCTGCTTGTAGGCAGAAGGTAAGTCACACATTCATTCTTAGCTGAGGCCTGTTACCTTCACTCGTTTGTCCTACTTGTAAAGTTGTATTACCTTAACTAAAGGTGTGACGCTGCACTAATTTAAAGTGCTGCAACTTTTAGTGGGCACTTAAAAGTGATTTAAATTGGGTTTACAGCAGAGTGGACACAAGGACAAGCTAAACTGCTGTATGCTCATTTTAAACTGATGAAAGTTTCCACAGACAGGCTAAGTCCACACTGTAGCTTAGGTCAGTATAAGTTATGTTGCTCAGGAATTTAAATAAGCCCCACACACACACACCCCCAGTGATGTCAGTTACACTGACCTTAGCACCTGTGTGGACAGCACTATGTCAGCAGGAGAGCTTCTCCTGCTGACATACCTACAGCTTGCAGGGGGTGGTGTAATTAAGTTGACAGGAGAGTTTTCTCCCCTCAGCTTAGAGCCATAATTCTCGACCAGGGCTACATGTATCCCTTAAGGAACGTAGAGGTCTTCCAGGGGGTACATCAGTTCAACTAGATATTTGCATAGTTTTGCAACAGGCTACATAAAAAGCACTAGCAAAGTCAGTATAAGCTAAAATTTCATACCATGACTTGTTTGTACTGCTCTGTATAGTATACACTGAAATGCAAATACAGTATTTATATTCCAATTGATTTACTTTATAATATGGAAAAATGAGAAAGCTACAGTGTGGACATAGCCTATCTGTGGAAACTTTCATCAGTTTAAAATCAGCGTACAACAGTTTAGCTTGTCCTTATGTCCACTCTGCTGTAAACTCAATTTAAATCACTTTTAAGTGCCCACTAAAAGTTGCAGCACTTTAAATTAGCGCAACGTCACACGTTTAGCTAAGTGTGATCACTGTAGGGGCCATCGTTCAGGGGGAGGCGGGGATCCTACACCAAAGACGCTGCTGTCGGTTGTCTCTATACGAGGGGGTTACGGCGCCATAGCTATGCCCGCATCATCCACCTCTGGCCTAAATCCCTGCATTGTAGTTTTAATTAAAGTTTTGCTGCTTCGGCTGCAGGTCGGCCCCATGTTTCTACTTCAAGAACAAATATCAGTTTTCACTGGCAACAGCGCCTCTCGGCTCCGCCCGTCCGGGCAGCTGCAGCCTTCCTCTCCCCTTCTAGCGCTCACTTTGCACAAAGAAGAGAAGTGGTGCTGCTGCTGCTCGGGCCAGACGGCCACGTACCCTGAGCGCAGCCGCTGCTCTGGCCTTGGGCGCAAGGGCGGTCGCCGGCTTGGCGCAGCCCTCACACGCGCCGTCGGGCAAGGACCCCCACCCCGTCCCCGGCCGCTGGAGGGGGGCCGGCCGACCCGCGCCTGTAAGGTCCCCTAGCGCCCCCTGCCCAGTCACCTCCAGCGCTGCGGGTTCGCGGGCCGGTATCAGGGGCCTGAGCCCCGCGGAGCCTCCGCCTGAGCGCCCGCCGCTCCCCCCGCCCTCCAGCGTCGCGGCGTTGCCCCGTGCGGGGCCGCATCCCGCGCGCCGGGAAGTTCTCCCGCCAGAGTCGCGCGGAGACTCCACCGCCCGCTGCCCCGCGCGGGTGGGGCGGGGGAATTGCACGACAGCTCCCAGCATGCTCTGCTCTGGTGTGGTCCAAAGTGAGAGAGCCTGATGGGACCCGCGAGCCGCGTCACCCGCACGGCATGCTGGGAACAGCAGTCCCCCTCTCTGGGCTGGCGGGAGCCGCGCTGAGGGCGCCCTGGTCCCAAGGTGGGGGGGAGGAGAGAGAGAGAGAGTGAGAGTATACATCACGTGGCCGGGAGAGCTGCGCGGTGATTGGCTGCGGGCGGGGCCGGCACAAGCGCTTCCGGTGTCTCTGGTGCGGACGGCGACGGTAGGCTGCTTGTTTGGATGCTGCCGTCACATCATGGCGACGCGCGGAGCTCAAGCCGCGCGCGGAGGAGGCAGTAACAACAGCCCTGTAGGGCCCAGAGGGAGCCGGCGCCATAGTCCGGGGGAGGAGGAGGAGGAGGTGGTGGTGGCGGCGGCGGCAGCAGCAGCAGCGCGAGGCAGCCCTGAGGTAACGGCCGGCCGCGCGCGCCGTCGGGCTCTCCCCACCAGCGAGCGCGTCCACCGCCCCACGCGGCGTCCGCGCGTCGGGACAGCGGCTGGTGTGGGCGGCTCCGGTGTGCGAGGCAGCGCCTCAGCCCCGGCCTGGCGATGGGCTCCGCTTTCGAGGTGGGGGAGACAACTGCCCCCAGCCTACGGCTCGAGCCCGCCCGGTCCGCGTGGGGCCGGTGGCGCCGCAAAGCGTAAGAGATTGGGGGGGGGCCCCCGGCCCCGGCCCAGCCTCTGGGGGGCCCGGCTCCCACGGTGGGGAAGGGTCGAGCGCGGCAGCTGCGCGTGTGACCGGCGCAGCTGGGTGGCTAAGGCGGGCTCTGTAGTGGCTCCCAGGGGGCTGCGGCACGACCCTGAGCCCGCTCCGCACGCGATACAGGCCTGCCGAGCCAGCTGCCCAACTGGGGTCCCGCTCGTAGGGTTCCACGCCCGACACCGCCGAGAGCCCGTGGGCTTGTCGGCTGAGGCTGGTCACTCATCCGCGTGGCGGCCCCGTTAGTTCCTGGCACTTTCTCCTGTGGGAAGGAGGCCCGCCCCCGGCCCGGGGAATAGCTGGGCAGGCTTTAATAGGAGCCAGTATTGTCATCTAATGGGTCACGCGGTCATTTCAGCCAGAGGTTGGGGGGGGGGGGGGAATCTGTATTGTAGTTGTAGAATACTTGTGCGTGTTAACTGTTACCGGGTAGGATGGACTTTGCCCATTTCTCATTTTTGTACCATTTGTTTTAATTGTTTCTCAATATAGTAGTAGAATTGATCCAATATAAAGTGTTCCTAACTTGTGTGAGTAGTCCCATTGAAGTGTATGAGCAAAGGTTGTGTTTCCTGATCCTATTTCTGTTTGTCCAGGGAAAGTAGACTTTTATATAAAATATGAATCAAAGGGAATGCTACTAGCTTAATTTTCCACATCTTCTAAAGCAAAAAAGGCAACATTCTTAATAAAATCTTACTAAGAATGATACTGTAGCTCAGTGAATTTACGAAAAGAAAAGAAAAGGAGTACTTGTGGCACCTTAGAGACTAACCAATTTATTTGAGCATGAGCTTTCGTGAGCCACAGCTCACTTCATCAGATGCATACCGTGGAAACTGCAGCAGACTTTATATACACACAGAGAATATGAAACAATACCTCCTCCCACCCCACTGTCCTGCTGGTAATAGCTTATCTAAAGTAATCGTCAGGTTAGGCCATTTCCAGCACAAATCCAGGTTTTCTCACCCTCCACCCCCCCACACAAATTCACTCTCCTGCTGGTGATAGCCCATCCAAAGTGACAACTCTTTACACAATGTGCATGATAATGAAGTTAGGCCAAACCTGGATTTGTGCTGGTAATGGCCTAACCTGACGATTACTTTAGATAAGCTATTACCAGCAGGACAGTGGGGTGGGAGGAGGTATTGTTTCATATTCTCTGTGTGTATATAAAGTCTGCTGCAGTTTCCACGGTATGCATCTGATGAAGTGAGCTGTGGCTCACGAAAGCTCATGCTCAAATAAATTGGTTAGTCTCTAAGGTGCCACAAGAACTCCTTTTCTTTTTGCGAATACAGACTAACACTGCTGTTACTCTGAAACCTGTCAATTTATTTGAGCATAAGCTTTCATGAGCTACAGCTCACTTCATCAAAATGCATCTGATGAAGTGAGCTGTAGCTCACGAAAGCTTATGCTCAAATAAATTGGTTAGTCTCTAAGGTGCCACAAGTACTCCTTTTCTTTTTGCGAATACAGACTAACAGGGCTGCTACTCTGAAACCAGTGAATTTACAGTATTCCTTCTTTCAGTTTCTTGCAAGAAAACGATAATGCTTCTCTTGTATGGACTTATGAAAACACACTTGTTTGAGGACAGAGTACTCTAAAGATAGAGTGCTGTCTTAAAATCTGCCCTGATGCTATTTGTATATACATATTGAGTGTAATACAACTGTTGATCTAGGTATATTATCACTTCTTCTTTTCTGCTCCAGTATCTCATGTCATACTCTTATAGGTTTTCTGGTGGCTGTCATGTCATGTTACCTGTAGTAGGAAATGTAACTTTCCAAGGTGCAAAGTTTTCTGTTTTATCTGGTGGAAAGTTCTCAAGAGGCCATGAAACTGTTCCTCCCCAGAATCACAAGCTACCTTTTCTGCAGCATACTAGTTTTTACTATCCCAGTGAACACTGTGTCTTATGGTTAACTTTATTTTTATATAGTGCCCGTTACCAAAGCATTCAGAATTTTAATAACAATTTTAAAAAGCAACTTGCTTCATAATATTTCCTTTCTCTTAAAATAAGAGCATACAGCCAAACAAAGGAGTCAAATTTGATTAAAGAACTGAAAGGTAGAGCAAGAGATATTGGGCAAACAGTAATTTTAAACAACGGTTGGAAAGCAAAACTCCAAATGTGACAAGCAATTGGGGAAAAACTTTATATGATCTTTTTTGTGTAAAGAAGGCCTAAAAGGGTTTTTTCATAGGCTGTTACTTTTTTACATTAGAAGCTCAAGTCTTGTGTACCCTGTCTTCGAGAGAGATTCTGCGGATGACCGGAGAACTAGTAGGATTATGGCATTAAGGACGTGAAACCTGATTGAGGGAAAGTGAGTCACAGTTTAAAAGTGTTTCAGCTTTTTTGTTAACACCTGTCACAGACATTTGAGTTAAACAGCTAGAAGATTGGTTTGTTAAACATTCAACACTTTGTCTTTAATTCAGTTAAGGTCTGAGAGAGTTCCAGTTGAAGCCCTCTGGGTCCTCCAAAGAAATCTTCTGCGAACAATTGATATTGCCGATATTTGTAATGTAAAAACCCTGAGAACAATGGGGGCAGGCCTTCTTTATGCAACATAAAGAAGCAATTTAGCCCATCCCCTTTTTGCAAATCCTGTTGAAGATGTGTTTTTAAGAGAGTGAATAAAAATTAGATGTTCAGTTTCAGCTGAGTTTCGTACTACAGGGCACATCACAGAAAAAACCCATGCTGTTTAGTAGGCTTTTGAGGGAATAGTAGGATCCTTAAACACAAGAGATGTGTGAGTGCACATACTTGTCGGAACAAAGCTCAAGAAGCAGGCCTTGAAGGTGGGGGTGGAGTCCCAGGGGGTGGTTTGGTGCAGGGGGTCCCAGTAGGGGCAGTCAGGGGACATGGGGAAGGGGTTCTGAGGGGGGCGGGAAGGGGGCAGGGGCCAGGCTGTTTGGGGGACACAGCCTTCCCTACCCAGCCCTCCATACAGTTTGCCCACCCCTGGGACAAAGCATAGTTTTCACATGTTATCAGGATGAGGTAAATATGGCGGGTTCGGGGGGGAAGGGATGCCAAGAGTTTACCTCAACCAACTAATGTGTGAAAACTGAACTGTCTAGAATTTTAATGCATTGGCTGACACATGATAAAAACACCTTTTTTTCCTAGTGAAGACCAGGCTCTTGTATAGTCATAAAGTAATGCATGTGTGGCAGGATTAAAGACAAGTGAGCAGTATAATTGAAATATTCTTTTAAAGGAAGTGGCTGAAATAGTATAGTACACTTGCTTTTTGACTGGTGTATCAGCATAAAGGTATTCAGAAATGATTCTGTATACATTGAACAATACAAGAGGTTCAATCTTTGGCACATGCTTCAGACTCTTCTGTGATGATGAATTATAACCATTACAGCTCACTGACTGCTATTATCTAAATATGACACTGCCTCATTTTTGGACATGGACATCTTGAGTAAGTTCCAGTATGGGTTCTGGCCTTTCCTCTGGGGTTGAGACTGTGTTTGTCAAGTTTTGATAAATTAGTCTCCTCGGTTTTGAGAGCAGTTGCAGAGGAACTATCAATCTCTGTTGGTTATCAAAGACCAGGTTGTCTGTGTGCTGTGCAACTTCAGACTCCTTCCCCAAAAAGACTTGGTTTGAGAGTGGATTGGTAATTGACAAGCTCTTGACTGTGAAGAGAGATTTTTTTGAGGTGTCTGGTGGTAGCTAGTGTGTCAGTATTTTGGGGCAGTCTGTGATGTTAAACTAAGTGCAAAGATACAGGTAGGTCCTGACTAAACTATAACTTTTAGGTACGTTATAATCTCGTCAGATGATAAGTAGTATCATAGCCATGTCCTGTGACTTGTGTTACATTGTAGGGTAGATGAGATTTTAGTTTGACTATAAACAATGTAGTTGCTGCAAACTGTATTCTGTCCAGTAATCAGTCCTAAGCTTTCAGACATCCTTCTGTTCTGTATGGTTTCTGTATAATTTCTTACATGGAGAGTCCTTTGGACTCTGGCACTGAACAGATGCCTGCTTAATTGCCTATGTTTTAGATTGCAATACAGTTGTGTTTGAGAATCTTAAGTTTCTGAACCTTCTCTTTTCTAAGAACCTTTTACAATGTGAGTAGCAGTGATGCCAGCATAAGCTTGTAGGTAGCCTGAAATGATAACTCTGAGGAAAGTGGGAAAGTGCACTCTGAAGGCTAATTTTCATCATCTGGTACATACCCTTTCCCTGGTCAATTCAGAAGTTCAGAGAGCAGCGTGAAAGACTGTGCCTGGAAGCTTTGGGGTGAGCAGAAGGGAAGTTGCTTTCTGACTCCAACCAGTGATTATCATATGTCCTTAAGCATAACGTTTGAACTTTGTATCTCTTTATCCTGGCCAATTAACCTGGAGATAAGTCTTATTTTAAAAAAAGTCAGTTTTTTTAAACACTAAGCTGTTTGTCTTGACAGTAGTGAGTTTCACAGCTTAGTGTGGAAACAGATTTCCTCCTATTCTTTCTTAAACTTTTGCCTTTTAACTTCATCAGTTCCCTTTTACTCTTGTATTATGGGGTAGAGTAAAAAGGTGTCTGATTTGCCTTCTCCTTACTATTCATTTTATGTATCTTCTCTTATTGAAAACTTTCTTAATCCATGTAAACATGCCACCTTGGACTGATCCTGTCAGATCTTAAGCCTAGAAGCATCAAATCTAGTTTGAAGCTGGTGATGATATTTCAGTAGATGGTACTTTGCCTTAATATTGAATTAGCATTTATTAGACAACATGCTGTTGGAAGTGTTGCATATCAGGTATCTGAAATGATTGTGTGTAGAGAGCTTGCAAAGCACTTTAAGATGAAGGACTCTTTTACCATTTGTTGCTCATCAGCTTAGCACTCAAAGCAAATGAACCAATTTCACTCTTTTTCATTTTTACTTATTTTTATTTTTAAATAGGTGGGTAGTCATTGCTCTAGACTGTCAAGGTTCCTTTCCCACTCTGAACTCTAGGGTACAGATGCGGGGACCTGCATGAAAGACCCCCTAAGCTTATTCTTACCAGCTTAGGTTAAAAACTTCCCCAAGGTACAAACTTTGCCTTGTCCTTGAACCGTATGCTGTCACCACCACGCGTGTTAAACAAAGAACAGGGAAAGAGCCCACTTGGAGACATCTTCCCCCAAGCCCTACACCCCCTTTCCTGGGGAAGGCTTGATAAAAATCCTCACCAGTTAGTACAGGTGAACACAAACCCAAACCCTTGGATCTTAAGAACAATGAAAAATCAATCAGGTTCTTAAAAGAAGAATTTTAATTAAAGAAAAGGTAAAAGAATCACCTCTTTAATATCAGGATGGTGAATACCTTACAGGGTAATCAGATTCAAAACATAGAGAATCCCTCTAGGCAAAACCTTACATTACAAAAAGTCACAAAAACAGGAATATACATTCCCTCCATTTGTTTAATGGCTTATTTTACCAGACATTAAACAAAAGGAAATCTAACGCATTTCTACCTAGATTACTTACTAACTAACAGAAGTTCTGAGACTGCATTCCTGATCTGTTCCCAGCAAAAGCATCACACAGACAGACGAACCCTTTTTCCCTCCTCACCCACCCCAAACTTTGAAAGTATCTTGTCTCCTCATTGGTCATTTTGGTCAGGTGCCAGCGAGGTTATTTTTAGCTTCTTAACCCTTTACAGGTGAAAGGGTTTTGCCTCTGGCCAGGAGGGATTTTATAGCACTGTATACAGACAGGTGGTTACCCTCCCCTTTATTTTTATGACATAGACAAACATACAACAACAACTTTTGCAGATCTTGCAGGTTAATCGTGAACTTCATCTAAGATTTTGCTAACAAATATCTTCTGCATCCCTTTCCTAATCTGTCACCCTCCCAGAAGACTGGGATAATAAAACTTGAAAGAAGTATGTCCTAAATGTATTTGGATTCTGGCTCTGTTGGACCAACAGTGAGGAAGACTTCAGATCTGCGGGGCCATCCTCAGAAAGCCAGTGTAAATAACTGGATAATGTGTTTTCTGTGAGAAGCATTGATAAACAGCTCATTTGCCATATTCTGCATTTAGGAACATTTCCGAATCACCTTTGGGGAATACCCATGTAGAAGACTGTTCAGTAATCCATTCTCGAGTTGAGACAGGCATGGATTACTGAAAGAAAAGGTCATCACCTTCTAGTCACATGCAGGCTTCTGCAAAAGAGATTTCCTTCTTCACAAAAATTGCAGCACTTTGAGGGGTGAATAAAAGTGTAGATGCTTGGTTTATGTAGATTGAACAAACGTAGAAAGCTGAAACTGTTCACTGTCTTTCATGATAAATCCATATGAACAAATGCCAGTTCTTAGAATAGGGGTCTCTGGATGCATTTCCTGATGCCCTTTGATCATGCTGGTATTCATGAGAGTTGCAACTGCTTATTTTCTTTGATCACACTCAGTCTCACTTTCAAGGCAAAACTTCAAAAAGGATCCCCTGTAGAATGCAGGCAGAGAGCAATTAATGTGCATAACATATATTCGGAAAGAGCTGCTGAGGCCAGGACTTAGATTTATAGTGCATAGGTGGTGCGCAGGTCAACAGTCACAGCGTTTCACGTTGAATTACCCTCTTACTCACACATCAGGCTGCATGCAAATACTCTGGCTTGCAATAGAATCCCAGTCCTGCTGCACGTGTGCATGTGATTTAGTGGAGATCCAGGCCCATCCCTTCAGGATAAGAGCTGCTGCTGCTGTGGGGTAAACCGCGGGCAAAAGGAAAATCACGTTATGCATGACTTTTCCCCCTGCCATGACAAATTTGTAGCCTTACTTACAATTGCCCAAGTTGTGTGTCTGCCCTGCAGTTTGATATGTGCACACTGTGGTCTATACTACTTCGATCATGCTGAAGAACACACTCAGTGAATGTCTACAATTATTGGGGGGTAGAAGCATCACTACAATTAAGACTGAGACTACATTACCATTTATGAGTTAATTTTTCTAAGTGTTCTGAAATCCACAGACTTACTCTGATTGTCTTGATTTCTTATGCCTTAGATAGGGTTAGTGGTCCAAAAATTTGAGGCCATTTGAACAAGGGATTCCCCAAGATGCAGTGGTCTTTTTAAAAAAAAAAAAAAAAAAAAAAAGTCATGTGACATCAAAATGTTTTTTTAACGTTTTAGCACAGACCTGGGGCTCAAACTATGGCTCGGATCTTCCCCCAAATACATCACCTTTTCAGGCTTGATTTCAACTAGTGTCTGTCACCCACCATTTCTTAGGGCAAGAAATATTTTAAAAGCTATTCAAGATAGAAGTTCGGTTTACAGCCTGGTTCTAAGATGACAAGACAGATGTGACCAGGTGTGCTGGATTGCAGCGGTACTCAGGTTTGGCCCAGCCACCCCTCTATCATGGTCAGCGGTGTGGAGGGCCAAACTGGAGTGGCATTGCAACCCTGACGCCCAGGTCACAACACCCAGCGTGGGGAGCTGAGCCCAGCCCTGTGGGACGCAAGAGCTGCAACTGGCCCAGCCCCGGACAACACAGGAGCTGTATAGTGGTCCAGAAATGTATTAGACATTACAAAGTCAAAGGTGCCACTGACAGGATATTTTGTAGATCTGACGTTGTCAGTCTGTTTACTCTGAGACGAGAAATGGATTAAACTGATTTGGTTTATTGTGCATAGATGAGATAACTATGTTCTTAATTGTTAAAGGGTTTATATTACAGTATACTGCATCCTATTAATAAACATGCCTATATGCAGCCTATGAGAAGTGTGGTTGAGGTTTAACTAGTTTTTATAGCTGATGACTGGACCTGTGAGGAGTTTTTTTTTATTATAGGCATTTTCAGGGCTCTTTACCATAAAATTACAGTGACAGAATTTATATCATTAAACCAAAGGTTATATTTTTTTCTTAAGACATAGGAGGAAGCAAAGGTTGAATTATATGTGGACTCATACTGTTAATGATAGCTTATGTTTCTTTGAACAACTCTAGTCATTTTTATGAAAAAAGAAAATGGCCTTTTCTACAGAAAAATTTGCACCAGATTATTTAAACCAGTGCAAACCCATGTGTAGACACTTGTCTTAAAACTTGTTCCTTATCAAATTAGTCTGGAATAAGTCTGATTTAAAACCAAAATGAGTAGCACACAACCCATTTTGCAACTTCTAAACCTTTTAAAATCAGTTTAAAGTCACACCTTAAGTTTATACCAGTGCAACACTGCATGTAGACATACCCTTATAATAACTTGGAGATACATTTACCCTTGCAAATGTCATGCTGGTTAGTCTGTATCATATTGTACCCCATGGCTTATTTCTCACCCCTAAAATTGGTAGTCAAGTTAGGTTTGAGACAGTTTGGGAAAACTTGTATTGCTACTACCCATGATGTACCTGTGCTGTGAAGAATAGACTTCATTACTGTCAAACTCTTGCTTTCCATCACTAAAATTCACTTAAACGTTTTAAAGGGTTTTGGAAGAAGATTTACTTTTACAATCATAATTCCCTTGAATAGCCAGTATGTTATGCATGTTGTAATGGCATGATCATGAAAAGCAGGAATTTTGTCTCAACTATTCATTTGCCGAGGTATTGGCCTGGCTCTTGATTAAAGCATACAGATTAGAATATTCAGGCTCTGATATTGTCTATCCTTAAATGATTATAGTGACTGATTATGTGTGGTTTTTTCATGGATGAGAGGATTCACTGGTGATAGTTGCATTTAGACTTACAATTGTTAAGGGCGTGGCCACCATCTGTTCAATTCCAGAGGTCCATGGTGGGTTTCAGTATGGCACCAAGAGAACTATGTCCCACAAGTGTGGATTTAAGCATAGACCAGTCACCAGAGAGAACTACAGCTTACCTTCCAGTCAGGTGCTGACATTCTTCTGACTTCATATCTGTTTGAGGCAGATTTTTATGAATATTACAAAGATGTCATTGTCTACCCACAGAATTACAGATAACGTGTCTTAATATTCTAAACCCAGAGCCAATTGGTATAAGTGATTTTTTTTTTTTTTGCTACTGTAATATTTTCAGAAAGGTGAAATGTGACTGAAGATGAAATGGCACATACTCGTGTTCCTTCTCCATATTTTTAACTGTTTTTTGTAGCATAAGTTTTAATATCAATTTCTTTTTAATTTAATCAGCTTAGTAGTGTGTCTTGCAAACTCTATTACTTTTATTTTGCAAAAAACAAAACATTCATGTTCCACCATGTATTTTCCAGGAGGATTTTTAAACACTTCAAATTATTAAAATGTCCTGTTTCTTCCTCCTCTTTCCCCTCTCCCTCCTGTAAGTGTCCTTGTTCCATTTTTGAACTATTGTTTGAAATGTTAATATCTTTAATCTTTGAAATTGAGTCATAAAGTAGCTGTCAGACTTCATTAAAGTTCTGCTGCTGGCATTTACTGGTGCTGCGGAGTATACAGGATGGCCTCGACCTGTGTTGTAGTTTAGTCTCGCCTGTAATCAAGGACCATCTAGGTGTGGGTTCAGCAATCTTGCATTTGAGTCTATGTATTGTGATTTCTTTTACTAAATTGGGAAAAACAGCTTCTCAAACTGACGCTGGGGATGCAAAGGTCAGAAAAAAGAAAAGGAATACTTGTGGCACCTTAGAGACTAACCAATTTATTTGAGCATAAGCTTTTGTGAGCTACAGCTCACTTCATCAGAGCTGTAGCTCATGAAAGCTTATGCTCAAATAAATTGGTTAGTCTCTAAGGAGCCACAAGTACTCCTTTTCTTTTTGCGAATGCAGACTAACACGGCTGTTACTCTGAAAAGTCAGAAAGTTTGTGTTTTTAATGCGGGTGTACATATTTTTGAAATGGTTAAATATATGTGGCTTTCTGATTTTTCAGTAATCTTTAGATTGTGTCACATTTTGAATATAGGGTGTAGGCTGGTTCATGATTTATTAAATTTCTTGAGGGTCATATTTGAGTGTTGTTACTTGAAAATTAACTTAATACTCCTGCTTCCTGTGTCTGACAGTGTTTTTCATTTGATTCCAAAGACTTTGACCAATGTGTCCTTATTTTAATACTGTAGTCAAAGCTGCTAGAACACTATAGCTTTCTCACAAATAAAAAGTTAACATGGAAATATAATTTTAGTATGTAACTCTTCTAATACTCCACTTTTGGAATGACAAGCCATGGAAGATAATTCTTAGCTTGATTCATTCTTAACAGGGTGATGTTTCAGTGACATACTCTGTGTGTTTGGTGAGTGTCTCCAGGTAGTAACTACTTCACCTGCTCTATGAGTTTAAAAAAAAAAAAAAAAGCTGGAGTCCTGTGTACCTACATTTTTCAGGTTACTTTCTTATGAGAAAATTATTGTCAAGTGTAGTGCCTACATTACTCCTTAAATATTTGGGGGTAAGTTGGTCATCTTTAGATGTTGCTTTCAGTGAAAAGCAAAATTGCTTGTGTGTGTGTGTATACACACACACATACATACACACAATATTAGTTTTTCTAAAAATATTGACTATAGTTTGCAGTTCAACTTAATGATACAGTAGCTTTTTGGATTCTTGTTTAAGCATACTGAAAATAGAGTAGAGGTTTTTTACTTCAAGTAAATTTGTCTTGGTAGCTGATCTGATTACTTCTTCCCCTTTTCTAGTTTATGATTGGTACAACCGATGAAGCTGGAATTTGTGAGATCGGAATGAATACTCAGGATCAGTTGATGAACAGCAAATGCGTTGAATCTGGCACAACTTTGCAACATCTGCAGTCCAATTGTGATGGCATAGAAAGTACAGCTGCATTGGAAGATGAAAATTATATCTCAAAAAATAGAAAGCCTATGGATTCAATGTACTGTACTCAAGAATCACGTGAGGAGACTCCTGGGAGAGAAGAAGCCCGTACTGAGCCACCTGATGGCGAACAAGATCCGGAGACTGAAAAAAACAAAGAGAAAACCTTAGGTATGCACTGTTTTAGGGTTTGTCTTCTAAATTACAGCAAGTTTTATGTTTTGAAAAAGATGGCAGTTTTAATGTTTCCTTAAAAATGGGCTTCACATTTTACCCTTGCAATCTCTGAGTTATTCTCAGGAGCTTTAGTTTTGTTGCCAAATGGCATTTTGTCCTCCTTATCATGATGTGTGTTGGGGGAAGTGGGAAGATATGCTTTAAAAGGTCACTGGTTAAAATTAATATTAAAAAGTCCCTCACCTGTTAATATGTTAAAATCTAATCCACTTGTCACAAGTTGTTTTACTTCTTGCATTTCACTCAGTATGATCAATGGAAATAGACTAATCCGTTTAACTTCTGGTTTTTAAAAACTATGATGCTGCATTATTTGGGTTACATACACTGAAGATGACTGTATATCAGACCACTTTTTTACTTTTTACTCATGAATATTTTTCTGTATTTCATAACAAAATCTGAATTTTAGGTCTCGGGTTTCAAAAATGTATTTCTTGGTTTGTATCTTCTGAAAGAGAAATTATGAAAGTCAAAGCATTCTTGTGGTCTAAGGCTCTGTCCATACTGCAGTTGGGTTAAATATACTACCACCCTACATGTTATACAATTCTACAAACAGCAAGATAATTATATGAATTCATTGTTTTGTAGGGACTTGTGTTGCCATTCTCTAGTAAAACAATATACAGCTATTAAACTAGCATGCCATTAAAAACATTCTAGCTCATCATTAATACAGAACTCTTTTCAGAGGAAAAGCTTTCATAGCATGTTTTCAGTATTTAATTTTTTTTCATCCATAGGAAAAGAAGTACTGTTATTGATGCAAGCCTTGAACACACTTTCTACTCCAGAAGAAAAGTTGGCAGCTCTCTGCAAGAAATATGCTGATCTTGTAAGTATTATCTATAGTTAACAGATACCAAGAGTACATGTAAATTTCTATTTCTTGTAAAATGGTTTTGGAGAAAGTTATTCATCTCCTTAAGAATGTGAAAATACATATTAACTATGGAAGAACAGCAGATTTATTTATTTTTTTTTAATTCAAAGATGTTTTTAACTGATTCAGCTATGTCCTTGCATTAGCAGAATGTATTGGTTGCAACATCCAGGTTTCTGATGGAAATTGTTGCAGTCAAAATAAAAATTTAACACTGGAAGTCATTTTCACTTTTGTCTGTCTCCACAACTGCTCTATAAATCTAAAGAGGAATTTCATTATAATAGTATTCTGATAATGAAGTACTGCAACATACAATGATAGAACAGATTTCAGTGCTACTAGCAATAAAATCAACATCTGTAGTCCAGTGGTAATTAAAGATTTTCTAATGGGCTAAGAGAACATTGTGCCCCTATTCTGCAATATTTCTAATTTTTTATAAGCTTGTCAATATCTACTTGTCTCATGCTGGAAGATTATAACTTTCCATTGCTGAACACATCAGCTAGTTGTGAATATGATTAATCTTTTCCACAAAAATAATCCCACAAAAATAGTGTCTGGATTGGATGTGAGGCAAGGCAGCATGCTCTAATGTGCTCAGCATACTATAACTTTCCAAGACCATACAATGTAGTTCAGCCATTAGTGATAGAAAATGACGACCTAGTAAAATTTTTGGAAATTGGGAACAATGTAGGTGGACCTTCTGTTCTTCTCCAGTATGTCTTCTGAAGATTTAGTTTCTTCCTTGGTTTTAGAACATTGCCTCAAGTGAATGTTTGTTATTCTAATGACTGTAAATCGCAATGGAAGCATATGGTCTTTTTTTCAGAACCAGCCCCAAAAAAAGAAAACTTTGCCAGTTCACTATCATAGTTTTTTATTTGGGGAGGATACTACACTGGTGATTGGGAACAGGTGTTTATTCTAGAACAGGTTTCAGAGTAGCAGCCGTGTTAATCTGTATTCGCAAAAAGAAAAGGAGTACTTGTGGCACCTTAGAGACTAACCAATTTATTTGAGCATAAGCTTTCGTGAGCTACAGCTCACTTCATCAGATGCATTCAGTGGAAAATACAGTGGGGAGATTTATAAATCTTATTATAAATTACAATTATAAATAAATTATAATGTATAGTATTCTTATTATAAATTATTTATAAATCGTATTATTATAAATCTCCCCACTGTATTTTCCACTGAATGCATCCGATGAAGTGAGCTGTAGCTCACGAAAGCTTATGCTCAAATAAATTTGTTATTATAGAACAATGTATTCTGACATAATTTGGTACTTAGAGAAGGAATAAAACTGGCTAGCAAGGTTTCTGTTTGGATGAGTTTCAACAAGGCCTGTCAAGCCATTAAAAAACTTAATTGCAATTAATTGTGCAATTAATCACACTAATAAACAATAATAGAGTACCAATTATTTAAATCTCGGATGTTTTCTACATTTTCAAATATATTGATTTCAATTACAACACAGAATACAAAGTGTACACTGCTCATTTTATATTTTTCTGATTACAAATATTTGCACTGTAAAAAACCAAAAAAATAGTATTTTTCAATTGACCTGATACGAGAACTGTAGTGCAATCTCTTTATCATGAAAGTTGACCTTACATATGTAGAATTTATTTACAAAATAAAACTGCATTCATAGATATTAAGGTCAGAAGGGATCATTATGATCATCCAGTCCGACCTCCTGCACAATGCAGGCCACCCACCCACTCCTGCGGAAAAACCTCTCACCTATGTCTGAGCTATTGAAGTCCTCAAATCGTGGTTTAAAGACTTCAAGGAGCAGAGAATCCTCCAGCAGGTGACCCGTGCTCCATGCTACAGAGGAAGGCGAAAAACCTCCAGGGCCTCTTCCTATCTGCCCTTCCCAACCCCAAATATGGCGATCAGCTAAATCCTGAGCATATGGGCAAGATTCACGAGCCAGTAACTCATATTCCACCCCATCTAACATCCCATCACAGGCCATTGGGCCTATTTACCATGAATATTTAAAGATCAATTAATTATGCAAACTCATGTTGTCCCATCATACCATCTCCTCCATAAACTTACCGAGTTTAATCTTAAAGCCAGATAGGTCTTTTGCCCCCACTGCTTCCCTTGGAAGTCTATTCCAAAACTTCACTCCTCTGATGGTTAGAAACCTTCATCTAATTTCAAGTCTAAACTTCCCAATGACCAGTTTATATCCATTTGTTCTTGTGTCCACATTGGTACTGAGCTGAAATAATTCCTCTCCCTCTCCGGTATTTATCCCTCGGATATATTTATAGAGAGCAATATCATCTCCCCTCAACCTTCTTTTCGTTAGACTAAACAAGCTAAGCTCCTTGAGTCTCCTTTCATAAGACAAGTTTTCCATTCCTCGGATCATCCTAGTAGACCTTCTCTGTACCTGTTCCAGTTTGAATTCATCCTTCTTAAACATGGGAGACCAGAACTGCACACAGTATTCCAGGTGAGGTCTCACCAGTGCCTTGAATAACGGTACTAAAACCTCCTTATCCCTACTGGAAATACCTCGTCTGATGCATCCCAAGACCGCATTAGCTTTTTTCAGGGCCATATCACATTGGCGGCTCATAGTCGTCCTATGATCAACCAATACTCCAAGGTCCTTCTCCTCCTCCTCCCCCGTTACTTCTAATTGATGCGTCCCCAGCTTATAACTAAAATTCTTGTTATTAATCCCTAAATGCATAACCTTACTCTTCTCACTATTAAATTTCATTCTATTAGTATTATTACAGTTTACAAGGTAATCCAAATTTTCCTGGATGATTTCCTGGTCCTTCTCTAAATTGGCAATACCTCCCAGCTTTGTATCATCCGCAAACTTTATTAGCACACTCCCACTTTTTGTGTCGAGGTCAGTAATAAAAAGATTGGTCCCAAAACTGATTCCTGAGGAACTCCACTGATAACCTCCCTCCAGCCTGACAGTTCACCTTTCAGTAGAACCCGCTGTAGTCTCCCTGTTAACCAATTCCTTATCCACCTTTCAATTTTCATATTGAGCCCCATCTTTTCCAATTTAACTAATAATTCCCCAAGTGGCACGGTATCAAACGCCTTACTGAAATCTAGGTAAATTAGATCCACTGCATTTCCTTTGTCTAAAAAATCTGTTACTTTCTCAAAGAAGAAGATCAGGTTGGTTTGGCACAATCTACCTTTTGTAAAACCATGTTGCATTTTGTCCCATTTACTATTGACCTCAATGTCCTTAACTACTTTCTCCTTCAGAAATTTTTCCAAGACCTTGCATACTACAGATATCAAACTAACAGGCCTGTAGTTACCCGGATCACTTTTCTTTTTCCTTTCTTAAAAATAGGAACTATGTTAGCAATTCTCCAATCATACGGTACAACCCCTGAGTTTACAGATTCATTAAAAATTCTTGCTAATGGACTTGCAATTTCGGGTGCCAATTCCTTTAATATTCTTGGATGAAGATTATCTGGGCCCCCCGATTTAGTCCCATTAAGCTGTTCGAGTTTCGCTTCTACCTCAGATATGGTAATATTTACCTCCATATCCTCATTCCCATTTGTCATGCTACCATTATCCCTAAGATCCTCTTTAGCCTTATTAAAGACTGAGGCAAAGTATTTGTTTAGATATTGGGCCATGCCTAGATTATCCTTGACCTCCACTCCATCCTCAGTGTTTAGCGGTCCCACTTCTTCTTTCTTTGTTTTCTTCTTATTTATATGGCTATAGAACCTTTTACTATTGGTTTTAATTCCCTTTGTAAGGTCCAATTCTATTTGACTTTTAGCCTGTCTCACTTTATCCCTACATGTTCTGACCTCAATAAGATAGCTTTCCTTACTGATCCCTCCCATCTTCCACTCTCTGTATGCTTTCTGCTTTTTCTTAATCACCTCTCTGAGATGCTTGCTCATCCAGCTTGGTCTACAACTCCTGCCTATAATTTTTTTCCCCTTTCTTGGGATGCAGGCTTCCGATAGCTTCTGCAGCTTTGACTTGAAGTAATCTCAGGCCTCCTCTGCCTTTAGATCCATAAGTTCTTCAGTCCAATCCACTTCCCTAACTAATTTCCTTAATTTTTGAAAGTCAGCCCTTTTGAAATCAAAAACCCTAGTTGCAGATTTATTTTTGTTAATCCTTCCGTTCAGTTTGAACTGAATTAGCTCATGATCACTTGAACCAAGATTGTCCCCTACAACCATTTCTTCTATGAGGCCCTCACTACTCACCAAAACCAAATCTAAAATGGCATCCCCTCTAGTCAGTTCAGCAGCTACTTGATGAAGGAATCCATCAGCTATTGCATCTAGGAAAATCTGAGCCCTATTATTATTACTAGCACTCATCCTCCAGTCTATATCTGGGAAGTTAGTCTCCCATGATCACGCAGTTTCCATTAATATTTACTTCATTAAAGAGGGCTCTATCCATAGCCAAATTAGATCCTGGTGGCCTATAGCATACCCCAAGCACTATCCCAGGGGAGGCTCTAGTAGTTTTCTTCCCCAATGTAATTTTTGCCCAGACGGACTCTGTCTTATCCATTCCATCACTTCTTATTTCTTTACATTCTACCTCATCATTGATATACAATGCTACTCCACCACCTTTACCTTTATTTCTGTCTTTCCTAAACAGCACATACCCTTCAATACCTGTAGTCCAGTCATGACTACTATTCCACCATGTTTCTGTTATCCCTATAATATCTGGTTTCACTTCCTGCACCAGTAGCTCTAGTTCCTCCATTTTGTTACTTAGGCTCCTCACAGTGGTGTACAAACATCTTAATTTTTGCTGTTTGGCCTCGCTCACATTCTGTACCATATTAGGCACGGTCATTCTACAGCCAGTATAACCTATTAGACTGGTATCCACCCTGCCCTTCCTCCTTATATACATTCTCCTACCCACGGCTGTATCCTTTCTTACTTGTTTTCTTCCCCCTCAATGCTAAAATCCAGCATGGAGGTTACCTGAACATCTCCCAACCTTCTCCCCCAAATTCCTAGTTTAAAGCTCTCTTAATCAGTTTTGCCAGCCTCCATCCTAGAAGTCTGTTTCCTTCTCTACTCAGATGAAGTTCATCCCGAGAGAACTGTCCCCTGTCCATGAATGCCTCCCAGTGGCCATACATCCCAAAGCCCTCCTTATAGCACCACTGCCTAAGCCATCTGTTCATAGTCATAATCTTCTCACACCTTTGTTGCCCTTCTCTGGGAAAAGGCAGAATCCCACTAAAGATCACCAGAGCCTTGATTTCCTTAAGCATCTTCCCCAGCCTAGCATAGTCTCCCTTAATACTTTCCAGCGAGAATCTATCCGTATAATTTGTTCCTACATGAAGGCTAATTAGGGGATTCTTTCCTGCTGCCTTTAGGATCCTTTTTAACCTCAGGTCTACATCCCGTATCTTAGCACCTGGAAGACAGCACACCCTTCTATTCTCTGGATCATCTCTGGTTACAGGCCTGTCAGTAGAGAGTCCCCGATCACATAGACCTGCCTTTTCTTGGTGACAGTGCTGTTCTCCAGTCTATCCCCTGTTCCCTCTGGCTGCAAGTTCTTTCCATTCCTATTCTCCCTTGTAATCCTCTTCAGCCCATCCTGTATCCTCCTGGGGCTCATATTTGGTGTAGTCTCCATTGACTCTTCCCCTTTTCCTGTAGGACTAATCGCTCTTCTCTTCTTCCTTGCCCTTCCACCTTCAGTGACTACCTGCTGAGCCCCTTCTTCATTTTCCAACTCTGCAAACCTGTTCTTGAGCTCTGTTTTTCCTTCACTAGCCCGTCTTTTCCTCTGCCTGGTTCTTTTAGTCACATGCTTCCACCGACTACTTTTCTCACCCAGTCTCCACTCAGAATTCCTCAGTCCTGCTTCCATCTGCAAGTCTGAGCTTTTCCCTTCAGATACCTCATGTCTTTGCTCCATAATCTGCTCGAACCCCTTCCTAAACTCAACAAAACTTTCCACCTGCATCTCCAAACCTCGGATCTTTTCCTCCATCAGCTCTAATCAGACAGCATTTCGTGCAGACAAGTCTTACCAGGTACCCCCTCCAGGATCATGTACATACCGCAGCTTCCACATCCAGTCATCTTCCTTGTGTCTTCCACTACATGGTCACTCCCACTGCTGCCTCTGTATCTGTCATAGCCTTCCCACCTAAATCCTGTTAATCTGGAAAACACAAACCACACCAAAACACCAGCACCCACAGCAAAAACAAACCCAAACAAGCACCACAATACAAACTCCCCTTTCGAACTCCCATTCAAACTTCTCTGTTTACAGCTCTGTTTGCTGGCTCCTGTGCCGCTGCAGCTGTAAAATTTTAGAGCCTACACGTCCACTCAGTCCTATTTCTTGTTCAGCCAATCACTCAGACAAACAAGTTGTTTACATTTGCATGAGATAATGCTGCCCGCTTCTTGTTTACAATGTCACCAGAAATTGAGAACAGGCATTCGCATGGCACTGTTGTAACCGGCGTCACAAGATATTTACATGCTAGATGTGCTAAAGATTCATATGTCCCTTCATGCTTCAACCACCATTCCAGAGGACACGCGTCCATGTTGATGAGGGGTTCTGTTCGATCACAGTCCAAAGCAGTGTGGACCGACGCATGTTTACTTTCATTATCAGAGTCAGATGCTACTAGCAGAAGGTTGATTTTCTTTTTTGGTGGTTCGTGTTCTGTAGTTTCTGCATCGGAGTGTTGCCCTTTTAAGACTTCTAAAAGCATGCTCCTCACCTCATCCCTCTTAGATTTTGGAAGGCACTTTAGTTTCTTAGACCTTGGGTCTAGTGCTGTAGCTATCTTTAGAAATCTCACATTGGTACCTTCTTTGCGTTTCGTAACGTATGTAGCAAAAATGTTCTTAAAATGAACAATGTGCTGAGGCATCATCCAAGATTACTATAACATGAAATATGGCAGAATGCGGGTAAAACAGACCTGGAGACATACTGAACTCCTTGGGGAGATTTGTCACAAACTTACTTAACGCATTATTTTTTTAATGAGCGTCATCTGAATGGAAGCATGTCCTCTGGAATGGTGGCCGAAGCATGAAGGGACATATGAATGTTTAGCATATCTGGCATGTAAATACCTTGCAATGCTGGCTACAAAAGTCCCATGCGAATGCCTGTTCTCACTTTCTGGTGACATTGTAAATAAGACGTGGACAACATTATCTCTCATACATGTAAACAAACTTGTTTGTCTTAGTGATTGACTGAACAAGAAGTAGGACTGAGTGGAATTGTAGGGGCTAAAGTTTTGCAGTGTTTTGTTTTTGAGTGCAGTTATGTAACAACAACAAAAATTATACATTTGTAAGTTGCACTTTCACGACAAAGATTGCACTACAGTAATTGTATGAGGTGAATTGAAAAATACTGTTTCTTTTGTTTTATCATTTTTACAGTGCTAATATTTGTAATCAAAAATAATATAAAGTGAGCAGTGTACACTCTATATTCGGTGTTGTAATTGAAATCAATATATTTGAAAATGTAGAAAAATATCCAAAATATTTAATTTCAATTAGCATTCTACTGTTTAACAGTGCGATTAAAACTGCGATTAATTGTGATTAATTTTTTTAATCATCATGAATTTTTTTTGTGTTAATCATGTGAGTTAACTGCAACAGGACAGAAGTAGAGACATTAACTGAAAGTAGATTTGAAAATGTGTATTTTTTTTAAAATCTACAACTACTTGAAGAAACAAAAGATACTAAGTGGTAATGAAAAGAAACGTGGATGGCATAAAAACCCATGTAAAGTCTCCATTATGTTACCTGTGCTATGAATGGAGGTGAAAACAGCATTATGGTTGTGTATATCGTCATACCTAGGCTTTGCAGAATTTAATTTTTATATATTTGATTATGTGGATGTTTATTTTTAAGTATTTTAGATTGATAAAAATCTACTTTTTCACTGTTGAGAGATTATGGATTTTAAGCTTTATTTATATCCATTACAATTTTCAGTTGTGGGGAATTATGGGGAGGAGGTTCATTGAGATTCAAAAAGTTAAAGCTTTAAACCAATTGACAAATTGTCAATGTCAAAATATACAAAGGAAATATCCTTAAATCAACAAGACTTTTTTTATTATTAATTTGCTAATCCATTTGTAACCAGCCTTATTCAAAAATCTTCGTCCAATCCTAGTCATAACCTTCTGTAACAACAACTTTATTCCTGCACCAGGATTGACAGCACAGCTCTGGAAATGACTTGTTAGCTGAGGCTGGAAAGTGAGCAGATAAAGTAAAAATGCTTTAGCTTTAAGTCATTATTTTTGCAGTTTTTATAAAAGCAATCTAGAAAGATGATCTCCCTCTACACCCCATTTTTTAGGTCAGATCTGGATCTTAAAACCTTTAGTCTGTACATGTGATCCATTAGTGGTCCAGTCTATCTCCTTCACATCTTAATTCGTCCCATCTGGAGAGTCCAGTTTCTTAGACTAATAGTCACTCTAAGATGGTGGCTCAGCACACCTTGTTTCAAGAAGGGATTTTCTTACAGTTTCTAAACCAACATAGATGCCAGCCTCTGGGGATAGGGAGCTCACGCAGAGATTAATTAAATACAGGGAATTTGAATATTGCAGGAGAGGAAATGATAAAAATTGATTAGAACTTGTGCAATTTGCTCTGACTTGGCTTTCTCCTATGAGTGAGCAACTCCCTGTAATCATGACAGAAATCACCAGTTCAGTGGCTTCCGTCAATAAGGAGGGTGGGAAGGGGTGGTCATCCTTGCAAAGGGTAGTCCACGTTCTGATGCTTCCTGAATGAAGCAAAATCTCCAATCCAGCAGATTTCTACATATTCAAGGAAAGAAATACATCACAGCCGACTGGCGAAGCAGGGAACAGCTAGATCATGCAAAATTGTTTCTCCATCCAGAAATCTTTCAGTTTCTAATGAAGAAATTTGGAGTACCAGAGACAGA
The DNA here is from genome assembly GCF_965152235.1 of Eretmochelys imbricata. Taxonomy (NCBI): domain Eukaryota; kingdom Metazoa; phylum Chordata; order Testudines; family Cheloniidae; genus Eretmochelys; species Eretmochelys imbricata. The sequence continues at coordinate 139,149,422 of NC_135572.1, forward strand.
TCTATTTGCATCGTGAACAAGCCGTGAGGTGTCTCCTTTTCTCTAAAAGTGATATCCAAGAGCAATAGGCGAAGATCAGGAGGGAATAAACACAGATAGTATTAGTGGCTCTGTATTGGGTGAGTTAGGCCAAATGTTTCTGATCCCAGTGGGGAGTCCATCCCTGTTGTCCACCCTTTAAGACAGGATCTGTTTTCTCAGGGACTGATTTTGTAACCCAGAGCCAAAGTATCTAATAACTGCCTGGCTTTTGAGCCGTCACACATGAAAGCAAGAGGCTACTTGGAAGACATGATCTCCACTCGGCTGGTATCTAGAAAAGCTTCCACTATTTTTTTCAATTCTGGAACCTGGCAGAAGTTCAAGCTGTGATGCAAGAAACATAGTATGTCTCAGTCACCATCTATATCACAGACCTTCAAATTCTTCCAGTAGGATCTAATAAAGAGCTTCACAGCTTCAATGTTAAAATATCAAGTGGCTGCATTTTCTAGCATATTTTCTTCCACAGGCAGAAAGAGGATCTCTTTACAGTGGAATATGAAGCATTTCCTCAGAGAAAATTTTCTCTATCATCCTCTTACGATTCATCGAGCACCACTATGGGATCTCAGTTTGGTTAATCTGACTTAAAACCTCTCTGAATCCATCGGAAAGCTATCCTTGTATTTCCTGTCAATCAAGGTGGCCTTCCTGTCTACCATCACCTCCACCCAAGGGGTGTCAGAGCTTGGGCTCTGATATTGAGAACAGGACTACATATTCCACAATAAGGTTTTATTCCCCAAACAAATTGACCCTTATCCCAAAAATTAACACAGTTTTTAAGAGCCCTCGAAATCATGCTCCCCACTTGTCTAAAACCATCTCACCCAAGAAAGGAGCTCTGGTAAAGGTTAGATCTTCTTAGAGCCCTGAGTATCTGTCTCCATCACACATCAGTTCTAATGCTGTATTTATTTTCTGCCATTGGGAAAGGAAAGAAGTGAAATCTCCTATTTCAAGATTGTTGAGATGGTGCATCCATTAATCCTATAAGCAAGGTGGATAAAAATCATATTTAATTTTCTTAATTAATTAATTAATATCATGTAAGTTAAAAAGAAACATTCAAGAGGTATATATTTACTGTCAAATTTTAAAGAAAGTTACGCCATTGAAATGGTGTTGAGCATTAAACATCTGAAATCAAAGTTTGTTCTAGTGGTAGATCAACTTTGACAACTCTAGCTTCTTCTGCAGGTGCAAAGAGCATATTTTCTTTATTTCAGTTTCTTCATCAATTCAATGACTAGCTTATTCAAATTTGAGAATCCAATTGGTAGTTGAGCAAAAAGAACTTGTTTTATTTTTTTTCCAATATACAAATAGAAACAAAATGTGAGACAATAAGGTCTTAGTTTTAAAATCTTTAAGGACAAAGTGACCAGAAACAATCAGTTCAAATCACTAACTACAGATAATTCTTCCTTTGTTTAATGTATCCATTTTAAATGCAAAACATGTTTTGATAACCTACTTTTTTCTTAGGTATCCAAACCTGTAAGATAATTTTATTTTACTAATAAAAATTAAAATGCTGTGCATTTTAAATGAATTCCAGTTTTCATACAAATGCAGCTTTACACAAATCAAGAGTAAAAAATGAATCCTTATCTAGTAAATAAGAAATGCATCATTCATTATTTCTAACTGTAAAAATTAAGAATCAGCATAAATTTGCTAAGATATATAATTGCTTAAATAAATGTGTATAGTAGGACTGTCGGTTAATTGCAGTTAACTTGTGATGTGATTAAAAAAATTAATCTTGGTTGATCGCAGTTTTAATCCCATTGTTAAACAATAGAATACCAATTGAAATTTATTAAATACTTCGGATGGTTTTTCTATATTTTTTAAAGTGTACACTGCTCACTTTATATTTTGTATTACAAATATATGCACTGTAAAAATGATAAAAGAAACAGTATTTTCAATTCACCTCATACAAGTACTGTAGTGCAATCTCTTTATCATGAAAGTTGAACTTACAAATGTAGAATTATTTTTTTGTTGCATAACTGCACTCAAAAACAAACACTGCAAAACTTTAAAGCCTAAAAATCCACTCAGTCCTATTTATCATTCAGCCAATCATTAAGACAAACAAGTTTGTTTACATTTACGGGAGATCGTGGTGCCCACTTGTTTACAATGTCACCAGAAAGTGAGAACAGGCATTCTCATGGAACTTTTGTAGCTGGCATTGCAAAGTGTTTACATGCCAGATATGCTAAACATTCAAATGCACCTTCATGCTTTGGCCACCATTCTAGAGGATATGCTTCTATACAGATGATGCTCGTTAAAAAATAATGCATTAATTAAATTTGTGACTGAACTTCTTGGGGGAGAATTGTATGTCTCCGGCTCTATTTTACCTGCATTCTGCCAATATTTCATGTTATAGTAGTCTCGGATGATGACTCAGCACATGTTCGTTTAAGAACACTTTCGCTGCATATTTGACAAAACGCAAAGAAGGTACCAATGTGAGATTTCTAAAGATAGCTACAGCACTCAATCCAAGCTTTAAGAATCTGAAGTGCCTTCCAAAATCTGAGAAGGATAAGGTGTGGAGTATGCTTTCAGAAGTCTTAAAAGAGCAACACTCCAATGCGGAAACTACAGAACACGAACCACCAAAAAAGAAAATCGACCTTCTGCTAGTAGCATCTGACTCAAATGATGAAAGTGAACATGTGTCGGTCACACTGCTTTGTATTGTTGCCAAGCAGAAACCGTCATCAGGATGGCCGCTTGTCCTCTGGAATGGTGGTTGAAGTGTGAAGGGACATATGAATCTTTAGCTCATCTGGCATGTAGATATCTTGCTACCCCAGCTACAACAGTGCCATGCAAATGCCTGTTCTCATTTTCTGGTGACATTGTAAACAAAAAGCTGGCAGCATTATCTCCCATAAATGTAAACAACTTGTTTGTCTGAGCGATTGGCTGAACAAGAAATAGGACTGAGTGGACTTGTAGGCTTTAATGTTTTGAATTGTTTTTGACTGCAGTTACTTTTTGTGCATAATTCTACATTTATAAGTTCAACTTTCATGAGATTGCACTACAGTACTTGTATTAGGGGAATTGAAAAATACTATTTTTGTTTTTTTCGGTGTAAATATTTGCAATCCGAAATACAAGGTGAGCAGTGTACACTTTTTATTCTGTATCATAATTGACATCAATATATTTGAAAATGTAGAAAACATCCAAAAATATTTAAATAAATGGTATTCTGTTAACAGTGCAATTAACTATTAATGTTCTTAATTGCACGATTAATTGTGATTAATTTTTTTAATCGCTTGACAGCTGTAGTATATAGATATAATGTATCCTCGTAGTTAGCAAATAGTAGTACAAGATTAGGTTTTAAGGATCTATTTAGCTATAGATCAACATGTTTACCAACCAGTGAGAGTCTGCCTTTCTTTAGGAAACTAAAAAGTATAAATGCAAATAAAGATGAAAATTTATTTAAATCAATCCACCCAGCCCTATAGGTCAGTCCTTTTCCCGTAACCAGCATAAAGGGCAGTAGCAATCTCATGGGCACAGCGATTTTTATACACCATATGAAAAGATCTCTAGAATAGCTATCTGGTCACATCTATTCACATCTTTTAAAACTTTACAAGCTGGATATTCAGGCATCAGCTGATGTTGCCTTCAGTAGGAGCGTGCGCCATACGGTGGTCTCTTTGGGCTTCTCTACACTATCACTTACTTTGGTATAATTTATGTAGCTCAAAGGTGTGAATATTCTCTACCCCTGAGCAACGTAAATAACACTGACCTGCGCCGGTGTAGACAGCACTGTGTCGGTCAGACAGCTGCTCCTGCTGACATAGCTGCCGCCTCTTATGGAGGTGTAGTAATTAAATCGGCAGAAAAGCTCTCTTATCGGCTTACAGCTTCTTCACCAGATCCACCACAGGGATGCAGCTTCTGTAGCACTTCTAGTGTAGACTAGTCTTCAGTAGTAGAGAGTGAGTTTAAAACCCTGGGTATATAGTTCTCTTTGAACCTGACTTGAAGGCAGGAAACCATTTTAGGGTTGGACATTTGACTACAGTAATAGTCAAATGACAGTTAAATATTGGTCAAATACTGTGAAATGTGAAAAAAGTCATGTATATTTTAAAGCACTAATTTTTTAGAACAGTGTAAGAAAGATAAGATGTAGAATTAACCTTATTTAAGTAACTGATTACCTGTACCACCTCTCTTAAGGTTCTTTTAGTTTCAGTTGCATAACTATATAAAAGGGGCGTGAAAGCTAAATTTAGTTTTATAAAGTTTTATTAACTATCCTTAACTGCAAATAATAATAGAGGGTCTGAGAAGACAAAAATAGTATTTGGACTATAATTGGTTATAAAAAATTTTCTAGTTTTAGCCATTCAGGTTTTCAGAATTAAATTACATAACCTCAATAGAAAATAACATTTATACTCAATTACTATCTTGAGAGGATGACTCTCTTTTTAGATTTTTTTAATAAGGCCATGTCTGCAATACAAACTGTGGTCAACGCAAGCTATGTTGGCATACAGCCACATAAATCACTCAGGCACATGCACACTTGGCTGCTTGCATTGTTGTAACACATACTCACCATGACTGCTTTTGTTGTTAAGTGCAGTGCAGTCAGAGTAAGTATACCAGTGTGTCGCACCACCATATTGTGTGTTGTCTTTCGGGAAATTTTCATGTTTTGTGGGATACAAAGGCTAGCCCAGGTATCTCTGGGACCTAGTGATCAAGGTCCCAGCATGCAACTTTCTCCATCCAAAACCAATTTTTTTTGTGCCTTTTAGAAAATATCTTACCAGCCTGCTTGGCACTTTTTGGTGCCTGCTGTCTTTGACAGAAGCATGGAGTCCGCGGAGCTCTGCATTATCTCATGAATGAACATTGCAAATACAGGATGCACAATTTTCCTGCATTTGCAGACCCAGAGGAGTATCTCAGCAAAGGTTGAAGAAATCATCATGTCCCCAACAGATTGAGGGAAATTCAAGTTTGTTGGGTGGCATTCACAGAGCAGCTTCAGATGGAGCTCCAGTTCTGGGCACGAGAAATGAGCACTGGTTGGCGAGATGGCATTGTAATGTAGGATTTGAACAATCAGCAGAAGCTGCAGAACTTTGGGATGAGAGAGGCTGCATTCCTGGATCTGTGTGCTGAGCTCACTGTAGCCCCCCAGTGTAGGGGCACCAGAACGAGAGCTGCATTGACAGTGGAGAAATGAGTGAGTTTGCACTCTAGCCTTGCAATGCCAGATTGCCATTAGGCAGTGTAAAATAATTTTGGAGTTAGAAAATTCACAGTGGGAGCCATTGTTATGCAAGTGTTTAGGGCCATTAATCATCTGCTATGTAGGACTGTGCTTCTCGGCAGCGTGCAGAAGGACATAATGGATGGATTTGCAGCAATGGGGTTCCCAAACCTCAATGGGACGATAAATGGCATGCATATCCCTATTTTGCCTTTCTACGGAGTACATTAACAGAAAGGGCTACTTTTCTATGGTTATGCAAGTCTTGATGGATAACCAATATTGCTTCACCTATCAATGTGGTTTGGTCAGGGAAGCTGGATGACTCTCGCATCTTTAAGAACGCAGGACTCTTCAGAAAGCTACAAGCAGGAACATTCTTTCCCAACTGGCGGATTACCATTGAGAATATTGGAATGCCAGAAGTGATTCTGGGAGACCCAGCTTACCCCTTGTTCCCCTAGCTCATGAAGCCATACGCTGGCCACCTTGACAGCACCAGGGAAGATTCAGTTACCACCTCAACAGGTGCACAATGACATTGAATGTGCTTTTTCTAGATTGAAGGAACACTGGTGGAGTTTACTCACTAGATTGGATCTCAGTGAGAAAAATATTGCTGTGGTTATAGCTGTCTGTCACATCCTGCATAATATATGTGAGGTAAAGGAGGAAAAGCTGCCGCCCGGGTGGAAGTGGAGCATGTCTCCTGGCCTTGAACAGCTAGATGCCAAAGCTATTATAAGAGCCCAGCGTGGAACTATGCATTTGAGGGAGGCTTTGAAAGAGCACTTCCACAGTTAGTCACAGTAGTACTCTGTGCTGGAGTGTTCACTGGGCCTGGAGCTTTGTGTGCTGCTAAGAATTGTCGTGTTTGATGTGCATTTATAAGTGTCCAGGTTTTTCCTGAATCTATTAATTTTATGTGGTGTTTGGTTTGTATCTTTCATATACTGTTTGCTTTGTCTGCTGCTAGGCACTCTGAAATATTTGTTGTGAACCAACAGAAAATTTAATTCTCCAAAAATTAGAACTGCATTGAGTGGGGGAAAAACGGTGCATAAAATCAATATGGGGGTGGCAATGATATACAAACTGTTAACCTAGATTAAAAGGGTGAACATTTAAAATTAGAAAGGGAGTAAATATTTGTCTATTTGAGTGCACAAATGTAGTTGATTGTTGCTAGACATACACCAACTGTGTGGTTCTCACAGGTCAGGTTATGTGAAGTTGAGGTTTTCCTTGCTGTCCCCTGGCATAGAGTGGTGTAGGGGTAAGGATTCGCCTGTGACGGGATATGGTATGTTGTGGGACGGGGAGGTGTAGGGAGTGGCCACCATAGAGTTTTCCAAGGACAGCAAAGGGTGGGGAGTCTTGAATTTTGGAACTTGTAGGTCAACCATGGTCTGCAGCATTTGGTTTGCTGCTGGAGAAGACCCATTATGTGCAGGTGCGTTTCCATCCCCTTGTCATGCTGGGACTCCTGGCCCTTTTTCCTATCCTCTTTCTCCATGCTGTCAGTCATGTCGGCCTTCCAAGCCCTTTGTTCACAGTCCAGTGCAGCAGTAGTTCGTTTAATTTTGCTGAACGTGTCCTCCCCAGCCCTCTTCTTTCTCCTCATGAGTGCGAGGCATTCTGCGGGCATGGATGGGGCACCCCTCAAATTTGCCATGCCAGAAGCTGCTGATTAATAACAGACATATGTACCATTGGGTTAACAATCACCATGGAAAGGGATAGATAACTTTAAAATATCCCTTCCCTTATTCCCATAAACACTTTTAATAAGAAATGCTTATTGACACTTCAGCTTTGGACTCCCTCAGCACTGCAATGCTCTCCAGCCCCAGGAAGTATGGCAGAGCAAGGGGTGAGCGGTAGGAAGGATTTTCTGTTGCCTGAAGCTATAAAACTTCGGGCCCTGTTCCATGAGTATAGGGCAGTGACACTGATTACTGGCACTGTTTTCCACAGGGAGCGGTGGTTTTAGTTGATATCTCACTCCTGAGGTTCGCAAAGGCACAGAGAACACAGCTGCTACTGGAGTCCTGAAGCTGCCTGTACCTGTAGCCCATATGCTGCAGTGGTGCCAACTAAACTCATGACTGAGTGGTGTGGGAAAGTGTCCTACAGCAGAAGAAGAAAAAGTGCTGCAATCCCCAGAAACCTTTGGGAGAGGATTGTAGAGTATCTCCATGAAAGTTTCATTGAGGTCTCTCGGGAAAATAAAAGGGACATCCCTACTAACATAAACGAAGTGCACTGCATGGCCCCTGGCTGCATAATCGAACAGCAGAATGAAGAGCAGATTCCAACTCTGCCTCTGTACCTTTTTATCTCTTTTTGTGCAAGTAAACAGTGAAAAGTCTATACCTTTGTCTTAACTTAGGGGTGGTCTAGGGGCCATTTTTAAATGTAAACATTCTAAGGAAAAGTGTGTGCACACACTTAGCTGAGCTTCCTCCCTCTACATCAGGCTCATCTATGCTCACCAGACAGGACTGGCTAGACTGCAGCAGAATCTCAAACAGCTCCTGGCTTGTGGCATGGCTGGAGTCCCTTCCCATATAACAACCCCCACCACCTGCTCCTCCTCCTTCCTATTGGCTGTTCACATCAGGAGTGTCTGTCACAGGCTCCTCTGAGGTACCCACAGTGGTCTGCAGGGTGCTCATGGGAGTCTCTGCCAAGTATGGCATGCAGTTTGTTGTAAAAGCAGCAGGTCTGTGGGGCAGCACCAGATCTTATTACGCTCACTGACCTTGTGGTATTTCTGGCAAAATTCCCTCTCTATCACATGGCACTGTTGCTGATCCCTGCCGTACCCCTCTGCATACATCTCCTGTGTAATCTTCTCATAGATGTTCATATTTCTACATCTAGTCCATAATTGTGCTTGCACAACCTCCTCTCCCCATGAGCCCAGGAGATCCAATAATTCGTCTCTGCTCCTGGTAGGAGTGCTAGTGTGTAGTTGGTTGGGCAGTTGCACACAACGAGGGTGGTCAGATAGGTGTGCTTGCCGAGGTGGGCAGTCAGTGAAAAGACATTTCAGAAACACACAGGAGGCACTGGGAGGGAGGGAGAGGAGTTGATCAGCGGGGCCGATGGATCCAGACATAATTCCACACCCTCCTCCGAGCCTGCCGTGTCCCCGCTCCTCCCCCGCCCTCCCAGTGCCTCCAGCATGCTGCTGAACAGCTGTTCCCCAGTGTGCAGGAGGTACTGGAAGGGAATGGGGGGAGTTGATCAGTGGGACCAGCGGACTCCTTGTTTGAGAAACACTGATCTACGCTATCCAGTCCACATTACCTGTTTTTCCAATTAACGAAATTAGCCCTAGGATCACTAGCTATCTAACATAAACTCCTACATTTATGACAGACTCTGCAGTTTGAAAAGCTTGCACATTTGGTCTCATTTTATGTCTGCATGCAGCTAGAACTTGAAAGGCAGTATGAAATACTGTGATAGACATATACAGTGATCTGTCATGTTAGTTAATAACAAAAAAAAAAAGAGGAGTACTTGTGGCACCTTAGAGACCAACCAATTTATTTGAGCATAGGCTTTCGTGAGCTACAGCTCACTTCGTCGGATGCATTCAGTGGAAAATACAGTGGGGAGATTTATATACATGGAGAACATGAAACAATGGGTGTTACCATACACCCTGTAACAAGAGAGTGATCACTTAAGGTGAGCTATCATGGTTTTTTTCCCACCGCTCTCCTGCTGGTAGTAGCTCACCTTAAGTGATCACTCTCGTTACAGTGTGTATGGTAACACCCATTGTTTCATGTTCTCTATGTATATAAATCTCTCCACTGTATTTTCCACTGAATGCATCCGACAAAGTGAGCTGTAGCTCACGAAAGCCTATGCTCAAATAAATTGGTTAGTCTCTAAGGTGCCACAAGTACTCCTTTTCTTTTTGCGGATACAGACTAACACGGCTGCTACTCTGAAACCAGTTAATAACAGTAACTTGTTCAGTTTTAAAACTACTTTACAGCAATCTTTGATTTAAACATGTTACAAAACAAGGACAGACACTATAGCTCTCCGACAGTCTTTAAAACATACACATAAGCATGTGCACTTTCTTTACTAATTACTCAGTTTCAGGAACTGGTCAATTGACTGACTTGGATAATCACCTAGGAGAAAATCTGTATATTACTTATCACAAGATCTTTGCTCAGCTTACAGCTCAGTTATCATTCACAGCAGGAGTTGACACTGTTTAACTACTGTATATGGCATATATAATATCAGTGTTTGATATTAATATTTTAATTCATTTACTTATTCACAGACAGGGAAAAAGGGAAGTCTCGGTTTTGTGAAAGGATGCAGCAACTCTAATTTCTTAGATTATGAAAAAAATCTAGCTGTTTGACCTTGGGTTTTTATTCTGTTAGCTGTCTGTTCTGTCTTTCTTAAAGGCTTTGATACCTGGGCAATTCTTAAATAGTAACGACTGCTAATTTTGGGACCTTAGTTAATACAGCAGTACCGAACAAGAGTAGGACGTTATAGTCTGCAGTAGGTTTAGTCTTAGATACTTATGCCTGTGTCCAAAAAACAATTAGTTATTTTAATTCAGAGAAATGTGAAATGGTGAATATCACACCAAAAAAAATGTATTACCTTTTTTAGCAATCTTAGGTTAATGTTTAAATGTTCAATCTTGAATAAGGTTCGTAATTGCAAAAGAAAAATGAAATAAAACAAACATGGCAACTATAAAGGAAAAAGTCAATTTTAAATGCAGTTATGCTAGGTTAGCAACAGGTTAGCTCTTCAAGAATCATGCTGTTCATTATCTTTTCATCATTAAGCATCAACTGTTTCATCTATATCTTTGTTATCAAATTCATCAGTAACTCGTTCTCCCTCTTAACTTAATAATCTTCAGATGAACTTTTCATCTGTCCTTTCTTTAATCATATTTTGATACATGATCACCAGCTTCCCAGCAGTGGAGGTCTTCAATCTATTTCTGTTTCTTGAATGATGATTCCCCAAATCAACCAGTTTTGTTCCTCACATGCAATAGAGTGCACAAGTGTTAAAAGAATATCTGCCACTGTAGCAAGAACATGAGGAGTACACAACCCTTTCCACCATGATGGAGCATGTTGTTTTTATATTCAGCTGCTGGGACTGCACTTTGCATTGTTTTACAACTGACTGGGCTTCTTTTTTTGCTTATATTTTGCTATCTCCATCATCATTGCTTGTTTGTTTGTATTTCCTTTAAAATTTACAACAGTCACTGTGAGATCACAAGCTGAATCAGATTCATGGTCAGATTTTGGCCCTGGAAGCATGTACGAGAGTGATCACTTGATTTTTTTTTTTTTTTGGTGATATTATCTTCTCTTTCTTTTCTGCTTTTGTAAATAGACCTTATTCAGTATTCTTACAGGTTTCTTAACATTGAGAAACTCGTTCTTGGCATCAGATAGTGTAGAACTATTATTTTTCATAGTCTGACTTAACTACAGTATGAAGCAGTTAAATGAATTTGTCTTTTAACATCCAAAAGACATCATGTCATAAATATAAAGGGAAGGGTAAACACCTTTAAATCCCTCCTGGCCAGAGAAAAAACCCTTTCACCTGTAAAGGGTTAAGAAGCTAAGACAACCTCACTGGCACCTGACCAAAACGAACATTGAGGAGACAAGATACTTTCAAAGCTGGAGGGGGGAAAACAAAGGGTTCTCTCTGTCTGTGTTGTCTTTTGCCGGAACCAGAGCAGGAATGCAGGTCAGAACTCCTGTAAGGGTTAATAAGCAATCTAGTTAGATATGCATTAGATTCTGTTTTGTTTAAATGGCTGATAAAATAAGTTGTGCTGAATGGAATGTATATTCCTGTTTTTGTGTCTTAAGGTTTTGCCTAGAGGGATTCTCTGTTTTGAATCTGATTACCCTATAAGGTATTTACCATCATGATTTTACGGAGGTGATTCTTTTTCTTCAATTAAAATTCTTCTATTAAGAACCTGATTGCTTTTTCATTGTTCTTAAGATCCAAGGGTTTGGGTCTGTGTTCACCTATGCAAATTGGTGAGGATTTTTTATCAAGCCTTCCCCAGGAAAGGGGGTGTAGGGCTTGTTGGGATTTTGGGGGGAAAGACGTTTCCAAGTGGGCTCTTTCCCTGTTATATTTGTTAGACGCTTGGTGGTAGCAGCAATAAGGTCCAGGGACAAAAGGTAAAATAATTTGTACCTTGGAAGTTTTAACCTAAGCTGGTAAAAATAAGCTTAGGGGGTTTTTCATGCAGGTCCCCCCATCTGTACCCTAGAGTTCAGAATGGGGAAGGAACCTTGACACATCATCAAAAATGTTAGTGAAGACTACTCAGAGAGCACACCCAGCCACCTCTTCTTCAAGAGCAGCTGTATGAAGTCTTTTTGCATATTTGAAGTTTGAGACATTTAATAGAAGATGCCCATCAAGTAAGACTAGGCTACTCAGTGTGAATGAAATTGAGTGCTATACTAACTGATGCTGAAAAATGTTTGCTGGTACTTGTTGCTTTTGAAAATTTTGACCACGCTTTTCACTTGTAGCAGGTGGTGCAAAGTTGTCAGATCTTCAACATCGCAAGTGAAAAACTGCATAATATGGTGTGCCCGCAAGGGCTGGGGTGGGAGATACCAGCGAAAGGAGGACACTTAGGCCTAAGAATAGTAAACTGCGCGGGGAGCCCCTAGGACGCTCGGAGGGCCTGCAGGGGACTCTGGCTGTTTGGGACAGCTGACCAGGCAGGACTCCACGGGGGGAAAGTCCTCTGCAGCACTATATTCTCTGTGCTTATTTCGGGGATACATGGGGTCAACAGTTGGTTACATTCGCAAAAAGAAAAGGAGTACTTGTGGCACCTTAGAGACTAACCAATTTATTTGAGCATATATAGTTTATGCTTATTACATAAACTAACTCGTTTACAGGCAAAAATATGGTGAGCTATGCTACAATATCTTTTGGCAGGGTCTGTCGGACAAAGTTCATTGAAACTGCCTGCGTCCTCCGCTTACATCCAGTCACATACTCAGTCCAACACTTAGCTCCTCGCCAATCTTCCGCAACCTTGCCCCTACATATGGGCAGCATATCCATAACACAGAAGTTGTGGATACTCATCAGCAAAACCCCAGGTAGTGTTCATGTTAGCCATGTTGTTCACAACCAGAATAATCTTCTGTGGACCCAATTCACTAATTATATTTTCTTTTTCGAGTGCTTGTTCACGTCCATTCCACATTAGATGTGTGCACGCTGCGTGCACAAGCGTCGGAAACTTTTTCCCTTAGCGGCTCCCGGCAGGCCCCCCGAGTGGCGCCACTGCGCCCCACATATATACCCCCTGCCGGCCCAATCCCCTCCAGTTCCTTCTTACCGTCTGTGGCAGCGTTGGAACAACCTCTCTCTCTCTCTCTCTCTCTCTCTCTCTCTCTCATAGAAGAGCAGTCCCTTAGCCTGTAGAGTAGCTGTTATTCGTTTGCTTACATATAGATTGTGAACACTTAAGTGAGTAGGTGCTTGGAGGCCTCCAGCACCAGCTGCGGGGCATGCCGCAGGCCCATGGCTTCAAGGCTTGCGCCGCGAGCCGCAAACCTATGCCAGTTAGTGACCCCCACGACTCGTGTCCACGTTGCCTGGGGGACGGACATCAAGCTGAAAGGTGTAGGATTTGCAAGGCGTTCCAGCCAAGGACAAGGAAAGACTTTCGCCTAAAGCAACTGTTGATGGAGGCCGCATTGCAGCCACTGGGCCCGGAGCACCCAACGCCGGCTCAGGCTTCATCGGTGCGTAATGCCCCAGAGCCATCGGGAGACCCGGCACCGGCAAAGCACTGTAAACTGTCAGCCCCGGAGTGCCAGGCCAGGCCCCAGCACCAATCGTCCTCCCTGGTTCGGTCCCCGGCGCAGCCTAAAGGAAGGCTTGGTCATTCCCCACACAGGAGGCTGGCGCCTCCCAAGGCACAGACAAGAGCTGGAAGGCCACGATACCAGTGCTGACACAGGCGGTCCCAGCGGCACAAGCCTCACCGAGCCCAGACTTAAGTGAACCCAGTGTGGACGATGGGCTCAAGGGCATAACGGATCAGCCTTCTATGCCTGACACCTTTGATGTCGCAAAGGACCCCATCGAGCTGTCGGCAGTGAGTCCCCTCCCATATGGGGAGCACCCATGCCTCGGGCACCGTTGAGGGGTAAGCCAGCAATGTTGTGCCGCTCGAAGACACCATCCCAGCTCCACTCCCGGAGTTGGTCCGGGTCAAGCTCCAACTCCGCAGACTCGCACTTGCCAGCGGCCCAGAAGGAGGTTGCAGCACCAGCAGCAGGTCAACACAAAGAAGCACCAGAAAGGGCACACCACTCTCCGGCACCGCCCAGAGACTGGCACTGGGAGTCGAGACGGCCCTCACCAGAGGTCTCCCGCAGGCAGTCCTGGTCCAGGGAACACCAGCACTGGTCCAAGTCCCGGTCCCAGGGGTACCAGTACCGTTCCCAGTCCTGCTCAGCCAGGAGCCACTCATTCTCCCGCCGGCGCAGATTGTTGGCACCGCCATGGCCTTCGCGATCAGCGTTGCTGCAGTCTGGTGCCGGCTCCGGCCACTATAGCTACCTGCACCAGGGCCTGGACAGCAGGGACCCTCAGGGGAACTGGCAACCTCAATGGGGGCCACCAGGCCGTTGGCCATTCTGGACCCCCTGGGCCTATCAGGAGCACCAAGGGGCCCTGTCCAGGACAAGTTACTCGGTGTAGCAGACCCGCTTCCCGCACCGACGCCAGATGGTGCCAGAGGCAACAGTATCCAGTCCTCCAGCATAGACCGGAGAGTCCGGCCCCAAGCCCGGTGCTGTCCCATGGACTCCCACCCCGCCCTGAGCCGGGGGCCCTTACCACGGGAGATGGGGAGCAGGAGGACCAACCAGAGAGGGTCAAGCAGCAGTTAACCTCTCGTCTTCCCTCGATGAGCCGGTGGCGGGTACAGAGGTATCTGGCCCTCCACCAATAGACCATAGAGCCCACCAGGAACTGCTGCGCAGAGTTGCCCCAAATTCGGGGTTGCAGGCCAAGGAGACGGTTGAGCAGGAGGACCCCATGGTGGACATTTTGAGCCCTGAAGGGCCATCCAGAATAGCGCTCCCGCTCTTTGACTGTTCAGTCTAACTATAAGACTATATGGCAGATCCCGGCCTCCAGCGCTCCAATGGCTAAAGGAGTGGAGTGTAAATACTTTGCCCCATCTAAGGGCTATGAGTTCCTATTCTGCCACCTGAGTCCATGCTCCCTAGTGCTTTCGGCAGTGAACGAAAGGGAACGCCATGGACAGCAGGCCCTGGCCCCTAAGGCCAAGGAGGCGAAACGCCTGGACCTTTTTGGTAGAAAGGTGTACTCATCTGGGGGCCTTCAGTTGAGGATTGCTAACCATCCTGAACAGGCACAATTTCAACTCCTGGGCGGCGGTGGGGGAGTTTAAGGACAATCTCCCGCAAGGTTCCCAACAGGAGTTCACGGCCCTGGTGGACGAGGGTAAGGTAGTAGCCAAGACCTCTCTCCAGGCCTCCATGGATTCAGCAGACGCGGCAGCTAGAACAATCATGTTGGGGTGATCATGAGGCTCTTGGCGTGGCTCCAGAAAAGTCAGGCCTGCCTCCCCGAGGTCCAGAATACGCTCCAGGACCTCCCCTTCGAAGGGTCTGGGCTCTTCTCGGACCAGACAGACGCAAGGCTGCATAGCCTCAAGGACTCGCGGGCTACGCTCAAGTCGCTGGGTATGCACATCCTGGAGACCCAGAGGAAGCCCTTTAAGTCGCAGCCTCCCCCTCAACGCCAGTGCCAGCCTCGCCATAGGCATGAGCCTTACCGTAGGCGAGGCAGGGATAACAGGCGATGGCGCAACAATAACAATAATGCACCGGGCCAAGGCCAGCACAAACCCTAGCCGGGCACTAAGCCAGGCTTTTGAAGGTTCGCTTGAGGACAACGTACCAGACCAGCCACCAGATCTGTCCCTTTGTTTCCTGAAGAGCCTGTCCTGTTTCTCCCATGCATGGTCCACCATTACGTCAGACCATTGGGTCTTACGCACGGTGCGGAACGGGTGCTTGCTGCAGTTTGCCTCCCTTCCAACCCCCTTCCCTGTCCCTCTTCAGGGACCCATCTCACGAGTATCTCCTAGAGGAGGAAGTCCGCTCGCTGCTACAGGCGGGGGCAGTAGAGGCGGTGCCTCATGGCCGAAGGGGAAAAGGGTTCTGCTCCCGGTACTTTCTCATCCCCAAGGCCAAAGGGGGCCTTCGCCGAATCCTAGACCTGCGCGGGCTCAACGAGTTTCTGGTCAAGCCCCGGTTCTGCATGGTTTCTCTGGGCACCATCATCCCTTCCCTGGATCCAGGGGACTGGTACGCCACCCTCAATATGAAGGATGAGTACTTTCATATCACCATTTTCCCAGCACATTGGCGGTTCCTATGCTTGACCGTGAGCCGAGAACATTATCAGTTTGCGGTTCTCCCATACCTCAACGACTGGCTCCTGGCGGGCCGATCCAAGGCGGAGGTGTGAGGCTATGTAGAGGTGGTCCTGAGATTGTTCCACGAGCTGGGGCTCCCGGTCAACGTCCCCAAGTCCACACTCGTACCCAAGCAGAGAGTGAAATTCATAGGGGCGGTCCTGGATGCGGGGCAGGCCAGGGCAAGCCTTCCGGTATCCCAATTCCGGGCTATCCAACAAGCAGTGGCCTCCCTGCGCCAGTTTCCAACAATGGCCATGTGCTGCCTGTGGCTGCTGGGCCATATAGCAGCATGCATGCACGTGGTCAGGTATGCCAGACTGAGACTCAGGACTTGGCAGGCGTGGCTCGCTCGGGTGTACCGCCCAGGCAGGGACCCCCTGGACTTGGTAGTGACAGCCCCAAGGGATGTGCTGGACTCCCTGCTGTTGTGGCAGTCCCAGCCTGTGGTTAGCAAAGACATCCCCTTTGCCGCCCCACTTCCGCACCTGATGCTGGTGACGGACGTGTCAGACCACAGATGGGGGGCTCACCTAGGGGACCTCATGACGCAGGGTTTGTGGTCCGGAGGAAAGCGGTCGCTCCATATCTAAGTGAAGCAGCTCAGGGCGCTTCGTCTCGCCTGCCAGACCTTTCACGCCACTCTGAGTGGTCACAGCGTGACAGTTCTGACAGACAACACTAGTGCCATGTTTTATAGAAACAAGCAGGGCAGGACTCGTTCCTCGCGACTCTCCTCCTCTGGGACCTTTGCATAGCCCATGTGATTCACCTCAAAGCGTCCTATCTCCCGGGAGTGCGGAACGAGCTGGCGGACTCCCTCAGCAGGTGTTCCCATACTCCCGCCCCCCAGTTCCTCCATGGAACCTTAACCTGGTCCTTTCTAAACTCATGGGACCCCCTTTCGAGCCCCTCACTACCTGTTCTCTCCTCCTCCCTTTCCGGGAAGCTGGCATTTCTGGTTGCCGTTACTCAGCCAGAAGGGTTTCCGAACTGAGGGCCCTCACCTCTAAGCCATCGTACACAGTATTTCACAAGGACAAGGTGCAGCTCTGGTCGCACCCCAAGTTCCTCCCTAAGGTGATGTCCCAATTCCATCTGGGCCAGGACATTTGTCTGCCAATGTTCTTCCTGAAACCTCATACGGTCCCGAGTCACTGCAGCTTGCACACCTTGGATGTGCGTAGAGCGCTGGCGTTCTATTTGGAGCGCACCAAACCCTTTTGCAAGTCCACACATCAAATCTTGATAATGATTTGATGAACATCTGAAGACTTTCCAGGAGTAGGAGTTTTTGATGCCGAAGCAGATAAAGTAACAAAATTCTTATTTGAAGATGAAGAAATTGAATTAGCATCATTTTCATTGCCACTTATATCCCTGTATTCATCAAAAGACACTAGGCTTCATGATACTACTGTCAAAGACAAAGTAGAAGAAGAGTACACAGAAGAAAACAAATTTTGATGTCGACCAGTTTACTATTCTTTGCTGTTTGCCTGTAATAATCTTTTGACAGTAGCTGGACACATCACAAGAATTCCTCAAGTGAGCGTTCTCCTTTCTATCTACCTTTGTCTCATACTCAAGAGAACATAACTTGCACTTAGCTTTAACAGTGTTTCCATGTTCATGTCTAGTGTTTAAAAAAAAAAAAAATACAAATTATTTTGGCTTTCCTCAACTCTGCATAATTTATTATGTTACTGTTAATGTCTCACTACTTCTGGATTTCTGTCTCAGTTATGAAGTCTCTCTTGAATTTTAATCAACCAGTAGCTATTCAGTCTTTCTAAGCGCTGCTGATTGGAAGATTCCATCCTGTCCAAATGTTTTTGGGCATATTGTCCCCTCCCTCCCAGAACCTTTAAAGACTCCCAGATCACAGGAAGGGAGAGGGGGGCAGGCTGCTCCTTCTTCCTACAGCAAACACACAGACTCATAAGCAGCAGGAACGGGAGGAGCTCTACAAAGATGTGATGTCACAAACCTCCATTAACATAGAACTTTCCATATTTCTCAGGAAGGTTTTGTTGGAGATAAGTGTGTGGGGGAATTGATGGAGGGGGTGTTTGAGGGAGAGAAGTGGGGATTTATTTACATAGGCCTATAACAGGTTGTTTGTGTTGAGGATAGTGGGGTTAATAGGGAGCAGGTTTGATG
The DNA here is from genome assembly GCF_965152235.1 of Eretmochelys imbricata. Taxonomy (NCBI): domain Eukaryota; kingdom Metazoa; phylum Chordata; order Testudines; family Cheloniidae; genus Eretmochelys; species Eretmochelys imbricata. The sequence continues at coordinate 139,167,463 of NC_135572.1, forward strand.
GCTGTGCATCTTTTGTCTTTGTGTTCGGAGAGAAAGTTTAATGACTGAATCCTCCTTTCCCGTCTCCACCCCCTTCTGAATTTTTCTGTAGGTTTGTCTTGGCAGTTTAGATTGACCAGGACCAGGGACCATGTCTTTTAACTTGTTTGATGCGCTTTGTAGACCACCATGAACAATGATGGCCTGGAATACAAATAGATATATGTATAATGTTTGTTCTGGAAGATTACAGCCATTAAGATGATCAACTTTAAGTTAGTTCACTTTTTCCCCAGCAGATGGCATTAGCATGTAGTAAAGCGAGTAATCAAGACATTTCGGTAAGTTTGCTAACAGATGTCACCGTGTTGCAATAAAAAAGCTAGGCCACCACCTACATCTGCGCATTGTTGCTGGAATATCAGATGATATTTGACCATGGTTAAATAGTAGGCTGTCAGTTGACCAGTCAGTAGATCAACTTGTTAAACCTAACATTCCTATTGCAATCCTATTGGTTAATGCAGTGGTTCTTAACCTTTACTGCAGCTTACACCCCTTTGGTTCTCAAAATATGTTCACGCACCCCTTATAAAAATCTTTGAAGTAGGTCAGTTCTTTAAACCTACATATATCATAACTACAGAATGAAAGAGAATTATGTATTTTAATTTCACAGTAAAATTAAGAATACGTGAAAAATGACACTTTTTTAAGTTTACCGTCTCAGTGACTCTTCTGTTGCTGTTGTTCAGTGATGTTCGAGAAACAAGGAACTTTCGCACCCCCAGAAAGGGCATCTCGCACCCTCAGGGAGTGCGTGCACCCCAGGTTAAGAACCACTGGGTTAATGTATCTGAGGACCTTGTAGATGAAAGAATAGGAAAACTTATTCTGAATTACCAAAAACTTCCTTTTTCTGAGTTAAAAGGTACACTGATTCAGTTCTCCCATCTTTGGAGAATTTCTTTGGTGTGTAGAATTAAAAATCCTTGTTGGTTTATTCATCTTGGTTCTTGAGAGATGCTCTACAGAAGAAATTCACAACTTATAACTATAGCATATAGAAATTTACTAACAAGTTTCAGTCCACGGGGTGTTACCCTTAGCTGTGAAAGCTGTTTAAATTGGTAGGTTTTTCAGAGTGCCTCACATATCTGTGATTGATAGGTCTGGTTCTGCTTGCGTAGCTGCATGCAGGCTGAGAGGCTGTTGGTTAACAGTTCTACAGACCTTGTAACTCGGAGGAAATTTTTGGTAAATCAGAATAGGTTTTCTTAGCTTTATATTCCAAGACTGTCCATTCACACATTTGGGATTAACTTTTCCCCGGGACCAAAAAAAAAAAAAAAAAACCCAAACAGTTGTTGTAGTCTACACTGGTCTTAGTGAAATGTATAGACCTTCACCATTCGTTTCTGAAGCTACTTAAAGTTCATTCAATCTTAGTTTAAGTTGTTCTGACTAGGTTGAAAAAGATGGCACACTCATCTCCATTTTCTTAATTATGTTCTCTAACTTTAGTTGGAGGAGAGCCGGAATGTTCAAAAGCAGATGAAGATACTGCAGAAGAAACAAGCACAGGTTGTGAAAGAGAAAGTCCATTTGCAGAGTGAGCATAGCAAGGCCATTCTAGCACGCAGCAAACTGGAATCTCTGTGCCGGGAGCTTCAGCGTCATAACAAGACTTTAAAGGTTAGTTTATTTGTGTAAATTGTTTTAAAGTAAACCCTATTTCTGATTGCTATTTAAAATTCATACTTGCTGCTAGCTAGCTGGTATTTGCACTGTTTCATGTCCAATACCCAGATCAATAGAGAATAACAACCCTTTTGAGTATTGGGATTGTGGGAATTGGTGTGTTTACTTTAGTCAGTTTCCTTCTCAAACTGGTCCATGAATCATGCTTAGTTTAGACTGCTGTAGTGTCTAGTCTTGCCGTACTAGTTACTGAGAGCTGTGGTGTTGGCTGCTAGTAAAATAACATGAATGAAATCAAAACAGCGTAAAATGACAAGATATAAACAAAGCTTGAATTGGCAGGAGTAAGGGAAAGGGGGGTTGAGATTCCATTCATTTCCCTGTGTTATTATAGGGAATTGCTTCACCAAATAACTGTTTTATTAACTTTAGGGTAGCTTTTAAATTGAAGTACAAAAACCTTGGTGAGGAGGTGAACACAAACCATTCAGTTTTCTATTTCAAATGTATCAATGCAGGATTTTTTTGCCTCCTGGATAATCGTTGCTGGCCTTACCAAACCATACTAACATCAGTTAAACTCTTTCTCAAGCCATAAAGACGAATGCTCTTCAAGCATACAATTATAAACCATATCCATTTTAGATCAATTGAAAACTAAAAACAAAACAACACGCTAGAGCTTCACTTGCCAATACCAAAATATATAGAGCATGGTAATAGACTGCTGAATGTATATTAAAATACCTACATTAAAACACCCAGCTAACACCAGAGTGGTTGCAAGACCAGGAACCAGCTTCCCTAAAGAAGCATCCTGATAGCACACTGAATTGGTAAGGATTTAATTGTCAGTTTGGGCAAAACTTTGGTTTTGGTTTTTGAACACACCAATGTTGTGGAAGTATTCAGACCTGAAGTATTTATTTTGACCCATCTCTATCTTAAAGATTGATTATACGGGCATATTACGTCACTTTTGACTTGCACACCATTAACAAATCCTTTTGGATAAAAGGAAGAAAACATGCAGCAAGCACGTGAAGAAGAGGAGAGACGTAAAGAAGCCACTGCACATTTCCAGATTACACTGAATGAAATTCAGGCCCAGCTGGAACAGCATGATATACACAATGCCAAGCTCCGCCAAGAAAATATTGAATTGGGGGAGAAGCTGAAGAAACTAATTGAACAGTATGCTTTACGGGAAGAGGTAATTTAAATTTATGCTTCCATAAGCACTCAAATTAGTTTCCTTACTACTTTAAGTGGTGGCTTTCTAAAGAGAAGTGATAATGATTAAAATCAGTTCACTTTCATAGAGTACTACAGCTTTCTTTGGTTCCCAACCAGCAGCTAAGGCACACAGTTGTAGAATAAGTGTTCTCTGATTTTTTTTTTCATAGTGTGGATTGCTTTCTAATACTGAGGTTGTCATGAACCACTTCTCTCCCCTCTCATTCATGATCACATCCTGTGGCAACCAGAGCAATTGTTTATGTGGAAAAGTAATACTAGGAAGTTAATGTAATTTAGTGCTGTTTAACAGCTGGAAATGAGATGTGACCAGTCAGCTGTTTTTAGGCCATGGTTTGCAAACCTTTGCATTTACTTTCTGGTTTTTAAGATGCACTTGAGTCATGTTTTCACGCTTCTCTCATCAACTGTGAGAGGCAGAAACTTTTTTAAATAAAAGTTCAAATTCTCCTGTAATCACTTGACTCTGGAGGCTTGGAGCTTAAAGAAAAATACCACATATATTGTGATCCAATGGTCCGGCAACCCTGACCATTGGATCACCAGGACTGAATACTAAAACTGTTCAAAACTTTTTTTTTTCATTAAGAAAAATCTTTTATGTTGGCTTAACTGTGTACTGCTCATATTACACTGTCAGGTTTTACTTTTTCCTTAGCATATTGACAAAGTGTTCAAGCATAAAGAATTACAACAACAACTGGTGGATGCCAAACTTCAGCAAACCACACAACTTATAAAAGAAGCTGAGGAAAAACATCAGAGAGAGAGGGAGTTCGTAAGTTGCTTCTAAGCTTACTTTTAAAAAACAAAAAACACAGCAACTGAAGGGGCAGCATATTTAGGGCTAAAATACCTTTTCTACAAGATACTAAGATCCAAATGGTTTAAATTAAAAGGAACCTGAATTGTACCTGCAATATACATCTATATAGGTGCAAACAAATAATGTGCATGCAGCTGCAGTTTTTTTGGCAAGAACCATTATCTGTTTGAGGGGTGTGTGTGTGTTTGTGTATATAAATGCATTCTCCGAACACAATTTAGGTACTTCTGTTAGGCTTGGAGATTATTCCACATAGTGCAACTTTTGCGGCACGCTTCCTTGTTCTTCTGATGCCTGAATTTGGTCAGCTATGCTCTAAGAAGTGTGAGGTGGAAAGAGGGTGAAAGCAGAAATAATGTAAGCACCTTTAAGAGCACTTGCTGTTACCAGGAAGTGTGTGCCCAGTGTTTTCTGAGCATTTGAGAGAGTGTAAAACTAGGAATTTTAGCAGCTTGGCTGGAAACTACATAAGACTGAAGTCTTCAGTTGAACTCTTCAATTGAAAACGTGCCCTCCTGGTGATGAAATGGCTTTAGACATTATAGGGCTGATCCAAAGCCTTTTTAAAGTCCATTAGAGTCTTTGGATCAGGCCCTAAATATTCACCCCCCTCCACCCAAAGTAGTGATTTTGTTTCCAGAATTTGAACAAAATCTTAGAAGGTGTTGGAGAGAGGCCTATGTCTTCTATTTGTTTTTATTACGTATTTATAGATAGGGTATAGAAAAAAAACTTGAAGTTTCAAAATTGGCATGAATATAGTCCTCACTGAGAATGAGTACTTGTGTGATTTGGGATGGAGGGGTCAAAAATCAAGTAATTTCTGGCCATGTTGACTAATCTTTGAAGACTGTGATTTAAAGATAGAGGATACCAAGCTGTTTTTGTGAAGAATTCTTGCTTAGATTTACAGGTGTGTAAGTATTTGAATCTTCTGTTGTCTAAAAGCTAAGACATACTGATAATCTCCTGATTTTAAATTAGACAAAGTAGATTTTTAAAAAGTTTAAATTTTAGCCAAGTCTGACACAAACTCTCCCACTTTGACATCACTACGCTTTCTCTCCTCAGCCTTGCTGCTTTACGTACAGGAGTTGTTAATGTTACTGGCATAGTTTTGTTTCATATAAGACAAGTCATCGAAGTAGTCCAGTTCAGTCTTTGCAAATAACTTCTTTAATATAGGTGACAGGAGAACATCACAAGTGTGAAGCTAATTGTACTACATAATTTTTTTTCTATGCTTGGGCATTCATATATTTTTGTAGTAGAATAGCTTTTTATTGTACTTCTGCATATCATTTAATACTTAAGGCATTTTACCAGAATGCAGACATAAACTGAATTTTCCCAACTGTTAAGATTTTTTTCCGTATAATAAAATCAATTCCAGTATACCATAAACTGTTTTAAAATATCAGCTAAGTACTATTAGTTTGTGACAGAAAGGAGAACACCGTGAGTTGTTTAGGTTTCTTAAGTAATCTGGCACAATTTTTACCTGTTTTGTTCTTTAACAAATTAACTTTTTAACCATTTAATGCAAGAGTAGGCAAGAACATGTTCAACTGTATGAAGTTTCACTGTAAATCAAACTTTCTCATGTATATTACATTGTATCAAGCCATGGTTCTTCAAATGATTACATATATCTATTACACTAGGGTGCATGCATGCCTTGTGAATGGATGCTGGAGAGTTTTCCCTACCAGTACCTACCCATAGGGGCAGCCATGCCAGTTCTATGGTGTCCCTCGTGTTCTGAGCTGAGGGTATAAAGGGCAGAGCTGCCCTGCCCGTTCTTTTGTTCCTACTTACTGTCCATGGTTGAAGCATGCTGACAGCTCATTCCTCCTGGGAACGTCCCTTTATAGCTAATAGTTTCCCAACTGTAGTTAACAGTAATACTCATTTTGGTCCTTTGAAACCCCTCTTCTTTTTTCTCTTCCTTATTGTCGGTATTCAGCTCCAGGCTCTGCTTGGTACCAGGGGAGACTGTGCCAAGGTCCCCTGGCTTCAAGCCTTGCTCTGGGTGTCGCACACCAATTCCTGTGAGTGATCCTCACTCTCGCTGTTTGAAGTGTTTAGGTGACAGGTAAATAGTCTTCCAAGGCTTCAAGACCAGAACAATGAAGCAAAGAGAAGATTCTCTCTCATACATCCTCATGGGGGCTGCTCTTTGCCCAGCATCAGAATCTGACCGAGGGAGTTCCTTGACCACTCTTTCCACATGTGCTCCCCCAGCCATACCTGTGGACCGAGACAAGAGAAAATCTCGCTCACCTGGCTGTCCTCAAACAAATGCTCAGAGCATCCTAAGAGGACTGTTTTGTCTTTGTCAAATCCTCCATATAGAACGCCTTAGTTTCAAAGTTTAAGCCACTCTGGTACCGTAGGTAGAGCGTGCCCTTCAGCCCACCACTCCCCAGTACTGCAGTTTAGTGGCTCTTATAAAGTAGAGCTGTAGAACCATGTCCAGGACTGTCCATATTGGCTACTTTATTGACGCATGTAGTGGAACCATTGCCCCTGCTTGCAGCGGGGCAAAGACCTCTTTCAATACAGACCACTTCAGAGGCATATGAAGTTTGCAAAAGATCTGTTGACCCTCTCAGTATCACCCTCGCTGATCATCCAGATTGACAGTGTCCTTCCAGAGCCAACAAACATGGTGCACACTTTGGGGTATGTTGTGATGCCTGTGATTTCAGGTCCTGTATTGTTTTTCTCAATGTCTGTTCCAAGACCACTGGTAATGGCTCCACGTCATAAAATGGTACCAATTGCTAGGAAGCCCTTTCAGGTCTGTTTCCCAGCTGCTTGTTTTCTATCAAGAACAAATGAGAGGGCATCCCGTAACAGTGCAGTGGCTTTCTAAGTGGATCACCAGCTGCGTTGCCCAGGACGCCCCCAGAGAAGCTGTCTGTGCATTCAACCAGAGCACACTAAGCACACTGCATTTCTGGGAAATTGTCGCTTCGCAGATGTCTACAATAGGGACAAAGTTGTCTTTAGTCCACTCATTTGCTAAACATTACACAGTTACTGTTGCATCAAGGAAATATGTGAATGGGAGGAAAAGAGTCCTGTAGTCCATCTTCTGATCAGACTCCTAGCCACACTTCCATTGAAAACAGCTTGGGAGTCATCTAGTGTGATGGACATGTGCAATCACTCAAAGAAGAAATGGTTAATCACCTTCTCGTAACTTTTCTTCGAGATGTGCTGCATATGTCCTTTATGCAACCCACCCTCCTTCTCCAACGCATTGGAGTCTATCATCCAAGATTCTGGTACAAAGAAACTGAAGGGTGGGTGGTGCAGTTCTTCCGTTTATGTACTTTGTGCTTGCAGCTCAAGGGATGCCTGGGTGCAGACATGGCCATCCCTGTGGGTGCCACTAGGGAAAACTTTCCAGCACTGATGCACAAGGCACACACCCCTAATTTAATAGACATATGCACCACATCTCAAAGAACAACAGCTACAAGAAGGTGAGTAACTGTTTATTCCCGTTTACATTATCCTTAAAATTTTGCCCTTCGATATAATGTTCAATAATACAGTGCCATTTTCTCCACTTTTTAGCTATTAAAAGAAGCTACTGAGTCCAGACACAAATGTGAGCAGATGAAGCAGCAGGAAGCCCAACTAAAACAGCAGGTAACTTAATAAAAATTGTAAATGTACTGTTCAATACAGATGCTCCACAATGAAAATATCAAGAGATCCTTATGGTTTTGACTCAAACCTGACATTTTGAGGAAGTACAAAAAATTGCAAATTTAAACTTTCATTAATGGAAATATTGAATTTTTATGGAAACTTAAATTGGTAGCAATTGTCTGTTCAATGAACACTTCTCGCTATATGTACATTGGAGATACTGTTTTTTTAAAATAAGGTTTTCTTTAAATTGCTATTTGGGGCTCCTAGTTCCCTCCACATTACTGGAAAGTGTAGATGCTGAACTGCTAAGATTGTTTCATTAATTTAAAAGAACACTGCATCCATTGTGCTAAGACTAGACTTTCAGATATTCTAAGGACCTGTCCTGTCTGTGGCTTCCACCCCGCTGGTTATTTCACAACACCTCTTTTTTTTTTTTTTCCCCCTGTGGGTGATTTTTCCCTCCCTCCTCCCAGTGACCGCTCACCTGTTAAGAAATGCTGATCTGGATGAATTCCTGATTGACCCTTCTGCCAAATTGGAGAGGGAAAGTGTTTTGTGTGTTCAGTCCCTGTGCTGAAATGATATGATCATGCCTCTACCAACCTAAAATTTGCAAAATATGCCCCAGCTGTGATAAGATTTGACTGCAAGAGAACTGAGAGGGAGTTCTATTTGCTGCTTTGAAGTTTTTTCAGGTTACGTGGGAAGCTGCTAAAAATGGCTGTGGGACTCCTAATTTGCTTATTCCGATAACAGCAGATTCAAAATCTGTCCTCTGGATAGAATGTTGTATTTACTAGAAATTCCACGAATGAGGCTACTTCATTGTCCTTACCAAATAATGGTTAGTTCCCTTGCCCAGTTTGTCTTTTATAAGATGTGTAAACAAGGATATTAAAAGGCTTGTTTATTCCCTATCCGATCTCACTTCCTTGGAGTTTCTACTTATAGTGAAAATTTGTTAGGATAACTTAAGCCCCAAACAAGTCCCCACTTCGATTCATGTTCGTAGGATCAGAACCTTCATTGTTTCTTAGCCATATCTTTAGTAACAAGACTATGTGGTTGAGAGCCTCGGAGGAGGATGTCACTTCAAATCCAATCTCACTGTTACACATGTAGAATTTGCAGTTTGTTACTAAATCTCACACCTATGATTACTTCAACTTTTATTATTCGTCTGATCCTAATTTGCTTTGGTGTTTTAATCCTTCCCTTGTTCAATATTTTGTATCTTAATTAGTTTTTAAATTACATATTTACACCTAAACTTGTGCTTAATTTTTCAAATTTTAGCTGTTACCTTTATTTGTACATAGTTAGAAATGCATCTCTTTCAAACTTCCATTTAACTGAGATAACAACCATGTCTTAATGCCTAACTTTTGTTAGAATATATTCTGTTGCTTTATAAAGATAACCCTAGCTCAGCATCCATGCACAATTTGAGTAACCATCTATTTTTATAGTCATGTATACATGCTTTAGGTGAAAATTTACCTGATAGATTAGAGGGGGAACGTAAATATTGTTCTCTTACCTTTGTTGAATTACTACTAGCTGAAATTTCTGAAGTACCTTAATAAAGATTGCTCGTGTGATAATATCGCTACAGTTTAAAGATTAAATATTTCCAATTATTTTTTTCCCAAAGCTTTCTCTTTACATGGATAAGTTTGAAGAATTCCAGACCACCATGGCAAAGAGCAATGAACTTTTTACAACCTTCAGACAAGAAATGGAAAAGGTACTTTTATATAATTGTTAGAATTTAATGAAAAATATTAGGGGAAAAAAAATTTGGCTCCTTATTAGGCCTTAAAATCCCTGAAGAGGATATAGACTTGAATGCAATTTTAAAAGTAGTTGTAGCTGGAAAAACTGTAAAATGGCACGTTAGAACTAGTTATCTCCCTTTGATTCCAGTCTGATTACTGAGAGAGAAAAAAATCAGCATAGCTGTGGAAGAACATGATGCAATCCATTCTTCTGAAAACTTGCATAACTGCATGCCAAGTTCTGATTCCAAAAGCTAATATTAAAAGCAGAAAACAGCTTTTTAAAAAAAAATTGTCATATGCAATACTTTAGTTACGAACTACTTTTGTTTGTAAATGGAGAAGTTGATTGTAGACGCTTTTGGGGGAGGATGGAAATATCTTTATAATCACCATAATCTTAAAAGTAATATTTTTAAATGTTTAAGATTTTAATAATTTTTCATAGGACTGACATGAAACCCTTTCCTGTACATTTATTTTATAAGATTACTTTGAAAACTACAGTTCGAGCAACTTACTAAAACATTTTAATATGTGGTTACCTCTATTTTGATCCTAGTCATAAAACTAGCTTTACTATATTTTTAGATGACCAAGAAGATAAAAAAACTGGAAAAAGAAACAATAGTGTGGCGTACAAAATGGGAAAACAACAACAAAGCTCTTTTGCAAATGGCTGAAGAGGTGGGTAACAATCTTCATAGTTTAAGGAACTGTGTAGTAACATTCAAGCAGGGCTTGCCTCTACATGGCCCTTCATTTCTAGATAGCTGGAGATTGTCAAGAAATGCTCTGTAGCTGTTCAAACTATACAACTAATTTTTGTTTTTTAATTACTAACAGTTTGTGCTGCTTCTTTAAATAACTTTTCCCAGGTAAATTTACCATCCTTTTCAAGGCACAAAATGAATTTTGTTTTTTGTAATTGCTATCCATGACATTTGATCTTCATATGTCTAGTCAGTCAAAAGCATAGCATAGGAATTGCTGTCCCTAACCTATTGCTTACTAGGTAGGATCTTACGGCAAAATGGTACAAACTATTTATGTCTATTAAATGCTGGGACAGGTGCTAGATTGAGAAGCCTGCAGAATCCTGGGAGTTGTAAAACTCACTTAGCTACAACTAGGGGTCAGTGTAGTTCTGCCATGTCTGTTAGTATTCTTTCTGTTCCATTTCTGCCATGAAATCTGGTATATATGTTTGTGTACAAACTGCTTGAAATCAGAAATATTTGGTACCCATTCACTAAAGTTGGCTGAGTTCCATAAGTAATATCCCCATAACTGTTGTCTTGAACAGTAACAAGCTGTTTGGTTTGTGTGATTTAGTCTCAGTGAGTTCCTAGTGGGCTCTTGTTCACATTAGAAAACACTTGTTCACAGATGGCAGTATGTAGTACCCTGTGTTGCATCTCAGCAGACTGGCCTGTCAACCCCTTATATGTGGTCACCCTTTGGTTTAGAACATTGGAGGCAGCCTGAGAATTTGCACCAACGCTATATATGCTGTGCCTTTTTGAGGGATTAAAGGGACAACTTTAATCTCTCTGCCTGTCAAAGTAGTGCCTTTTTAAAAGAAATAAATATTCCGACCCCCCCCCGATCACTTTATTGGGTTAGTCTCTGTTTATTTTTATCCCTTACAGAAAACAGTTAGAGACAAAGAATACAAAGGCTTTCAAATAAAACTGGAGCGTTTGGAGAAGCTGTGCAGGGCTCTTCAGACGGAGAGGAATGAGCTGAATGAGAAGGTGGAAGTCCTTAAGGAACAGGTTTCTGTAAAAGAAGCAGATGTGGATCTAGCAGTGCAGGTGTTGCAGTCATGCACTCTCAATTCCCATGAGGAGCTGGGAACTTCCACTGACACAGAACCAGGAATCCAATCAGATGCTGAATCAAATGCAGCAAATGAAGGAAATGGCTCTGAAAAGACTGTCTCCACCAGTCCTGTTCCTGTTGACTAAAATGAAGTGTAAACACTGTATTGAGAGATATATTTTGTGTATAACTTTCTCTGTTGGTGGTAACTATTGGTTTTGTGGTGAAAATTTTCTTACTTTTTCTACCATATATGTATTTTCTTAGAACTACTGGACTTATGTGGTACAGGAAGCTGCATAGCAGCTTTGAATAGTGTAATCTGTACATTTTCCACAACTGTGTTGCACATCTGCCTCATTTTAAAAAAATATTTTTCCATAAAGAATGCATGTGCATTTCCTCTCCCCTAAACACAAATCTCACCATATCAGTTAAGACTTGTGTAAAGATTTAACATTTGATGGGGAAAAGTGACAGGAGTGTCACTTCATTGGTTTGAAAATAACATTTTGCTTCTGTTAACTGAAGTAAGGTTTGGTATACTAATGTAATTACCAAACTCTTCAGTCAATTCTCTACATCCATTCATCTAATGGCCAGTAGAAACTTCAACTATCTCACCTGATTATATATGAAAATAAGGGTCCAGAATATGATCAAGAATATTTTACAGGGTTTTAGTGTAGTTGTGGTATGACAAAAACAGCTTTCAAATATGCATACTTTAATTTTCAGCTGGTAAAACAGGGTGTACAACTTTCTTGCAAACTTCTCAGGGTTGTGCTCTAAGGTTAACTCACAGACAGACTATATTTGCCCTCCCTGTGAATGTGTTAAATTTAACTTGCAAAGAAAGCATACAGGAATGAGTGTTTATGGAGTGAAGTTATCTGTAATGGAATATACACAACTGCAGAAGTGTTAGTCATGTTATGTCCCTTAACATGAAGCCTCAGCACTGCAAAGAATTCATAAAATGATTATTTCTGATTAGAGAAGTTGCATTAAATAATATTTTCAAACGAGTTCTTATAGATTTGTTGATACTGTAGATGCTTACTGCATGCAGTGCTTAAGACACCAATTTTTGGTTTGGATGTTCTTTACTTAGCACTGTATGCAATATATTTAAGGATCTGTAAAGAACACAGTTAATATTTGATCATGTGGATTCAAATATATTCCCAAAGTAAAACATTTAACTTGTCACGCACCTAACCTGAAAAGACACTGATCAGTAGACAGAGTGCCTTCCTGGTACCTACTGCTTGCCTGGTAAAATTGGTAATTCAGAGGTTTCATGTTAAACTAATATGCCATAAATAAGAAAAAATTACATTTAAAAAAATGTAATGGACTGCAGTTGTGAGCACTACAGTGTTTCACTTTGAAAACTTGGATATCAAATTTTTAAGGGAACTGTTCGCTGGGACCAACATTTATTTTTAGCAAGGCAGGTAGTGTAGGCAGGTCATGTGCTAAGTAACAAGCTACTGTTAACTTTAGCCCACATATTTCGCTTTCTAGTTTCAGTTGTTATCACTTTTATTTTAAGAGATACAAACGTGTAGCTTTTTCTGGTACTTAATGTTCTTTGCACTTAACTTCAGTGGGGGATTTCTGAACCAAGCACATAACTTTCAATGAGCTTCCCTCCCCGTCCCCTTTGTTCTTTTTGGCAGTTCAGTGGCTAAATTACTTGAATGTTCAGGCTGCACTGAGCTCTTGATCCCTTCCCTGATGTAATGGTGTACATTGAAATAATGTAGATGTCTTATAAAGAGAATAAGGTTGTATAAAGCCTGATAAATGTGTTTTAGCTCATACCACTGAACAAAACTGTATCAAACTGACATTTCTTAAATTGTGTAGCAAATGAGTGACATAAATTGGGAACTGGCCAGTTTTTTCTCTTCAATTTGCACAGTCTGTTTTGTATTTGTGGTCCATGCATGGTGAGTAATGAGAAGGTAGAGGTGAGCAGTCAGAGAGGTTGGACTCAGCTTTGAAACACTAATCACGTTAACCGCATGGCAACAAAAATACTGGAAAGAAGAAACATCCTTCCAAAGTTGCTTCATCAAATGATTTGTCTGACTTTGAGTGTTGTCATGGAATCAAAAAACTAACAGAAGTAAGTTTTTAAATTTCTGCCAAAACTGGTCTTCAGCTAATAAATTAAGTGAGCGTGAAATCGTTTTCCTGAGGGCAAGTGAAGATCTTAATGTATCAATTACAGCACAACATACCCTTGGCAAAAGGTACACATTTTGCAAGTGAAGTGGAAAGTGCAGTTTTCTCTTTTTAAAATGTATTATTTGTTCTCCTGTATCTATAACCACATTTCTTTTTATAATGTGTGTTCTGTGTGTAGTCAGGAGTGAACTTTGGTCCCTGCCGCAAGGGCTGTAAAGATATGAGAGACAAATGGAAGGGCAGTGCAGATGATACGTAGTTACTGGCTTGCATGTGTAAATGAAGCAGAATGCCTCCAGTAAAGGGTTTTAAGGAATCTGGGACTTTCTTCCTGTCTCTGTGTGACCCTGAAGAGGTCCCACATCACACCAACCTTCCCTCTAGCAAAGGTGGGCTGCACGTGGCTTCCTGAAAGCAGTTAATGTCATTCCATGCACTGACCAAAGGGGTGTTGCTATAAAGAGTGCAAGGGATAAGCCCAGCACTCTCACTGATCTGCCATACAGCAGGCTGTTGCACTGCCACTGTTCAGCCAAACTGGTTCCAGTAGGGTTTTTATGGAAACTTGTATTGTGTATCTTCCACTACCACAACTGTTTAATCTGGGCTGTAAATTTATGTAGCCTCTGACGTGTACACCTAATTGTTAGTTGGGCCCATGATTAGGGTGCAAAAAAATAAAAGCTAAATTGTGTGATGCAAGACCCAAATACGTGTAGTAGTGTACACAACTATGTTAGGGCTGTATCTCTCAAATCTGTTTTGTCCTTCCTTTATTCCACTTACACCTGGTTATATTACAGTTTAATTCTCAGGTGTTGCAGAAAATCTACCTCTTCAGACTGTAGATGGAAATAACTGTGAAAAAAGTGATGCAGAAATCTAGTTTGTGCTAAACACACTGCTTTATTTTTACAACCATGTCTGCTTTCATGAGAAAAAAAATTGAGAAATGAACAGGCAGTCTTGTTTTGCTTTTCAAAAACATTTTGTAGGGATTTTTCACTAATGTGAATCTGAAATTTTATCTACTCGATTCTGTATAGATTAAGTAAATATGTATGCTTAATATATCAGACTCTGTGTTTTTCTTTTATTCTTGGAACATATTCATTCCTAACTTGGGCTGTCTGGCATTCTTGCTACACTTGTTAGGAGCTTCAGGAGAGAATTTAGAGGTGTGAAGTTTGAAACTACTAAAGGTATATCTATGCTACAGTGGCACAAACAGCACTGTAGCTATGCTGTTGTAACATAAATTCTTCCTACATTGACGGAACAGGTGTTTCCACTGATGCAGATAATCCACTTCTCTGAGAGGCAGTAGCTGCATTTACAGTTGGAGGTTAGGTTGACCTAACTCTGTCAAACAGGGAGCTAAATTTTTCACAGCCCTGAGTGATGTATCTAGGTCGACCTATGTTTTAGGTGTAGACCAGTCCTAAATGTATTCAGGTTAAATGGCAACTGCTAATTTCAAACAGCAGTCTTGAAGTTTGAGCTTTTTAAAGCACAGAATTGCTGTTTCTTTGATGGAAATCTTAGTTATGTTCAACACTGAGCACAAATGGGCTGAGTTTCTAATAAATTAGAGGCTTGGAATGTGAAGTGGAGAACTTTTGAGGTTTTGAATCTCTTCACTACAAACATCAGTTACCTTTTTCATTACTTCGCTAAATTGCATTATTTTTAATAGTCATAGTTATATGCTACTCTATTGCTTGTGGGAGTGGGTTGGCGTGATTGTGTGTCTTGTCACCTTGTGCCAGCTAAAAGAAAACAGGATTTTAGGCCCCCCAGATTGGGTGGTGTTTTTAACAGTTTGTTTTCATAACAAGCTATGCAAACTTAATCAACCACTACATAGAGGAATGTTCCTGCACAATAAGACTATTACATTGTAATAGCACCCAAAGTGTCCATAATGCTTTCCAGACGCAGTAGTGTGCAGTGTCCAACTGAATGGTGTAATAAAATGTGTAAGTCTTGCTCAGTGATTTTCCTGGAGCAAGAAGCTGCTTGGATACTGTTCTAGTGTGAATAAGACTGCTAACTCTTGAGGATCCAAGGAAGTGTATCTTCAAAATTCCCAACCTCTCTACACTCAGGAAGTCTCATGCTAGGCTACTGGGGTCTCTATGGAAAGGCTTGCAAAGGGACCAGGTAATACTTTTCAGATATGTCTACATTTGGGTGAAACTTGTAAAAGATACAGAAGTGTTAGTAAAAAGAAAAGGAGTACTTGTGGCACCTTAGAGACTAACCAATTTATTTGAGCATAAGCTTTCGTGAGCTACAGCTCACTTCATCGGATGCATACTGTGGAAAATACAGAAGATGTTCTTACACATACAAACCATGAAAAAATGGGTGTTTACCATTACAAAAGGTTTTCTCCCCCCACCCCACTCTCCTGCTGGTAATAGCTTATCTAAAGTGATCACGGCTGTTACTCTGAGAAGTGTTAGTGAAGTTCTGAAACAATTTGATTCAATCCTGTCACCTGGTATCAAAAATGCTCTCTTGATCAGACAAGCAGTACTCAGGCACTCTCACACAACAACAAAATAGTGTGAATCAAGTCAATACCTGTTTCCCTAGGATGCAAAATGGATTAAGGAATAATATAGCTTTAAAATTAAACTCCGCTATTTTATAAATTAACTGCTACCTTAAAATTCTGTTTTGTTGGTCCCTGCATCTTCAGAAATATTTCAGTGTAAATCCAGAGCTTTATGGGTGAGGTATAGTAATAGGATAGAAGGTCTTATGTGTTTAAGGTGCTGGTTCAAATCTAGTCCATGTTGGTGATCAAAGTTGCTACTCCTTTCTTGTAAAGGAGTTAAAAGCTGAACATTGATTGGATGTGGAAAGAACTCAGCTTAGTTGTCATTACCAGGTGAGGGCTGCAGCATGTTGATGAGGCAATTTAGAAGGGAGGCTTATGCTACTGTTGCTGAACTGGTACATATGCCATGTTTCAACTGAGGACTTTATCAGGGATCAGTTTAGAGCACTGAATTCTTTGAGTTTGTAAAGTATTACATATATGTATTGGGTTTTTACAAAGTTAAATTGCTAGATCTGGCATTTAAGGGAGGAAATTCTGTAAATGAAAGCTGGTTTTTTGAGTAGTGTCCCTATGGGTGCTCTACTCTAGGTATGCTAGCACCCCCTGTGCCTTTGATCAGAGATTACTTATAGTAGTGTCTGTTCGGCCCACACATGCTAATTAGCCTCATGTCCCGTTCTATTGCTATACAGCATTGGGCGGGCAACGGTCCTCTGTTCCTTCTCAACTGCCTCGGCCTGAGGCAGAGCTCTGGTAGTTGTCCCTGTTGAGATTACTTCAACTGTGTCCTGGTTTCTTATTGTAGTAGGTAGTTGTAAGTGTAAATAGTAAGTAGTAGTAACTTTAGCTTCCTAGTTTTAAAATAAATATATTTAAATCATTAGATATTAGTATATAGCATTCACTGGGAGTTTATGCCCAGTTCTTCTGGTTTCAAACGTCATCTGTCATGCCAGAAGGAAATCCCAGTAAGCGACAGGCAGTCCTGGTCCATCCCTTACTTTTGGGAATCTCACTTCTGGGTAATATGCAACTTCTGTCTGGCACTGAAATCTAGAGCTAGAAAAAAACAGGGTGATCAAACTTCATCTCCTAATGAACGGAGATCTCCCTACACCCAGCTTCTGACACAGGCAAAGGGACCCTCTGTATGCTGGTCTCTGCTGCCTCCACTGTATCTGAGCTGCACTTCTCCACCTAAGAGGAAGACTCGACTCCTCTCATCAGTCCTCCAAAAGACTGTGCCCCATGCTCACAAGGCAGGAAATCTACCTCAAAAAAGCCAAGGTTGTCAGTGTTTTCAGCCACTTCAGCACCATCCACTCTCCAATCAGGTACCCGCTGAGAGTACTGCTAGACCGAAAGATTGCAAAGTCTTGGACTTGAAGAAATCATTGGTATCAATAGCAGACTGAGATAGCAAGAAGAGCTCATCCTTTCCTTCCTCGGTACCAAAGAAGCCCACTCTGGGTGTGACTGTACTTCCCTTGGAGCAGATGAGACTCTGGTACCTTCAGTGCCCTCAGCCACTATTACCTTGGTGCAGACCATGGACTCAGTACTGACAGCATGCTCAGAATCATGGGAGTTTCATTTTCCCTGGGACCTGGCTGTACCTGTGACAGCTGATTCACTGCTGCTCGGCTCTGACATATTTTCAGTACCAAGGACATTGAGATTGCCAGAAGTTCACCTGGTACCAAGAAGTTTCACCTCAAATTTCTCCAGGCCTGCCACCATTCCATAGTGAGTTTGAGTAAAGGGATTCTGATGAAGAATTTGCTTCAGTTTCCCAATTATTGATCCAGGGCTCTCCTCACCCCTATAGAGGCCCCTTTCTAGAAGTCTCTGAGTCTGACCACTTGTGACACAAAGTTGCAACCACCATCTTGCTGGTATGAGCACCTATGTGTGCCCCCTCCTATGCCTCATTCATCACTTCCTTGGCTATACTGGGACCCTTTGGCAGCTTATCACCAGCTATTTTCTAGGGCTTTGAGCATCACCCGTTGCAGAGATAAGCAATGATGGTTGCCTGCTATCTCTAGGAGACTGATCCTCAAGAAGAAACCTTGGAGCTGGAAGCTAGAGCCAATGGTCTCTCCTCTAGCCAACATCTCTTCTTTATCTCCAGATGAAGTTGTGCCGCCTCCTCCATCCTTGGCGGGTGATTTTTAAGCAGTTTAAGGATCTGGCCAAGAGAGTTGCTGAGTCCTTGCAGATCTCTCCCGAAGAACCTCATCGTAAGCTACTTGATATCCTTCGTTCACCCTCAGCTGCCTGCATAGCTTTGCTGGTCAATGAGGCCATTCTGGACCAAGTGAAGATCGTCAGCTACTCCAGCTACCATTCCACCTACATGCAAGAGAGTGAATAAGAAATATGTTCTAGCAAAAGACTGTTTTTATTTTCTCATCCCTTTCCTAATTCTTTGGTTGAAACAATTAATGAAGGTGGAAGGCAGTACCACGCTAAATCCACGCCCCATGAAAAAGATGGTAAGTGAAAATCTTACCAGCCTCCTTACAATTTAGAATTGCCAACAGGCATTTATGGCAAAATATAATCATGTAACTTGCACAAAACTGAACTCTCTCTTTGACCACCTACCGAAGGAGCACAGCGATCAATTCCAGGCGATTATTGTGGAGGGCCAGATACTTGCCAGAACATCTACAAGCCTCCCTCAACGCTGCTGATAGTGCTGCTTGTTCAATCTCTACAGCAGTAGTTATGAGAAGGGCTTTCTGGCTCCAAGTCTCCAGATTTCCAACAACGGTCCAGAATATGATGGAACACCTTTCTTTTGATGGGTCTAAACTGTTTGCCGACAGCATAGATGAATCTCTGTGCACGTTAAATGACTCTAGGGCTACTTTTCATTCTGTTGGGATTTATACACAAGGGAATGTTTAGCAAGTCCCAGGTGGCTCAGAGATCCTGTCCTGCCCAATTCCTGACCTCCCAGAGGCTATGTGAACCATATCAAAAGAGAGAAATTCCAGAGAAGGAAACAGTCAACCTCGCACCCTTCCACCTCCAAGGAGCAATTTTGATGGGGTAGTCAACAGTCTGAATTACCATCCTCATCCTTACCAGCTGCACCAATTCACCTGCCTCCCTTCAGTGACTGCCTTTACCACTTCAGGTGGGCTTGGGAGTCTATCTCCACAGACAAATGGGTTTTGGAGATAATCTCCAAAGGGAACACCATCCATTTTACTTCTCTTCTGCCATCCACCCTCCTTCCTCTTCAGAGAGCTTGCTTCATCAAGAAATAGTCTCTCTCCTACACTTGGTGCTATAGAACCAGTTCCCATGCAGTACAGAGGAAAGGGGTTTTAGTCCAGCTATTTCCTGGCACCAAAAAAGAATGGCAGTGGGAGACCCATCCTAGATTTGAGGCTACTCAACATTTATGTGAAGGCACCCACATTCAAAATGGTGACACTTGCAGTGATAATTCCCTCATGAGATTGGTTCTCAGCCCTCAACCTTCAGGATGCATATTTTAAAAAGTCATGTCAGTGGTAGCAGCCCAACTCAGTAAGAAGGGTGTTTTTAGTGTTCCCTTACTGGACGATTGGCTGCTGAAAGGTCCCTCCCTGGAACTCACATCATGGGCAGCTTCCAAAGCCATAAATCTCTTCCTCAGCTCGGGTCTACAATTAAACATTCAAAAACCCACTTTGACCCCTGTGCAAAACTTAGAATTCATAGCTCATTTCGATTCAGTAACAGCAAGAGCTTACCTTCCTCTGCACAAGTTTGTGGCCCTTTCCAACACAGCCAGTACAATGCAGCTCAGCCCCCAAACTCCAGTTATTGGGGCACATGGCAGCCAGTACTTTTGTCATAGACCAGACAAGACTTTGAATGCGCTGCTTTCAAGGGTGGCTCAGGACTGGTTATTCACCAAACAGACACAGCTTAAATATGCTTTTTTCCATACCGACCTGCATAAAACAATCCCTCAGTAGCTGGAAAGACCATCACAACGTGTGTGCAGGAGTCCCATTTGCATGTCCTTCCCCAACAGTTGTCACAATGAGATGCCTCCCTGCTAGGGTGGGCAGCACATCTGGAAACTCATGGCCCAGGGCAAGTGGACATCGCAAGAGACCGCACTACACATTAACTTGCTGGAACTCAGAGCAGTCAGATACTCGTGTCTCCAGTTTCTATCATTAATCAGGGGCAAGCACATAAAGGTCATGATGGACAACATATCATGCATGTATTATATCCACCAGCAAGGAGAAGCAAGATTCCCCTTCACTGTGCGCTGAGACAGACGAGCTTTGGAATTGGTGCATACGCAATCAGGCTGCTGTGATGACTATCTTCCAGGAGTTCAGAATGTGACCGTGGATACAGTCAGAAGGCACTTCTTCAAAGACCACGCGTGGGGAAACAGATTCCAGCATATTACATCACATATTCCAGCACTCGGGCACCCCCCAGATCGACTTGTTTTCCATAGTGATATACAAGAAGTTTGCCCAGTTTTGCTCTAGAGGGGGACTGGGTCACTGATCCCTGGGGATGCCTTTCACCTGCGTTGGTTTTCGGATCTACTGGATGCATTCCCCACCGACTCTAATAGCCAAATATAGTCTAATAGCCAAAGTTCAGTTCAAAATAAAAAAGGACAAAGCCAGTCATCCTAATAGTTCTGACCTGACCCAGACAAATGCAGTTTCTTTACCTAATACAGTTGGTCATTTGCTCACCAATCTCTCTCCCCATTACACCTCCTCACTTCTCAGCAAGGCAGGAGGATCCTTCACCCCAATCTCTCAGTACTTTGTTTCAATGCATGGTTGGTGGATGGTTCACAGGACTAAAGATAACCAGCTCAGAGAAGGTAAAGAGCATACTGTTTTACTCACTACACATACTCTCAGATGGACAAGATTTGTCTGTTGGTGTGACCTCAGACATATTCTACTGATGACCTCATTGCTGCCAGATATACTGGACTATATCCTAACACTGTAAAGTTCAGGGCTATTGCTGAGCTCCATTACAGTCCACCTGGCAGTCATCATGGCTTTCCATTCTCCACAAGAGGATTATTCCATTTTTGTCCACCCAAAGGATAGTGAAGTTTCTCAGGGCATTTGGAAATGTCTATCCACCAGTCAAGCATCGTCGTCCTGTTTGGGACCTCAATCTGGTTCCTAAATGCCTGACAAGACCACCATTGGAACCAGTGGCTACCTGCTCACTGCTCCATTTATCAATGAAAACAAAAGTCCTGATAGCTGTTATGTTGGCAAGATGGGTTGGGGAAATGGTGGCCCTTATGGCATTCCCCCCTTTCACAGTATTTTTAAAGGACAAGGTAATGTTGTGACTCCATCACAAATTTGTACCTAAAACTTCTTCTGGGTTTTGTATTAGCCAACCCATTCACTTGCCAGTCTTCCACACTGAATTTCACCTAGATACTCAAGAGGCACTGTTGCACACCCTTGTCAGGAGAGTCCTGGTCTTCTATCTGGATAGGACTAAACCCTTCAGAAAGATCCCCAAAGCGTTTCTCTTGCTCGCAGATAGATCAATAGGATCTGCAATCTCTAATCAAAGACTTTCCAAGTGGATATCGGAGTACATTAATTCTTGCTACGACTCTTGTAATATTCAAGCAGCTTCAGACATACATACTCTCTACAAGGTCCATTTCCACCTCTATGGTATTTCTCAAAAACATGCCCATTATTGAAATACGTAAGGCTGCTACTTGAGCTTCTGTACATGCATTCGTTGAACACTATGCAATAGCTCACGACTGTGCTTCCAATATTGTGTTCCGCGTGGCTGTACTTTCTTTCATACTGGACTCTACTCTGAAGCCCCTTCCACCTTAGAGGGTACTGCTCGATAGTTGCCTAGAGTGGAGCACCCATAGGGACACTACTTAGAAGAAATAATTACTCACCCTGTGCAGTAACTGTGGTTCTTTGAGATGTATGTCCCTCTGGGTGCTCCTGTTATATCAATAAAATAAAAACCAGCAGGATCTTATTAAAGGGGAAGAGGCAAAATGTCACATTCATTGTGAATAGAGAAAGAATCATAGTAAGCAGTTAGTTATAGCTATAACATTCCATTCAATTTCATATTTATTCACACATTCATTCATATTCACACACAGAGGTTCTGCAAGGTTATCATAGTTACCAGCCTTAGAGTTGCTCATGCCAAGCCACTGGCCAAGTGGCCTGGATACAAGGAGGGAGCAGGGCCTTGTCAGGTGCTCATCTGATGCTCCTGGAAGTTGGTTTGCAGAATCAGACCCCAAAGTTCTCACTTTCTAGAGCCCATTTTTATAGGAATTTATTCCTATGCCAGTCTATATGGGAATTGCTTCATCATGCTGTTAATGAATCAGTCAGCAGATGGCACATTCCTGACGGCTCCGTGCTGCTAGATGTTATCTTGTTCTTCGGTTCTCCCATCCTTGAGGCTGTTGGGTGGATTCCAGTCTGCCCTCCAGGGGTCCTCTGGTTGTTTCCACTTGATGCCTTCTTCAACCCTGGATTCTTAGGCTGGCACCTTCCTGGTCATTCATTTATTATCCACACCAAGCATCCATCCACATACATCCTCTATCTATTTTAATCACAATTGTTAACAAATTGAGATAAATACAACAAAAGGGCGGGGAGTCTCTCTGCTGTTTGTTGTTGCAAAGTATCACTTTGAGTCTCTCTGTGAGTAGTTGTTACAAAGTATTGCTTTGAGAACAGACTCTGTCTTAGGATGTGCTAACACAATTAGCAGCTTGCAAGTTTCACACAGAGGGAGAGAAATAGTAAAAACAAGAGACCAAAAACCAAGAGACCTCTTAATTAGTAATACCCTGGAACTTAAACTATGGGGAGTCAAACTCATTTGTGACTTTATTACAGAACTTCTTTAATATGATCGAACACTCCACTACCCACCTTCCTTCCCCTCTGTTTGGTGTTCTCTGCTATGGGGCTTCACAATAGACAAGGAACTGAGTGTGGTTCACCCATGCAGTTCTACATAACAGCATGGGGCATGGGGCTGACTAGCACGCGTGGGGGGCCGAATGGATGCTGCTATGAGAAATCTCCGATCAAAGACACGGGGCGATAACACACCTAGAGTTTAGGCCACATAGGGCTACATATCTCGAAGAACCACAGTTACTGCACAAGATGAATAACCATTTGATATGTGAACTGGCACATTGCAAACCTTGTGAGTTATACCTTAAGACTTTTTAAGATTTTTGTGGGTTTTTTGCCTAATGTAAATGTGTGGATCTTGGTTAACATTGCCAAAACCACCTTAAGATTTGGAATGTCTTGACTTCAGAGTACTTGATCTCTCATAGCATTCAGAAGATTCTTCACATACTTTCCTCTTTTGAAAAAGTTAGTAGAAAAATTAATAGAGGTTCATGGGATTTCTCAGCAGCTATAAGTCTGTGCTTCTGGAAACCCCTCTTTCTTGTAGGCCTGGAATGTCAAGAAACTGCCCTTTCCACAGCCAGAGCAAGGTGAGAGAGGATTCAAATGTTAGACCTCTACTAGTTGAATGTCTGTATGAAACATGCAGTCCCTGAGTAGGATTCAGGGACAGCAGAGAGGTAGGAAATCCAGCACTGTCCCTTCTTCCAGCAGCTGGGGTGGGAGGTTGGCTTCTTATCTGGACTTTGCCCTTGGACATGTTTTTTCAGTCTTTGGCTAAATAGTCCTCTAGCTTTAGGTATTTCTACATTTTATTGTGAGGGACAGATGGTGTAGGCGTGGTTTGACATAAGTAACTTGCCTCATTTCTTAGTGGGCGTAATTGGAAAAGTGAATGGAAGGTTAAGTTGTAAATAGGGACTGGACAAACGGTATTCTGGAGTCAGGATGTCTGTGCTAGATAAGATAAGCAGCAACACCTTGATGGTAGGGACTATGGACAAGATAAACCTGGAATGTAAAGATCAGGTTCCACTGAACAGCACATAGACAAAGCATACTATACAGGTATTGATTCCTGCAAAGCAAGCCAAGCCAAAAAATGTGTGTTGTAATGTATAGCAAATGCAATGTAATGTGTAAATGTATATAAAGGAAGAGGTTGTCTGTGTAACTTTGGATGTGTGGTATGCCTTATACTCACCCCCTGTGCTTGAGTCTGATCAACAGTGTAGCTTTGCTTGTATGCCAAATAAAAGAACCTGCGTGATGAAATCTAGAGTCAAACTGAAGTGTTTTGGATCCCAGAGAACTGGAAGAAGTGTTCTCTCAGAACTGGACAAAGTGTTCTGGATAAGCTGAATGGAAAAGGTCTTGGAGGGAACTCCAACAGCTGGGATACATTAGGAAGAATAGTACTGATAGATTTTTTTTTTTTTTTTTTTTTTTTTTTTTTGGAGTGGGGGAGAGGATGAGACTGACACAATATAGGGAAAGGAGATAAGGGAGACGACAAAGCAAAGGAAAAGATGCCTAAAGGCAACATATATTATGATCCACACAGGAAAGAGGGGAATGAAGCCAAGGCAGGAAAAGCTATGATACAATTCACTTGCATCACTCTAGATTTTCATCAGTTACAATGTTTCAATTGAAATACAGTGCACAACTTCTTATTCCTTTACATTTTCAGGGGGCTTGATCGCCTAGATTCTTGGCTAGTGACTTAATCCTTGGGTTTAAGCATCAGGTAAATTTTTAAGCTTTGATCCTAACAATTCACAAAAAGGAGGCTAAACTGCCAAGGCAATGCTGAGAGACACAAGTGGGGAGGCATGTACAGTCACTGCCTTCTCTCCTTGTAAATTACTGACCATTGTTCCTGAAGCATCCAATTAACATAATTAGGCAGTGTGGCTGGTCATGAGCTGTATGCAGTGGTGGTGTAGCCATGTTGGTCCCAGGATATTAGGGAGACAAGGTGGGGAAGGTAATATATTGGACCAAATGCTGTTGGTGAGAGAGAGAAGCTTTTGCGCTTACACAGAGCTCTCTCAATTTTCTTGAAAGGCTGGTCTGCAGGTTTTAAATATAGTTTTCAGATAGCTGCATTTTTTTTTCAATTTATTCATAATTACCTGCTGCTGTTTCTTTCAGCTTAAAAAAACAAAGTGGTGTTACATTGTCAGTTTACAGGTGTGCATTTCTGCAGCTCAAGGGATTGTACAGGCTTCCTATAAGACTTCAGTGAACATAATTCAGCCCTTAAGCTAATTATAAATTTGAACATGCAACCTTATGTGGTATCAATACCGATGTCAGGCCAATGGGGAAATCACCCCAACTCTGAAATCTGCCATTTCAAAGGCCTGCTGATTACTATTATCGTCTCTCCCCAGGAGTGTCTGAGGTTCTTCTGGAAATAGTTTAATGTAGCAGAGAGAGAGGTCCAAAAACTCTACACCCAGCTCCCTTGAAAATAAGAGGGAATGAATGGGTAGCTGTATCACTTTTTCTCTGTCTTCACCTTGGGTAGTAACCTGCAGGAGTAGCAGAATTGATTTAACCAGGTACATTTACTAACCAATGTGTAAATGCATTTTAAATTATACTGCACTAAACCACTGCTGTAATGCATATACAAACCTCTTGATTTAAATATACCTTGTTGCATGTGGTGTTTTGGACCCAATGCTATTTGTTTGACTTAAATCCTGAAAGACTAAGTTTGAATCCATTCATTTTTTACTTTTTTTAAAGAGGGATCTAAAGTTAGTGTCTGGAATTCCTACTGAGAAGCTTAAACAATAAGTGGTTGGATCTTTAAAAGTGATGAGCACCAGCAGGTCCAATAGTTTGTGTGTTGCCTTCAGTTATAACATCAACTTCATTTAAAACTAAATGCAGTACACATACAGTGGGAGGTACTGGGACTTCACGGTCCATTTAAAGATCAAACCACTTAGGCATCTGAATATGGATTTAGACATCAGAAAACCTTGGCCTTTTTTATATTATTTCACATACAAATTACATTCACACTTTGTAAAAACACAAGGATCAGCTGAGCGACCAAAGGGGAAGACACTGCACTGATATGGGTAGCCAGCCACAGTGAATCTTAGAAACTTTGGGATATGTAGGAACCCACCTCCAAGTCTGATGAGGATGCTGCTGCTCCTTAAGACCAAGATGGTGCCGTACCTGTTGGTACCAGAGAAGGCTCATACTCTGAAGAAAGGGGAACTGGGGATATAATCTGGGGCTTTCCCCTAGATGGCACCAGCCTCGCAGATACCCTGATGGCCACCTCTGGAGGTGCATGCTTGGTGCAGAGGTGAAGGTGCCGGGGGCGGTACCCCAGATACTGGTGCCAGGTGAGACTCTTGAACCACTGTTGAACCAAGAGATTTAACAACTCTCTTGCACACTCAAACAACACGGGAGTGTAAGGCACCAGGAAGATACTCTGGTACTGTGGTGCGAGGAGATGTCGATGCACATGCTTCGGGAGCTGGTCTTGACAGGCCAACACTGCCCTCCAGAGTCACCGAACTCCCGTTTAGATGTGTACCCTGGGGAGTGCTTCCTCTTAGAATGCTCTCCTGTGTCCCTAGCTGAGCTCATCCTCTTTTAATCCCTCGACAGCCCCAGAACTGGATCCACTTTCCAATGCCTCTTCTTCAGGACCAGGTACCACTGGAGGTGTGCTACTGACCAATGCTGAAGTGCTCAGATGGAGGCTGCAGGACAGACTCCAAGAGCAGATATTTTAACCTGTTTGCCTTGTCTTTTTTTGAACAAGTTTTAAAGCCCTTACAAATGCCTCACTTCTCACTCTCAAGCCTTCCCAAACACACAAGGCAGATGAGGTGAGAGTTGCTATTTGGTATGGCCTTGCCATGAGAGCAACAGGGCTTGAAACCTGGATGGTGTAGCATACCTCCATTACCAGAGCTGGTAATCCAAACTGGGTGACAGAACCTATACAGACAAAACAAAAAACTTTTTTTAAACTCTACATGGAAACTGTACACTGATAACGAGAGACTTGCAGAAGCAAGGACAGGGAGCTCCACCAATTGTCACGGGCAGCAGGAAAAAACTGAGAGGGGAGGGGATCTGAGGTGGCTCGGCCCTTTATGTCTGTGAGACAGCAGAGGGCATTCAACCCACCTTGACAGGTACTGGAAAGGGTAAAAAGTCTCAGACAACTGTGCACTGAAGTGCATAAACACCTACCATAGAATGGACA
Source organism: Eretmochelys imbricata (assembly GCF_965152235.1). Taxonomy (NCBI): domain Eukaryota; kingdom Metazoa; phylum Chordata; order Testudines; family Cheloniidae; genus Eretmochelys; species Eretmochelys imbricata. The sequence goes on from NC_135572.1 coordinate 139,194,473, forward strand.
TGTGGAATCACTCAAAGAAGTAAGGTGTTCCTGTTGTTCTGTGATAGTAAGTCCGGTAAAGAACGTAATAGTTTTGGTAGACATACTGGTAGAAGCATCACCTTTGGGTACCAAAACTTCCTCAGAGAGACAGGACCTTGCAGCATCTTCTCCAATTTTCCTGAGCACCTTGGGAATCAGAGGGTAAGCACATCACCTGTGGGGATCACTGCATAAGGAATGTGTATGGTGGGGATCTGACTTTACATCTCCCTTGGAGCAGAAACTGAGACATTTTTTGTTCTTGAGTATTGCAAGCAGGTCTATTGATGGATGACCCCAATCCTGGAAAATGCGATGGAAGACAGAATGCTTGATGACCTAAACATGGGCTGATTAAAATTATCTACCTAGGTGTATTCTGTAGACATGTGTGATGTATTGCCCTGAGAGATACTTAGTGCTGAATATACCAGTTCCATAGTCAAACTGCTTCCTTACGTAATCAAGATGATCACCCCCCCTCAGCTGTTTATATATAAAGTGACCATTGTGTTGTCAGTCAGAACTTAATTGTCAGACCGCAGATCCCTGGCAGCAATGCAACGCAGGCTCTGTGAACTGTTCTGAGCTCTAATTAATCTTTGCATAACCGTCTTTCACAGGGATGCATCCATCATTAAAGTCTTGATTGGGTGGACTGGAAGAGCTGGTTTCTTTCCATCAGTTTAGTGATGTACAAATGTCAAAGGATTAGAGGCATGTCAGCATGGTATCTGCTTGATACATATACTGACTCTAGCCAACTTTGTCTACAGTTTGTAGAGACAGTCTGGTATGCTGTTGTGACAAACACTAAGGAGACCACATGCCTGAGCAGACTTAGACAAGTGCAATAGTATGAGGATGTTTAGAAGACGAATAATGGGGGTAGACATGGCTTTGAATCTGTCTTGGAGCAGATAAGCTCTGGCTGTTAAGTCTAAGGCTGCCCCTATGAATGCTTTCCTCTGTATAGGTATTAATAGGAACTTCTCTGTTGATCTTCAAGCTGAGGGAAAGAAAAAGTTGAAGAATCTAATTAATGGACCTTTCCACTCGTTGAGATTTCCCTTGGAGCCAGTCATGTAGATAAACTTGTCTTCCAAGGTGGGCAGCAACACCTCCTAAAACTTTGATAAACACCCTTGGCCCTGGAGAGAGATGGAAGGGCAGTACCCAGAACTAATAATGATTCTGTCCAACATGAAATTTTATACTTCCTGCGTTCCGGGATACAGGGAGACGTGAAAGGTAGGCATCATGCAGGTCAAGAGTCGCAAACCAATCTTGTGGATCCAGCAACAGAATTATGCAGGCTACGGTTACCATTCTGAATTTGAAGAAGCAAACGAAGGTGCGGAGTCCCCTCAAATCCAGAAACTGGCACCATCCTTACTCGCTTTTGATTTGGTATTAGGAAATAAATGAAGTAAAACAAACCAACCCCCACACAACCCTTTCTATAGCTCCAGGAGACAGAAGGGACTTCACCTCCTGATGCAACAGGGAAAAGGGATGGGAATAGGGGGTGAGGCATAGTACAGAATACGAGAGAGTATCTGACAGACTCTAGGACCCAGCAGTCTGATATCATATTCCAGGGATGGCCAACCTGTGGCTCCAGAGCTGCAGGCAGCTCTTCAGAAGTTAATATGCGGCTCCTTGTATAGGCCCCAACTCCGGGGCTGGAGCTACAGGTGCTAACTTTTCAATGTGCTGGGGGGTGCTCGCTGCTCTGCCACAGGCCCTCCCCCTACTTCACCCCTTTCCCGAAGGCCCCCACTCCTTCCTGAGCCTGCCATGCCCTCGCTCCTCCCACCAGAGCCTCCTGCATGGCGCAGGAGGCATGGGAAAGGAGGGGGAGACGCTGATCAGCAGGGCTGCTGGGAGGCAGGGGGGAGCTGACGTGGGGGCTGCTGACGTATTACTGTGGCTCTTTGGCAATGTCCATAGGTAAATTTTGGCTCTTTCTCAGGCACAGGTAGGCCACCGGTCATATTCTATGATTCCTGGAAAAATTAAATGCCATTCCCAATAGGTGGAGAGGAAGGGTATATATCCAGCAAACTGACAACAGAGCAACTCTTGATCACCCTTTCAGAATGATGATACACGGTACATTAATGATCTGGAGGATGGTGTGGATTGGACCCTCAGCAAGTTTGCAGATGACACTAAACTGGGAGGAGAGGTAGATATGCTGGAGGGTAGGGATAGGATACAGAGGGACCTAGACAAATTGGAGGATTGGGCCAAAAGAAATCTGATGAGGTTCAACAAGGAGAAGTGCAGAGTCTTGCACTTAGGACGGAAGAATCCAATGCACTGCTACAGACTAGGGACCGAATGGCTCGACAGCAGTTCTGCAGAGAAGGACCTAGGGGTTACAGTGGACGAGAAGCTGGATATGGGTCAACAGTGTGCCCTTGCTGCCAGGAAGGCTAACAGCATTTTGGGCTGTATAAGTAAGAGCATTGCCAGCAAGTCGAGAGACGTGATCATTCCCCTCTATTCGACATTGGTGAGGCCTCATCTAGAGTACTGTGTCCAGTTTTGGGCCACACACTACAAGAAGGATTTGTAAAAATTGGAAAGAGTCCAGCGGAGGGCAACAAAAATGATTAGGGGGCTGGAACACATGAGTTATGAGGAGAGGCTGAGGGAACTGGGATTGTTTAGTCTACGGAAGAGAGGAATGAGGGGGGATTTGATAGCTGCTTTTAACTACCTGAAAGGTGGATCCAAAGAGGATGGTTATAGACTATTCTCAGTGATAGCAGATGACAGGACAAGGAGTAATGGTCTCAAGTTGCAGTGGGGGAGGTTTAGGTTGGATATTAGGAAAAACTTTTTCACTAGGAGGGTGGTGAAACACTGGAATGCGTTACCGAGGGAGGTGGTGGAATCCCCTTCCTTAGAAGTTTTTAAGGTCAGGCTTGACAAAGCCCTGGCTGGGATGATTTAGTTGGGATTGGTCCTGCTCTGGGCAGGGGGTTGGACTAGATGGCCTCCAGAGGTCCCTTCCAACTTGATATTCTATGATTCTATGATCTATACTTTGAGCTGCAGGTGTAATTCCTAGCTCATGGAGATGGAGCTAGTGTGCTAAAATAGCCTAGCCATGGCAGTGTGAGTGGTGGGACAGGCAGTCGTGAGCCGGGGCCAGAACCGGTTGTTAAATTTAGAAGCCCTTTTAGAACCGGTTGGGACAACCGGTTCTAAAAGGGCTTCTAAAAATTTAACAACCAGCCAAAAGTGGCACTTTAGGCACCGACTCTGTGGGTGCTCCAGGGCAGGAGCACCCACCAGCAGCTCCACTCCCCGCCCCTGGCCCCAGTTCACTGCTGCTCCGCCTCCGCCCCCGCCCTTGACTTATGCTCCGCCCTGCTTTGCTTCTCTGCCCCCGCAGCTTCCCGCGAATCAGCTGTTTGCACAGGAAGCCTGGGAGGGTTGAGAAGCAAGCGGTGGCTTCACGCTCAGGCTCAGGGAAGCAGAGGGGGAGTGGAGGTGAGGTGAGCTGGGGCGGGGGGGGGGGGGTCGAGGAGGGCCGCCCACGCCACACCAGGGAACCTTTTGGGGTGGGGGGGCGGGCGGTGCAGAGGAACCGCTCCCGGCCCCAGCTCGCCTCTGCCTCCCGGGGCCTGAACGCGAAGCCGCCGCCTGCTTCTCAGCCCTCCCAGGCTTCCCGCCAAACAGCTGATTCATGGGAAGCTGGGGCAGGGGTGGCGAAGCAGAGCGGGGCATTCAGGGGCGGAGGTGAGGAGAGCTGGGGCTGGGTGCAGGTGGAGAGCTGCCGGTGGGTGCTCAGCACCCACCAAATTTTCCCCGTGGGTGCTCCAGCCCCAGAGCACCCATGGAGTTAGTGCCTAAGGCGCCGCTTTTGATGTGATCAGTGGGGGGAGCGGCTGCTCCCCCCCCAGGTATGCTCCCCCACCCCTAGGAGCCAGAGGGACCTGCCGGATGCTTCCTAGGAGCTGCCCCAGGTAAGCACCCCCAGGACTCCCCACCTTGCCCCCCGGCAGGTCCCTCTGGCTCTTAGGGGTGGGATGGGCACCCACTACGGTGGCCCACGAGACCCTGGTGCCCGGTTCCAAGGCAGTCAGGGGACAGGGGAGGGGGTGGATGGGGCAGAGGTCCCAGGGCGGGCATCCTGGAGTCAGGATTCTCTCCTTAAAACAATGGCCTTTACTATGGGTCAAGAGGCAACAGCTGGAGCTGCCTGGATGGACATCTTTGATTTGAGGGAGAGTTAATAGCCAAGATTTAAAACTCCTCTGTTCTCTTGTGGGAATTTGTCCATGTCCAAAATATTTATTGTAATTTAAAGTCATATTCTACCCCTAATGCCTGATAATTTGCAATCTAGAATTGTGGGCTTACAGATGGGTAACTCAACCATCCAAATAAACTGAACCACTTAGATTGAGTCATCTGTGGCTGCTTTGTGCTCTTTCCATTAGCTACCACAGCCACTAGCAGTCCAGGTACTGGGTGCATGTATACTTTCCTCCAGTGGAAGGCAGCTGATAGCTCTTATCTGTTTTATAAGGTTGAAGTTACCATCACTGGTGTTTGCCATATATTTAGGCAAATCTCCGTATTTGTAGAAGGGAAATGCTAAATGGCCAGGCACAGAGGCAGGAAGAATATCCAAGAGCTCATGAGGTCTTTTGTACCTCCTCCAGGGTATATTGAGGGAATCAGCTACACATCTGAGGAGATCATAAAAGCTCTTGCCCACCTTGCTGCCACACTGTGCTGAAAAAGGACCAAAAGATGGGTAGTGAAATAGCAGCTGCCCATACTCAGGTCTCTGTACTGGAGGCAACTGATTCTGATTGCTAAGACAGTACCAAAGGTTTAAGACCATGCTCCCTCAGGGCTTCAGCAGTAGACAGATCAGGCTTTGGAGTCTTCTTGAATCAGGACCACTTTTAACTAGGAATTCCCAGTGGGCATTTGCCCCTGCTCTTCTCAGAGGAGAAATGCTTCTTTTACCGGAGGTTCTGAATCTTTGAAGATAGAGCCTGGGAGCTAATGGATCTGGAAGCCTGAGGCTAAGGTGAAAGTAACTGGGGGAAATCTGCCTTGTGCAGAGCAGTGGCCAGCCAACTGCGTGGAGCAGTCCTATAAAAACATTAAGGACATAGCTTCCTTCCCTTCAAAGGGAAAGGACTTGTACACGGAGTATGTATCAGGGAAAGGAGCTTCCCAAGACAAAAAGTGGTATTAAAATACCATTGTTAATCAGTATTGTTTCCTCACAGGAGTGGCCATGCCTAAAATTTATGATTTAGTATGGGATATCCCTAAGCCCTGGTACCAGCAGGCAGTTCTTGACCAATGAAAAAAAAAATTAAGGTAAACTACCAAAAACTTACCTGTGGGCAAACTATTCTGACTAAACGGTACCAGTATAGACACAAGTTTTACACAAGGACTGTAGACAGACTGTATTGAGACAGACACTAAGGAGTTCTCTTAAATGTAGGGAGGAGGAGGAACTGAATGATGGTTGGGCCCACACCTATTACTGGCCCTAGTGCACATGCAGTCCCCAACAATACTGCTTTAATAAATAAATAAAAACAAACAAAAAACACACACACGCATACCCCCCCAGGAAGGACACATTACACTCCACTGATGGGAAGTAAAATATTGGAACTATAGAACCAAAAATATTTCAGACTTCACTGTTTATTAAAATGTCTTCAAATGGAAAAATTAGTTTTTAATATCACATGGTTTTAGATTTTTACTTGATGAATGTAAGACTTTCAACCATTAGTGGGGAAAAAAATCTTTAATGTAAGAAAACATTATGGTGCATGAACACTAAGCTCACATATTACAACTTCTCAGAGGGTCAATTCCATAGCTACTGCTGCCTCTCCTGACCCTCAAGAGGCAATGTGTAACAACTATGTTTATTAATAAACAGTAAAGAAGAATATTTCATAGTATTTAGGATTAGCATTGGGCTACAAGAGGAAGATGTGAGAGTTATGGTGCATCAACTGGGTTTAACATTTGTGAGATGTTAAATACTTGGTGATTAGAGAGGCTATAAAAACAGGTTTCAGAGTAACAGCCGTGTTAGTCTGAATTCGCAAAAAGAAAAGGAGTACTTGTGGCACCTTAGAGACTAACCAATTTATTTGAGCATAAGCTTTCGTGAGCTACAGCTCACTTCATAGGATGCACTGTATGCATCCGATGAAGTGAGCTGTAGCTCACGAAAGCTTATGCTCAAATAAATTGGTTAGTCTCTAAGGTGCCACAAGTACTTCTTTTCTTTTTAGAAAAACAGAAAACTCATAGGAGGTGATTTCAATTATTCCCATAGTGACTGGACACATGTCACCTCAGGACATGACAACGAGATAAAATTTCTAGACACCATGAATGATTGCTTCTTGAAGCAGTTACATCTAGTACCTACAAGAGGTAATTCTTGATTTAGTCTTAAGTGGCACACAAGCTCTAGTCCAAGAAGTGAATGTGGCTGAACCACTTGTTAACGGTGACCATGATGTAGCTAATACCAAAGAAGCCCACCACAGGAGCATTTAACTTCAAAAAGGGGAACTACACAAAAAATGAGGAAACTAGTTAAATAGAAATTAAAAGGAACAGTCAAGAGTGAAATGCCTGCAAGCTAACTTTTTAAAAACACAATAGAGGTTCAAATAAAATATATACGCCATGTTAAAAGAAATTAGTAAAGGGGTCCAAAAAATGCCACCCTGGGTGACTGGACAAGAATACAGTAGATGAAATTCAATATTGATAAATGCAAAGTAATGCACACTGGAAAACAATCTGAAATATATATATATACACAAAATGACAGGGTCTAAATTAGCTATTACAACTGAAGAAAGATCTTGGAGTCATGGACAGTTCTCTGAAACCATCCACTCAGTGTACAGCAGCAGTCAAAAAAGCTAACACTGTTAGGAACCAGTAGGAAAGGGATAGTAAGTATTAAAATGCCACTATATAAATCCACAGCACATCCACATCTTGAATACTGCATGTGGTTCTAGTTGCCGTCTCTCAATACTTAGAATTGGAAAAGGTACAGAGAAGGGCAACAAAATGATTAGGGAAATTGAATGAGTTCCACAGGAGGAGAAATTAAAGAGTGGGACTGTTCATCTCGGAAAAGAGAAGACTGATGGGCTATATGACAGAGGTTTATAAAATCATGAATAGTGTGGAGGAAGTGTTATTTACCCCTTCACAAACACAAAAAGCAGGGGGTCACCTAACGAAATTAATAGGCAGCAGGTTTAAAACAAACAAAAGCAAGTACTTCACATAGTGCAATCATCCTATGGAGTTCATTGCCCAGGGATGTTGTGAAGGCCAAAAGCATAACTGGGTTCAAAAAAGAATTAGGTAAGTTCATGGAGGATAGGGCCATCAAGGCTATTGGCCAAGATGGTTAGGGATGCAACTAACTGCCAGATACTGGATGATAGGGGATTGATCACTCAATTGCCTTATTCTGTTCGTTCCCTCTGAAGCATCTGGCATCGGCCACTATCAGAAGACAGGACCCTGGTCTAGATGGACCACTAGTCTGACTCAGTGTGGTCATTCTTGTGTGTGATATGGGCCCACCAAAAGCAGAGATCCTTTCTCTTCACAGGAACTCATACATGTAGTGAGGATAGGTATCTTTTCTCTATTAAAACAGTGAAATTAAAGAGCTTGCAGGTAACTCTAATTTAAGAGACAGGACTAGATTATGTAACTCCTCTATAGCTAAGGAGACACTTGCCTCAAAGGCTGATGCATCCAAATTCAATAGAAGTGTCTAGATGTATGCTGTATCCAATTTAGTTAGCTAAAATACATTGTTTACTCCAACAGTCAGATGCCACTTCAGATACATACTGAGTGAATCATCTGCTCTCCTTTCCTAGGTCTATTTTTGTATTTCACTCCACAAAGTGAGGATCCTACATAAAGGTATTTCACTAGCCAGATAAGATAGCATGCACTATGGCCACAAGTATGTGAATGATTATTATAATAATGAGGTCTTCCTACATAGCAGTTTATAATATTTGTATGGGGCCTCGCCCATGATACCTAAATACCAACTGTTTTTAATATGAAGATTTTGGGTTTAAAGTAACCTCACAGACAGCATTGCTGAAGACTTACACAAGGATATGAAAGTTGACCATCTAGCCACAGAGCAAGATGTCCTTTATAAAGTTCAAGTACAAAAAAAGGTGTCTTTTTCCAAGAAGATATCTACAGGTAACTTGTTTTGACTTTCATTAAAATGCCTCTGTGATCAGAATCTGTCTCTCCATCCAGATCTCATTTATACTTTAGCCCTATAACTAAATATCATTAGAAATACTAAGAGAGGGAACAATGGGGACAGCTGTTTAAGTATTAAGCTTTAACATCAGGCAGCAGGTAACTCCCATGCCCCTCCACACAACCTTCTACATCTATGCAGACAAACATGGAAAGGTACCCACCCTATTCTTTGGAGAGCACTGCCAATAGGCAGTAGTTAAGATTTTCTTCTTCAATTAATACACCAAACAAACATTTTCTTCAAAAAAGTTTATTTATGCAAAGCCAATAAGGAAGCGTTCTGTAAAAGTGAAAAGCTCATTTTACATATGATAAAAACATTTATGCATTTAGTCTAGGAAAAGTGAGGATTTTGAGTTGTCTAATCATTTACAGGAATCTGCAAGCTTGTTTTAAAAATAGACATTGGTATTCAATCACTTATTTTTCCCAATATCTAAATGCTGTACAGTTTGCTATAGCTCACTTCAAGGTGCCCCCCCCCAAAAAACAAATAAATCAGGGATATCCCATTAAATTCAACTATACAAGCTTTGTGCTTGATAAAAATCAAGCATTGGTATAAGCATTACATTCAACTGAGAATATTTTGAATGTATATAGTAGTCAAAAAAAAAAAAAACAACCAAAAACCAACAATAACATAATTTATATGAATGTCAGCCACTTCACAAACACCCAACATTCTTGTCTTCCTATTCCTAAGGAGAAAGTTATGTTCCTTGACCCTCCAGTTCTGACGCTGCTATATCTGGTTCTTCATCATTGTAAATGTTTTCAGCCTAGAGACACAAGTTATTGTATTACAAAGTATCAAAAAGTGGTAGGCACATTTGATTAACAGTATTTTTTCAAATCTTAGATGTCATATGATTGCAGAACTGAGGAATAGACACTGAGAAAATAATCCTGCTCTCAAAGAAGTATCCCTTTCCCTGACTTTAAAGAGGGAAGTCAGTTTTAAGATTACGTAAAATGGCTAGACTAATCAACACTAATATTAAAAGTATGTATACGATATTTGAAATTGATGCACTTTAGGCTAATCGTAATCCATTTAGCTCTTTACCCAAAACATTTTGTCCCTATCTCATATCCAGTTTCAGTCTTACTTTAAAACTACTATCCCAGTACTAATTTGCTTCCAAAAAACACACATCCTTCAATTTACAAGGAAAAAACTCAAGTTGATAGAAGGGGAGGTACATCTGTATATACATTTAGTTGATGTTATTTAAGTAGCTGTGGTTTTCTGGCTAAACTCATGTGGTGTCAATTTCTATCAAATGCACGTTGTTAGGCAATTGTCCTGCCTTTACAGGGACTCTGATAATGTAGGGCTTCCTCTTTAATACTAAGATCCTATAACTAACTAGGATTAACGACTGCCAACATGACTCCCAGAAGTCTTAAAAATGCAGTTAACTTTGCAATTAGGAGTTCTAGAAGCCATTTGTAAAACAAAAGCTTAGATTCTGGATAGCATAGCATAACATAAACCTGGAATATCTGCAAACTCACTCTGAAGATCTATTTTTCCTTCTTTTGAAGATACTAAAATATCAACTTAGCTCCAGTTAACTCATCTGTTGAAATGGATATTTTTGGTATATATTAGAAATTAGCCATTTCTAGTTCAAGATATTCTTAATAAAATTCAAAATGATATACAAGTCATAACAGATAACTTTTTTTGTATGAATATTAGTCTTAATGTTCAGGTCATAAGTTAGTTAGAGGAAAAAGATTGCCTACATGAGACATGGTCTGTCTTTTTTAAAGATTTTTTTAAGAGAAGGATAACCTCCTTTTTCATTTATATAATGAAGCAGAAAACAATACAGAAATTAAGTTTGACACTCACCATTTGCCATATTTGCATTATGTTGTCCTCAGATACAGAGCAGATTACCCAGGGTTCGTTAGGGTTCCAACTAAAATCTGAAATCTTTGCAGTGTGTCCTCCATGAATAAACTGTTAAGAAGATCAAATTTAATGACCCAAGACATCTCTAGACAATTACTGAAGTAGTGAAATATTTTAATTTACTATTCTCATTAGCTAACAAAGTAAAACAAAGGTTTTACTATGTACAGTAGAACCTCAGAGTTACAAACGCCTAGGGAATGGAGGCTGTTCGAAACTCTGAACAAAACGTTATGGTTGTTCTTTCAAAAATTTACAACTGAACACTGACTTAATACAGCTTTGAAACTTTACTATGCAGTAGAAAAATGCTGCTTTCCCTTTATTATTTAGTAGTTTACATGTAACATGGTACTGTCCTGTATTTGCCTTTCTCCCCCCCCCCCCCCCCGTGTCTCTGCTGCTGCCTATTCCAAATGAGGTGTGTGGGGCTGACTAGTCAGTTCTTAGCTCTGGTGTTCGTAACTCTGAGGTTCTACTGTAAGTGGAGATCTGAGGTGCAGTTTTAAAGAAGCTGCCTTAACACATACTCCACAAACAACATGTAAATGCCGCCCACACACACACACTTCAGATCAGGACTGTTGAGGAGAAGGCAGGAAACACCATTTTAAAAAGCATAGTTGCTACCTGTGTTACTTGGCACAGCACCCTCCTGCCTTTTCATAAAGCTCTATATTAGGTTATTTTACTCAGAAGCAAGATGAAGAGTTCTTACTGGATGTGGAAGTCAACCAATAGCAACTGTTTTCCCACATAGTTGCACACAAAATATAGTGTGCTTGTAAATCATTTGATGGAGAGCCTAACATGAACTAAAGAAGCTATTTCACAATATTTCCTTTCCTCCTGTAAGGTTGCTATTAGCAACACAGCCATTTATAGCAGCATTAAGTTGCTAAGACCTCTAAATGACTATCTACCTAGGAAACATTAAACACTATACTTTGTTTCAATGATAACTTGAGGTAGTAGTTTAGTTTTCGTTTCTACATAGTTAAAAGTATAACCTACAGCTGTGTTTTCTAGATGCTACCTGACCTTGGATAGAGGCAACATTGCAGACCTACTGCAGCAATGGCACTCTGCGCACCACTTATACAAAGGAGCATTAAGAACCACTGCCTTAAAACTCACTTAGCAGTTGAGAGCCACAATCAAGTACCGAGAGATAGTGGGGCGTTGAAGAATTTGCCTAAAGTAAAATCCTGGATTAGACAGATTATTGGTCTGGTCTGCTATTGCAGTTCTTTAGTCTAAGAATAAAGATATAAGTTCTTATGAGGCATCAACAGGTCTTCAAGCTAAAGACAGCAAATACATACCAAAAGTTCAGGAGGCCCATCTTCTGCATCCTCTGCAGATTGCTCTTCTCCAATTTTACTGTAAAGAAAACAATGCTGTTTAAAGGAAGTAGATTTAAACCCTTAATCTTGAAGTAGTTAATCTCACTGAGGCAGGCAAGAAGCCAATTTGTGAATTAAGGTTTAAAAAAAAGTAATAGCTAATGGAGGGTTATGCCCTTCTCCTATCAGGGGCACTCGCGCTGAGAAAATATCTTTGTTTTCAATTCCTACTCTTGCTGCTTATTCTTCACCAGAAGTTTTAATCCTCAAACATGGGTCATCACAACTGGCTGCTGAAAAAATCAGATTCTGCAGATTAGATCAATAAAGGACCCTTGGGGCAGAGATCACTTATTACTAAAAAGATGAGGGGGAAAGACATGCAGAGTTGTTCAGAAGCTTTTTCTCCCCCACCTTCTTTCCCCCCCCCCCAACATAACTGGCAAAGATCAGTAAAAAGACAGCATAGTATTCCTACACTGAAGTTTGCTAGTTTTTAAATAGAAAAAAAGCTTATCCCTAAAAATAATTAAGCCTACAATTTAAGTACAAATGCAAAGCCTACTGCATATATTGGATACTTGTCTGCTACCTACATATAGATTTTAAATAAAGGAACAGAATCACTCTTTACCTTAGATCCCATACGTTTAGCCGACGATCAGTACCACTTGAAGCAAGAATTGTTTCATTATGAGGAGACCAGTGAACCTGTAAGAAGAGAACATCTCTCAAAAATAGGAGTATGAAGTTACTGACTTTGCATGTATTCTGAACTAGTAACTTTAGATGTGACCAACATTGCCAATTTTAACTATCAGTGCTTGAACTGCTACGGCCATAACTGACCAACATTTTTAATAAAAAAGGACAAGTTTAGAGAAGTTAGACTCAAAAATATATAGACTACTTCTCACTTCATGTACCCCAATATCAAGGCTTTCCTTCAATTCAGAGGATCTTAAGTTTCCTCATGGAAGAAATCCAACCACAAGAAATATACCATTAAAAACTGTTATACTACCATAAAGGGTCAGTATTATTTAGTTCCATTTTCTACAATGGTCAACTGTGTCCGCAAGTCACTTTTAAACCTGCCTAATCATACATAAAATGAATAGTAATTGAATAAAGTCTCACAGCTTTAAGGGAATATCTGGAATTAGAATTGCCTTCTGTTTGTGAATTTTTTTTTGGAAATACATATTTTAGGAACATGAGTCTGGGTCAAGCTAAGTCTTATACTCCAGACCTCTATCGTACATATCTTAGGAGATTTTTTTGACTCAAACAAAAAGACAGCTTCCCTGTGCATATCTTCTCAGGTGCACATGAAAGCAATCTTCTGGATCTACACTGGCTGATTAGTTACCAGTTGGTTTTGGAGAGCTGATTGTCATCTATAAATCCATAAATGGCTTGTGATCTGCTACTGTTAAGAACCATCTCTCCCCGCATGTCGTGCTACAGCTAGTGCAGAGTGCTCAAAGCTGGAGAACCCTCTGAGAGGAAACTGGTGCCCAGGATTTCTTTGAGAGGGGTCCTCAACTTCAGAATCTATTCTTTACCCATCTGAAATAGCCCAAATCTGTTATCTTTCAGGGCACACTGAAGGATTTGGGGGAGGCACAGATACATAGACAAGAATTGTTTTAAATTCTACTGAGAAAAAGCTGCTGGGCTTTTATACTTGCCCTATAAATTTTATTTTAACCCTAGTGAGAGAGTATCTAATGAAGCATTTCCCATAAAACGCCAGTTTGTGTGCTGCTGTTAAAGCAGCAAGTTAGAAAGCCGGCAGACTTGTGAATATACTTTGGGAGAGAAGAGGAAAAAAGTCTACTCACATTACCTATGTTGCTTAAACTAAGGCTTAATAGTGGCATTAGTTCAGCTATTAGTTCTTGAAACAGATCTCAGTGATCAGATATATTTCAATTGATCACAATATCAGAATTCCAAACCAAACCATATTCCCACCTGATCCGGAGCTCTCAGCAATATGCACAACCTTATTCTAAAACCTTCAAGTTATTCATTTTTCTTGTGCCCACCTGAAAGATTTCATCCTTATGAGACTCAAAAGAATGAAGTTTTAATTTAAGGTTTCGCAGATCCCACAAAGCCACAGTCTGTGAGGGAAAGGGGGGGAAAAAAAAAAAGATACTTTTACTCCAAAAGCCTCTGAAGTTACTCAATTTTCAATTAATACATTTTAGCTACCCTTTGCACTTGTTTTATTGGCATTTGTGACTAGTGTCTAAGCACACTTTTAGGAGCATATACATTCAATTTGTATAGTATGTTAAAAATATACATAAGTAAAACACCTTGTCAGCAGAACCAGTTGCTAGAATGAACTCGCTGTAGGGATTGAAGGACAGGCAGTTGACCTCGGCTGTATGGGCATCTACAGAATGACTTGGCTTGGATGTAGTATTGGACCTCGTGTCCCAACTTTTTTGGATGAAGGGGTGGGAAAAAGGAAGAACACACAAAAAAAAAAATATGCCAGTCAAAGGTGGTAGAAGGGAGAACCAGTTCTCACACACTAAACCCTGTTCAGCACTGACTTTTGCAGCAAGAGTTCTGTTCTTGAAACAACCCAGTCTGAAGATTTGCCTAAATGAACAGTTTGCATCCAGCAAGCTAGGGTGTGTGGATCTACAGCACACTAGTATGCTGCGCACTAACTTTTCATCTAAACAGGCCATAGTGGAATGAACACTGGTCACAAAGTTAGCACTCATTTCATACTACATAAAAACCATACACATTAAATATCTGTACAAAGTTAACAAACGTTACTCTGGGACTAAAACATTCCTTCCAGGCTGAAAAGCCTGGTATACAAGTTTCAACATTAAAAAAAAAAAAAAAAAAGGCGGGGGTGGGGATTGAGAGTCATTTGTCATTCCATACTGGTACAATCCCATCTGTTTTAGAACATACTAATCAGTTAGAAGATTTATAGCAGTCAGGATTTCACTTTTTGGTAAAAACAAAGCATTTACTGTACAACCTCAAGAGTTTTCCCTTTTACCAAGGGGAATGATTAGTCTGTCAAGTAATTTGTTAGAGTAAACAGTTATGATTGGATTCCTCACATCTCTGAAAAAGTTCAGAGCAACTAGATTAATATTTAGTCAGTCCACCTGACTTGATGGTATTTGCAGCTTGCTTTTAAATAGAATTATCAGGTCAATCAAGGGGAAGGATGATCCAGGGGTTAGGGCACCAGCATAAGACTTGGTGAGGCCTAGGTTCAATTTTCTGCTCCACTGCAGACTCCATGTGTGACCTTCGTTAAGTTACTTAGCCCCTCTGTGCCCCTTCTACTGTAATTCCTGGGTATTGTGAGGATAAATACATTAAGATTGAGGCACATAGCCTTAGCTAAACAAAAGGACTTGAGGAGGGAACAGCAGTGACAGCCTCCCTTATAACTTTTAGCCCCCGTTGGTTAGGTTACTCACCTGGAATATGGAAGACCCAGGTTAAATTCCTCCTTCCGCATGATTATGGAGAATGGATTTGAGCAGGGTTTCCCAATTCTCAGGCAAGTGCCCTATCACTGGACTACAGAGTCATCCTCACTGTCTCTATATGACAAACATTCATTGGGCTAAAGTGGAACAGCTTCAACAGGCGCGACTGAGAAACACTCTCTCCCTACCCCTCAGTATATGCCATAACCAAGTGGCTGTTTTGTGTTCAGATCACACACGTGCCAGATCCGGCCCACAGGAGAGATAGGGAGGGCAACACAGATCTTCACCTGGTTTGAGAATTGCACTGGGACTTAGGTGTCCGGATGCCTACCTAAGGCAGCAATGCACATATTTGGAGGTAGAAACTTAGGTGCTAAAGAACTTTTTACAGCAGAAATTTAGGCATCTAGTGATTTTAGACACCCACAAGATTACGTGCCAGCTGAGCAGTGGTTCTATGGATCATAGCAACATGGCTTTGCACCTACAATGATGGGACCATAAAAGAACCCAAAATCTGTAGGTCACAAGAGAAACTGTAGAATCAGGATTCCCATTCACCATTTGTTTAACCACAGATCTAGATTTACAATGTAGTCTTAGTAAGAAAAACAACACTGAACAGGTTTCAGAGCAGCAGCCGTCTTAGTCTGTATCCACAAAAAGAACAGGAGTATTTGTGGCACCTTGGAGACGAACAAATGTATTTGAGCATAAGCTTTTGTGGGCTACAGCCCACTTCATCGAATGCATAGAATGGAACATATAGTAACATTGAACAGTAAGACAAATAGAAGGAAATGCACATTTAGGATTATTCCTATCCAGATTCCTAGAAATACAAGTAATGCTGTAAAATCTAGGTTATTTAACTTCACGTTAATGCAACAGAAGACTAGAGTATTTTAGGATTGCAGGCCACCTCATAGCCTGAATAGATATCTTTCTTTAATTAGGCAGTGTGCAGTGCTTGTCTAGACTGTTGCATTGACAAGCAGGCAAATAATTATAAGTTCCAGAGAACTGCTCAGCTTCTCCCCACCCCCAACTCTCCTCCCAAACTTACATCATAAGCTTCTGATCATCAGCAACTGATCCAAATAAAGATTCATGAAGCAGATGCCATGCCACATCTTCTACTACTGCAGAATGTCCCGTAAAGATTGCTTTAGCATCAACAACTTTGCCTTCTTTTGGTCCTCCACTTATATCCCACAGACAAACAGTCTGCAGACAAAAGTCACATTTTAATACAATGTAATTTATTGTTCAGACTTGCTTTCCTGGTGTAAATCCTTCAGTACATGGATAGTAATTTAGTTGTATTCCAATTATGTTGTCTGATATCAGAATACAAGTTCAATATTCAGAGGTTTTAGAACTGTTAACATAGTTATGCCACACTGCTGGCATTCATGTGTTTTCTGTAACTTGAGACCATCATTCTTGTCTTTTAAAAAGCCTAATTTAATGAAGTTATACCCTTAAACACCACCATCATAACTGCCTATAAAAAGAAAACTTACTGAAGCCAAAGGAAGTCTATGATATTCCTACTGGGGTCTCTGCCCAGACTTTATTAGAATGTAGTTTTTGTAGTCCACCAAATACTTCGACCAGCCTCAGAGACACAAAACACTGCAGGGGGAAGAGGGCTGGCGTGCGTGCCTGTGTGGGAGACATTGATCACTGTCAGGGGGCAGGGTTGGATGTGAGTTCATGCCAACAAGCAAGAGACTGGTGTGGAGGGGTAGGGCTTTTTATTATGCACAAGGCAGGCTCTGTCCCTGAGGCAGAAATGTAGCAGCCTGCCTGCCTAGAAAAAGGCCAAGATTCTGTATGGGGATGATCCCAAAGTTTTAGAGCACCCAGTAGTAGTACAGAGGGCTGTATTTCCCAGTTCATGGTGTTCCAGTTAAATAAAACAGACTTTGCCTCTAGTGATAGTTTTAAAAACTTCATCTGGATTGATTCTGATCAGTACATGTATGACTACATCCAGTATCTTTCAGTAATCAGGAAGAGAGTTGTCAAGTTTCGTCCTGGAATATATGGCTATTGACCTGACACATTCAAGAAGTTTCTGTCACTTTATTTACATGGAGCTGTGTAAGATTCTACTCAAACCAAAATCCTTCAAGTTTACTTCCCACTATTGTTCTTTCATCAGAAGATCGCACAGCTAAGCAAATGAGATAGTACACTGTTTTTAAATGGAGTAATTTAACGGTTTAAAGCATAACAGTTTTTGAAAATAAAGACTTAAATTAAAAGAAAAAGCAACCATTGTTAATGTTGCTGTTGATGGTTAAATTGATCTCATTCTCTGAGGCAGCAATGTAGCAGCAGCCTGCCTGCCTAGTAACTATCAACTTCATGCTGTTAACACAGAAGGGGTAGAACCAATGGATTCAGTGCTAGAGGACAGATGTCTGTATCTCAGAGAAGATAACATCACAGAAGGCAATTGCACTGAGGAGCTTCTGCGAAATGCCAGAGAAACAGCTGAGGAATATTTCATAGCCCCACCAGGTAACATCCCTTTACCAAAGCTACAGGAGCGAGCTACTTTTCTGCAAGTCTCCGAGTGAAAGTCAAGGTCTGGAATGCCGCTTCAGCTTTTAAGTCATCTGTGAGAATTGGCATATATGCAACCATGGCTGTGGAGTATCTTGATGCAAGTGTCTAATCCCAAGAATAACACCCTCACATAATTATTTGCTTTTTCTTCCTTCCTTTCTTCTGTAAGATTACTCTGAAATTAAAGGCTTGGTGTATTTTTCCAGTATTAAAAAAACAAACCAAAAAAACCAACACACATTGGGAACAGTTAACTAACAATAGGAACATTAACATTCTCAGTCAATTCCCCCAGGAGCATAAAACCTGTAAAAGTTTTAAGGCCCCTACATTGCCGGAATGATTTAAAGCCTTATAAATGACAGTCAGGGAATCAGCTAAGAAGATCTATGTACTTTCTTACTTTTTTTCCTGTGCCAAAGTGGCACAATAGAGTTAGATTACAGCTCAGGATTTATTTGACTTAACACATTAAAAAAAGACTGAGGGCAAATAAAACATTTACCAAGCAGTCAATAAAATGTCAGGACAATCAGAACCAAGCACTTCCCAAAGTACCCAGCCAGGTCCAGGACAATGATTAGCAAAACTGTATGACTTGTGTGTGAAAATCTGAGCAATTTAAAATGAAATTCTACTTTTTTTTTTTTTGGCTGTTTGGTGTTCTGTAATGTAATTTAACTGGAATGCAGGGTATTATCTACAGTGTTTGCAACTTTCATGTTTTAGGAAATGCTGAATAGTTTAGTGACTTTTTTCTGTATTGTAGTTTAAATAAATTACCAAAACAATTGAAACTGGTGTGATTATATTACACTATTTTGATAGATAAAATATGCAGAATTTTTAAAAGCAGAATTTTTTAATTTTTGTGTGTGAAGCATTCCCCCAGGAGTAGCTATTACAGGATAGGCATTAACTAGCTATAGAGGTGTCGCAACCTCCTTCTGTTAAGGATGATGTGTCATGGTAAGCGGGCTTTCAGGGTATAAAGGATAGAAACATGAACATCTAAAATTTAAAATATGAAGACATTTTGATGCACGCTGGATGGAGAAGACCAGTGGAAGAGATTTTATGGAGAAAAATACTATTAGGCCATGTGAATCAGCAACTCTTCCTTTTGTTTTGTATTAACAAAGGAGGAAGTTAGTTTCTTACATGATCATCAGATGCACTGAGAAGGTGTCCACTCAAATTGGAATTCCATGATAAACCGTAGCCTTCTTTTTGGTGTCCTCTTAGCCTAAGGTCAGGATTACATTCTCCACTTGGGTCTGAAAAAGAACCAAACCACTGTTTAGCTCTTAGAGCTCCTTTAGACAATATGAATATGATGGATTATAATTGATCGAATTTTTATTTTTTGCATTGCAAAATAAAATAAAACTGCAAAATTGTCTGCATATGCTTACTACAAGGAGAAACAGGATTTGCTTTTCAATTTCGTGTTCAGAGTAGGTTACAAGACACTTGATGATAGCTAAAGATAGCCACAGAGGGTCCTCCTGCTCTATCACCTCAAGTCTGAAATACGTAGACAAAATTCCTGAGCTTAATTACCCCAAGCATATTCTAACTAATCCAAATTGTTTTTAACTAGCACGGGAGTTAAGGCACCTTCAGACACGTAGTGCTTTTGCATCACAATACAATAAACCAGACTACTGTCAGACTCATGTTATTACACTTTGTTTCTAGACTACATGTGTTATACTAGAGAAGACACTGTATACAAATTCAAGCAGTTTGACCCACCTGGTTTAGATGGATGTTTGGTGTAATCAAAAACCAGCACATCAGAGGAAGGTGTTTTTGTAGCAATGATGCACGGGTTCTGGGGCATGTAGCGAGCACGATTTACTTCACCTTCATGGTTAATTTTAATTTCAGTTTCAATTTTACCAGTTACAGATCCAAAGCCACCAAATTCTAGATTTTTTTTTAAATACATATAAAAAAATGTTTTTGGTTAAAATCATGTGAACTATTTCAAGTGTGTTAAGCCAGTGTTCTCAGGCTTTTCATAATCGCAAGTTGTTTAATGTAGTAATACAAGTCACATGGAAGATTAAATACATTACACCCCTTTAATATAAAATCTTAAAAGTGATCTTATCTTGATAGCAGTGAAGTATTCTTAAACTGAACAGGTCATCACAATAAGTAGTGACCAGCCGTAACACCTTCAGAGGGGTACATCTCTTGCTCAAGCTAGTCTACCAGTTTGCTTTAGTGTCACAAATGAAAGAGCTAATGAAGTCAACATTTATGTCCAATACAGTAACTCTTCACTTAACGTCCTCCCGCTTAATGTTGTTTCGAAGTTACGTCACTGCTCCATTAGGCAACATGCTCGTTTAAAGTTGTGCAATGCTCCCTTAGAACATCACTTGGCTGCCTGCTCTGTCCACTGCTTGTAAGATTCTGTCAAAGAGCAGCGACTTTGCAAGGGAGCATTGAACAAGTTCCTCTTCTCCACCTCCTCCCTCTCCCTCCCAGAAAGTCCTAAGCGCCGTCAAACAGCTGTTTGGTGGCAGGGAAGTGCTGGGAAAGAGGGGGAGGAGCAGGGACGTGGCATGCTCCAGAGAGGAGGTGGAGTGGGGGTGGGAAGAGGCAGGCCTGGAGCATCCCCTGGCAAAGTCGGCACCTGTTCTTCTGGGGGAAAGCTGTCGCTGTTGCTGTGCAAGGTACTTCCTAGTGTCCTCGCCAGCAGCGGGCTGTGCCTGAGTGGGGAAGCCAGGGGCACCTCCCAATCACAGTACGGTACAGTACATAATGCCTTTTGTCTGCTCCCAAAAAATGTCCTTGGAACCTAACCCCCCCACATTTACATTTAATCTTATGGGGAAATTGGATTCATTTAACGTCTTTTCACTTAAAATTGCTTTTTTCAGGAACATAACTACAATGTTAAGTGAGGAGTTACCGTAGAAGACTTTTGCAGGAGGTTCTCCAATACTGACTTAACGTGAATTGTTATCAGCTTTCAGATTTTTTTAAAAAGGGTCAGTGTAAAATATATTAAGGCTCTAGAATAGTGGTTCTTAACCTTTACTGCAGTCTGTACCCCTTTGGTTCTCAAAATATGTTCTTGCACCCCTTATCAAAAATCGTTGAAGTAGGTCAGTTCTTTAAACCTAGACATATTTGTTGTTTGTATATTACAGTAATGGTTAAAAAACATATGCTGTTAATAAATACATAGATTTGATGAAACAAAGTAGTTGTACTTACGTGCCTGTGCTTAATTTGTGTTTTCGATGATTTACCTTCTAAAAAAAGCTGGCATGTCTCACACCCCCAGAAAGGGAATCACACACCCCTTAGGGGGTGTGTGCACCCCAGCTCTAGAACTACACTATATGCCAGTGGCACACGTATCCATGGGGGTATGCAGAGGTCTTCCAGGGGGTACATCAACTCATCTAGATATTTGCCTAGTTTTATAACAGGCTACATAAAATGCACTAGCGAGGTTAGTACAAACTAAAATACAGACATTGACTTGTGTATACCACTCTATATACTAGAGACGGAAAGGTAAGTAAAATATTTATATTCCAATAGATTTACTTTATAAATTATATGGTAAAGATAAGAAAATAATCAATTTTTCAGTTACAGTGTTCTGTGATACTTTTGTATTTTTAAGTCTGATTTTGTAAGCAAGTAGTCTTTTAAGGGAGGTGAAATTTGGGTTATGCAAGACAAATCAGTCTCCTGAAAGGCATACAGTAGTCTGGAAAGGTTGAGAGTCACTGTTATATACAATAAACAAGTTTAGTATACAAATAGACTCTTAAGAAAAATATTTTTAAAGTTAAAGTTAGAATGCTATTAAACAAGATATGTACTGTTTAACACTGCTGCTAGAACAACACAATCTAAAAATCCCTGCAATACTCACCTCCCTTCTCACTATCATAGTGAGAAGCATCAAACTGAGCATCATCATTAGGAATCTGGACCCTTGCAACAACCAAATGGTTTTGTTCATCGGAGGTATGTGTTCCCAACACTAGCCAATGAAGGGCATAATCCTTTCCTTCAGGCCTGTTCAATAAAACAGACGTCAAAAAGTTGAACACAGTTATACTATACTTGTAAATATTTTTTAGAGGCAAAGTTCTTCTGTATCATCCCAATTTCTATGGGAGACTACAGATTAATTGGGGAAAACACTTTCCCCTACCATATTAGGCATATCAACATATATGTTTACAAGTTGAACTCCAGGTGTTCTTGACATCAGTAAATCTGACAAGTACATCTTTAACAAAACTGACATCCGTCTTTTAGAGCGTTTGTCACTATTTCTTGAATAGTATAAATAAGACTTCTATGCGCACATAATTTAAGTGGAGGCATTTTGACATCAGCCCCTGCTATGGTAAACCCATGTTAATGGAGGTAAAGGCTTTTGACATTGAACAGATTTTCCAGTTTTGGTACTCCAAGCAGTGAGCTCTTTATTCTGCGGTGAAGCAAGAGGAATAGTTCAGATACTGAAGACAGGACTGACTGCTTAAATAGAGATTATGTCCCTCTTGCCAGCTTCTACTTTTACTGGCACCCTAAAAGTTTATCCCCAACACGGCACAGGAGGGTTTACGCAGGTAAGGGGAGTGCAGGCAGCAGTCTCACCTCGTCACATCAGGCAGCCACTGCACCGTGAGGCTGGGCCACTCGAGGGCGTGGGTCATCACCAGGTCATACAGGAACGGGGTGTTCTTC
Organism: Eretmochelys imbricata; assembly: GCF_965152235.1. Taxonomy (NCBI): domain Eukaryota; kingdom Metazoa; phylum Chordata; order Testudines; family Cheloniidae; genus Eretmochelys; species Eretmochelys imbricata. The sequence continues at coordinate 139,216,924 of NC_135572.1, forward strand.
TTCCAGATTTTGTACTCTTCGTTGATGACACGCTCCTCCACGGTGTCCTCGAACACTGCACGGACGGACGGGCGGACAGACAGACAGGCAGAGGCGCGCTAGGCGGGCGGCTCCCAGGAGCCGGGGCGGGTGGGGGAGGCGGAAACACCCGCGGCCTCGCGGTTTATTTTTTTTCCCCCTAAGCCGACGCCCGCTCGCGGCGAGACCCAGCGGCGGCTCCACCCGGCCACGCGCTCCCCTCCTCGCGAGCTGCGGGCCGCTCAGCCCCGCGGCACCGGGATCGCCCCGCCCCGCCGCCCGCCCCGAGAGACCCGGAGCCGAGAGACGCCCCCACCTCGCCTTGCCCGGGGAGAAGAAACCCGCCGACCCCCGACCCTCCAGCCCGAACAGGCACCGGCCGGGCCCCGCCGTCTCTTACTCTCTTTATTCGCCATTTTGTGCGTGGGGCTCCCTCCCGCGCTGCGCTCCCCTCCCCCCGGCGGAGCTGGCGCCGCCGTCTCCGCCGCGGATGAAGCGGCCGCTCGCGCGCCGGCCCTGGGGGTTCCAGACGGCCTCGTTCTCCCTTCAAACCGTTGGCTTGGACTCCGAGAGACTCGCCAACCCGCGCCGCCGCCAGAGCGCGTGCGCAGCGACCCGGCTGCGCTCCCGGGTCAGACCGCCACGACCCCGAGGCAGCGCCCAATGAACGGGGGCGGCGAGGGTGAGCCGAGCGGCAGCCCGCGTGCGAGGCGAGCCGCAGCTCAACAAGCCCGGCCCTCGGCCACCACCTCTTCCGGGGCTCGCTCAGGCAGCCAGGCAGATGAGCGCATGCGCAGGAGGAGAGCGCCGAACAGCGGGGGGCGGGGCAAAGGACGGGTGGGGAGGTGCCAAGCGGCCCAGCGAGCCCCTCCCCCCGCCTGACGCGACAAAATAAACCACGTGCCCCCACCCCACCCATTAGCAGTGACGTCAGCGCTCTTCGGGCCGCAGGGCAGCCGTGAGGCCGGAATGCCCAGGCGGCTGCTCCGCCCCCCCGCAGTAACCGTTCCCCACGCCACGTGCTCGTAGGCCAGCGCCCCGCCCCCAGCAGAGCGGGAGGTTGGCGTAAAAATCATCCGTTTCCTTAAACAGAGACAAGGGAGGTGGGTGGGGGGGGGAGCGTATTTTGCTTGACTCCCTGGTTTGTGACTCTTCAGGCCTGGCCGATAAAGGTTTTTATCCCCGCCCTGAAAGAGAAACGTCTCTTTCAAACCAGGCACTCAAGCCCTGAGCGCAAAGAGCCTCAAAGACTCTGTCCAGGGGGGCTGCCAGTGAAACACAGGGGTGAGACTCACTAGTTTTAGGGAGAGGTTTCACAATAGCAGCCGTGTTAGTCTGTATCCGCAAAAAGAACAGGAGGACTTGTGGCACCTTAGAGACTAACAAATGTATTTGAGCATAAGCTTTCCTGGGCTACAGCTCACTTCATCGGATGCATTCAGGGAGAGTTGGCAACGGTGTATATCAGCATTACAGGTCAGCCTGCCAATTTCAGCACTCAGGGTTGTTCAGACAGGGCCTGCAACAAGTAAAACCAGCTTGATTCATATCTCAGCGACACCCACTGAACATTCTCTAAAATGGAGAGATGTGAGCGTCCTCATACGTTTATCAGGAATTTTAAGTTTGGCAAAAAAACCTCCTCTTTTCTGCTACAAAGAAGCCAGTATAGTTCAAATCATTCTACAATATAAGCAAAATCTAGGGTCCTGTTTTAATAATCCGCTACTCCAATTAGACAAAGCACCAATAGGAATGTATACGGCTACAGTTCTCAAACACTACAGTGTCTACAAGTTTCAGGCACAGTTCCAAAACACATCCACTCACATATAACATTTTCTCCAGATATTAATTATACTAATTTTCTATAATGGAATATAACCCTACATCCACATCATACACACTATTGTAATAATCTTTGTACAAAGTATGTCTCATAAGTTATCATTTGAAAACTCATAATTTGCTGGTTAGTATTTTCCTGGTAAAATATGTGTGGTAACATTGCATGAGAAGTTACACAGTTCCACTGTATGATATTTTTAACACATGTTCCAAACCCTACAGCTCTGCCTAGGTAGAAATCAGATCTGTTCTAAACAAAGGAAGGAATCTCTGCTTGCCTTAATTTGCATTTAAGCAGTAAACAGAGTCATCAAGTAGGAGAGAAAACAGCAGGGACTATCCTTATACAGAGACTCTTTGTCTCCTAGGTTTCAGTTGGAAATGTTTTCCAAGGGGGGGACTGAAACTATAAATAGGAGGGGCAAACACCCCAAAGGAGCCTCCTCCTCTCTCCCTGCCCACCTCAATCTTTGTACCTGAGAAGATAAAAGGAACAGTCATTGGACCATAGGGGAGGGGTTCTGACCTGAGAGTGTGATCAGTAACCTGTTGGAGTATGTGGTGAGACAGTTTGCTTTGCAACTAAGATAAGTTCTTAAATGTTAGTAAGTGTTTTATTCTTCTTGTAACCATTTCTGACTTTCATGGCTTATTACTTGTATACCTTAAAATTATCTGTTTGTAGTTAACAAATTTGTTTTACTTAAACCAGTATGTTTAAATTAGGTTATAAACTGGCATATTATTCCCTTAAAGGAATAATGGACTTAATATATTTGCTCTGCCTAGGAGAGGGCTGGGCAGTACAAGACATACATTTCTGGGGGAAGATCTGGGATGGGGGTGTGTGTTGGGGTCACCCTGCAGTATTACAAAGGCTGGTGAGAGTTCAGGTACAGGTGGCAGGCTGCAGTTATACACAGGCACTCAGGGTGTGGCTTGTATGCTGGAAAGCTGTTTGACTGGCCCAGGGTGGGAGCTAACACAGCAAGGCATTGTAAGACCCCCAAGGTTGCAGAGCTGGGGTGACACAGCCCCCCACTAGTCTGGATTGTGCCTCTAATATGTCAAATGTACATACTACTGGAATACACAACCACCCCAAAAACTGTTCTAGTCACTTAGAAGGACAGAGGGGAAAAACAACAAATTACAGTGTTATAGATCCCTGTGTAAAATCATCACATTAGTAAAATGCACAGATATAAGGCAAACTTAACAAATACAGAATTGTCAACCATCAACTCAAAGTAGAAAAAATCCAAAAGTAATATAATAATATCTAACTCTTATATAGCCCTTTTCAGCTGTAGATCTCAGTGTAAACACAGAGAGGAGGAACTATATCATCAATTACAGGATAAATTAAAACAAAAGGATACTTCCTACAGCAATGTCCAAAACACAAGGAAATGCAAGAAAGATATTCCCTCCAATTATCAGAAATAGTACTAGATTTCCCATTTAAAAAGTCATGAGGAAAAGCTTGGAGAGAGGAAAAAGATAGCAGAGCAACATGCTGTTTAGTAATCTCTCACGGAATGAGAAATAGATAGTAACACTTATAGCATGCTAATAAACTGAGTTAATTAAATTGAGAAAGTGTAGTAGGACTGGCAACAAAAAGGGAAAGGGGGATGGGAGATGTAGAGGGAAGGACTGCAATCTTGTGCAATTTAGGACTCTGGCCTGTAGGTGGTAGCACTCTGGCACTGATGAGACAGCCCGAGCAGCACCTAAGAGGATCAAAGAAGTAAGGAGAATTCTCTTCTCAATTACTTGTGAAAGATGCACAATATGAAGGGGAATAACTTGTCTCTTTTTCATCCCACTATAGCCCATGCTGATGTGGGCTGTCTCCAATATAATGTTTGTAGAAAATGAAACATTTTGGCTTTGGGACTGAAGCAGAGTCCTGGGAGATCAAAATTCAGTTGGACAGTTCCTCTGCAGTTGAAACCGCCTTTTGTTTGACAAAAAGAAATAATGCTTTGCATGTATGCAGCAATCAGTAAGCTCAAAATTACTTTCCAAAAATAAATATTAGACCCACTTTTCAAGTATGGAAACTGGTAAAAGATTAGAGTGGTCACTGTTAAAAAATTAATATTTTCCAACAGAGGTATTGGAAAATATCAGTTTTCCTGCACTGAAATAACTGTTGGAATGGTGTGTTAGAGTAATAAAGCTGTCACACAGGAATGTTAGTAAAAGTCTGAACTTCATTCTTTGGCCCCAGTTACATGATATGGGTCAGGTTTACAAAAAGTATAATATGCCCCTGTCAGATAGCACGGTCAGTAACATTCATTGACTCCTGTAGTTATTGTTGTATCTTACTTTTTTTAAAAAATCAATGCAAATGAAACCTAACACTAACCAAATAAATTATAACCACCACTGGCTAACGTAGCCAGTAAATAAAATATATTATTGCCCCTTTTTGGCCTGAGCAGTTAGCTGATATTTGGGGCCATGCTCGGCTGTTTTCATTAGGAGGAGAAATTGATTAAAAGAGTCAGGATTTCTTTGGTGCTACCTTGTTTATTTACAAAGAATGTACAAAGTCCTGTTTCCCAGAACTGAACATTGATCAACTTTAACCAAGTCAGTAATTGATGGCATTCATTAACATAATAATACAAACAAAGACATCTAGGACGGACATGATGATAGACTAATGGAATGCTCCTGACAGATCAGAGGATTATTCTGCCTCTTATTGGACATTTCTCAGTACCAGTCTCTGAATTTCATTGGTTTTCTGATCACATGACACTTTCTCAGAACAGTTCTTGCTCCAGTGCCTCACTGAAACTTGCTAAGTTTGAGCAATAAGAGTCACCAGCTTGCTAAGATTCATCAAACTGAGCCTCACAGGAGGTTTGTGTGATGGCTAAATTAAGGCCAGGTCTGCACTATAAACGATGTCTCTCAGGGGTGTGAAAAATCCAGTGTAGACAGTACTATATTGATGGGAGGGCTTCTCCTGTTGACATAGTTACTGCCTCTCACAAAGGTGGAGTAGTACCTATTATCAGTGGGAGAAGCCCTCCTGTCGGCATAGGTAGCATCTTCACTGAAGTGCTGCTACAGCATTTTAAGTGTAGACCTGCCCTAAGTCTGTAGTGATGTTGCTTAATCCTTGCTAGAATTGGGGCTAGGACAAGGTTAGAGGGGAGAGGGGGATGTGCAGCCAAATTGTCTGAGAACCGGAACTTGCTCTGGGACTAGATTCGCTATCTAATGGACTTTCTGTGGTTCAGCAGACTGGAGCCCATACCAGGAGAGGCAGGGGGTGAGGAGAGGGAAGGAACAGAGGCAACTAGAAGCTACCAAAAGTTGTAGTATGGGAACCAAGAAGCAGTACTGGGTTTTACAATGGCGCCAATGGTGCCATTGCACTGGGCCCATGTTCAAAAGGGCCCCATTATGGTTGCTAGGCAGGAGCACTGGAACCTCCCTAGAAGTGGGAGGGCCACTGGCACCTGGACCATGCTCCCCCCGCTCCATCTTGAGGAGTCTCTGCTCGGTCTCTTCCCCCCACCCCCGACCCTGCCCTTGCTCCACCCCTTCCCGCCCCCGCTCTGCCTCTTGCTGCAAGGCCTCGTCTGCTGCTCGCTCGTCTCTGCCCTCTTTCCTCCCCCCCAACTCACTCTTAAGGCAGGAAAAAAAAGGATGGGGCAATGGCCCACCTGCCCCTCTCCTCCCTCCCCCCAACCCCTCTCCCCCAGTTCCAGGTATCCGGTTTTTGACTGGAAACTCCAGGTACTGGAAAGTCTGGTTGAAAAGTGGACCAGTGCTGACTGGACACAAAGTCCGGTTACAGGAGTAACCGCAGTTAGTCTCCCCAGCAGGAGGGTGGGAACAGCAGCAGCTGTTGCTGCCTGGAGAAGCTGCAGTTCAGCTGGAGAGAGAGACCCAAGGACTCCTCTCCGGAGAGAAGTAGGTACCGGCTCTGTGCTGCCCTTGGGGAGGGGGGAAGCCTGTCCATCACCCCCTGCTGTGCTTGACCCTGGCCCCTGCCTCATTCTGGGAACTGAGCTCCCTATCTTTTACAATTGTTCCCTCTAGGGGCTGTCCCACAAATGTGTTTGGCACTGGGCCCCCAAAAGGTTAATCCGGCCCTGCCAAGGAGAAAGACAGGCCAGGAGGGGTAGGCAGCCAGCTTTTGAGAGGGGAAATCCTCTGTAGTGAAGATTGCAATATTGGCTGTGGTGTTGAAAGATAAAATTGTTATGGTGAAGAAGCCAATAAGTATTTTTATTCTCCCCTACCGCTGAAGAAATTAGAAACTAAAATTATGCATTTCATACTTAATTCAATAAAGCCTTCTGTTTTAAATTTTTTTATAAGTTGTGTACTATCTAGTCTGCTACACTGGAGTGCACTAAATGCAGGGGCCTTATCACAGAATTTAAGTAAAGCTTGCTACGACATACATGGGGCCTTGATCGTGATACATTTTCCCACTCTATTTTCCAACTATGGCATTTATTAGTTGTGTAGATGCCTGCAGCTGCCAAATATAGGCCTGATCATACAAAGTGCTGAGCACTTGCCAGAAAATTGTGAGCTCCCTCAACTCCCATTGAGGTCAAGTCAAAGGCCCCGTGCAGAATCAAGTCATATGTGAACAGTTGTGTATGGGGGCAGGGTATGGGTGTGAGGAAAGCTGGATGCAGCATTTTACTGTATGTAGGAGCAGATTTTTTTTTTTCCAGATTGCTTATCTGAGATGTGATTATTTAAGTGCAGTTTATTTCTGAAATGGCTAAAATTGGCATTGTGAGATTCTGTTTGTTGTCTCTCAGTGATGTCCTATAAAACTTGCCTAATTTATAAATTAAGAGTTGGATTGTTCACCCTAAATGCTAGTCTTGCAAACTCAACTTCAGAGTCAACCTGGGTTCTTAATGGCTCAAGCATTATTAGTAAGAACACTTTTGCAGGCCAAATTCTGCCATTCCTTACAATTCTGGATCAAATTACACCCCAAGTGATGCTTGTGCAATTCCATTCTCTTCCCTTCTGCCAAGTTATACTTGTATTCACTTGCACAGATAAATTCTGCTGTCAAATACATTTAAGTACACCAGTGTAAATCAGTATTCCCTCTAATTTTTCCCATAGATTTTTGGAATTATTATGTGCACCAATATGGAGGTGATGTGTGATACATGACCTCTATATTGGTGCACATAACAATATTCACGTGGCGAGGGTGGGGACAAGCGGTTTGGGGTTGAGGTGCAGGGGGGGTGAAAGCTCTGGTTGGGGGTGTGGGTTGGGGAAGAGGGGTGAGGGCTCTGGGGTGGGGGCCAGGGAGGAGGGGTTTGGGGTGCAGGCTGCCCCAGGGCTACAGGGGGCGAGAAGAGGCACCTCTCCCCACCAAGGCAGCGCTGGGACTGGGGCCGCGGCCGCAGGAGGGGCGCCTCTCCCCTAGCCACAGCAGGTCCAGGCCGGACCTGGATTGGGGCCATGGGAGGGGAGCCTTTCCCTGCCATGGCAGGTCCAGGGCCAGGCGTTAGGCATCTCGCCCCGCCCAGGGCTAGATTAACGCAGGGGCTTTAGGGACTGCAGCTCAGGGCCTCAGGCTAAGGGGGGGACCCACAAAAATAAATCCATAATTATACACAATTCAGTGGTCACCAACCCGTTGATAGCGATCAACTGGTCGATCCTGGAGCCTCTGCCAGTTGATTGTGATCTCTGGGATGCTAAAAGTCTGGCAATGCAGCAGGGCTCAGGCAGGCTGCCTGCATGCTGTGGCCCCACACCGCTCCCAGAAGAAGACAGCTTCTGGGATGTCTCTGTGGCCCCAGGTGGTGGGGGAGGTGGCTCAGTGAGCTGCCCTCACTCCCAGCACCATCCTCGCAGCTCCCATTGGCTGGAGACATTGGGACAGGGGCACACAGAGAGCAGCCAGCTGCTTCTGAAAGCTAGGGAGGCAGGCAGGCAGGCAGCCTGCCTGAGCCCTGCTGCGCCACTGGCTGACAGCCGCCTTTGGTAAGCACCTCGAGGCTGGAGCCTGCACCTCGCACCCCCTCCTGTACCTCGCACCCCCTTCCCAGGTCAGAATCCCCTCCTACCCTTACCCTCTTCTGCACTCCAACACTCTGCCCCAGCCTGGAGCCCTCTCCTGCACCCAAACTCCCTCCCAGAAAGAAACTGATATAACAGTTGTTGTAAGGTAAGAAGTAGGCTAGTTTGAATTAACTTAACTATATTCTATATGTTTTAAGACTGAAATGTAACAACATAAAACCATTCTGTGAATTAAAAGGCAAGTTTAGTATAGCATTAATAGCCTCGTTGCCACAATTGTGATCATTTTTTGTTTTAAATTAGGAAAAAAACTTGTATACAGGGGCCACTCAAAATCTAATAGCCCCAGGACCACAGGAGAGTTAATCTGGCCCTGGCCCTGACCTGCCTGCGCGGTGCTTAATAGGCTGCTGCGCGGCTGCACAGTTTAGAAGGAATTTAGGTGTAAATCCAAAGTATCTCTACTGTCCTTGCCTTGGCAATCCTGATATAATGAAAATATGACATCTTATTTTTGAACAGTACAGTTATTTAAGAATGCTAAGAGGGGCAGCATACTACAGTATGGCAGGCTATTTACAATTCAGTGTGGTTATATCTGTGGCCACAAGTTAAACATATCCTTTGATTCCCAGATTTACGTAACAAATAATTATACAAGGCCATTGTTCATCATGTAGTGTATGAATTTGGCATCCGATTTCACTGCAGCAGACGAATTTTAAACTGATTTTAAATTTGTGAAGCACAATCACTTGAATCATAGGTAATCTTAGTAAACTATACTTGCTTCAAACACAGACAAGAAAACCTCTATTACCAACGTGTGTTTCAGTGGTGGGGGTGAAATCATCTTCTAGATGCGCATGCAGCACATCTTGCATCACCGCGCCAGATATATGCGGAAAGAATTATTTGCAGTTGTTAATTTTCAGCTGGAGTAGAGGTGTGCTTATTTGTTTTATTATAAAATAAGTTGGCTTAGCAGAAACTGTACCTATTATACGTTATCTGGCGCTAATGAATATTCATAACATAACTCTGCAGCTAGGCTTAGATGTTACTGCAAATCCCCATCGCAAACAGAAAGCTATGTTTAAAGGATGTCAAGGCTGCAAAAGTACTCAAGTCTGCAAATATGAAATCTAAGATCACAAACACAGCCTTAACTATGTAATAAATGCATCCATAGAAGGTGATAGTCATATGATTTTTCAAGTGTAATATCATCCAAGTTTTCTTTAGACACCTGAAACTCACTTTTATTAAATATACATACAAATAAAACTTGGCTCGAATGAATGCAAAAATGTATTTAGAACTTGATGAAAGGTACCTGAATAATTTCTCACTATTTCCCCTGCTCTTCTTTGCACTTATGTAACTATTTTTATCTTTCAGGTGCAAACAGTAGCTAATCAATCATCACAACAGGTAAGTACTAATACAGGTGAAGATGCCATGTATACTTCACTTTGCTGCCTTGTTATGAAATCTTTTAGATTACAATTGCGGCACTGGTGTGGTTGGGATGTAACTACGGTCCTGGTCCTGCAAGCTGCTCCATGTGGGTGTACCTCTGAGCCTTATTGAAATCAGTAAAAATGACGAGTCCTTGAGTTAGTATTTCTCCCCACTGTATTGAACCCAAATGCTCTTCATATTTTAAAATAACCAAAGGGTAGTAATAAAAAGTTGCAAGATGACATTAACCTGCATTCTTCATATTGGTGCAATGGCAAGAGTGAGGCTGATGTGCCATAAATTTAGTCATGGTGCATTAATTTCTTTCATGCCACTAACTGTCATCTTCTAGTGCTGTGAGCAGAAGTGATATTGTTTTCCTCCTTGAGGGTTCTCTCAGCCCCTGGCAGGAGGCAGTTGTATTTAATGAAGAAACCAGTACTTCAGTATGAAGTGCATAATTCATGAGCCCCTTTCTCTCAAGTGGTACCAGCTGCTTTTATCTCATTGAAAATGGTAAAAACAAAATGTAATTCTTTTATTAAAATGCAGCTGTTGCTTTGAAAAGCATCTGTTTGCCAAATAATATTACAAGAGAATAACATCCTCAACTACTGCTGGCAGTGACTAGCTGTAGCAACTGCAAAACAACAATGCAGCGTAGTGATTAGATACTTCTCATTAGTGAGAAACAAGTAAGTCTGCTTTTCATATTACAAAGTCTGATCTACAATACTGTGTGAAAATCAATATGCCAAAGGTCCACATACATGAATCCAATTAGAGGACTGGACCTTTGTGACCGAATGCCCCCTGTATTCACACCATATGCACTATTGTAATCTTTGTACAAAATATGCCTTGTGGGGTATCATTTGAAAACTCATAACTCCCTATTCAACAATATCCTGGTTAAATATATGGAGCAATGCAAGCTGAAATTATGACCAAAATGTGTTTACCAGCCAAGTCTGGGGAGTGGATAAACCTGTTCCTCAAAATCAAAGGACAAGCTGATGCCTCTAACCAGGTGTCATCAAAATTAATTGGCAATCACTGGTCAAGTAGCCATTCTTTGGCAGTGAAGGGGGGGTGTAACAGGGCACAGACTCAGCCAGCGGCACCTCCTGCTGGCTGTCTGGGAATTAGCTCTTTTTACCAGCTCTGGAGCACCCTTTGCCAGTGTCTCACTGTTGCTGGCCCCAGTGTCCCTCCTGGACTCCAGTGCCCTTTTACCTGGGGTGCTGCCCCTCCAGGCAATACCCCACAGATCTGGGTCTCCCCTCCCTGGGGGGGAACCCCCCACTTTCTATCCCCACCTTGCCTCAGCCTATGGGCTACTGCCTGTCACCATCTAGCCCCCTTTCACTGAGGCCGACTGCAGTCTGTATAAGCCAGTCATCATAGGCAAGGGGGGTTTGGACCTGCAGCCTCCGCCTACCCATGGGCTGGCCTGTTGCAACCCTAGTACCCTGTCTTAGGCCATCTGCCAGGCCTGCAGCCTGAGGCTTTTCCAGTCTGGAGTCTCCCAGCTCATCTGGCCTTCCCCAGCCCTGCTTCACCTCAGGTACCCTGGTACATTCCCCAGCAGCCAGGCCCATCTCCCTCCACAGCTAGAGGAAACTCTGTGTACTCCTGGCCCACTGCCCTCTTATAAGGGCCAGCTGAGCCCTGATTAAGCCAAGCCCTGATTGGGGCGTGGACCCCAGCTGCTTCTCCCAATCAGCCCCGCTTTTCCTTCCCTGCCACAGCCCTCTCCCCAGGCTGTTTTAAGCCTTTTAAGGCAGGAGTGGGTGACCACCCTGCTACAGGGGGCAGGAACAGATTGATTTGCATTTTAATCTCTATTGCTCCAAGAAGTGGGAAGGAACTTTATCTAGGGGTAATTATTGGGAAAATGCATCTCAAAGGATGGACTGGACTAGAAAATGAGGGGCAGAAATACCTAAAGACTCTTTCATCTTTCTCCCAATCACTTGCCCTTTCATCTAAGGGCATGGCTACACTTGCAGATGTAGAGCGCTTTGAGTTAAACCAGCCTTCAGAGAGCGCAGTAGGGAAAGCGCTGCAGTCTGTCCATGCTGACAGGAACAAGCGTGCTGGCGTGGCCACATCTGCGGCATTTGCAGTGGCATTGGGAGCGGTGCATTATGGGCAACTATCCCACAGAGCACCTCTTCCCATTCTGGTGCTGTGGCTTGTGGGAAGGGGGCGAGAGGTGCGGGACATTCTGGGTCCTGTCCCAATGCCCTGTGATGCATGGGTTCGCATCCCGGCAATCCCTGTGCTTCCGTCCACATTTGGCGCCATCTTTCAACGTTTTTTGTACTGCGAGCTCTGTCTTCCCTTTCGGTCTGTGGGAATGGAGCCTGAACTGCTGAGGAGTATGCTGACGAGTCTCGCCAGCACGTCACGTTTGGCAGTCGAGTTATTCCTTATGATCCAAAGTGACAGTGAGGGCTCAGACGATGATATCGACTCGAGTAACGTATATGACACGAGTTTGCTTGTGGCACTCACGGACATGCTCACCACCGTGGAACGCTGCTTTTGGGCTCGGGAAACGAGCACTGAGCGGTGGGATCACATCGTCATGCAAGTCTGGAATGGCGAGCAGTGGCTGCAGAACTTTCGGATGAGAAAAGCCACTTTCATGGGACTGTGTGAGGAGCTCGCCCCCACCCTGTGGCGCAAGGGCATGAGATTGAGAGATGCCCTGATGGTGGAGAAGCGGGTGGCTATTGCAATCTGAAAGCTGGCAACTCCAGACAGCTACTGATAGATCACTAACCAGTTTGGAGTGGGAAAGTCGACTGTTGGAATCGTGTTGATGCAAGTTTGCAGGGCCATTAATCACATCCTGCTCAGAAGAACTGTTACTCTGGGTAATGTGTGTGACCTTGTGTATGGCTTTGCACAAATGGTTTCCCTAACTGCAGAGGGGCAATATATGGCACAGCTATTCCAATTCTGGCACCAGCTCACCTAGCCTCCGAGTACATTAATCGGAAGGGGATTGTGATCCTTGGAGACCCTGCTTACCCTTTAATGCTTTGGCTCATGAAACCCTACACAGGGAGCCTTGATAGCAGCAAGGAGCGGTTCAACAACAGGCTGAGCTGGTGCTGAATGACTGGAGTGTGCTTTTGGCCATTTAAAGGGCCGATGGCACTCTTTGTATGGGAAGCTGGACCTGGCTGATGACCGCATCCCCACAGTTATATCCGCGTGCTGTACCCTTCATAACATTTGTGAAGGGAAGGGTGAATGATTCACTCAGGCATGGAACTTGGAGGCTCAACACCTGGAGGCTGAATTTGAACAGCCAGGAGCAGGGCTATTAGAGGGGCTCAGCGTGGGGCTGCAAGGATTAGGGATGCCTTGAGGGAGCAATTTGAGGCTGAAAGCCACCAGTAATGTCTGGTGCCCTGCATGGGAGTGAAGTGCAGTGGTTCCAATGCTAGTAGGAATCTGTGTTTGCTACGCTGACTTGCAGTGCCTGTTTCTTTCCTGGGCTAAGCTATATTTTACTTTATGCAATAATAAAGAATGCTTTCACCAAAAAATTCATTTATTGAAAAGAAACACAACTGCTTGGGACACAGAAGGGGCAAGGGGGTGGGGTGGGGAACAGTACAATCACAGATTTGCGTATGTCCTGTTATACTCAGCCTTCCTGTCTGGAGTGCTGTGCAATGAGTGCTGCACTTCAGGATGGCTATACTGCATGGTGATGGGGGGTGAGTGCAGTGGGTAAGGGTTGTAGTTTTCAGGGCTGGGTGGTGAAGCCACAGGTATTGGAGGCAGCTGGTGGTGGTAAGAACCCAGATGTTGGGGAAAGTGGGTTGGAGGTGACATGGGGGCACAAGGGAACGAGTTTTGGGACAAGGGCTGTGGCAGGGGGGTTGGGCATGGTAGTGCTTCGCCTGCATGGCTATGAGCACCTGGATCGAGTCCTCTTGGCGCTCCATTATGCTTATCAGCCAATCCATGCTTTGCTTCCGGAGCACCGCGCTTTTGTGCCGGTGCTCCTCATTCTCCTGGCAGATCCACCTTTCACTGTCCCACCACTCCTGCACTTTTCGATTTTCCTTACTTGAATGCTGCATTACTTCATGCAACATGTCTTCCTTGCTTCTACGTGGCCTCTTTCTGATTCTTTGGAGTCTTTCGGCCGGTGATAATACGGACGGCTGAGATCTCAAGGTTGCATCTGTAAAGGTAAAATGCAACACTTAACAGAGGCAGCATTGTTCACACCAGACAGAGAAATGATTCCCCCTTACTTATGGGCAAGCACAGTCTACACAATAGCATAAGTTGCCCGTCCCAAAGCAAGCACACATAACCCATGGGAGCCCCAAAATGGTGAGTAAGCACAGGGTCAAGCATGACTGATTGTTTCACAGCTGTACTGTCTTCTGGGTTTCTGTGCCTTGGGGAGAGCCAACAGTGGCAGCGGGCCCCTATACTGAACTCTGTCCCCACATTTTCCACAGGAGTTCATCCTGGATGATATCTCGCTGCTGAGGGTGAGCTGGGAAGCAAGGGAGGGTCTTCTACTGCAATGCGGATTTTGGCCTGGTCCATAGGCAACTTGCCTGTGTGCAGCAGTAGTCCCCCCGCCCCTCATGGCATAGTGGCGTGGACAAGTTAGCCTTACTGGGACAAAGAACACAGTGGCTCTCCCGAGAAACCTGCACAAGCACATTGCCCAAGTTCTGGATGAGACCTTTGAAGAGATCACTGAGGCCGATAACCACAATGTGAGAGAGCACATCAATGCCCTATTCCGCATCTAGGCATGCATGCAGCCCTAACCCTCCTCGCCCCAAGAGCCCGCACCAGATATCTTCCTTCCCAAAATAAAAGCCGCTTACTGGGAACCTCCTCTGGTGTTCATCCTTCCCCAAGCACCAGCCGCCGCAACTGGTTACCTTCCTCCTAGCTTGAGAACAGCTCCTGGCTGCGTGCATCTAAGGATTCTGGGGCGTCTTCATCTGCCTAGGCACCCTTGCTCCTGCTTCGCTGCTGCTCCTCCTCTTCCTGCCTTGTTGAACTGGGCTCTGAAGTGTCCACTGTGGTACTCAGAGTGGAGGTGGGGTCGCCCCCAAGTATTGCGTCCAGCTCTTTGCAGAAATGGCAGGTCTCAGGGGCAGCACTGGAGTGGCTGTTTGCCTCACGGGCTTTGCGGTAGGCGTTCTGCAGCTCCTTCACTTTAATCCTGCACTGCAGTGCGTCCTGGTCATGGCCCCTTTACATCATTTCCCTTGATATCTGCCCAAAGGTATCGTAATTCCTATGGCTGGAGCGCAGATGGGACTGGACAGCTTCCTCCCCCCAAACACTGATGAGGTCCAGCACCTTGCCATCGCTCCATACTGGGGCTCGCCTGGTGCGCGGAGGCATGGTCACCTGGAAAGATTCGCTGCGAATACTCCACGCCTGGCTGCGCAAACAGGAAGGGGATTTTCAAAATTTCCAGAGAATTTAAAGGGCGGGTCTGATGGTTGGTCATCTGAGGGCAGGGCAGTAAGTTCAAAGCGATGACCAGAGTGGCTAGAACAGGCATTGTGGGACACTTCTGGTGGCCAGAGTGCACTAACAGACATGGGTGTCCACACTGGCACTGCACTGCTCCAGCAGGGGCGAACAAAACGTTATTCCGCTTGCTGAGGTGGAAGCGGACCAGCCGCGGAGTCACAGCGCTCTATGTGCCTTGCCAGTGTGGACAGTAAGTGAGCTAGTGCGCCCGGGGCTCCTTTAATGCGCTGTAACTCGCAAGTGTAGCCAAGCCCTAAGACGACAAAGGAACCAGCCTTTTGGACGTTGAGGTCATATCCTGACTTGAGAATTTGGTTAGCAATGTGGCTGGAACCTGTGGTGGGGGATTTTACTTTGAATCAAGTCTAGTTTAAGTCTCAGCTACTAGGAAGTGTTTTATCTTTATTTCTCTTGTAACTATTTCTGACTTTAATGCATTGTGCTTGTACTTGCCTAAAATCTACATCTCTATAGTTAAATAAACTCCTTTTATTCTTTAATCAAAACTAATCCGGTGTTGTGGTTAAACTGGGGTGTGTGGTAACTCCAATTAAAGTAGCAAACTGATTTAAAATATCCACACTGTCCAGGAGAGGGCTGGATAAGTGCACAACACTGGAAAATCTGGGAGTGGGTTGGGGTCACCCTGCAAGTAGTAATCAAGGCTGCTGGAAGCTATAGTGTGGCTGTGTATAGCTGGCAGGCTGCAGTTATACACAGACACTCAGGGTGTGACCTGCATGCTGTTTGGCTGGTTGTGAGTGGCCCAGGTTGGGAGCTGCAGCAACAATCATTGTGAGGCATCCGAGGTTGCAGGGCATGTGGTGACACAACCCCCCTCTAATCTGGATTGCACTCTGGAATGTTATAACCTCAGACCCACGTGGCCACAGGGGCATATCCACACAGATCCAGGTGCAGGATGGGGGGCTTTAGGGTATCATTCTTCATGTCAGGGACCATGTATATGATTCTGCACTGCCTTCTGCCTTTTACAGTCATTTATAAGCCTGAGCAAAGTGGTTGTCAAATACTACCATATCAGAACTGATTTATGATTGTCAAGGTTCCTTCCCCACTCTGAACTCTAGGGTATAGATGTGGGGACCTGCATGAAAGACTGCCTAAGCTTATCTTTACCAGCTTAGGTTAAAACTTCCCCAAGGTACAAACTTTTACCGTTTGTCCTTGGACCTTATGCTGCCACCACCAAAGTGTTACACAAAGAACAGGGAGAGAGCCCACTTGGAAACATCTTCCCCCCCAAGCCCTACACCCCCTTTCCTGGGGAAAGCTTGATTAAAAATCCTTACCAATTTGTATAGGTGAACACAGACCCAAACCCTTGGATTTTAAGAACAATGAAAAATCAATCAGGTTCTTAACAGAAGAATTTTAATTTAAAGAAAAGGTAAAAGAATCACCTCTGTAATCAGGATGGTGAATACCTTACAGGGTAATTTAGATTCAAAACATAGAGATTCCCTCTAGGCAAAACCTTAAGTTACAAAAAGACACAAAAACAGGAATATACATCCCATTCCGCACAAGTTATTTACCAGCCATTTAAACAAAACGGAAATCTATCACATATCTAGCTAGATTACTTACTAAGTTCTAAGACTCCATTCCTTTTCTGTTCCCGGCAAAAGCATCACACACACAGACCCACCCTTTGTTTCCCCCCACCTCCAGATTTTAAAGTATCTTGTCTCCTCATTGATCATTTTGGTCAGGTGCCAGCGAGGTTATCTTAGCTTCTTAACCCTTTACAGGTAAAAGGACTTTGCCTCTGGCCAGGAGGGATTTTATAGCACTGTATGCAGAAAGGTGGTTACCCTTCCCTTTATAATTATGACAATGATTATGATCATATATGTTCTATCACCTGTTTACATTTTTAAAAAGTCAGTTACAAATAAACAATCTCTGCAGTTCAAAAAGTCAACATTCATGAGAAGTTAGACTGCACTATATGTACGCAATCTCACTGATGCTCCTGGACCACTCCAGATGCAGGAGAAACACAGACAGACTGGCTGCTCCAGGAATATTCAGAAAACAACAGTATTCATACAAACATTAATTTCAGTTATCAAGCCTAACTAATATTTTCAAATGGTTGTATCTTCTGAAAGGGTCAAACATGAAGATAAGAAAATATGTTATGACAAAACCTAATATCTTAGAGCCAAGACTAGACTGGAGTTACTCCTAATTATACTGATGCAGTCGAGATCAGTATCTGGCCTCAAATGTCTCTTGCAAACTGGAAGCTAGTTTTCTTTTTGCTGATGACCGTCAAGAAATTTGTTCCCCACTTTTAATGTGACTAACAACATGGGATTTGACTACCAGCTGCTATGCTGACTGATCCTAGTAAATGTGTGTTTTTCCAGTTACGTGTGGTTTTAAGGTTCAGTGGATATCAAATAGAGACATCAGAAATATGGTTTCTTAAGTTGTGCAAAGTCTTTTTGCCTATATTGCATGGCAGAACTTCTCTATGGGAGGGGGAGAGTTGATAATTACATTTTCAGTCAATGGACTTGATTCTCCAAGGCACTGCTAGTACCTTGGGTAATACCCTGGGCAAAGTGAATGCATGCAAAGTGATGCTTCTCCCAGAGTTAGTGGAGAATTCAGACTTGGTAGAGTTTTACATCCACTTAGCACAGGAGTAAATAACTGCATAAGGTACAAAGTAGTGATAAATCAGACCTGATGCCTTTGATTGTGCAAGCAATAGTCTCTTCAGTTAGGACTGTTTACATTTTTCACCTGTGTATTTGTTGATAATTTAATAAGTTCCTCCCATGTCTGTAGGATCCAGTGCCACATCAAGACTTAACATAGTTGATATTAAAAAGGTCTAAAAAAGATATTATAACTTAATCTTCCCTAAGCACACCATCACCACCATTTCTGCTATGGTCATTATTTTATAAGTACTCCAGCTAGTGGCTTACCTCTATGTTGCCTTTCACTATGTCAGAAAGGAATTGGTTTTTGTTGCAGGTTTCAGTTGTCTAAACTTTGCTATCCAGCACTTTTACTTTTATGTTTTCTGGAGCAAGATTTTTCCTATATAGATAAATTAGAAGAAATATATATAAATCACATCCAAAAGATACACTTTTTTAAAAAAATCTTGATGGATTTAGCAGTCCTCACAACTGAGCATCCCTCTTAACTGCTTTCTTTGTAGCTTTCTCTTGTCCTTGTATTTGAACTCTTTTCCATAGCACTCCTTGTACCTGGAAAAGCTCCCTTTTCCTAGGGGAGCAATGCACCACGCTTAATTCATCCCCATCCCTACTCAACATGCACTTTTTCTATCAAGGTTTCTATGATCATCCATTAAATAAGGAAATTCTATTTTTAAAAAGGGAAGCTGCATAATTCTGGGAGAGGTTCTTATCTGGTGCAATGGAGTATTATAAATCTGAACTGTTATCTACTTTACATTTGATTGTAAATTCTTAAACCCTAATCCTGCAAAATAAATGCACAAACTATGAGTAGTTCCAATGAAATTAATGGCACTACTCATGGTAGTAAAATTAAGCATGTGCATAAGTGTTTGCAGGATTAGGGCTTTGGAGTGCAAGGATTGTCTTTGTGTATCCGGGCTAAGCTAAATAAATAATCAATCACAAAAATGAAAACCTACACAATAGAACTCTGCTCCGTTTTCAGCTACACCGTGTATCTTCATGGTTAACAAACTTCTACATCTTATTTTCTCATTATTATTATTTACCAGTAAAATGTCATATTGACCTAAACTGCAATATAGTATATATGAGAAATACATTGACACTTTTGCAGCAGCATTATTGAACAGCCTTTGGAAAGGATTTTCTTGCATACCTTGAATACTCCAGAGTGGAAAAAAAAAAAAAAAAAAAAACCCTAAAAAAGAAAAATTCAGCCAAACCAAAACAAGCTAATATATTCTTTCAAATCAGTTTACTTTTATTAAAGGTCCATTAAACTATCACTGATACACTAAGTATCCTTGTTTGTAATCCATCTACAGCCTTCAAGAAAGGAAAACTTGCCAAATATATAGAGTCTGTACTATTTAAACTATAGTGAAAGCACAACAATGTTCGTTGTTCAAAAATACCTATCAGCAAACTAAAAATACTACTATAACTATGAACCATGGAATGCTAATAATGACAGCCTCACTTTTGATTTAGTTCCACAATATTTTATTTTCTTTCCCACAAGATTATAAGATATGGAAGTTGAGGATTCCTAAAATAATTGATATATGGAAGTAAAACACCACAGCTTCCTAGAATTCTTAATTTGGGATGGCAATATTATGTAAACCTGTCTATGGCCAGACTCTGTGCAGAATAATAGTGAGTTTTATTATAGTGCACTTGCACCAGGAAGATTTGAGGTACAAAATTACTGATAACTAGAGCTGGGGCTCTGTTGTAGGAAATGTTTGTAAAGAAGTCTGTTGCAAATGGAGTGGACTAATTGTTGTTGTTTTCCTAATATCTGGGGTGGGATGGTTGACTCAGCAGACCTTGAAAGGCAAACAGAGTGTGGCATCTACTGCCCTTGTTCTGTAGTAATGAGTGAGAGAGACAACTGCAGACTGAGTCAGGTCCCCAGCTAACCTCCAGTGTTGCGAATCTAGTTACCTGCTGATGGTGAATGCAAAGTATAGCTGAACTGAGCAAAGGTGCACTAAAAGAAGGTGCTATCTCATTCTAAAAAGTATAATGTAGTCCCTCTTAGAGCTGCTCTGCAGGGTGGAGTGGCTCCACATTGCTCCTATAAGAGCAACAAAGAGGAACCAAATTACATTAAATTGGTATAATTCCGTAGAAAAAGATTTCACCAACAAATTTCCTCTTAGTCATTATTAATCCTGTATTCAAGTTCACAGGAAATCAATGTCAAGAATAAAATCTATATCTCCTAACTCCACAGCCTGCACTGAATGTATTTATTTGAACCCTATCGCCATAGGATTTGAGCACTGACAAATATTTGCTAAGTATCACAAGACCCCTGTGAGGCAGGGCAATATTATCTTCATTTTACCGAAAAAGAACTGAAGCACAGATTAAGTGATTTATGTAAGGTCACACAGGAAGTATAGCAAATCTGGGAATTCAACCTACATTTCCTAGTCAAGTGCCTTAGCCACAAGATCATCTTTCTCATATGTACTGTCAGAACCTTCCTTCCCTACCACAGTGAGCTTTAATAGCTAAACTCTACTGGATATAATAATGCTGCTTTTCTGTCAGCTTCCACAAATTCTCACCTCAGACAGAAAAACTAGCAATATAAATAGTGACAAGTAAATTGAGAGTTTGTAAACCTTTGGTGATATTAGTAATATGAGTGATATTAATAATACAAGTAAATAATTTTTCAATCTGATATTGATCCCTTAATCTAAAATTTATACCTACAAATACAAGCACTTATTCAAAATTTTGGACAGATCATATTCCTGCTTTAAATGCTGATGTTATGTATCCTGAATGGAAATAAAAATATAAAGGAGGTTCAACATGTAAACAGAGGAAAGAAAGGCATTGGAAAGTTATCTGAAATATAGGCGCTGATTCAGAGGCTAAAATAGGGGAAAAAACAAGTTAAAAATTACTTAGACAAGTTAGAGGTCTTCAAATCCCCAGGGCCTGATGAAATACATCCTAGAATACTCAAGGAGCTGACTGAGGAGATATCCGAGCCATTAGTCATTATCCTTGAAAAGTCATGGAAGATGGGAGAGATTCCATAAGACTGGAAAAGGGCAAATACAATACCAATCTATAAAAAGGGAAATAAGAACAACTTGGGGAATTACAGACCAGTCATCTTAACTTCTACACCCAGAAAGATTATGGAGCAAATAATTAAGCAATCAATTTACAAACATCTAGAAGATAATAAGGTGATAAGTAACCGTCAGGATGAATTTGTGAAGCACAAATCATGTCAAACCACCCTGATAACTTTCTTTGACAGGGTAACAAGCCTTCTGGGTAAGGGGAAGTTGTAGATGTGGTATATCTTGACTTTAGTAAGGTTTTTGATATTGTCTCGCATGACTGTCTCATAAACAAACTAGGGAAATACAACCTAGATGGAGCTACTATAAGGTGGGTGCATAATTGGTTGGAAAACTGTTCCCAGAGAGTAGTTATCAATGGTTCACAGTCATGCTGGAATGGCATAACAAGTGGGGTCCTACAGGGATCAGTTCTGGGTCTGGTTCTGTTCAATATCTTCATCAATGATTTAGATAATGGCATAGAGAGTACACTTATAAAATTTGTAGATGATACCAAGCTGGGAGGGGTTGCAAGTGCTTTGGAGGATAGGATTAAAGTTCAAAATGATCTGGACAAACTGGAGAAATGGTCTGAAGTAAATAGGATGAAATTCAATAAGGACAAATGCAAAGTACTCCACTTATGAAGTAACAATCAGTTGCACACATACAAAATGGGAAATGACTGCCTAGGAAGGAGTACTGTGGAAAGAGATCTGGGGGTCCCAGAGGACTACAAGCTAAATATGAATCAACTGTAGAACACTGTTGCAAAAAAAGCAAACATCCTTCTGGGATGTATTAGCAGGAGTGTTGTAAGTAAGACACGAGAAGTTATTCTTCCGCTGTACTCTGTGCTGATTAGACCTCAGCTGGAGTATTGTATCCAGTTCTGGGTGCCACATTTCAGGAAAGATGTGGACAAACTGGAGAAAGTCCAGAGAAGAGCAAGAAAAATGATTAAAGGTCTAGAAAACATGACCTATGAGGGAAGATTGAAAAAATTGGGTTTGTTTAGTCTGGAGAAGAGAAGACTGAGGGGGGACATGATAACAGTTTTCAAGTACATAAAAGGTTGTTGCAAGGAGGAGGGAGAAAAATTGTTCTTCTTAACCTCTGATGATAGGAGAAGAAGCAATGGGCTTAAATTGCAGCAAGGGCAGTTTAGGTTGGACATTAGGAAAAACTTCCTAACTGTCATGGGTGGTTAAGCACTGGAATAAATTGTCTAGGGAGGTTGTGGAATCTCCAGCATTAGAGATTCTTAAGAGCAGGTTAGACAAACACCTGTCAGGGATGGTCTAGATAATACTTAGCCCTGCCATGAGTGCAGGGGACTGGACCAGGTGACCTCTCGAGGTCCCATCCAGTCCTATGATTCTCTTCCAACTTCACTAGTGTAAATCAGGAGCAATTTCAGCAACTTAATGTTGTTACACTGATGTATAAAGCTGGTATATTAGAGGTGAATCAGGCCCACACTACTTTTTAATGTGCTAGTTATATTCCTCCCTGTATTCTATTAGCGGGAGAGACAAGTGTCTTCTTAAGGCTTGAACAGGGCCATTGGAAAGTCATCTTGACCATAAATGTAAGAGTAGCCTCCCTGGAGTAATAGCTTGTATGGACACCAGCATTTTGTGCCCTGGCACTACTCTGGCCCTGATCATGCTCTGTAGATACTTGCAGGAACCCTTTGTGTTTGGATCTCTCCAATTCTGTGTGGAATACTGTCCTCAGCAACCTCTGTGGCATCATCTCCTCCCCATCACTGAACTCTGGAGAGGCCTCCCTGTGGGCCCAAGTGTCAGTACAGAGGTCAGGAGGTAAAGGACTCGGTGGATGGGAGGGGGAATGGGTGGGCTAGAGGTGGTATTAGATGAGGTGTAACCTCTCCATCCTCACAGAGATTAAATTTCAATCTCAGTCTGTAATTTTTTTCCTGTGGCACCTCCTCCCTGTGATGTAAAGTGCAGCCATGCTCAGGGCAGGGGTATTCCTGGTAGTGTAGCTCCATTACAGAGAGAGGGAAAAGGAAGCCCTTTGCCTACACTGCTCAGGGAAACCATGCTAGAACCTTGCTAACAATAACCGTGTCTGAACACAATTATTGCTAGTGTGGTTTCAAATGCAGTATGCACAGGATAGTCATAGCAGCTCTTGCATCAGTACACTACAAATTGACAGTTTTCTCTAATACATCATTTAGTTCTTTAACTTTGTATATGCAGAGTCCAATATCACAATGCATTCACTCTTAAGCTCGGACTATATTAGTGGATCTTGTTGCAAGCACCATTAGAAGGGTCTACCATACTCGAAATACACTTCATGTTCACACACAAAA
Organism: Eretmochelys imbricata; assembly: GCF_965152235.1. Lineage (NCBI taxonomy): Eukaryota > Metazoa > Chordata > Testudines > Cheloniidae > Eretmochelys > Eretmochelys imbricata. Next base: position 139,240,011 of record NC_135572.1, read on the forward strand.
GTGCAGCTACACACAAATGTTGCCAGCACTAATTCAATTGCTGATAAAATTCAGGCCTGTGATTCACCACTGGTGGTAGCAACAGTAGAAGTTATAGTATGGTGCAATTTGCTAAATTAGACACGCTGTAAATGAATCCAGAAATCAATGTGGGACAGACTGAGGATTTTGCTCAGGTTAAAGTATACAAATCTAGAAATGGCATAGATGCACGGTATTTTCCTTAGAGCAGGGGTGGGCAACCTGAGGCTCTGGAGCCACATGCAGCTGGCTCTTCAGAGGTTACTGTGCGGCTCCTTCCATAGCCGCTGACTCTGAGGCTGGAGCTACAGATGATAACTTTCCAAAATGCTGTGGGGTGCTCACTGCTCAACCCCCTGCTCTGCCCCAGGTCCTGCCACCACTCCACCCCTTCCCCCAAGACCCCTGCCCTTTCCCCCGAGCTTGCCATGCCCTCGCTCCTCCCCCCTCCCCACCAGAGCCTCCTACGCACTGCAAAACAGCTGATTGCGGTGGGCGGGAGGTGTGAGGAGGTGCTGACTGGCGGGGCTGCTGGTGAGCAGGAGGTGCTGGGGACTGGAGGGGGGTAGCGGATAGGGGGATGCTGATATATTACTGTGGCTCTTTGGCAATGTTCATTGGTAAATTCTGGCTCCTTTTCAGGCTAAGGTTGGCCACCTCTGCCTTAGAGGAACTCACTTGTTGCAAAACTGTGTGTGAAATGTGAGAACTGTCCATGTTATTTTTAAGGATTGCCAATCTCCTACGAAAACTCATTACTTATGTATGGAACCAGCGAATTTAATATTGACAAAATTAAGTAAAGCTATTAGAATTCATTGTCTTTCTAGATGACCCCCTTCTGATTTGTATATATCTCAGTGCTGAATAATACTACAGAATATTTTAAAGTCTGAAAGAAAAAATTTGAGGGGCAAGCCAGCTGTACAAGGTATAGCAGAGTGAACATGCAGTGCTTTGTGTTTGAGCTGTTATTGCTTTTAATGGAAAATGTGTGTTCTACTTTGCTTTAATGCCTTCATTGTAATGATTAATGCATCTGCATTTGTGTGTGATTATTTTGTAATTAACTGTTTTGTTGTTACTAATTGCCCATTACAAGGAACAAGCTATAGAACATTAGTCTGTTCATCTCACTGAGAAATTTAACTCCATTATAATCAAATCATAAATGAGAAGGAGTTGCTGGCAGGGAGTTCTCTATAAAGGCCCCTTTGGTCTGGAATTACTTCCCCCTTGGTCCACCAGAATGCAATTTATTAACTTTCCACACATGTTGCTTAGGCTATTAAGCGATTGACTTTTTTGTCTACATGGAAAAAGTAAATATAAGTAAATAATATTTCAGAATTTAAAACAAAACACTAAACATGTTGTTCTTTGAATCTCCTATAAAACTATTGTAAAAGAATAAAGTCACAGGCCTTGGGGAAAATAATGACAGTACACAGATGAGGACATACTTTCCTGGAAGTCTAACCCACAGAAGGTTATAAAAATCATGACAATATCTCAGGCCTGATGCTGCAAAGAAGTAAGCATGTGCTTAACTGTTTGCACTGTGAATAGTCCTATTCACTGCCCACACAGTATGTCTACACACAGGTGTGATTGTAGCTTGTGTAGACATACACAAGCAAACTTTCATGTAGATATACACTCACTGTGTAAAATTAAGCACATTAATAAGTCTTTGCAGGATCAGGACCTTAGTTTGCATAGAGCTAGAAAAAATGTACCACATAAATCAAAATTTGTCAAATATGAGAACATGCAGTATTAATTTTATGTTGCTACATACTGGAGAGTGACAAATGAAAATGTTTACTCACAGGGAAACTGACATTAACTACATTTTCCTTGGTCCCTTCAAAAGAGGGATTTTTCATAATTTGTTACCTAATTTTTCAAGACAAGGAAAAAGTCAGTGTTGGAAAATAGCTTGTTTTTAGGCATTTTTCATGTTTTAGTTGTATTTAACAAGCAAGCTGGGAACCTAATTCTATAGCTCATTAAACATTTTCCATGTTTTGTTTAAAACTGAAACATCTCAAAATATGAAACAATGGAAAGACTAATAAAGGATCTGTTACACCCTGTATGAAGTGTTGACTCACTGAATTAATATGTAAAGCAACAAGCTTGTCAATTACATTCCAAGCATGCCTGATATAATGGATATAAAGCTTGTTCATCTGCTTAATTCTCTCATGACTGTCTTCTTTTCTTCAGCATAAGAAAGCAGATAGAAGAGCTATCATTATGAACAAGGGGCAGATTCACTCAAATTGGTGCAAGATGTAAATTACATTTCCCCAGTTAATTCCCTTGCCCCTCAGAGGATACACCCAGGAGTAGGAAAGGTGGTGTTTTCATGACCACCTTCACTTGGGATTTTCTGCCATGGAAAAACAGTTTTTAGTACTCCTGCCCTAGCCTGCACTGCTTTAAATCTATGTTGGTCTTATATGTTTTTAGTGCTAGAACAGCCATGCTACGAGGCCCATATAAAAACACAGGTAGATTGTTTAAAAAATGGAAAAGTTTTATTGATTAGACTGTACTGTACAAAAGTAAAGGAATATTCTTTAGGAACCATTAAGTTCTGCTGCAAAGTGAATTATTTCTATACCGACAATTTTTAAAACTAAAAAGCAAAAAATATATAGATACATTCAATCATGTTATTATTGTTCCTGTTAACAAACCCTTGGAAACAGAATCTGTTTTTTACTGATGCTTTTCCCCCTTAATCATACATGGATTTGGAGGGCAGCTGTTAGCACTTTTTGTTTGTTTTTAGAAGAAGGCATTGAATTCTTTATTTTTGGGAACAAGGGAGGTAGACACATATTAAAGGAGCTTTGATAGGTTACATTTTAGGCCTACTTACCTAATTAATATTATTTTAATCAGAAAAAGGGAACAATAGAATACTAAACACCATTTTGACTTACAGGTGTACAGTTGTCTATATACAACTTCTGTTTTGGGAATGCTCACAATAGAGGCCGAACTCAAAAGGGAGCAGCTTGGCTCAGTTTACATGGACTGAGCAGGAGAGCAGTTATGTGGTGCAGGCTTCTGCCACCAGGCCACACCGCTAAGCTGCTGCAGGCCCTTCAACTGCAGAGGACAGCAACAATGAACCCCGACTGAAAAAGGAAGACTCTCTGAGAGGATTCCAGGGGAACTCACAAGGAAACCAGAGGCATGAGCAGAGGAACTGAAGCCAGACTAAGAAGTGGCCCAGGGAGCAGGCTTGGGGCGCCCACCCACAGGCTCTATATTTTGAATTATTGTTTTATTGGGCCCTGGGTTGAAACCTATCTCCGGGTGATGCAGCTGCAGACTCCCGCCACTGGTGACACAGCCAGAGTATTGATACTAGGTGGTACTGCCAGGCATGGACACCAACCCTTTCCCTGCCCCACGACACAGTTCCTCTCCTTAGAAGTATGACTTATGTTCTTTGTTCCTAGGTTTATGACCTGGTATTTGGTGCTGTTAAAACACATGCTGTTTACATGACTCCACATTACCAAACAATCCCCGTTGTTCTGTATAACTAGGGCACTTCGTTTTCAGTTTTTACTTTATTTAATTTTCCCCAGGATTGTATCGGTGTTTATTACTACAAGAACAAAAAGAGGTGAAAATTGGTGGAAAAAACTATTAATTTTTCTGGGTAAATATCGGGGTTTATTTTGGTGGACGGAAGGACGGGGGGAAAAGTATTCAGTAGATTAAAACTTTGATTAATAGAATTCAATGTAGTTTGTTGCAGAACTAAAAGAGAACACAATGCCACCTCTAAGTTTAAGAAAACAATATATCTCTAATCCCCAAATAATCCCCAAATAAAACTTTTCATTTGAATAAACAGTTTACTGTTGCAGACTTAGAACTATTAGCTTATAAGTATTTACCTTTAATAATTGTGCCACACCATCTAAGTGCACAGACTCAACTTCATCCTTTTCTCCTGTTTGTTTTTTTTAAAAACTTTTGAATATTTCTTTGTGTTCTGAAATGTATTCTCATACAGATTTTCGTTTTCTTCCCATTTTAGTGTGTCAGATCTTTAAACTGTTATCTGCTAACAGCTTGAAAGGTATATGCGGTGGGCATGAGATTCATCAGTAGGTTTAGATGCACACACACTTCAGAGCTTGCATGAGTGCCTGTTTGTTTATAGTGTGTATCTTCTATACCAGTAGTTCCCAAACTTGTTCCACCGCTTGTGTGGGGAAAGCCCGTGCGGGGCCGGGCCACTTTGTTTACCTGCCGCATCTGCAGGTTTGGCTGATCACGGCTCCCACTGTTCTAGATTAATAAATAGCCTTACTTCATCAGGGAGCTTTGCATATACACACAGGCTAATGTATTATATATAATACATATATCTCATGAAATCTATTATATTTTCCTAATAAAACAAAATTTTTATATATTTGAATGATACAAAAGTAGGATAAAAATTGGGGAAAAAATCATACTTTTTGTAAAACCTGAGATTTTTTCTATAAAAATCGGTTAAAACTGAAAATGAAAGGGCTTATGTATAACTGACCTGTTTCCATCATTATCTGCCATTCCACAAAGTATCGCCTCCCTCTCTTTACCCACATATATATTGACTCAGCCCCACCCGACAGCCCTATTTCACATCATGCTTCTCCCCCCTTTCCCTCCACATTCCTAGTTCACCCCACATTCAGCTTTTAAATGTTAACCAGTGTTTAAAAGGTGAATTTGGTAGGGGCATATTGGGATATGGTGGGTATCAAACATGGGAGTGGAGGGAACATAAAGGGAATCAGGACTGGGGGTGAGGTCAGAAGGAACATGGGAGCAATGTAAGAGGAATGTCGAAGTATAAGTCTACAACAGGTCTTTGAGATGGTATTATATATCAGCTCTGATAGCTATCCAAGGCATAATCGCTTTCAATGTTCATATAGACATCTTAAAAAAATGGGAAATTCCACTAAACAAAACAAATCTTTAATAAAAACCTGTTAAGTTTGCTCAAGTGCATATTCCACCAACAGAGCCAGGAAATCACTAGTTAACTCCTCACACAACCCTTGCAACCTATAACTATGGTTTCATCTTCTACAACATATTCCCTCCACACCCACATTCCCCATCCATACCACACAGGTCTCCTCCCTCTACCTCTGCGTAAAACATGCAACCTTCTTTTCTATATAGGTTCTTATACTATGCTAATCAGCACTGTATCTGATCAGCTTCCAGTAGTGCATTAAGTGATATGACTAATATATGTCATGTGTTTCTTCTCTTATCATCTCCCCAGGGCAGAGGTGTGGGTAGTGAAGTGTTTTGTTTTAAATGTTATGCACATGTGCATGTGCGCATACATTTCTAGATATTTGTGTGAGAGAAGGCAAGGTCAAAGAAATGTGCCTTGCCCTTGGAACAGAAGGTGGTGAAGTTTGTGATAATCCATGGTTCCTATGGGAATTCATTCCACAGTCTCGGACCAGCCTCTGAGAAAGTGCTGTCTCCTGCCCAGGTGAGCTTTACTTACTGTAGAAAGTTCCATGTGGCAGAGAAGCAAAAATGTTGGCCATGGACTTCATTCCATAGCTTTAGTTGAGCTTTTAGATACCCTCAGCCCAAGGCCATTGAGTGCCTTGAAGATAAGGGCCGAGACCTTGAACTTGGATTTGATATTCTATGCGTATGGAAAGCCAGTATAGAGTGTGGAGGACAAGTCTGGTGTGCTCATGGTGGTAGCCAGTATGGCTGAGTAGATGCACTGAGAGTTCTGTACTAGAATCGTAGAAATGTAGAGCTGAGAGGGACTTTGAGAAGTCATCAAGTCCAGCCTCCTGTGCTGAGGCAGGACCAAGTAAACTAGTTAGGGTTTCCTAAACATTGAAGGTTTCTTTCCCAGGAATATTGCATAACTGTAGTAATGCAGCTAAGAGATGGTGAGGCATGAATAACAGAGGCCAAGTAATCATTCATCAGATGGGATGGTGTTTCCTAGCCCAGCGGTTCTCAACCAGGGGGCCATGAGCCAGTTTCAGGGGGTTCACAAACCCAGTGTCCCATATGGGTGGAGTTGGGGGGGGGGAGACACAGGGGAGGTGTTGCCAAACACCCCTTCCCCAACTGCAGTGCCTTGCCCTTGGGATTGCCCCATTCTGGTTAGCTCCACTCACATTCCCCACCTCCTCCTCTCCCTTACCCCTGAGGTCCCCCTCCCTGGCCAGGTCGGAGTCAGGAAGCCAGAGCAGGGCAGTGCAGAGCAGCTGCTGCTCTGGCTGGTGCCAGGGAGTGGGCAGCTGCTGTGGCATTCCCCCACTCCCATCCAGTCTCCTCCTCCTGCTGCTGGTGCTCGGGGCTGCGGCTGCTCCTCAGCTCCCAGCACCCTTTGACTGGTCATGCAGCTGGTAAGAACTGCCTGGGCAGGGGGACCTGGCTCCGGGGCTGGCACAGCACTCAGGGAGCAGCAACCCTCCCAGCACACTGCACCCTGACCTACATCCCTGCTTGCACTCTGAGCTACCCCCTGCCTGCACAAAGCCCCTAGCTACCCCCTCCTTGCACCCTGAGCTACCCCCTGCCTACACACAGCCCCTAGCTACTACGTGCCTGCACCCTGAGCTGCCTGCCATCCACACACAGACCCTCCCTCCCTCCCTCCCTGCACCCTGAGCTACACCCTCTCAGCGCACAGCTCCTAGCTGCCCCCTCCCTGCACCCGGAGCAGTTTTCAGACTTTTTGAGCTGAGCTTTAAACAATAAATTCTAAAACTGATAAATGCCACTGCAAACCTCTTTCCTTATTGAACAAAGATTTCCCTCCATTAATAGTCATCCAATGCTATCCACTGAAATATAACCATTAACTAAAAACCTACCCCATACCCACCAACCAACTATTTCAATTCTAATTCAACATTCCAAACATTTAGAAAACATCCACTTTTATCCACTGTATATTATAGGAGTTAAAGGTTGTATGTTTTGTGCAAAGGTGGAGGGAGTAGTTATATATGATGTGGGGTAAGTAGGGCAGTTTGGAAATAAAATGATGGTTGTTGGTTGCAAGAGTTGGGTGAGTGATTAACTAATGATGTTCTAGCTTTTTATGAGTTTTTTGGTGGCAGATGTACTTGAGCAACCTTAATATTTTTTCAACAATATATTTTGTTTGATGGAAATTAATTAAATTTAAATTTTATGCTTTTGCCAGAATACCAAGAAAACCCCCATCCATCTCTCGCATCTCTCTACCTAAACTACTTATACGTTGGGGGTGAGTGGGCGGAATGACTAGCAACAGCCTCCTGCCTAGTATTTGTACTGTAAGTAAGTGGAGGTGGATACCAGGTGTCCAGAATTGTCTTGGGCCAGACATTGTACCCTCACCAGAAGCTGCTGAGGACACAGGTCATCAGCATTTACAGAGGTCACCTAAACTGATAGCTAAATTAGTTTCATAGTTAACCTAAGAAGAATGTATTGCTGGCTGAAAAGAAAATACAATTGATGGTTGCTGACTTAAAAAAGTCTAAGGTCTAAAAATATCGTCTCTGTTGGGTTCAGTCCCATACTTCTAATTAAGGCCCTGATTCTGCAAACATGCACATGCTTAACTTTATTACTGCAAGTGTTACTGGGACTACTCATGGTAGGAAACAAAGTTAAGCACATGCATAAATATTTGCACAACCAGGCCCCTTAGGGAAGACCCCATATTGCTTGCTCTAGATCCTTGTTGAAATAGTCGGAATTTTGTCCGAATGAAGAGTGCAGAATGAATGGGGCCTTTTACCTGTGTTACCTAGAAAAACAGTCCACAGTGTGGTGTTTTGTGTACTAACCATTCACTGTTGGTTCATTAAGCCTTATTTTAGTTTATTGAATGATCTTATACACAGCACTCAAGTGGCATTTTTGACAATGGGTGGTACTATTTAAAAAGGATTTTGACTGTAACACATACCCAATAAAAGAAATTGTCTTAAAAAAAACAACTAAAATAGAAACATATGAATGCTGTCTCCAAACCAGAAATAATATACAGAGAATGCATATTAGCTTTTTTTTTATCAGGAACTCCCCTTGGTTTGACTTCATAGGGAAGGTGGGCAGCTCTGGTAAGGGTGGCTGGCTGAAGCACTGCAGCCAAATGCACACACAAAACCACTGCCAGCATTAGAGTGGCAGCAGTGGGAGTGTGACAAGTCAAATTGTTAACTAAGTTAAGCTAGCCTAGTTTGATTTTCAGCAATGCTGAACATCCCGCCCCATCTTCCAGTGAAGCCGACAGGTTGTGTGGGTGTCTAGTACCTCAGAAAATGAGCAAAGATAGTCTTGTGGTTATGGTTTCAGAGTAGCAGCCGTGTTAGTCTGTATTCGCAAAAAGAAAAGGAGGACTTGTGGCACCTTAGAGACTAACCAATTTATTTGAGCATACGCTTTGGTGAGCTACAGCTTACTTCATTGGATGCATTATGGTTATGGTGTTACCTTGGGAGGTCTGTTTTCAGTTCCCTGCTTTGCCACAAACTTCCTCTGTAACCTGGCCTCTCTGTGCCTGGGTTCCCCAGCTGTACAGTGGGGATAATGGCACTTCCCTATCTAACAGGAGTGTTGTGAGGATAAACAAACTGAAGCCTGGCAGGCCTTCAGCCACTCCATCAAAGGGGGCCATGTCAGCAGTCCACAGCTAGACAGTTAGGCCCTCAGTCACGACAGCTATCCTGAACATTTTTGACAATGCAATTGGAATAGCTAAGACTATAGGGACGAGAGAGGGAGGTTTGGGGACTGGCCTAGGATCAGGTGGTTACAGCCCGTATCATACACAAAAGGCTGCCCCTTTAGCTCTGACCCGGGAACCCTTCACTGACCCCAGTCTTTCCCGAGTGACCGGAAGGGCTTGTGCAAAGCTCCCCAAACCTCTCCAGGCCGGCAGAGCCTTTTCCCTCTGGGGGTCGCCTCTCTCTCCCCCCCGCTTCCCTTCCCGTCCCAGCGCGGGTGGCTGCAGTTCCTTCCCCTCCGCCGCCGCCCCTGGGGCCGCTGCGCGCTTCCCGGCACCGCCGCGGCCGCGCTGCCCCGCTCCGGGGTGCCGCATCCGGCGCCCCCTTCCCCTTCCCCGCGCCGCGTTCCCGCTGGCCAGCCCCGGCCGCGGCACTGCGGGCTCCGCGGCGGGCCGGCTGGGCACGTCCCGCTCTGCTCCTGCGGGGGCCGCTGTCTGGCTGCCGCCTGCGACGGGCGGGGCTGGGGGGAAAGGTGCTGAGCGAGCGGCTCGCCGGCCGGCCGGCAGCCGGAGCACTGCAGAGCTGCACCGCGGAGGCGGGGGGACTGGGACGGCGCCTTCTCCCTTGGCAGCGCCGCCGCCTCCTCCCTGCCGCTCCTGCGCTCCCGCTGCCCCTCGTCTCCGCCGCGGCGCCCATGGAGCAGGGACCCGGCGGGGCAGCCGCGGGGGGAGCGGGGCTGCTTCTGCCCCTCAGCGACACGGAGCAGCAGCGCTACGCCGAGCTCTTCTCGCTCTGCTGCTCGCCCGCGCCCGAGGGGGGCTCGGCGCCGGCCCCAGCCGCCGGGGGGAGCAAAGTGGGCGACTTGTTCAGGGCGTCGCAGCTCCCTGCGGACACGCTGCACCAGGTGGGTGAGCCGGAGGGCGGGGGCGCTCGGCTGGCTTGCACCGCTTCTGCCCCACTAAAGGGGAAGGGTTGGCGGGAGGGGGAGGACGTATTTCCCTCTCAGCTGATTCTCCTGCCCTGGCTCAGCCTGCTCGGGGTAGGGGGAATGCGGGGGGGGGGGGAGGCATGAGCTGCACCTTGAGGAGAAAGTTTCCTCTGCCTTTTGTTCTTGTTTGTCTGTTGTCACTCACACGCTCCTCTGTCTTCTCTCCCTCGACCCCCCGCGGCCCCCTAGTGATACTGTGTTTTAATACGAAACAGATAAGCCCGTGGGTTTAAGCAGACAAGTGACACCTCTCAAGAAAGTTGGAAAAATATGTGTAGAACTTCCCTGTGCTATGCATTAAAATCCTATCACACGGTGAAACTGCCCGGAGTGCTGGATTTGGGATTATAGTTGTGTGACGAAAAAACAAACTTTTTTTTTTCTGGTCGTGATCCAATGTTTTTTTTTTTTTTAAAAAAAAAGAAAGACAAGAGGGTTTAAGTTTTTGATGAGTATTGTTGGTAAGACTATATGCGGTGTGTTATTGCTTTTAAAAATGTTTAAATTCTGAATTTAGCTATCCAGAAAAGTTAAACACTACTCAGAGTATTGTATTCCATTGAATCCATATGTGCTCTTTAACCAGCTAACGTTTAATGCATTGTAAGTGCTAAGTATTCTGAATATTTATTATTAGTATTAGGATTCAGAGATTTTGAACTGGAATGGAGTATTTGGCAACTTTAGCTAGTTTAGCCCCTCTTCCTTTACTCTTTCAATAGTCTAGAGAGTCTGAAACAAATGAGTATACCTCTAACTGTTGAAGGTATATATTCAGCTGAAGACTGTTTATTGTTTGCTATATAATTCTCTGCTACCAGCTCTAAAAAAACTGTAGCAGTAAACTTTGTACTATCACAATTGTACATAGCGTTTTTTGAGACAGCTTTGTATTTGAAATGTTTTTGGCAACACAAATATGTAATCCTAACTTTTTTTTTAAATCTGCCCTAAACTATCTTGTAATATTGCAATAATTGTTCAGTATCTGTTGTTTCATGCTCTAGGTGTTTACATATTAGTAGTGGGTGATTTGCGCATCAGTGTACATGAACAGTCATTCGGGATCCCTTGGGATGAATGCAAGATTATTTGTTGTCCTTTCGGGGTATATATGCATTTTTTTTTTTTTTACATAGACTGTGACTTTAAACTAAGTATTATCATAAATTTCATTAGACACATTCCTAGATCAGCTTTGATTACCAAAATAAATATATAATAATGTTGTGTATTCCCAGGTTTATGAATCATACTCAGTATATTTTCTTCTGGGATTGTCACAAAAAATCTTAACAATACAACATTTAAAATGTATGTAAATACAAAGAGTAGACAATTATATTACGTATGTTTACAAATGATGAAATTACCTTATGTATACTAAGCAGGTCTTAATTCTTCTTTTCCACCTGTGGAATAGTAATTTGATTAACTCAGTCCAGTAGCACATTCTGGTTAGTAATAAACTAAACATAGGAAGAAAAACACCAAACTTGTATTTTGTTGTCAGGAGTTTAAGAAATGCTGTTGTTCAGAAATCCTTGTTAAATATCAAACAGAAACAAATAATGTCTAGACTAAGTTGACTAACAGGTATAACTGGCCATGGCCTGCAGGGACTAAACTGTGTCGTTTCCCTGGAAACAGTCAGGCCTTCTCTTAATGAGCATTCGATTTGGATTTACATAATGTACAGGATATGCTGAAGTACAATAGGGGAAGTTACTTCCATGACCAGATGCCCTCCACTGTTCCAGGTGCTGCTTACTTAATAATATCCAGAGGAAAAAATGTTGCCAGTACCACTGTTGGAAGTCAAAGGGTACGTCTACACTGCACACTCACAGTGGTGTGTAGAGTACATGCATTGCATACCCCTCTGGCATGGGTATAAACAGCAGTGTAGAGGGTGAGGCTCTGCTTAGGTGAGGAGAGGACAGACACACCAGAACTGTAGGTGCATACCCTACATGGCTCTCTGTGCATCCAAGCAGTGCCCCCCAATCTGCACTGATATTTTTTAGCAGCATTGCCTCCTGCTGCCTTCCCACTGCTGGAAGTTTCTCCACTGCCAGAGCCTTTTACTGCTATGTGTAGCTACGCACCGCAGCACGCACGCAGCTTGCGTTTTGCTGCAGTGTGTAGCTACAAGTATCCTACACACTGCTACCAGTGTAGACAAGGACAAAGTGTGTTTGGATCTGCCATGAGTTGGTGGGGCTCCTTATGAATCCTTGCAGGAATTCACCCACCTGGATCTAATTGCAGAGTTCGGACCTTAAATTTACTAACATTTGGGAAAGAGGAAAAATAATTTAAAACAAGAAAGAAGGCTTAAGGAACTTATTTTTAAAAGAAAAACTGAATTGATAATCTTGAAGTTACTTATATAAATCAAATCTATTAGTGATTTTTCTTAATATGGTTTTATTCCATGGCTCTTATTTTAGTATAGTATATTAGTACTGTATCATTTGAGTGTGATTTATTATAGTATTGTGTGCATTTTCTTGCTCTGGGATGTGACTTCAGCTGGCAACGGTTTGTGATTTTTACTTGTTTATTTTAGAATTCCTTCCAGGTTCTTATGATGTACAGAGAGGCTTATTCATAAACTGGTTTATAATTGACTTCAGTAGTATTACTTGTGTGAATAAACTTGCATCCTGCAACTGGTTCCACACAAGTGAACCCCTGCACACGTGCCCTGCTCCAGTGACTTCAGTGAGGCATCTATGCAAGTGAATCCTTGTGCCTGAATGGGTCCAGTAGCAGGATCTGCCCTTTGTGCTTGTAGGATGAAACCCTAAATTAGCAGACTGTTATAACTACAGGCTTTGTAAAAGTGTTCCAAAGTTTTCCATAGAAATGGACTTTCTGGGGAGTTTATGAAGATGGATTTAAAAAAAACCCCAATAACCAAGAACTTCATAAAAAAGAGAACTGAAAAAGTAAAATTGCTTTCTGTGTCACATTCAGATAAAAATAATTAGTTAAGTCAAATATTCTATCTTTCTAGATCATAAGTAGTAACAAGACCATCTTCATTAATTCACAAAATCAAAATATGATCAGCCCCAAACTACAGTTTTGTAAGTCTTTTCACAGCACTGAATTTCTTAATTGGCTATAGTTCAAAGCTTAACTATAGTTTATCATGTTTTAAAATCTAGTTTCTCAGAGATTTTTGTCCTCAGGTTTTATTTACAGTTAATGAAAATAAAGAAATTCTCAAGTTCAGGTTCTTAAACTTCTGTACACAGAATACTACTTCAGTCCTCTAATCTTACTCTGAATTCTCTCTGTTGGTCGTGCTAGCAACCACCGCCATCAAAAGTATTAGCTAACATGTTGAAACTGCAGAAAAAATAATCTAACAAAGAAAAACTTTGGAAAATTGTTGCAAGAAAAAAATTATAGTTGGTTTTCTGAATTATTTTTCACTTTGCATGCTTTAAGAATGATAAAAAACAATCTGATCAGTTTTTATCCACAGAGAGTACAATGCTGGAAACATAAAATAAAGCAGCTGTGTATAATATGTGGTTGCCACTGATAAAGGTTGCAGCCATTTTAGGAAGAAGTGGCTAGCTTGCGTTAATAGATAACTCGTTTAGAAATAGTTGTTTGACAACAGGACTTTTACTTTTTTTTTTATTTAAAGGACGTTTTCGTGCTTAGTATGCAAGCTTTTATGCTGCCTCATGGAGTTAGTGGTACTGGTGGTCGTTGCCATGTAGGAGACATAGATTGGAATCCAATGCACCAGTCTGGATTACAGTTGAACTGAGCTCTGCACAGGCCAGAAGGGGAAGGTACTTTATGCAATGTTTGCGATCCTCAGACTCTGTAGAAAGCTCAGTAGAGCCCCATGTTTTTCACAAATGTGAAGTAACACAAAATTAAAACGAAAAACAATTGATAAGATAAAATGGGGGGAAATGTACTCTGCAGCAGCGGCTCCTGTCCTGTGGGCCTGGGCCTGGCTCCGTGCTCTAGTTTGGCCCATCCAACCCTTTGTCATGACTGGGGGGGGCAGCCAGGCCAAATCCTGAGTGAGTGGCAAACCCTGGAGCATGGGTTTGCAGCATCACTCTCTCAAATTTGACACCCCTCCACCCCGCATCCATTTGCATCACTTGAAGCATGGAGCTAGGGGCCCAGCCCTGTCGGACAGGAGCTGCTGTTGCAGAGTGAGTACGGGATGGGCTCACTGTGCAACTGCTCCCCCTCTCCAGGTCTCCTCCCCTTCCCCAAGGGCAGGACCTGACCCCTCCCCCCCCCGGTCCCCTGGGCCTCCTATGATAAAACAAAATTTAATAATACATTATAATAAATAAAAGAATTTCTCAGGGCTCTACAGATTGGGAATGGAGAAGTCCCCAGCTTGAGCTAGAGTAGCCATAGGGATTGCTCTAATTTATATTGTACTGCTATGGCAACCTCAGGAAGCATCAGGTAGTTCTTAACAGCTAGAAGGCAATATATCCTGGTCTGCTTCCTTCTCCCTCCTCTCAGAAGGCCACTGTGCTGTGTGGACTGTGGAGAGACTCAGCATTAGGGCCATTTTGATAATTCTATGCCACTTAGAAATCTTCCTTATGCTGGAGGTATATTCCATGGGGTTTGTTTTAAAATGGTGTTGTGGTTTCTTTTGCCTGTAGAGCTGGCATACAGGGGCCACAGCAGAGGCTAGAACCTGTGCTCTAATCTCTTGTCTCTAAATTGCTGGCTTTCCAGGGTTTGTAGTTGTGGAAAAGGTGTGATAATCCTTTGAAGGGGAAGGATGCCTTTATACAGCCATTACTTTTCTGGTGGATCACAGCATAACATTATGAGCTTGAAGGGAAGTCTCTTCCCTCCTTTCTTGCCTGTAGTGCTATGGCTTGTATAACAGGAGAAAAAAAGAGATAGGGATGTTGGCCACAGGAATCCATCAGGTAATGTTGATGAGGTAAATTGATATTATCGGAGAGTGAAATGCTAAAAGAGGAAATGGTGGGGAAAAAGTGAATTGCTAACAAACATGCAGTCTCATTAAAATCAGCTACCGTCTGGGGAAATTGTTGCATTTTTTTTAAATGGTGTTAGAGGCAGTTTTGTGAATTATAATAGTAAGCCTCACTTCAGTAGTAGAAAAGTGGTTGAAATGAGGATTAAAATAGAATGATAAGTCACCTAGATGAACAGGATATAAAAGGGAGTTTACCATTCTGGTTTCTATCTGCTCATGCCTCTCTCGTTTACTAGAAATCCTTGAATGTGACTGCAACATTTGCATAAAGGAGATTATTGATGTTATTTATTTAGAGTTTCAAAAAGCCTTAGATAAAATCCCTCCCAGGAGGCTCTTAAGGTAACGTTGTAAAATGTCTGGTGCCCCTAAGGTTTGTACTAGGACCAGTGTCTTGTCTGTTTGTTAGTTATCTGGAAAAGGAAGAGGACAGTGAAGTGACAGAATTTATTTAGGTTAATCGGGAGTAGAGGAAACTGAACATCATCAGACAAATCTAACAAAGCGAAGTGATTTGGCAACACAGTGGCTACATGGAAGAAATTCAGTGTTTACAAATACAAAGTAATGTACACTGGAAGGAATAGTTAGTGCTACACATGCACATTACTGAGCTCTAATTTAATTGTAACCACTTGGGGAAATATTGTGTGCAACTCCCTGAAAACATTTGCTCAATGTGTAGGTCCAAAAAAGCAAATAGACTGTTAGTAACACGGCTGTTACTCTGAAAACTGTTAGGATTGAATGCTGTGTTCATTTCTGATCATCCTGACTCAAAAAAAGAAATAGAAGGTCTCTAGCGAGGCAGAGACACACTCCTGTATGAGGAGAAATTGAAAAAACTGGAACAGCTTAACATAGAGAAAAGAGAGGGTTATACAAAATAATGAATGGTAACTTATCTAGGCTCTCCTACTTGTCATTTCTCATAATACAAAACCAAAGGGATATAAAAGAAACTGAAAGGCAGTAAATTTAAACCTGATAAAAGTAAATTGTTATGCAACAGGTAATTATTAATTGTGGAACTCATTGCCACAAGATATCAATCAGGCCAAGTGCTTAGTATAATTAAAGAAGGCTTGCCATTTATAAGGATATTGAGAATATCTATTATCAGGAAAAAAATTTTTTTGAAAGGGGGAGGGATTGAGAGAAAAATCCTCATGCTTCATAGAAGTGCAGGACTGGAAGGGACCTTGAGAGGTCTTCTAGTCCAGTCCCCTGCACTCAAGGCAGGACTAAGTATTATCTAGACCATCCCTGACAGGTGTTTGTCTAACCTGCTCTTAAAAAGATGGAGATTCTACTACCTTCCTAGGCAATTTATTTCAGTGGTTAACCATCCTGACAGGAAGTTTTTCCTAATGTCCAACTTAAACCGCTCTTGCTGCAATTTAAGCCCCTTGCTTCTTGTCCTATCCTCAGAGGTTAAGAAGAACAATTTTTCTCCCTCCTCCTTGTAACAACCTTTTATGTACTTGAAAACTGTTATCGTGTTCCCCTCAGTTTTCTCTTCTCCAGACTAAACAAACCCAATTTTATCAATCTTCATTCATAAGTCATGTTTTCTAGATTTCTAATAATTTTTGTTGCTCTTCTTTGGACTTTCTCCAATTTGTCCACATCTTTCCTGAAATGTGGCTCCTAGAGCTGGACACAATACTCCAGTTGAGGCCTAATCAGCATGGATTAGAGTGGAAGAATTGCCTCTTGTGTCTTGCACACAAACTTATGCTGCTACTACATCCCAGAATGATGTTTTCTTTTTTTGCAACAGTATTACACTGTTGACTCATATTTAGCATGTGTTCCACTATGACCCCCACATACCTTTCCTCAGTATTCCTTCATCGGTAGTCATTTCCCATTTTGTATGTGTGCAACTGATTGTTACTTCGTAAGTGGAGTACTTTGCATTTTTCGTTATTGAATTTCATCTTATTTACTTCAGACCATTTCTGCAGTTTGAGGGCAAAAGCCAACCACTAATTGATAATTGTTTGGAAGGTAGTTACTTTATGTGTGGAATATTCCATCATTGTCCACAATGGGGTTTCTTGCACCTTCCTCTGACGTAGCTGGTTCTGGGCACCATTGGAAACAGGAGACTAGATTAGATAGACTGCTATTCTGATTTGGAAGGACAGTTACCCTTTCCAGAAAAGTTGAATGGTGTAGTTTTCTGAAGGTGTAGACATAAGCAGTGGATCAGCCAGAGTGTTAGTGATATTTCATCAGGTTTATGCTTCCTGAGTGTATTGAAATATTGATACTACACATATTAATTGCTGTGTAACAGGTGGCTGTTATGACTGTTCTGCAGCATTTCTTTCTTTCTAGACAGTCAAGTGTGACCTGATTTTTAGAAGCATTGCAAGCAAGCAGTGAGTACAGCATCTGCTGTACCACTGCACAATGAGAAATTCATTTAGTTGGACAAATAAAGTACTAACAGAATTTGTATTTGGATGGTGTATTTTACGAAGTATTACTCTGTGTTTCACAATGAGAAGGTGTGTTTTGGCTAGCTTTAATAATCAGTATTAATCTGTTTTATTGAAGACGTTGATTGAGCAGAGAATCTGGGGGACAGGAAGATAGGAATCAAATGTTTGTAAGATTTGTAATTTCTGTAATGTGTGACTCAGAGTAGCTAGAGAGATGGGACTGACACGGCTATAGCTACTCAGAATAGCTAGTAAGATTCACAATACAGACATACTAGCTACATGATATGCTTTAGTCTTACACCATACTGTAATTTTCACTTTATATTTTATTTCTGCTAAATTGTTATGATGTACAGGAAACCTTATTTGTAAACTAAACCTTTGTAAATGTATGAGTGATTTTAGGGTTACAGACTTAAAATAAAAAGAAAAGGAGTACTAATGGCACCTTAGAGACTAACCAATTTATTTGAGCATAAGCTTTCATGAGCTACAGCTCACTTAAAATAGTTTACAAGCACATAGCTAATATTTTATAAAGAAAAGTGCATTCTTTCAACTTTTGAATCAACAACCTGTATTATTTTGAGCTCCACAGATTACAAACACTAGTTGTATGATGGTACTGTAGCTGCACAAATACTGCATTTCTAAGCCGGAACTGTCCTTGTATTTCTGTGTAAACAAAGTATTCAGACAAATTATATTGCTTTTCTTTTACATGCCTAGTAGGTTAATTTATCTTTATGGTGACGTGTTACTATGGTTACCAGGAGTTGTTCGACCACAGTGGTGGTGTGTTAAAAACAGAAGTATAAATAGATTAAAAAAAAAATCTCTAAGTCTGACATTCTGGGTGGAAAAAATGGCAGTAATTTAGTTGGTTCTTAATTTTAAATTGCAGAACTGTTAAGTAGAGAGATAAGGTGGGTGAGGTAATATCGTTTATTGGACGAACTTCTGTTTGTGAAAGAGACAAGTGTTCGAGCTCTGCCGAACAACAGTTAAGTGGGAAGAGTGGAATGAATGTCAGTCTTAAGGCAACTTCCCAAGATACAGAAGAATGAGAGCTGAGGCAGCAAGAATGTAAGGATTATGAGATTTCTGACTGGGGAAAGTCACGGCTTACCATTTCTCTTAAACAGATAAATGCATCTCTCTCTTAGTGCTAAGTTTTGCCCAATTACTTAAGCATGAGCTGAATGTGTGCATCGATGAACAGAATTTAGCTCTAAAGTTTTCTTGGTCTTGAAAATAAAACTTAGTTAACTGGCTTGGAGTAAATGTTGGACTCTAACAATGTGCATGTTGTGATGCGGGGACCTGCCTGGCTCTGTCTGCAGGAAGCAGATGCCTATAATTTGGAGGAGAGATATTTGTCATGAGAAATCTGTTAGTTTTATGTGCCTGTGTAAAGTAAGCATCCTGTTTGTCATAAAACAAATGATTGCTTGCAGTGTTGTTGTAGCTGTATTGGTTCAGGACATGAGAGAGACAAGATAGGTGAAGTAATATCTTTTATTGAATCACCTTCTATTTGTGAAAGAGACAACCTTTGTGTAAACTTGGAAGCTTGTCTCCTTCAGCAACAGAAGTTGGTCCAATAAAAGATATTACCATTGTCTTTCTCATAAAACAAGTGAGATATTTTGTGCATAGGAAGTAGAGGTCTACTATCCATTTAATGTATGGATAGACCTAACTGATGTCTTTCTGGCCTTTTTAAATATCAGAACGGCATAGGGTCGAAAGAGCAATTAAGGAAGGCAGACAATAGTATATCTGAGGAAAAATTACGTTATTATTGCTATTTGTTCATCAGCAGTGTGCTTTGCTTTGTACAAACAGAGGGAGATGCAAATATAGATCCAAGGAAATTATATATCTGAACTCTAAAAATTTAATTTAAACTAATTAGAGCAAGTTTCATGAGGTGTACTATATAAATGGTAATTGAAAGGCTTTAGTGCATCTTAAACTAACATAGACATAGGGCCTATGCTTTCAAAAGGGACTAGTGGTTTTGGGTACCGCAGTTTTTGGGTAACCAATATGAGATAACTTAAAGGGAATTGATTTGCAGAAATTGGTAAGCATCCGCTCTCTAAAAACTCTGGCTCCTTGATGGTGTCTCAAGTTGGGTACCCCAAAATTGAAGCATCCAAAACCACTAGTCACTTTAAAAATTAGGCCAATGTATTTCCATAAATGGCAGTGAGAATTGGCATAATCAGGCCAACCACTTCCTACTGGCTTTCCTTTCCTGGTTGGGGGGATGTTAGGGATTTAAATAGCTACTTGAGCAAGAGAGAGGCACAGATCCATTGGGATGTGCATAAGGGAGTGTCAAGGTTCCTCCCCCACTCTGAACTCTAGGGTACAGATGTGGGGACCTGCATGAAAACCTCCTAAGCTTACTTTTACCAGCTTAGGTTAAAACTTCCCCAAGGTACAAATTAATTTTATCCTTTATCCTTGGAATAACCACTGCCACCACCAAACTCTAACTGGGTTTACTGGGAAACGTAGTTTGGACACGTCTTTCCCCCCGAAATCCTCCCAACCCTTGCACCCCACTTCCTGGGAAAGGTTTGGTAAAAATCCTCATCAATTTGCATAGGTGACCGCAGACCCAAACCCTTGGATCTGAGAACAATGTAAAAGCATTCAGTTTTCTTCCAAGAAGACTTTTAATAGAAATAGAAGTAAATAGGAGTAAAGGAATCACCCCTGTAAAATCAGGATGGTAGGTACCTTTCAGGGTAATTAGATTCCAAACATAGAGAATCCCTCTAGGCAAAACCTTAAGTTACAAAAAAAGACACACAGACAGAAATAGTCATTCTATTCAGCACAATTCTTTTCTCAGCCATTTAAAGAAATCCTAATCTAACGCATACCTAGCTAGATTACTTACTAAAAGTTCTAAGACTCATTCCTGTTCTATCCCCAGCAAAGCAGCATACCAACAGACAGACACAGACTCTTTGTTTCTCTCCCTCCTCCCAGCTTTTGAAAGTATCTTGTCTCCTCATTGGTCATTTTGGTCAGGTGCCAGCGAGGTTACCTTTAGCTTCTTAACCCTTTACAGGTGAGAGGATTTTTCCTCTGGCCAGGAGGGATTTTAAAGGGGTTTACCCTTCCCTTTTCATTTTTGACAGGGAGCAACTCAGATTCTTCGAGAGAGGGGGCTCTAGCATGATTTAGGAGAGCTAAGTATTTCTGTAACCTTTTTCATTATGAGTGTTCTTGTCCTAGTTATATTTAGATAAATCTAGTATATTCAGTATGTAATTGCAAACAACTCTGTGTTTGTGTACAATGCCATGCAAACACTTTTGTGTATAATTATTCTAAAACTATTCTCTGGTTTGATCAGTGGTGTTCATATTAAAGCTGCTCATAGCCTGTTTCCTAAGGGAGATGATGTGTGTAAAAGTTCAGTCTGCTAGGTGCATTTAGTCCATAAAGACCCATGAGAGGGAATGTGTACAATTTGATGATGTGAGCTGAGCACAAAGGATTAACTACATGCAAAGAATTTATTTGCAAAAGATTGGACAAATTGGATTTGTGATAAAGAACAAAAGTAAAGACCTGTTCTTTATCCATGAATTTGTTTTATACTTTACTAAGTGAAATATTTGGCAAATAACATAGGAAATATTTTACTGTGGTAGTATGGCAAAATGCTGTGGATGCATTATCTCATTTAGGTCTATGAGTCCTCAGCATGCTTGCTCCAATTATTTTAACCTTAACTTCTTATTGTGAAGCATCTTGCCATGCTCTTGGCTGTAGTATGAGTGTTGTGTTGTGTTCTAGAATGAAACTGGAAAATGTTTTAATAAGATTTGCCTTGGCCCACATACACTACTAGTCAGCTACTGGGTAATTAAAAAAAGACGATGATTGTGTTTAGGTTAGTCTGACCAGAAACTAAATGGCTCAGAGACAGGCAAAGGGAGATGAATCCTTTTAGCTTGGTGTTGCTGGTCCAGCTTGAGTCCAGTTTAGTACTAATTAAGTTATTTCATGGCTGGTAAGTGGACAGTGTGTAACTGGTTGATGTACTCATTATTGTTCCTATTTCATAGAAGCTAGCAAACACAACTACAGCAAGTTCAATCCCAATTTAAAATAATACCGTAACTGCTGTCTTCAGAAAAACATCCGTCTTGAGAGCTTTGACGTTGTAAATTATGTGGCTGTCATAGCACATTATTCAGTCACCTACTTAAGTCTCTTTATTCGCTATCTCCACAGCTTCCTCACTTCCATGAACAATCTCCTCTTTCTGAATAGGCCACAGGAACAAACTTATTCACTGAAAATATCCTTTCCTTACTATTTCTGTTTCCAGTAACTCTTGAGTTTTCATTTTATATCATCCTATGATCTGTGTGACTTAGGTGGTCGTCTTCTCCTTCAGGTAATGGTAAGGACCTAGTCTTGCAAACGCTACCAGATGCAGGGCTTACTACTATGACTAGTCATGATTCTAAGCTCTGCACTACGTCAAAAATGTTTATAGGGACAGGCTGTAAATGATGAGTCTCAAATAACTTGTGTCGTAATAAACCCTTCAGATTCAGTTCTATGAAAATCTTTCTCTAATCTCATTCTGCCACAGAAAACATTTACTAGAGGAAAAAAAGTTTTCTTATCTAATGAGCCCCAGCTATTGGTTTCATTTAACTTTTAATACATTACTTACTTATTTACAGACATATTACTTGACTTCTTTGAAAGGTGCTAAATTGACAGTCTTTGAGACTGAAATAATGTATCTATCCTCAGGAAATGTTCCATATAGGAAATGGCAATGTAAGCTCTCCGTACTAGCCCTGTAATTTGCCTCAAAGCTGATATAGAGTGAACACTTCTGGAGATATTAGTTTAGTTTTCATTGAATCTTTGGCTTTTCTGGTGAAGAAGATTATATTCATGATGTTGGTTCTGTAAAATCAAGTTTATACGTAACTTAAGGCAGGAATGTGGATATAAAGTATGACATAGGTTAACAGAAACAATCACCAGTTCACCCTAATTTAGAATAACATGTTTAGAGCTGGTAGAAATGTTCATAATTTTAAACTTGATAAATGGAGGAAAAACTTTGACAGACTTTTGACAGAATTTCCCCCCTTTTTGATCAGCTCTAAATACATTACATTATCTCTTGCCTTGAGAAGAATATTTGTCACGGTCCTTGTAATTCATATTGCTATCAAAGCATAGTATTCAGTCACCTTCATCTATCAATAAGTGATTAGGTAAAGACACATTCTAGATGGGCTATTAGATATAGTATAAAAGAATCATATTCCTTGAATGGAAATTGAGTCAAAGTATTATTCTTTCTTAGGTTTTTGCCTTAAGTTATGTTTTTCATAAGAGGGGTTTAGAGTGAATAAATGATTTCTTTAGTCAATGGAACCACTGTTTGGATGTCAAAGGGATGCATTTCCACACAACAAGAGCAAATATATTGGGTGATATGAAAATGACCTTGCTGGATTTTAGTTTAGTGATGGGGAAGAGAAGAATTTAGGAGAGAGCTGCTTCTCAAGGTAATATATTGGTTAAAACCAACGCTAATACTGTAGAAGGTCAAGGAAGGGGAAAAGCTAAGTATCTCCTGCACAAATCTGTGTGAAATAAAGTTATTGCATTGGAACTGCTTGTTTTCATTTAAGAAACATTTTGACAGCTCCTTCAGTCTGGAAGGAAATCCAGAACTCTCAACAAAGGAGACTTGGATATTGATTAAGATAACCATGAAAAACTGAAGGAGGCAAATATATTAGAGGCATTGCTGGATTGCTTTCATAAATACTTTGTTGAACAGCAACCTGCCATACAAGGAGACTATTAGGGAACTAATTGTAGGAAATAAGCCAAATATGATAAATAGGATGGATGTAGGGAATATTTGAGATCTAGAGTTCACAACTTGGAAATGCCATGAGGGTAAATAGTGAAGAAAGAAACAATTTTTACTGAGAAAAATGACTTTTAGGGGAGTGGGAAATACACTGATGTATTTATTTGTTTTTAACTTGTGGTAGCAGATATCCTTTGTGCCCCAGTCATAGTTAAGACTGCGAGTCTGTCACAGAGGTCACGGATTCCGTGATTTTCTGTGACCTCCGTGACTTGTGCAGAGGCTGGTTCTGGCTCAGGGGCTGCCTGAGCTGGGCTGCCCCGGGCCAGCAGCAGCAGCAGTTTGAGTGTGTGGGAGGGGGCTCAGGGCTAGGGGCATGGGGTTGGGGCATGCGGGGGGGTTCTTACCTTGGGGTGGGGGACTCCCCGGCTCCCCCTGGCATGGCCCTGCAGCTCCTAGGTGGCAGAGGGGCCAGGGGGCTCTGCACTGCCTGTGCCTGCAGGCCTCACCCCCGCAGCGCCCATTGGCTGTGGTTAACTCAGTTATTTATGCTCAGGTTAGCCTAGCTGGGGTGAGAACAGCCACACTGAGAAGTAACACTCAAACTGCACAGAGTGGTTGTGTTAGCTAATTCAAGCTATGGCCTATACCTCCTGACAGACAAGCCAACTTGAGTTCAAAGCAGCACCACGCTGTAGTTAAGGGATTTTGTGTGTGGATGGGACTTAAGTTAGAGGCAGCACTCAAGTTAACTCTGCAGTGAAGATACTCCCTTAGGAACAAATGAAATTGACTAGCTCTTTTTGTAATCCTTTTCCTTCTCTGATCCACACTCCATCAGTGTTTGATATGTTGGTGCCTTGAATGTTCATAGTGTTTAATAACTGATAAAATTTTTGTCAGTTTATTTGGTGTGGCCAGAACTGCTTTGTGAACAATGGAAGTTAAGCTATTGCTTGTGTTTACAATATGTAAGGATATGGAAGATGTTAAAGTAGCACTGGAATCTTGAATGGCTTTTTTGCCTTATTTTCTGAATTGTGCAGTAATTAGATCAGAAATTGCCCCTTCCATCTCAAACTTCCCCTCCAATGTGGTCTCAGTATTAAATAGTGAATAAACTGGTACATATGTGCCATCACATTATTTGTTTACTACAAAGCTAGTAAGGTAGGCAAGGATTTTGTGGGATGTGTGTGTGTGGGTGTGTGTGTGTATGTTTTTCAGTGGTACAGCGAAAGTTATTTTGAAGAAAAATGCTTTCCTATTCAATGCAACATGGAGTGTGTTTCAAGAGAGGCATTAAAATTAGTCTCTCATTTATGGAGCATTTGAAGCACATTGTCTGCTTTTCACTGATGTTAATGTTGGGACCTGTCAGTTCATGTCCTACATTTTTGGTTATTTTGGCAATGAATCTTACTAAAGTAATTTAAAAGAGAATCTTGCTTACAAGAAACATGAAATTGCATTTGTGGGTAAGAAATTATCCTGGTTTCAATTTATGAAACATCACACTCGAATCCTACAAACTATGACCAGGATCCTGCAAAAGCTTATGCACATGCATAGCTTTAAACATTGTGAGTGAAATTCTGGCACCATTGAAGTCAATGGGAGTTTTGCTGTTGACATCAACTAAGCGAGGATTTCATCCACTGTGTATAAAGATAAGCATGTGCATAAGTCTTTGCAGAATTGAGCCTATGTCTTTGATCAAAAAGGGCTGATCTTGTGTTCATGAAAGCCTTTTAATTTCCACATATGCAGATTTTAACTTGTAGGTCACACAAATCTGGTAAAACAATGGAACATCTGGTAAATTTTGCCAGATTATTTTTTTTAACTGGAATAAAAAAAATACGAAGGATTACATCAGTTTCTGACAGTTTCTCTCATGTAGTCACATATGCTGTTTGCCCCTAAAACTAACCTTGGTTACAATCCAGGGCAAATATACTTGACTTTATCACAGGCCAACTTTCAAAGGATTATGGCTGAAAATGTTGACACTATTTTGCAAAGCTAGCTTTTCTTTCATTGAGTGAAGTAATAATAAATTTTCATCCATTGTTGAACTGCAGCCCTCTTGGGCACTCTTTGAAAAATGAGCCACAAGCTAAAACTTATTGGGGGAAAAATAATTTAGACGATTACTGTTTTTCATGCCTATCCAGATTTATACTATGGAAGACAGACAATTACTGTGAAAATGGTTTTGTTATGCAATGTTTAATAGACTTTTTTTAAACAGAAACTTGTTAAAATCTTAAATGTTTTGCTTTGTTATTTTCCAGTCTGTTCCTATGAAAACTTGATTTTACTCTGTCCTCCAGTTTTTTGAATAAGCTTTTGTATACTCTGTGCTCCCATCTGTGTGTCATATTATAGATTTGGATCCATATGGAATGTAAATCTCATTCTGGCCTAAATCTGAGTCTAATCCTTTTCATAGCTCTTGTAAAAATGAACTTCCTCTGCACGGTGTTAAGATTTCTGAGGTCAGTACTATCTGGATATACTCCCAATTTATTTAACCGGTTAAAAAGTCTTGTATTGTTATGCAATACAAATTATTAATTGTTCTTGTACTACTGACCTATAATCATCATGAGTGTAGTATCTCATTACTATTTTATTTTCTGTAAAAATGTGAGGGGGGGGGAAATGTATGAATTCCTTTATTTTAATTACTTTCTCTTGACATTGTAACGCTATCTGATGGAGCCAAGGATTGAGTGTTGCGAGACATATTGTTATGAAAGCAATCATAAGCGATTTAAAAATAATTAGGAGCTGAAATACGGTGCCCAAATATTGGAGAGATTATGACAGAGATTGTAAAGAGGGTGGAAAATACAAGTATCTTCTGTTAAAAATTGTATTTATTTATTTTGGATATCCTTCACTTGTTCGTTTTAGACCTAAGGTGTTTCTTCAGTTACTTAATTGAGCAATAATGAGACAATAAATAAACCAATGACTTCAAATTTTTACAAAGTTATTTTGGGATTCATGAAACATTTTCTGACAAGTCATTTTTGGTATCAAGCTCTTCTGTATTATTTTGTGGAATTTTGCATGTTTTGCTCCTCAGGGGAATGTTTATAATTGTCGCAACTATTCCCATGCCTATTTCCCTAGGAAGCTACAAGCAAATAATAATTTCCATATTCCTCAGAGGGCCTTGAACAGAAAATGGAAACAAACTTTACTTTGGTTTGGTAGAACTAAAACAATCCTGGTTTTGTATACACATCAGTGGGAAATCACTATACATGTAGCGTTATCTTTTTTATAATTATACCTTAATCAAGGATGTCACATAACTCTCTTCATGTTAATAAAATAATTACAGTGCAGAGACTCAAACAAAATATGATAGGTTGTAATCAGGTAATGATATGGAAAAGCATCCTAACCACATGTGTAGAAGCATGTGTGTATCAAGGAGCGAATATACCCCAAACGTGATGATGGGCGATCACTCATTACCGAGTATGATCATCTTCCATGGGAGTTATGGGTCCTCAGGTGGCTAATAAGGCCAATCCTTGAATCACAAATTCTATTACAATGAGGGCAGATGTTTTCAGGCTCAGCAGGAGGCTGTTGACCATGACTGGAAGCCAGTCTCTCCTTCCTCCTGCGCCTCTTGTCCTCTTCAGCTTGTCTGTGAGCAAGTTCAAAATGCTGCCGACCATCACGTAGGACTTCACTCCATTTTAAGTGATCCTGGGCAAGTTTCTCCCAAATGTCAATGTCAATATTACACTTTTTTAGGTTGTCCTTCAGCAAGTCCTTATAACACTTCTGTTGTCCACCCATGTTATGGTGCCCTTCTTTCAGCTGAGAGAACAGGATCTGTTTTGGGAGGCCATGGTCTGGCATCCGGACAACGTGACCAGTCCAGTGGAATTGCTGATGGATGATCGTTGCCTCGATACTGGTGGTCTTTGCCTCTTCCAGAACACTAATATTGGTGCACCTGTCTTCCCACTTGATCTTCAGAATCTTATGAAGGCAGCATTGATGGTGCCTCCCAAGGACTTTCAAGTGGTGTTTATAGGTTGTCCAAGTTTCGGACGTGTACAATAGTGCTGGGAGAATAATGGCTTGATAAACAAGAAGCTTGGTGTCTGTTCGAATGTTGTGATCTTCAAAAACCCTGTGCTGCAAATGAGAAAAAGCTACACTGGCACAGTTCAGGCAGTGTTGAATTTCTGCATCAATCTCTGCCTTGGATGAAAGATGACTTCCAAGGTAGAGGAAATGATCGACATTTTCCTGTGCCAGTCCATTGATTTTGATAGATGGAGCAGGTAATACCATATTTGGAGAGGGCTTATGGTTTCACTCTTAATATCAAGAAGACTAAAGTGCTCTAAGACGTGCGTAAGCATTGACAAACACATTCAAGATAGTTTGAAGATCTTTCTCAGAGTGGGCAAAGATTGCATTGTCACCAGCATACTGAAGTTCCACAATAGATGTTGTGGAGATCTTACTCTTGGCTTTCAGCCTGCTAAGTCTGAACAGCTTTCCGTCCATTCTGTAAATGATTTCAACCCCAGCTGTAAACTTTCTAGCAATTAGGTAAAGAATGACTGCAATAAAAAATGCAAACGTGATTGGAGCGATGATACAGCCCTGTTTGACTCCTGTTTGTACTTTGAAAGGTTCGCTCTGGGAGCCAGTGTTGCTCAGAATAGTCGCTTTCATGTTATCATGAAGCAATTTTAGGACACTGGATGTCCTGATAAATACAACAGTCTTAGAACATATAGTCCAGAGGACACAGCAATTCACTGAATCAAAGGCTTTAGTTAGATCAATAAAAGCCATGTACAGTGGTCGGTTTTGCTCCTGACACTTTTCTTGCAGCTGCCATGCTGTGAAGATCATATCCACAGTTCCACGACATGGTCGGACACCACTCTGTGACTCCCGTATAATTTCTTCTGACAGGGGGAGAAGGCAGATTGCAAGGATCCACGCCAGAACTTTGCCTGCAATGGCTAGGAGGGAGATACCATCATAATTTCCACAGTCCACTTTGTCACCTCTTCAAGAAAGGAGATAATCAGGGAATTCCTCATTTCACTGGATATCTCCTCCTTCATCCAGATTTTAAGGATAAGCAGGTAAAGCTGCCAAATTAGCTCTGGTCCACCGTCTTTAAAGATTTCAGCGGGGATCCCATCTAGATCCCATCTGCTACCTTGTTGTTCATCTGTTTGGTGGCATTGTGTACCTCATACAAATTGGGAGGGTCTCTGAGCTCATCCATAAATGGTCGTTGAGGGATTTGCTCAAGGACTTCATCTGCAACCATAGAATTACAGTTAAGGAGGTCCTTTAAAATTTCCTTTCCAGTGAGAATTAATGGCTTCGTTGTCCTTCAGAAGTGTGGTTCCATCCCTAGAGTGAAGAGGGTCCATACCGTGGCAAATAGGCTCATAAATAGCCTTGGTGGCACTAAAGAAACCACATGTATTGTGGATATCTGTGAAATGTTGGAGTTCTTGCGTTTTATCAGTCCACCATTTGTTCTTGAGTTCTCTGGTTTTATGTTGGACTTCCGCCCTCGCCTTGGCATGGGCTTCTCTCTTTATATTACATTTTATGTTGTTCTGCCAAGCATGAAATGCCATTCTCTTCTCATTGGTGAGTTGCTCAATTTCAGCATCATTCTTGTCAAAACAGTCCTGATGTTTTCTGGTTTGGTAGCCTATGGTTGCCTCACAGGCATTGATGATTACTGTTTTCAACTGGCTCCAATGTTCCTTAGTTTCTTTCGGAAACTCTGTTGGGAGCTTTTCGTCTAAGACTGCTTGGAAATGGTCACGCTTAATAGGGTCCTTCAAATCTTGAACCTTCAGCTTGTGCTTGACCTGCTTCTTTTGCAGCCTCCATTTGGGAGCGATCTTAATTTTCATTGTGGATCGAATAAGGCGATGGTCAGTCCAACAGTCATCAGCACTTGTCGTTGCTCTTGTGAGAAGCACGTCACTACGATCTCTGGCACAAACTCTGACATAGTTGAGGAGATGCCAGTGCTTTGACTGTGGGTGTCTCCAATATGTTTTGAACTTTTCCTTTTGTCGGAAAAGCGTGTTTGTAATAAGTAGTTCACGTTCAGCACGCTTGGTCAGGAGCAGAATTCCATTTGAATTGCTTTCGCCAACTCCTTCTTTCCTGATTATTCCTTTCCACAGGTCCGAGACTTGTTCAACACGTGCATTGAAATCCCCCAGAAGGATGATCTTGTCTTCTGTAGGGGTCTCTGATAAAATGGTTTCCAACTGAGAATAAAAATCTTCCTTTATATTTTCATCGGCATCCAGTGTTGGTGCATAGGCGCTCACAATAGTTGCCTGTTGATTTTTGGTGAGCCTCAATCAGAGTGTCGTAAACCACTCATTGATGCCAACTGGTACCTCAGAGATGCACCTGACAAGCTTGTTCTTTATAGCAAAGCCCACTCCATGCAATCGGGGTTCATCTGTAGAATTTCCCTACCAGAAGTAGGTGTATCCTCCTTTCTCCTCCCTCACCTGTCCTTCATCAGCTCTTCTAGTTTCAGACAAAGCAGCAATATCGATGTTAAGCCAACTCAATTCATGAGCAATAATGGCTGTACGTCACTCTTGTCAGTCGCTGTTTGAGTTGTCCATCAGGGTATGTGCGTTCCAAGTTCCAAAGTTGAAAAGTTTCTTACATTTTTGATCGCTGAGGTGATGATCCTGCTGGATGCGGCTATCCAGCCAGGAAAAACAGAGGCAAGACTATTTTTAAGGTACCTTTTCTAACCCCCTCCCTATGTGGGGTGAGCAGAGTGGATCCTAAAAAGGACTGCTCAGTCGTGGGTGCAGCTGTCAAGATGCTCGACCCACTTTAATCCTCGAGCAAGACGGCTGTATCACACACCCACCGCCTGTGTGACGTTCTGTAACTAGGAACTTCCAGATTTCACTGTCCTGTTCCCGTCACCACTTGCCAATCGCCACCGGACTTCTTGACTTGTGCAAATGTTGTTTTCCCAAAAGCTGGAAGATGCCTATGCAGGACTTTTTGAAGTGGGGAGACTGGTGCACAACGGTCACCGCACTGTCCTTGACAGATAGAGGACTTGAAACCAATGGCATGGATGCCGTGACGATTGGAGATCCTCTGTCTGCTGCAGCCTTCATCCACCTTCACAGCTGTTGTAACGTTATACAACAGTTTCACCTCCATTGTGCAGTTATCCTCTGTCTGCTCTGCTGTTAGGGACTTCTTGGATCACACTTTGTTTGGAACCTCGCCCTTGACTGTTCTGCCATGGGTAGCCCTAAGGGAGTACATGACTCCAGGCAGCATTGCTCTTGGAGTCATTGAGACACGTAAGCCTCTCCACCACTACAAGGTGCTGATCCATGGAGAAGAACAAACATGTAAGAACTGACATGTACTCTTCATGCTACTGTTAAACATCAGTAACAATATCAATGACTCACTATTTTCCCCTCACCCCCACATGTTAAAACAATTCTTATGCTGTCCACCAACTCTTCAGGAAATTAGGATTTTTGCATTTGCTCTTGTAAAACACCCAACTTGCTTTAATTGAGAGAGAAAATAAATGTAAATAAATAATTTATTAAGTGTACAGTGTTTAATGATGTGATCACATATTATTTGTGCTACAAGACCTCTGCCTCATTCAGTGCACAGGTAAGACTGAAGAGAAGTGCAAGAAGAGAAAGGATGTTCTGCTGTTTAAGGCACTGGACTGGGACCCAAGAGAACTGGATCCTATTCCGAACTCTGCTACAGACTTCCTTCATGAAGATGGAAAAACTATCATAATAAGTACTCAAATTGAGGCTGAATTAAGGTTATACAAGCAACCTTAATTCTGACATTTGCCAGTTTCAGTGGGTCTTGGATCAGGTCTGTATGGCACTCCAAACATTCTGCAGATATAGGGTCTGGCCGCAGATTTTGAAGAACACAACAAAATCTCATTATTTTTTTTAAAGAACAAAATCTAGCCCTTTTGGTTGCAATACTAGCCATCATATGGTAAATCGATATAAATGGTACATACACTGCTGTTATCATTACAGCTTTTTGTCTGCTTAATAAAGAATCTGATACAGCACCAAGGTGGAAGAAGTGTGAACTCTCTTCTTACCACTCCAGTAACGGTTATGGAACATTCATTTCCAAACATAATTTTGACTGTCCTGAACTATTACACTTCTTGACTGGTATTTTTACTGAATGTTTTTGAGAATATAGAGCAATTTATGTAGTCAGGATACTAGGTCTTAAACATTCAGAGGTGAACAGAGTTTTCATACGACAGCAAAGTTAGGAAAAAAAGAGAATGTTTTTATATAAAATATATATCTATATGATAGGATTAGTGGTCTTAGTTTCATTCAGAAAATGTACCTATTAATTGTTTCCATGCTTAATATACAGCATCCATTGTCTCTAGATTCTTAGTGACCTGTCATCCAAGTGTCCTAGTGATTGCTGTTTAAAAGTCAAGGTTCACTAAAGTTAAAAAATAAGAAAAAAAATTGAGGGAAAAGAAAAATGGTTAATGAACTACATAGCAATCATTCATCTGTTCAAGTGTGTGAGTGTAATGTTAAAAATCAAATTCATTTTTTTTGTTTCAATGCAAAATTCATTACAGAACAGGAAAAGCTGCTAGTCTCTATGTACCTTGTTTATTTATATTATTTATAACAACATATACAAATGTCTCTTGTTGGGTTTTTAGCCCATCTGTTTTATTCCTGAAAGTTGTCACTATTAAAAGGACTAATACACTTCACATACAGTTTTAAAATACCCTACCTGCTTTTACACTTTGTCCCAATTAAGGCGATACAGTAATATACTCATTATAAACATTAGCTCCCTAAAGACCAACAGAACAATCAACACTGCATAAGTTAGGGCTTGTCTACACTATAAAATTAAGTCAACTTTATCGCAGGAGTGAGTGGGTGAGATTCTGTGGCCTGCGTTGTGCAGGAGGTCGGACTAGATGATCATAATGGTCCCTTCTGACCTTAGTATCTATGAATAATTCGACCTTGAACCTCTAAATTAATTAAGTCGATTGTGCGTGGCCACACCATGCTCACTGTCTTGATGAAGTGCATCCTCACTAGCAGTGCCTGCATCGATGCACAAACTAGTGTACCGTGTGTAGCTATCTGTAGCGGGGCGGTCACCCCACTCCGGCTCAGAAGGGGTTAAAAGCCAGCCCTTGGAGAGAGCTGGGGGCTGAGAGAAAAGGCTAGGCTGATTGGGGAAGCAGCCAAGCTGGGGCCACGCTCCAGTCAGTCCACAGCTGGCCCTATAAAAGGGCTGGGAGCCAGGAGCTCAGTCACTCTCTCTCTAGTTCATGAGAGAGAAGAACCTGGCTTCCTGGGAGGGAAGGGTACCTGAGGAGAGTAGTGCTGGAGAAAGGCAAGAGGGGCTGGGGCGCTCCAGCCTTGTAACTCCCCAGGCTGCAGGCCTTGTGCCAGGCCTACAGAGGTACTGAGGCTGCAGAGGTGTAGCCTGGGGTTAGACAAAGGCAGCAGGTCCTACCCCCTTGCCGATGATGAGTGGTTTACAAACTGCAGTCTGCCCCAGTGAGCGGGGGCTAGATGATGACTGGCAGTAGCCACTGAGGCAAGGTGGGTTTAGAGGGTGGGGGTTCCCCTGGGAGGGGAGACCCAGAGCGGGGGTACTGCAGGGGCAGAACCCCGAGGTAAAGGGCACCAGGATCCGGGCGGGACATGGGGCTTGAGGCAGGTGATCCACCAGCCTGGAAAGGGCGCTCTGGGCTGAAATTGAGCTAATTCCCAGGTTAACCAGCAGGAGGCACCGCACTATGAGTCTCGCCTTGCTACACTATCCCAAAGTGCAGTTTGCTGCAGTGTGTTTTGGGAAGTTTTGTGCAATGCCTCCTGGGACCAAAACATTGTCACAGGGGAGAATGGTAACATTGTGTCAGCATCCAATGATGCACTGTGCTCAACGGCAAACAACCAATGGTTTTCGCGTCTTAAAACCGCCGCACATACGCCATAACCCCAGAAGCATGGAGCCTGCTCAGTTGTGCACTCTTGCTGTGAGCATCTCAAACGCCTTGCGCCTTCTCCTGCAGTATTTCCAGATCCGAAGTAGGGTCCGCCTTGCAGAACATAGTCATGTCCTGCAAGCAGCCCTGCTGCAAGCCATTGAAAAAAACAATTCACAGTTGCTGCTGGCAGTCACAGAGGAACTGCACTCTATTGAGTGCCGTTTCTGGTCCTGTGAAACAAGCGCTGACTGGTGGGACTGCATCGTTTTGCAGGTGAGGGATGACGAGCAGTGGCTGCAGAACTTTCAAATGTGGAAGGCCACCTTCCAGGAACTTTGTGTAGAACTTTCCCGTGCCCTGTAGTTCAGCAACACAAAAATGAGAGCTCATTTGACAATGGAGAAGCGAGTGGTGATCGCTATTTGGAAGCTTGCAACACCAGATAGTTACAGGTCAGTGGGGAATCAATTTGAAGTAGGTAAATCAACCGTGGGAGCTGCTGTGCTCCAACTGTGCAGGGCCATTAATCAGTTTCTGCTATGAAGGGTAGTGAGGCTGGGAAATGTGCAGGACGTAGTGGATGGTTTTGCCGTGATGGGGTTTCCTAATTGCAGTGGGGCGATAGATGTCACACACATCCCCATCCTGGCACCAGACCTTCTTGCCAAAGAATACATAAACCAAAAGAGAGAATTGTCAATGGTGTTGCAAGCACTGGTGGATCACAGGGAGCATTTCACCAACATCAGCATAGGATGGTCAGGAAAGGCTCATGACGCACACATCTTTAGAAACTCTGGTCTGTTCAAAAGGCTGAACTCGGGGACTTTCTTTCCAGACCACAAAATGAACATTGATGACATTGAAATGCCTATAGTTATCCTGGGGGACCCAGCCTACCCCTTCGTCCCATGGCTCATGAAGCCATACACCAGCTGTCTGGACAGCAGTAAGGAACGGTTCAACTACAGGCTCAGCAAGTACAGAATGGTGGTTGAATGCCCTTTTGGTCATTTGAAAGGGCGCTGGAGAAGTTTGCTAACAAGGTTGGACCTTAGTGAAGAGAACATCCCCATGGCTATAGCTACCTGCTGTGTGCTCCATAATGTCTGTGGGGAAAAAAACAGGGGGAATTTTCCACAGGGGTGAGCAGTTGAGACAGATCGCATGGCAGCCATTTTTGAACAGCCAGATACTAGGGGAATAAGAAGAGCACAGCAAAGGGTGCTGCATATCTGCGAGGCTTTGAAAAGCCGTTTCAATAATGAGCTGCTTGTCTGCATTGTGCTTTCCCAAACCTTCACCTGCTATGTATCACTATCCCTTTAAAGCCAACCCCCCCACCCAATCCCACTGCTTCTACTCAATAAAGAACGTTTATTTCTCGAATCCATCCATGAGTACATCCATCTCGAATCCATCCAGAGTACATCCATGAAAGTTTCCTAGAGATATCAATGGAGGATTCCCGGGCTATCCCAGTCCACGTAAACAGTCTTTTCCGAGGGCCAGTCTCTGCATAACTGGAGCAGCCTCTTGTAAACAGAGAACCACAGCACCTCACTTTTTCTTCACAGTAAACATTCAATACCGCCAAATGTGTGCGCCCACTAAAGTTTAACTGGACTTTGATTGTAACTGTATACTCACCAGAGGTGCCTTCCCCAGCATCACGGTTGGCCACTGTGATGTCCTGCAACCCACAGGGCTCCAGGGTTAAAAATATTTCCTGGCTCTCAGGGAGAATGGATCCACTGCTCGCCTGTCTCCCATTCTCCTCCTCCTCTTCTGCATCCACCATATCATCCTTCTTGTTGTCCCTAGACTCTCACACCTGTGAGGTGTCCACGTTGCTTGTGGGGGTGCTGGTAGGATCACCCCGGAGAATCGCACGCAGCTTGTTGTAGAACTGGCATGTGTGGGGTTCAGCACCAGAACGACTGCTTGCCTTCCTTGCCTTCTGGTACGTTTGGTGAAATTCTTTTATTTTCACATGGCATTGCTGTGTGTCCCTCGTGTAGCCCTTCTCCCCCATTCCACGAGTGCTCTTTGCATAGATGTCAGCGTTTCTTCTGCTGGATCGGAGCTCTGTCTGCACAGACTCTTCTTCCCACACAGCGATGAGATCCACTACCTCCTGTGCAGACCAGGCTTGAGCGTGTTTGGAGCATGTAGTCTCCATGATCAGCTGTGCTCAAGCTGGCATGCTCCCAGTGCTGATCAAACGGGAAATGGGAAATCAAAAATTCCCAGGGCTTTATCAGGGGAGGGGCTGTTTCCTGTGTACCTGGCTACAGTGCAGCAGAGTTGAGAATGATCTCCAGAGCGATCACAGATGAGCATTGTGGGACACCACCCTGAAGGCCAATTAAGTCGAATTACACAATGCTGTGTCTGCACTACCTCACAGTTGACCCATTAAAATGGAATTAAGTGCTACACCTCTTGCAGAGGTGGATTACAGAAGTTGACATTAGAGGCAACTTAGGTTGGAGTAAAGGACCTGGTAGTGTAGACACATACATTAACAAGTTGACTTAAGGCGGCTTTCTTTGACCTAACTTTTTAGTGTAGACCAGGCCTTAGAAAATGTTTCCTGAGCTCCACCTACACATGCAAGGTTCAGCATTGACATGTTTTTATATGATGGCTTGTTTTGGCTTGTTCTACAGGACTCTCTCTGTAAGACGTAGCAGTGAGTGGAACCTTTTGTGTGCTTTGCTGAGCTCTTTACCTTGGTGATGGAACAGTGTGGAACATTTGTTTTTATGTGGCTATTGTAGCTGATAGTAAATATTATCCATGTCATGGCAAGTTTTTCATAAAGAGTACCAGACTATAGTCCTCCTAAGACAAATACAACTTTATGGCCCTGAGTCAGCAAAGTATCTAAGCTTGTGTGACTTTAAACCCATGGGAGTTCCATTTATTTCAATAGGACTAACTAGGGGTTAAAGTTAAGCATTTGCGTAGGTATTTTGCTGTAAAATGGAACATGTATCACAGAAGATTACTATAATATTCTTAAATTATTTTGCTTATGGAATCCTAAAGTGGAAACAGAATGGCCATCATTTGACGAAGGTAAAAAAGCAAAGTGATTCTGTATTTATTGATCTTGATAGGAAAAAGCACCTCCCTTGTGATTACAGCTGGGTTTTTAAAAAATAATTTGTTTGAAAATTTTCCTTTTAAAAAAAATCAATGACATTGTTCAAAAATAGAGAAATGTTGACCCAGGTCATCTTATGACTCTTTTCCCCCCCCCCCCCCGCCCCGCGCTCTCAAACAGCACAACTCACCTACATTTCCCACAATCCTCCCTGCCATAGTGCACATACAGAGCTAAAAACACCCATCTCGTATCAGCCATGGGACCCTCCTTTGGTTCACCAAGCTGTTCACAGTAAAATACAGAAGCATCTTTCCCCAAATCCCTGTACGGTATCCTTCCCTGTCTGCTGTTCCGTGCTTGAATCAGAGAACATTAATCAAGATTTTCAAAGCTGATTGAGACAGATACCTCTGTAATTTGAATGGAAGTTGTGAGGCTACTTGCCCTACTCTGCTTTGAAAATCTTAGCCATCAGTTTTACTCACCCTCTGTGTAATGACTAGAAATCTAATAGTTTCTATTCCCTTTATCCTCCTCATAAGGCTCAAAGACTCCACAGTCTACATAGAGATGTGTTACAATAAACGTACTTCTATAATGGTTTCAATCCAAGAATCTCAAAGCACTTTCCCACTATAAATTTAGCCCCTGAAGTGGGAAGTTATAACCACCCTCATTTTAAAGATAGAGAAGCTGAAGCTAAGAAAGGCTAAATGACATGTCCCAGGTGGAGGACATCGTCTGTGAAAGAGCTGGGAACTCTAGAGAGTTTTTCCTTTCCAGCATGCACCTTAACCCCATCCACTCAACTCAAAACTGTCCCTAGAGCCATAGTAGCACAGTATGGACAAAGTGAGGGGATGCTGGGTCAAGTGAAACTTGTTAGTAGAACCTCAGCTTAGAGTTACCAGGCTTGCAAAGATCTGTAGCCATTTTAAATGAGCACAAAATTCTAATAAAATTTAAAATTAATCAGTAGTGGGGATCTTCAAGTCTTTCCCTCCTGGAAATTAGAATAAATTTATTCTATCATACTACTTGTTGCTTTTAATTTCCAGAATTTAGTTTGTCATGTAAGCAGCTGAGATTAATTTTGATAAATATTTTACTGTCTTTTTAAACTCTGGACACTAAAAGTTCATGCTTGGGTGATTGTGCATTTACATAGAGTTAAGGGAGACTTTGTCACAAGAGCCATGGTTCATATAAATTTATTGTGTTTTTTATGCAGCAGAACCATTTTATTGTAGCCAGGATCCACATAATTTTACTACCTATTACATATTTTATTTCGGTGTAAAAAGTTAGGAGGGAAGGTTTAATGGAAGTAAGTGCAAATCCATTTCCGAACTGTATTAAAATACTTATCTATCTTGGGATAACCAACATTTAAAAACATTTTGTATAATAAAAGATTAATAATTTCTTTAATAACATAATACATTATAGTTGATATGCTCCACCTTCAGTTTTGATTTTCAGAGTATGTGTTGGCTCTGACACAGAAAGATTCAGATACACTTGCAATTTCTGTTACAGGAAAACCTTGCCCCTGTTGTGTACCATCAAGAGAGGCTATAGGTGAATTGGGGCATTTAATGTCATGTGCCTTGCCTGATTCACTGAGATTTAATGAGAGTTAATACATTTTTGTCCACACTTTTTAACAGTTCTGCTGCCTATCAGTCTGCAGTTTTTGGTCTCCGTGATACAAATATTGTAACCTACTGAACTAAGGTAACAGTGCATGGCTGCATACAATAGAGATAGAACACTCCAACTTCTGTGCTGCTGCAAAACACATGGCTTTAGCACTTGAGCTGAAGCAGAAATCTCAATTAACTGTCAGTACTACAAAGATTTATATTCTCTTTTCAGTTCAACCTCTAGAAAATTAGACTTTTACAAATGGATGAATACTTGAGTTGATCTGACCTCAGAGTCCTCGCCAGATTCCAACTTGGATAATTATGTTCTGTCTACATAAAACTCTTCTTTTAATTTCAATTGCATATTGGAAAGGAAGGATACTGTAGTGGCTCGATACAAAACTGAGGGTCAGGGCATCTGGGTTATACTGACAGCTATGCCACAGACATTTTCTAAAATTTTTCATAGGTATGTTGAAAGTAGAAGATAATGGACAAATGAGCAGAGATATTTAGATTGATATTTAATGCATTTTAAGAAACGTGACTTTTGAAAAAGAAATATATTAAAAAAAAAAAAAAAAAGGAATCCTAATGTTCATTAAATTGATATTATTACCAAGATACTGATTTGCACCAAACAGAAGACAGACTCTGTGGAAGCTTTCCCACACTTGTGTGGGAAGACTGACAGACACACATGACTGCCTTTGAGTGCTAGGTGAACCTCATGTTACTTGAGAAGTTGATATGTTTTCTCATTTGCTTGACTGTAGGGCCAGGTCTACTACTACACTACTATACTTTGGTATAACTTACATCGCTCAGGGGTGTGAATAAACCACTCTCTGGAGTGACATAAGTTGCAGAACCTAAGTGCCTGAGTGGACAGGGCTATGTCGGTGGGAGATCTGCTCCTGCCATCATAGCTATCGCCTCCTGTGGAGGTGGATTTATTATGCCAATGGGAGAGCTCTTTCCTGTTGGCATAAAGTGTTTTCACCAGATGTGCTACAGCGGCACAGCTGCACCAATGTAGTGCTTCTAGTGTAGACTAGTCCTAAGAGGCAAAAGTGGAAAAAAATAAATAACATTGTGGACTAAGTCCTGCTTGTCTCAATCAGGTACTTTAATTCTATTGATTTCAATCAGATTAGGCACCTGAATAATAAAATTAGGATGGCCCATGTACAGCTGTGTTTCAGAGGGTGACAAGTCTTAATATCCAAATGCAGGTGAGCTGATACTCTGGGAAAATATATGAAGCAGTTAAGCAGATAAGAAAACAATGGATTTATAAAGGATGTTAATTTTCAAATATAGCTTTTTAGGAAGCCTTTTAAATTAAGGGTAAAAATGTTGACATGCTTTTTATTGCTACATTCCCAGTCTGAGCTATACCTGTGTATTAAAATCTCACTACCTAATGCTGTATTTGCTCACACAAGTTGAATTGACCGTTTTTGTATAAATTTGATACAAACTAGTTCATGTGAGAAAGAAATACCTCAAATAATTCCAAATTGATGAATGTTTTTTGTCAGGTCATTGGCCAAATAGGAAGAAAAAGAATGGAAGGAGGTTTCAAAATATATTACAGCTTCCTCTCTTTTATCTGCAAGGACTTATTACACTATCTTAAATACGTGTTAGAAAATTTAGTTTAGTGAAGACGCTTGGGTTTCCTTTTTAAAGGAAAGGTAGAATCAAACATCAGCAAATTGAATTGTTAGGAGCCATCAGA
Organism: Eretmochelys imbricata; assembly: GCF_965152235.1. Lineage (NCBI taxonomy): Eukaryota > Metazoa > Chordata > Testudines > Cheloniidae > Eretmochelys > Eretmochelys imbricata. The sequence goes on from NC_135572.1 coordinate 139,279,713, forward strand.
AATGTGGAACCCCTGTTTTCCTGAAAACAATTTCCTGTTGCCTGTGTTTAGAGACTTTTGAATATCTTTCAGGACAGAGGCCTTCTGAATTTTCCAACGTGCTTCTCATTGGATGATCCAGTCACGTCTTCAGCAAAACATGCAGAGAGGGAAGATAGGGATTTGTTTGTACAGTTGTCCTATCTGAAATAGGAAAGGCTAAGCACAGAGGAACTGGATTCTTTTCACCAACATAGCTCTGTGAAAACCGTTTTAAATATAGCAAGTGTATCCGCAATCTTGCAAGTTCTTCCGTCACTAATTCATTAGTGTAAATCAACGTAATGTTCATAACCAGCCCTGGCTCAAAATATTTGAAATCTTTTGTCTAACCATGCTGGCCACACGTAGGGTGACCAGACAGCAAATGTGAAAAATCAGGACAGGGGGTGGGGGGTAATAGGAGCCTATATAAGAAAAAGACCCAAAAATCGTGACTGTCCCTATAAAATCAGGACATCTGGTCACCCTAGCCACACATCCTAACTTACCATTCTTTGTAACTTCTTCTTATAATATTTTTGCACAATCTGTTTTCTGTTACCCCAGCTGTAAGAATCTTTCCATTTTCTGTTTATTGCTAACAGTGTTCTGTCAGAGATTGTATCTATGAAACTACAGTATGCACAATATTTCCTTCTTCTTTTAAATCTAACTCTACAATATTCTTTTAAAAAAATCCTTGAAAACCTTCATAAATATGTGAGATCCTTTCTGGGATATGTTAAATTGCAGATGTAATAATATTCAGTATTGGCATCTTTTTACACTGTTCAGAACTTTTTGAACTTTTTAAAAAATAAAGCAGTTGTACTCATTTGGCCACAAAACGATAAAATAAGATTGTAGAGGAGTACTTTTCTTCCTGAGACATAGAGGTGATGTGAAGCAGCCTCATTTATACATGACCCTCATTCTCAGGTCATGTCTACACTAGAGAATATTATGAAAAAATTCTTACCCGTGCTATGATCACTTTTAGTAGGAGATTAGTTTTGACTTAATGAAAGGACTGGTTTCTAATGCCTTTTTACTGGTGGGTGTTCTACAGTTCAGAAGGAATTGTATAAACCAGTGGTTCTCAACCAGGGGTACATAGAGATCTTCTGGGGGTACATCAACTCATCTAGATGTTTTAGTTTTACAATAAGCTATATAGAAGCACTAGTGAAGTCAGTACAAACTAAAATTTCATACTAGCAATGACTTGTGTATACTGCTCTGTATATTATACACTGAAATTTAAGTATAATATTTATATTCCAATCAATTTATTTTATGATTATATGGTAAAATTGAGAAAGTAAGCAATTTGTCAGTAATAGTGTGCTGTTACACTTTTTTTTAATTTTCATGTCTGTATCCTGGAGATGGCAGGAACTGTCTAACATGATCCTTAAACTCGGGAGTAATTTTTTGAACTGGGAGAACATTTCACACTCCCTCTTTTGTAATGAAATACCTATGCTTGATAAATTTCAGTTATTCCTGAATTTTAGCCATTTTTAGATGATTTAGGCAATGGATACTTTTGTGCACCCAGTGCATTGACAGCAATGCACATAGTGTTGTGCTGCTGTATACCATACAGTTAACCTCAGTCAAAAATGGAACCAGAAAAACCAGACTTTCGAGATGGTTTATCTCCATCCTTCCACTGGGTCCCCTGGAGGCAGCTGAATAACTAGCTAAAGTCTTAACATCTCTCTCACTCACACACCACCATTCCTCCTCCCCCCCTCTCCCCATTTCCATCCTTACAAATAAAACTCCAGAGCTTTTTAGAAATCCATTTAAATGTTATGCAAAAACTTTATTAAAATAATGATGTGGGCTGATGTGACGATTTCTAAAGCAAATGTTTTGTTTTTCTTTCATCTGATGGCCTGCTGGGCAAGGGCAAACCTGTACTAAAGTTAATCACCCCCACCAAGGTGTGTTCAGATGGATGGGGAAGATAGAAAATATTAATTTGACCTGAGAACAAGTGGATGTTTTCTGTCTCTTAGCTTTTCAAAATGGGTTAGTTGACCTTCTAATGTAAAGACAAAATAGCTGTTATGCTTAAACAGAGCACACAATTTTTTTTTTTATAGGGGAAAAGGCAACACGCCGCAGTTATTCAGAATACAGCAATTAGCATATGCTTTTTAGTTACATACATATATACTATACACACAGTTTTGCTAGTTGATGTTTATAGTTACCAGTTTAGAGTCTGGATTAATTTAGTGGCTAGCCAGATTGGTTGCAGCGGGGAGCTGGGTGTGATATATGGAATTTTTGTTTAATTCCTAAAGCTTGTAACATTGATGTAAAAACTTTTTCCGCAAAGGCCCCTCCCCCCCCGACCATTATCGGGATCTGTTATTGGTGCTGTTAGTTTTAGTGGGAAATACTTTTACCCATTTTGAAAAGGAATTAATTATTACTAACAAGCACTGAAATTCTTTTTTACTTTTTGGCAATTTGTTAATAAAATTAATCTGAACCCTCTGCCAGGGCCCAAGCCTCCACTGTTGCATCATGGGTTGCCAGTGAGGGGGTTGTGCTTTATTTTGTGCACACCAAATGCAATTCCTTACCTATGTTATAACATCATCCTCTATGTTTTTCTATTTTGCCATTTGTTTTAAGCTATTTAAGGTTCCTATAAAATGTATACTGTATATAGCCAAAGCATAACCAATTATATAGCACAGTACCCATGTACAACAAAGCTGTTGCTACTCATTAATTATGTGTATTACATTAGCAACTAGGAATCCCAGTCTGGGCTCCATTGTGGTGGGCAAAGTAAAGGAGGTTTCAGAGTAGCAGCCGTATTAGTCTGTATCCACAAAAAGAACAGGAGTACTTGTGGCACCTTAGAGACTAACAAATTTATCCGAGCATAAGCTTTCATGAGCTACAGCTCACTTCATCGAATGCATGCAGTGGAAAATACAGTGGGGAGATTTTATATACACAGGGAACATGAAACAATAGGTGTTACCATACACACTGTAACGAGAGTGATCAGGTAAGGTGAGCCTGTTTCAGTGAGTTTGAGGTAGGTGACAGGTGGGCAAAACAGACAAGCTGCATGTGGGAGTATGAGATAACAAAATTAATAGAGTAGAGCAAAACAGGAGAAACCACAGCTTCCTACTTGCTTAACCAGTGAAAGTCCAAATGGTGGTTCTCTCATCAGTTCTCTGCCTAGCCAGTCAACCCAATGCCATTCAATAAATATCTCTGATTCCACCTGCTCCTGCACTTTCACCTGCTGCTCTCCTTCTAGGAAACAAGCCTCAGGGTATGTCTATTCTGGCAGAGTTACAGCGCCATTCAGAGAGCGCTGAAGGGAAACCGCTGTTGTGGATCAATATGCTGCTCACTCTGACTAACACATCACAAGTGGCAGTGGAGTTGTTCCTTAAACTACAAAGGCAAGAGGAGTGCAACATTGATCTCACCACACGTAGTAGCTCTGACATGAGATTGCTTGTGGCATTCATGGAGGTGCTGATCACAATGGACCGCCGCTTTTGGAGTTGGGAAACCAGCACTGAGTGGTGGGATGCACGTCTGGGATGACGAGCAGAGGCTGCGGAACTTTCAGATGAGGAAAGCCACACTCATGGGACTGCGTGATGAGCTGGCCCCAGCCCTGCAGCGTAAGGACACGAGAATGAGAGCTGCCCTGTTGTTGGAGAAACGTGTGGCGATTGCACTGTGGAAGGTGGTTACTCCAGACTGCTACCGATCGGTCGCTAACCAGTTTGGAGTGGGAAAGTCGACCATTGAACTCGTGTTGATGGAAGTGTGCAGGGCCACTAATTGCATCCTGCTCCAAAAGACCCTGACTCTGGGCAACGTGCTTGACATTGTGGATGGCTTTGTACAAATGGGCTTCCCTAACTGCGGAGGGGTAATAGATGGCATGCATATTCCAATTCTGGTACCAGACCACCTAGCCACCAAGTACATTAATCAGAAGGGGTATTTCTCTATGGTTCTCCAGGCGCTTGTGGATCACTGTGGGCATTTCACAGACATTAACGCAGGCTGGTCTGGAAAGGTGCATCATGCACGCATCTTTTGGAACACTGGCCTGTTCAGGAAGCTGCAAGCAGATGCTTTCTTCTCAGACCAGAAGATCACCGTAGGGGAAGTCAAAATGCCCATTGCGATCCTGGGAGACCCTGGCTACCCCTTAATGCTGTGGCTTATGAAGCCATACACGGGGCACTTTGACAGCAGCAAGGAGCTGTTCAACAATAGGCTGAGCAAGTGCAGAATGACTTTTGAGTGTGCTTTTGGCCATTTAAAGGCCCGCTGGTGCTGCCTACATGGGTGGCTGGACCTGTCCGATAACAATATTCCTATGCCTATAGCCACATGCTGTACACTCCATAATATTTGTGAAGGGAAGGGTGAAAGCTTCATTCAGAGCTGGACTGTTGAGGCTCAGTGCCTGGAGGCTGAATTTGAACAGGCAGAGACCAGGGCTATTAGAGGGGCACAGTGTGGGGCCATAAGGATCAGGGATGCATTGAAGCAGAAATTTGAAGCTGAAAGCCACTAATATTTGTTGCTATGCTTGGGAGTGCAGTGCTTGTAATGCTAGGAGATGATTGTGATTGGTGCAGATGATTATTTCTGAAGTTTTAAAAAATTGCCTGTTGCTTTGCAGAGCTGTGTTTGCTTTCAATTAATAGGATAAAGATTGCTTTCAAACCAACACAATTATTTGATTAAAAAACAACAACCAGAGGAGAGAGACAAACAAAAAACACATCAGCACTATGGGGGAAGGGAGAAGGGAGGATCCCAGGAGGAGGTGGGATCCCGAGACGGTTAAAGATTTGTATATGTCCAAATATCATATGCAGCCTTCTCCTTTGGAGTATTTACTGCGGCGTGTACTGTACTTCAGCAGGGCTAAACTGCAGAGAGACGGGTGTTGAGTACTGGGAGTCCACAGGGCTGGACTGTGACAGGGGAGGAGTGGAATGCCATGGGTATAGACTGGAGCCAGGAGGTTGATAAGAGTGTGTTGGCGGTGTCTGGGGGCGCATGGGAAAGAGTCTTGCAACAGCGGCTGCAGGGGAGGGCAGGTGCAGAGCTGCTCAGTTTGCAGTACTAGTATCACTTGGAGCGTGTCCGCTCTATAATGTTTAAGAGCCGCTCCGTGGCTTCATTCTGGCGCACTGTGTTCTCCTTTCGTTCCCTCTTTTTCACTGTCCCACCACTCCTTCAGTTCTTGTTTTTTGGCCATGGAGTGCATCATGACATCACACATAAAGTCCTCTTTAGTTCTTCGTGGCCACTTTCTAATTCTGCACAGCTGTTCAGCTGGCGATAACCAAGAGGGAGTCTGGGCTCCCAAGATTATATCTGTGAAGCCAAAATGCAACATTTTACAGAAGAAGTATTATTTGCAACACACAGACCACTGATTCAGTGATTTAAAACACAGCCACTAGTCACATATCTGTCACTGACTGACCCAGGCAAGCACACATGAGCCACAAGACCCCCAAAATGGTGAGTTACCCCTGGGGCTGGGGAAATCAAAGTTCCAGGACCATACTGTACACGGGGCCCGTGACTCTTGGAGCCAGCACTGTGGGGGGCCCGAAGATCAACACTGCTATGTTTATCCCCACAGCATGAGCCTGAGTCAATCGGTCCAGGCTCTGAGACTCGCTGCTGTGGGGTTGTTTTTTGTTTTGTTTTGCTGGGTGGACATACGCTTAGTTTTGGTCTGCATTTCAAACTTGCCCATAGAGAATGTTTATTTACCTGAAGGCCAGGTGAACTGAATGAACAAAAAGTAAATTTGTCTTCTCCGTAGACAAGGATGTTGAGGTCTAATAAACAGAGTAGGTGAATTTGCGCAAATAGTTGCTAACTTGTGCATGTGTTTGAGAGAGGAGTTTAATTTCAAGCCTGTCTAATGTTTCACAAAAATATTTTGCTGCAATAGTTTTAGGGTATTTATGCTTTTATTTTGTAGTTAGAATGATTATCTGAATTATTGTTGGACAGAGATAGTGATAATTAATACCTCCTATTTATAGTGCAGCTTTCACCCCAAAAAGCTTTCATAGACTGTATGCTCACAGGGATCGTTTCACCTACTAATGAAATGTAGTCACCTCTTGGGTGGAAACATGTTAACTATTTTATAGCAGCAAAGCTACACTGCAGTGTTTTTTGAAGGAGTAATAAATAACTACTTATCTATTTGGGGGGGAGGGATAGCTCAGTGGTTTGAGCGTTGGCCTGCTAAACCCAGGGTTGTGAGTTCAATCCTTGAGGGTACCATTTAGGGATCTGGGGCAAAAATTGGGGATTGGTCCTGCTTTGAGCAGGGGGTTGGACTAGATGACCTCCTGAGGTCCCTTCCAACCCTGAGATTCTATGATTCTATTTTAAATTCAGCAGTATTCAGGTATATAGAGTGACCTGAACTGAATTGCTCACTTTTAATAAAGCGCTGCAAACAGACTTGTGAGTTTTTAGTTCTAGAAGACTTCTCTACTTCAATACGCAATGCAAGTTTCCTAAGAGGAAAGAGCGAGAAGTATTTTACAAAGTGTGTATTTTTTCTCCTTTAGGTCACAGAACTTTGTGGAGCAAAACGTGTGGGTTATTTTGGTCCGGCTCAGTTTTATGTTGCTTTGAAACTAATTGCTGCAGCGCAGTCTGGCCTTCCAGTACGGATAGAGAGCATTAAGAGTGGTAAGTAGCTCACTTTGCTTAGTGAGCTATGAACTTGTTCTTTAATTTCTTTAACATTCATTGTACATTATTTGCTTCAGTTAGTTTTTCTTCCAACCTGTTTGTAAAGCAAAATCCTATTTATGATATAAATATATAATATATAATAATATTTTAGGGGGAGGAAGGGAAGAGGTGAAGGTAGTTTTATAATCCATCCGTTATGGGTAGAAATTTACAATGAAATTCTTGGGTTCTATGTGCAGAGTTGTTACATGGATAGAAAAGTACAAATTGCTTCTGCATCCATAAAAGCATTATAGAAATAACAGTTGACAGTTATCATTGTGGGTCCATTTTTGCCACCCTCACTCATGCTGTGTGGTACTTTAGACTTAAAAGTTCTGCTCAGGCTGATCTCTGCAACTACATGGAGTCTATTGAAGTTGGGGCTCCTTGGGAAGTCAGAGGTCTGTCTGTGCAGAACACCTTGCCAGAATGGGGCCGTTCTTTGCAAGTAGACCTGTTGAAATGAATGCGTACAGGTAGAAAAATCACTCCCTTTGTCAGTAAATGTTACATCAGGAGTTCTCAAACTTAATTGCACTATAACCCCCTTCTGACAACAAAAATTACTCCAGGACCGGGGACCAAAACCTGAGCCGGCCTGCGCCCCACCACCCTGGGTGGGGTGAGGTCGGGTGGGGGGAGGGGAAGGAAAGCCAAAGCCCAAGATCTTCAGCCCCAGTCAGGGGGCCCTGCCACCCAGGGCTGAAGCTGTGGGGTTTTGGCTTTGGCCCTGGGTGGTGGGGCTCGGGCTTTAGCTTTTGCCCCAGACTCCAGCAAGTCTAATGCCAGCCCTGGCGACCCCAGTAATATAGGGTGGCGACCCACTTTGGGGTCCCGACCCACAGTTTGAGAACCACGGTGTAAGAGTGTCCATTGGAGATTATTTCAAACATATTTTCTGTTCAGATTCCATTGTAACTTGATGTTAAATACACCCTGTCTGCAAAAAAAATATTTTTTAAAAGAAACTTTTTAAAAATCCCAAGTGGATAGGCTGGAAGAACATTTTTACTGGTGAGATCCTAAAAAATGGAAATAATTAGATCCATGGTGCCACCTGCACTGCCAGCCCAGAAGCAAAGGATTTAAACTTTAAAGTGGGCGCCTCAAATTTTGATCCTCTTCTGGGCCTGTTATGTCTGTTTGACATAGAAACTATGTAGTGACAATCCAGTTTAGCACAGCTTTTGCTGAACTCCCACTAACCAGGGATCCATCCAAAGGCATCTGATGTAATGAAGTGATTTTAGTACTAAAATGTAAACTGCTTCAGGTAGAATAGGAATTCCAAGCTCTCACTTCCATAGCTATCTTGTGCCATTTTGTCATTCTTGATCCTTCTCTTTGACTGAAATATTATTCTTGAAATCCTTGAAAAGAACTCTCACTTGGGTGTCAATCAGAATCAAGGCATTATTAATTAGGATAGGTTTTCAGTTGAACTAGAGTTATCAAGGTATTTATATTGATCTTGCAGAAATAAGCTTTAGCCTAGGAAACCTACAACATGGCAGTGCCATATTTGAAAACCTTACTGTGTGTGTTTTGTAGCAGGATCACACATTTTGATGCCTTTTTTACTTCCAATTCAAACTTTAATTTTTTAAAACTATCCCCATGTGTGGGTGTGTGTTTTAATTTGCCATTATACCTTCAAAACTGCGTTTGATAGAGATTCCAGTTCCAAGCCTTTGTGATCTTCCACCAGTAAATCCAGACCACTGCATTTGTTGAGACTGCTGTTGTGTCTATGCATATTGGACCCTATTCTTCCTGCTATCTTTGCTATTGCATCATTGTGAGCCAGCAGGGGAGTGAAAATTAAATGGTCAAGAATCTTATCTAAAGAACTTCTAAGACTAGGCTCCTAAATATGTTGTTTGATCATCAAGCCTGAGAGCTGGGATTTTCACATTACTTCTGCCTTTGTTTTGAAGGTTACATTTAAAAAAAGAACAAACAACAAAAAAATCCAAACCAACAAGTAAACCATAAATCTGTCAAGGGGACATTATTAAATAGAAATTTTGGGGTGACTTTCGGTCAGATTCCTGCTCTGTCTATCCTAAGCATCTTTTTCGGACAATAAGGTTAATTTGAGGAGAAATTGGCTACTTCAGCAATCTGAATCAAGTGAGATTCAATGTGTATGTTTCACAAATACTGCATAGATTTGAATGAACAACGGTCTTTGGATTGATATCCCACTTGCTGAAATGTTTCCAGGTTTCAAAAGCGCTAACTACATTGTCCTCAGAAACACAGTAGAGCTGTTGGAATGGATGAGTGATGTACAGCAAAAGTAGATTGATTTCATAGCAACAGCTGTATGTATAAGTGATTGTAAAGATGCTATTGTGTTTTACTTGATTCCAGGAGCCTTTATTCTGTTTGTTTTGTTGTATTGATCTTATAACTTACTATGTGGAGAAGTGGAAGTTTGCAACAATAGGATGATAAATTTCCTTAGAACAGTATTTGATTATTGGATGATGCATGAGGTTATAAGTGTCACTCTTCAGTTCTTCTGAGCTATGGTAAATGGTAGCATTTCTGATACCACAGTCTTACTAGGCTTTGAATCAGTCTGTTTAACTTGGTGCTTTTTTTCTCTGTTCTAGTGACAGCATGGAGCATACAGTGATCTTGCCCTAATAAATGATTGCTCCCATAATTTCTTCTGGAAACTACTTGTAGACAACAATGAACAACATATGTAATGGTGCTGGCTAGGGTTCAGACCAGAAATGAGTTTGAGACTTGGCTTCGTACTGTGAATGAGGCACCTCTCTCTTTTTACAGTAATAAAATATCTAGTGAATATACCTTTGGATCATCATAATATTTGCTATTAAGACACAAAAGTAATTCCAGAAGTTCCATAGGTGGTTTTTTTAAAATTCTTAGTGCTATTTCTTATTTTACAGTTTAACTTTTAATTGGGTTTGCACTGCGGTACTGCTTCAAAGAATTTTAATATGCTGTAGTCTCATTTGAACTTCTCTTTCTTTCTTTTAATAAAGAATTGCCTCTTCCTCGGTTTATGGCACTGAAAAATGACATTGAAATGAGATATGGAAATGCAGCAGAAATACATGGAGTTAAATTTCAGATTCCACATGCAACCTTAGAAAAAAATTCCTTCAAAAGATCAGATGAAGGGGATAAAAAGGTAACAAGGCTCTATTTAAGGCAAATATATTAGTGAATAGCGCAACTTTACGGTCCCATCCTGCAAATAGTTACACTCACGCATGCTTATTCCATTAGTTCAGTGGGACTTCATGCAAGGTTAACTCTATATATGTGAATAATTATTGGCAGGATTTTGCTCTTATTTTGATATTCTCTTGTACCAACTGTATCCCAAGAGGATTTTGTTTGCGAGAAGTTTTATAGAATTATGTATTTTATAGAATTATGTATATGCCTATTATCTATCTATAAAATTCCAGGATTGTAACTCTGTCTGTCAATCTGAAGCGTAGCATGTCTGTTAAATCAGTGTAATGTGATGGAAATGGCTACAAGCATGTTTAGAATATCACCAGGTTCAATCATCACTAGGATTCAGGGTATGTTACCATCCAGTTTTTAAATTCTCAGCCATTTTAACAAATTACATTAATTGTGACACAGGTTTTCAGCTATAGTAAGGCATGTGTCTGTCATGCCAAGAATCCTAGACCATTGTGATATCAGAAGTAACTCAATCAATCACTACCCTTACTCTACAGCAAATTTGCATGCAACAGTTTTATTGGTTGTGTGAGGGAGACTGTACAGATGATAGATCACTTGGTTCAAGTGTTGCAGTTCAGCTCACGCACAAATCAACACAACTTGCCCTGTGTCACAAACTCAGAGGACTCGTGCTCTCTCTCGGCTCTGTATGGTCCCTGGGAGGAACCCCCTTCAGTATGACAGCCCTTCTCGGTGGTTTACTCTCTCTCTGGGGTTAAGCCATAGGCCCCTCCACATCCTGGAACCTCACTTCTCTGAGGCTTTAGCACGCCTGTCTCCCCCTGGACCCCTTCAGGGAGTCCACTCGCTGTGGACCCCAGGGACCTCCACTCCCAGAGGGAATAGTGCAACCCTGATTTCTAGATTGCAATGGCTCTCAGCCAGCATAAAACAGGAGGGTTTATTGAGCATCTGAACCCAGCACAGAAAACTTTCTGGGCCCTTGGGCCTAGCAACCCTCAGCACAGTACATCTAGGTCTCTCCTGCATCCAGATGGGCTCTGCTGCTCCCCCTCCCCAGCCTAGAAGCCCCCTCCTTCCAGCTGATCGTCCAATATCATCTCCCCCAACAGCTCCTCCCCGTCCTTTTATCTTTGGTCCCAGTAAACAGGTTGCTTGGGCCCTCTTTCTTCCATCCTTTGTTCCCCACTGTCTGGAACTGGCTGGTCAGGTCACTGGGGTACTCTCTCCCCAGCCCTTTGTCCTCCCACTGCCCAGAACTGGTTGACAGCTAAGCTGGGGTGGACCTCCTGGTCACCAGGTCACCGGTCGCTAGGGTTCCCCATCTCCAGGCAGTTGTCTGGGGTCCTGGCTGCTAGGCGAGGTCACACCTGGTCCTCTGTAACAACAAACCCTCTTCCACCACCTCGTTAAATGCACAGCGCACACGGAAACTGAGACCCACAGAGTATTTATGCAAAACACTAAGAAAATCCCCCACTTCGTTACACCCAGCAAAATGCACACATTCTTTCTCCCCCCACCCATATTTACCATAAAGTCATTCCTGTGGGTCATCATTTGTTAGAGCTGTAATATTCTTTGCAAAGGTTCCTGTTCGAATGTTGTTTTTCAGAGACTTTGCTTATGTAGTTCAAGATTGTTGTTTTTTAGGGAGGGGAGAGAAGGATGCAGAGAGGCAAAGTAGAAAACTGCCTTGGTTTAAAAAACAACCAAACTAATGAGTCTCTATCATAAGTACAATCCCTAGTGATGACATAATTAATAAAAAGAGTGATGCTGGAAGGCTAAGAGAACAGACAGCCCTTCATGACTCCTGTCAAGCTGTCTGGAGTGGCTCAAGAGCGTGAGTACCAACATCAGGGCAGACTGTTAAGCAGGATACAAACCCCAGATTGGTTGTGTTCTTCGTGTATGTGCAACGTGCTCCAGGTGGCACATGACCAGAATTCATCCCTGAAATTGGTCCATTGGTTGGATCATTAGCTTCCCTGTCCTGGTATGCGTACTGATGGGAAATGTGAGGTGAATGCTTATTCATGGCCCCGAGATTGGTTGTGAGTTCTGTATTTAGATTTCAACAACTAATTATCAAGTGTGAACTCCTTAGGCACTATAACAGCCTTAACATGGAGTTAGACAGTCCCCTTGGATACTCCGATCAATCTGGCTACCCAAATAGTGATAGATGGTCCCTAACACCAAAGATCACAGCACTATTCAAATTAGTTCCCTTTCCAAAGGACCAGTTGCTTACCCTTGGTCAATTGCACCTTAGATCTCACACCAATGGCAATGCTTTTAGCCAGTCCTATGATCAACTATCTAAAGAATCATTAACTAGGAAAAGGAAATAAAAGAGAGTTATTTACAAGGTTAACATCAGATAAACATACAGTCTTAGGTTCCAAAAGGTGATAGAAGCTGCTGTAATGTACAAACTCTGTATGTCCTTTAGGGCTAACCCAGGCTAAGCAACTGGGATCCCTGATATATGCTTGGAAATCTTGCCCTCCTAAAGTCCTAGCAACATAGAGATACAGCCCTGTTCTACACTACGAGTTTAAGTCGAATTTTGCAGCATTAGATCGATTTAACCCTGCACCCGTCCACCCGACGAAGCCATTTATGTCAACTTAAAGGGCTCTTAAAATCGATTTCTGTACTCCTCCCCGATGAGGGGATTAGCGCTAAAATCAACATCGCCGGGTCGAATTTGCGGGTAGTGTGAGCGCAATTCGACGGTATTGGCCTCCGAGAGCTATCTCAGATAGCTCCATTGTGACCGCTCTGGACAGCACTCTCAGCTCATATGCCCTGGCCAGGTAGACAAGAAAATCCCTGCGAACTTTTGAATTTCATTTCCTGTTTGGCCAGTGTGGCAAGCTGATCAGCACAGGTGACCATGGAGTCCCAGAATTGCAAAAGAGCTCTGGCATGGACCGAACGGGAGGTACTGGATCTGATCGCTGTATGGGGAGATGAATCCGTGTTATCAGAACTCTGTTCCAAAAGACTAGATGGCAAAATATTTGAAAAAATCTCCAAGGACATGAAGGACAGAGGCTATAACAGGGAGCCGCAGCAGTGCCGCATGAAACTTAAGGAGCTCAGGCAAGCCTACCAAAGAGTCAGATGGCTGCTTCGGGTCAGACCCCCAGACATGCTGCTTCTATGATGAGCTGCATGCAATTCTAGGGGATGCCCCTACAACCGCCCCACCCCTGTACATGGACTCCTGCAAGGGAGTCTCACGCAATAGGGATGAAGATTTGGGGGACCACGAGGGGGAGGTTGAAGATAGCACACAGCAGGCAAGTGGAGAAACCGTTCTTCCCAACAACCAGGAACTGTTTATCACCCTGGGGACAATACCCTCCCAACCCGAGCTCCCGGACCTTGAAGGCGGAGAAGGCACCTCTGGTGAGTGTATCATTGTAAATATAATACATAGTTTAAAAGCAAGCATGTTTAATTATTAATTTGCCCTGAAGACTTGGGATGCACTTGTGGCCAGTACAGCTACAGGAAAAGTCTGTTAACGTGTTTGGGGATGGAGCGGAAATCCTCCAGGGACATCTCCATGAAGCTCTCCTGGAGGTACTCCTAAAGCCTTTGCAAAAGGTTTCTTATTGCCTCCTCCATGGTAGGACAGTTTACCATGCCAGGCCAGTAACATGTAGTCTGGAATCATTGCATAAGAAAGCATGGCAACGTATGGTCCCGGTGTTTGCTGGCATTCAAGCAACATCCGTTCTTTATCTCTCTCTTATCCTCAGGAGAGTGATATCATTCGTGGTCACCTGATTGAAATAGGGGAATTTTATTAAGGGGATATTCAGAGGTGGCCATTCCTGCTGGGCTGTTTGCCTGTGGCTGAAAAGAAATCATCCCCACTGTTAGCCACACGGTGAGGGGAGTGGTGAAGCGATCATCCCAGAGAATTGGCTGTGTTGGGGGGTTAGTTGGGTTTGTGCTGCATGTTAACCTGAAAACCGCAGCCCCTCTTTTTTAATGGCCAACCCATTTTAAATGGCCAACCCAGCGGGTGGTTGGTATGGGAAATGAGGGCACTGCTGTTTGAAACCATTCCCACATGTTATGAAGGTTAACATGGTGGCTTACCATGGCTGCCTGCAAGCCGAAGTCTGGCGCCCAGCCCTGCGTGTGTGGTCTCTCAGACCAAACCGGCAGGCCCTCAATATAAGAGGAAAAATGTGACCTTGTAAAGAAAGCACATGTGCTATGTAATGTTAACAGCTTGGTTCACCGTGAAAGAGTCTACCCATTGGTCTCTAAAATGTGTCTTTTTAAATACTACTCTCCCTTTTTTTCCTCCTGCAGCTGCAAATGTTTCAACACTCCTCCTATCATCTCCGTCCCAGAGGCTAGCGCAGATAAGAAGGTGAAAAAACAGCACTCGCGATGAAATGTTCTCTGAGCTCATGCAGTCCTCCCGCACTGAAAGAGCTCAGCAGAATGCATGGAGGCAAACAATATCAGAGTACAGGAAAGCAGAAAATGAACGTGAGGACAGAAGGGACGAGCGAGATGAGAGGTGGCAGGAGCAAGATGAGAGGTGGCGGCAGCACGATGAGAGGAGGCAGGAAGCAATGTTGAGGCTACTGGAGGATCAAACTGATATGCTCCGGCGTATGGTTGAGGTGCAGGGAAGGCAGCAGGAGCACAGACCGCCACTGCAGCTCCTGTGTAACTAACCGCCCTCCTCCCCAAGTTCCATAGCCTGCTCACCCAGACGCCCAAGAACGCGGGTGGCGGAGGGGGTTCCGGGCACCCAACCACTCCCCCCCAGAGGACTGCCCAAGCAACAGAAGGCTGGCATTCAATAAGTTTTGAAGTGCAGTGCGTCCTCATCCTTTTCTCCTCCCCCACTGCACCCGGTGCTTCCCTCCTTCCGCACCCCTCCCGGGCTACCTTGGCAGTTATCCCCCTATTTGTGTGACGAATTAATAAAGAATGCATAAATTTGAAACAACAATGACTTTATTGCCTCTGCAAGCGGTGATCGAAGGGGTAGGGGGGGCCATTGGCTTACAGGGAAGTAGAGTGAACCAAGGGGGTGGGTTTTCATCAAGGAGAAACAAACAGAACTTTCACACTGTAGCCTGGCCAGTCATGAGACTGGTTTTCAAAGTTTCTCTGGTGTGCAGTGCGCCCTGCTGTACTCTTCTAACTGCCCTGGTGTTGGGCTGCACGTAATCAGCAGCCAGGCGATTTGCCTTAACCTCCCACCCCGCCATAAACGTCTCCCCCTTACTCTCACAGATATTGTGGAGCACACAGCAAGCAGTAATAACAGTGGGAATACTGGTTTTGCTGAGGTCTAACCGAGTCAGTAAACTGCGCCAGCGCGCTTTGAAATGTCCAAATGTACAACTCTACCACCATTCTGCACTTGCTCAGCCTATAGTGGAGCTTGGCTTGTTTAGTCTAACCAAAAGAAGGCTGAGGGGAGATATAATTGCTCTCTATAAATATATCGGAGGGATAAATACTAGAGAGGGAGAGGAATTATTTAAGCACAGTACCAATGTGGACACAAGAACAAATGGATATAAACTGGCCATCAGGAAGTTTAGACTTGAAATTAGACGAAGGTTTCTAACCATCAGAGGAGTGAAGTTCTGGAACAGCCTTCCAAGGGAAGCAGTGGGGGGCAAAAGATCTATCTGGCTTCAAGATTAAACTCAATAAGTTTATAGAGGAGAAGGTATGATGGGATAACATGATTTTGGCAATTAATTGATCTTTAAATATTCATGGTAAATAAGCCCAATTGCCTGTGATGGAATGTTAGATGGGGTGGGATCTGAGTTACTACAGAGAATTCTTTCCTGGGTATCTGGATGGTGAATCTTGCCCACATGCTCAGGGTTCAGCTGCTAGCCATATTTGGTGTCGGGTAGGAATTTTCCTCCGGGGCAGATTGGAAGAGGCCCTGGGGTTTTTTTGCCTTCCTCTGCAACATGGGGCCCGGGTCACTTGCTGGAGGATTCTCTGCACCTTGAAGTCTTTAAACGATGATTTGAGGACTTCAATAGCTCAGACATAGGTGAGAGGTTTATTGCGGGAGTGGGTGGGTGAGATTTGGTGGCCTGCATTGTGAAGGAGGTCAGACTAGATGATCATAATGGTCCCTTCTGACCTTAATATCTATGAATCTATAGTTGAACAGCTCCTGACTACTGTCCAGGGTGCCTGCGTATGGCTTCATGAACCATGGCATTAAGGGGTAGGCTGGGTCCCCAAGGATAACTATAGGCATTTCAACATCCCCAATGGTTATTTTCTGGTCTGGAAAGTAAGTCCCTTGCTGCAGCCGTTCAGACAGACCAGAGTTCCTGAAGATGCGAGCGTCATGTACCTTTCCCAGCCATCCCACGTTGATGTTGGTGAAACGTCCCTTGTGATCCACCAGTGCTTGCAGCACCACTGAAAAGTACCCCTTGCGGTTTATGTACTGGCTGCCTTGGTGCTCCGGTCCCAAGATAGGGATATGTGTTCGGTTTATCACTCCACCACAGTTAGGGAATCCCATTGCAGCAAAGCCATCCACTATGACCTGCACATTTCCCAGAGTCACTACCCTTGATAGCAGCAGCTCAGTGATTGCGTTGACTACTTGGATCACAGCAGCCCCCATAGTAGATTTGCCCACTCCAAATTGATTCCCAACTGACCAGTAGCTGTCTGGCGTTGCAAGCTTCCACAGGGCTGTCACCACTCGCTTGTGAACCGTGAGGGCTGCTCTCATCTTGGTATTCTTGCTCTTCAGGGCAGGGGAAAGCAAGTCACAAAGTTCCATGAAAGTGCCCTTACACATGCGAAAGTTTCGCAGCCACTGGGAATCATCCCAGACCTGCAACACTATGCGGTCCCACCAGTCTGTGCTTGTTTCTCTGGCCCAGAATCGGTGTTCAATGGCATGAGCCTGCCCCATTACCACCATGATGCCCAAATTGCCGGGGCCTGTGCTTTGAGAGAAGTCTGTGTCCATGTCCTCATCACTCTCGTCACCATGCTGCTGTACCTCCTCACCCGCTTCTGCAGTTTCTGGTTCTGCATATACTGCAGGATAATGTGTGAGGTGTTTACAGTGCTCATAACTGCTGCGATGATCTGAGCAGGCTCCATGCTTGCCGTGGTATGGAGTCTGCAGGAGAGCAGAGTGGCTGCGGAAGCGGTCGTTTGGTGGTTCCATGACAATGGTTTGCTGCCCTACTGCACCGTCTGCTGCCAGTAGCACCCAGGACACAACGGCAGCGGCTAAGCTGAGTGGGCTGCACGCTTGCCGTGGTATGGCGTCTGCGCGGGGAAAAAGGTGCGAAACGATTGTCTGCCGTTGCTCTCATGGACTGATGGGCAACTGACGACATGTACCCAAAACCACCCGTGACAATGTTTTTGCCCCATCAGGCATTGAGAGCTCAACCCAGAATTCCAATGGGTGGCGGAGACTGCGGGAACTGTGGGATAGCTACCCACAGTGCAACGCTCCAAAAGTCGAAGCTAGCCTCTATACTGTGGATGTACTCCACCGACTTAATGCGCTTAGTGGGGACACACACAATCGACTGTATAAAATCGCTTCCTAAAAAATCGACTTCTATAAATTCGACCTAATTTCATAGTGTAGACATACCCACAGTTTCTCCTTGTTAGGGCCTTTTATTCCTTAGCCTGTCAAGTTCCAAGTTCAGCTAGGAGGAATTCAGTTGCATAGCTACTATTCATGTGGGGAAGGGAGCAATCAACAAAATCTTTTGTCTTCTGACGTTTCCTATGGTTAGTTTGGTGATTATGAGCCTTCTTTTGTTGGCAGGAGATAACACCTCCTGTAGTATTTCACACTTGGTAATGCTTCTCTCCTGTGTACTGTAACTGGTGATTTACAGTTAAATATTACCTTATGACATTGGGTACAGATATAACAAGTGAGATTAATGGATGCAGCAGTTTACAAGTGTTCTGTGAAGTCTAAACACAAACCACATATTTATAACTCTACTACCTATTTTAACAATACTAACACATGGATGAGCCAGACCGGTTCCAGTTATGTATTTGTCAGCCTCCAGTTGAGGCCTAGGGCTTTGGCATGAGCTGGCAACTGGTCTGCTATCATCACAACTCCTTGTTTTTGGACTGAGGAACCTACCATATTCTTTCCCCTCTAACCTCCTTTGAGGTGATACCAGGCTAGTGTTCTGGAAATTCACCCTCAGTGAAATATTCTTCCAGTAACAAATCCTGCTGCCACTCTGGCCTTCTGAATTCCTAATTAAAAATAGCTGTATCATAAAGAGATCCATATTGTCTGAATCTATAAAAACTGAGAATGTGTGATGCTTACATGTTTATAAAACCAAGCAATCTCACAGCTTCTGTTGTTTGCATGACCCTTTCCCTTGCCTGACATCTTCTCATCTTGTATCATGTTTTGTGCAGTAAGCTACTTGGGGCAGGCAGTGTATATTATCTGTAGAGCACATGCACACACGGGATGATTTAGTTGGGGATGATCAGATGTGGGATGTTTTAGGATGATTTAGTTGGGGATCGGTCCTGCTTTGAGCAGAGGGTTGGACTAGATGACCTCCTGAGGTCCCTTCCAACCCTGAGATTCTATGATTCTATGAATAACAAACTTTGCCTGAGACTAACCATTATTAATGAGTCAATAGGGTATGCACATGTAGAATAATGAAATTGGAAATAAGGTTGCAAATATCTGTTTTCTCTAAATAATTTCATTCTAGTAGAGCATTGCCACCAAACCTATAACTCTTCCTAGGTGACTTTTATTGCCTTGGTGTTGCACTGTGAAGTAATATTTTTTCTGTTTATATAGTAAATTTATTTCAGGACCGTGTCCTCTACCAAAGCTCAATCCTCAAGGAAAAAGGAAACAAACTCCAAGTTAGATCTGACAATATCTACAAATCTGCTTCTCACAAAGGCAGTTCCCAGAATATTTAAAATAAATCTTTGAATTGGTGCTTTTAGTTATTTTTCATTTTTTGCCTTCTTCTGAAATGAAAAGTATTTTCTTAAATGGAGAATGCATTCAAGCACCTAATACAATATGTAAATCCAAAGATACCCAGTAATAATAAGATTTAACAAAAATATTGATCCAGACACACATGCAAGTAAAATGTCTTAGAGTTCATTCTAACCCCTTGGGATGACTACTCTTGTATTTTACCCCCAGAACAAGGCTCAACATCAAAGCATCACTTTGCCATCTTCCATTTATAGTCACGATTCTTTTGGAAATAGGGGCATGAGAATTTGTCAGTTATTACTATGCCTTGCACATCATGCTGTATGTGATTGAACTGGTATGCAGAATTACTCCACCTATTTCTGTAGTCACCTCAGAATTCCATTTTGTTGTTTCTGAAGCAGGAAACCAAGTCTCCCCCCATGTCACCGATGTGTTCACCTCCTGCTTCTCCATCTAATTACCAGAGAATACCCTTGAGTTATGGCTATGGCAGGTCAAGGAGTGGGCTTGAACAGCCACATGGAGGTAGGATAAAATCTGGGATGCACAAGTCATACACTGTTGTTTTTTTCCGTTCAGTGCCTTCAAATCTCAAATGCAATTAAGGAATCAGCCTAATAATGCCTGGACTTAATTACATCTGTCTTTTAGTAAATGATCTGACCATCTTTTTTTATTTTATGCAGAAGCTCTGCTTTCTGATTTAGTCCTCTCTTCCTATTTTCTTTCCAGTAAATTAATGATCATGTGTAGATTTGTGTGCAACTGTTCACAAATTAATGCTGATTACCACATTTTTGGCAAGCCTATGTGCAGTATATGTTAGTGATTGAGTACTGTGAATGTTTCAGTGGATAAGCATGTTTTTTAATATTAAGAAAAAAAAACATTCCTGATTTCAATAACTGCTGTACTAGTTTTCAGATTTACAGTGGGGATTTGTTTGCAAGGAAGAACAATGGTCTTCCTGGTTACATAACAAAAATAACAGTAAGGTGTAAATGTAAAAACCCAGTGTAATGGGAACCCAGAAGAAAACAAATGACCACAATTTAGACGCTTTAGGGTTGATCATGCTGCCATTAAAGTCAGTAGCATAACTCTCATTGATCTGAGTACACCTCTACCCCGATATAATGCGACCTGATATAACACGAATTCGGATATAACGCGGTAAAGCAGTGCTCTGGGGGGCGGGGGGGGGCTGTGCGTTCCGGTGGATCAGCGTGTCAGCATGTCTGGCTCCGACACACTGCTCATGTTAAGGGGGCCGGGCCAGTGTTGAGGGGTTGGATAAGGGTCAGAGGGTCTTGGGGGTGCGGTCAGGGGACAGGGAACGGGGGGGGGGTTGGATGGTTTGGAGGTTCTGGGGGCGGTCAGGGGACAGGGAACAGGGGTGTTGGATAGGGCGTGGGAGTCATGGGGGGCCCATCAGGGGGCAGGGGCGTGGATAGGGGTCAGGACAGTCAGAGGACAGGCAGCGGGGGGGGTTGGATGGGTTGGAGATTCTGGGGGCGGGGCAGTCAGAGGACGGGGAACAGGGGTGTTGGGATAGGGTGTGGGAATGATGGGGGGGCCTGTCAGGGGGCAGGGGTGTGGATAGGGGTCGGGGAAGTCAGGGGACAGGGAGTGGGAGGGGTGTTGGATGGGTTGGTGTTTCTGATGGGTCAGTCAGGGAGCGGGAAGTGACTATTAATAATGGAAATGCTCGAGGCCAAAGCAAGTTCAATATAACGCGGTTTCACCTATAACGTGGTAAGATTTTTTGGCTCCTGAGGACTGCATTATATCTGGGTAGAGGTGTACTTGGAGGATATAGGTTTTAACAGGTTATAACAGAATAGGGTGCCAGACTTGACTGGGGCTTGTAACAACTGTTGTAATATAAAATGATAATTAAGAATGATGGTGAGTGTCCAATAGACGCGCTCTCACAGATAAAGCATAAAATCTTTCATCATTTCATCAAAGGGACTGGACAGCTGATGTGGGTAGAGCTGGTTGGGAATCTTCCGCCAAAACTATTTTTTGTTGGAAAATTCCAATTTGTTGAAACTGAAACATTGGATGGGTATCCAGTTAGGCTAAAAAGATTTATGAGGTCCAGGATAGAATTTCTGAACAAAAGCAAAGAGAATGCTACCCACCCCAGAAGACCCAGTTGGTTGGGGCACTCACCTGCAATGTGGATGACCCAGGTTCAAGTTGCTGCTCTGGCTGTTTCAGGGTAGGAACTTGAATCAGGGTCTGCCACATCCTCGATGAGTGCCCTACTAAACAGGCTCTAGAGTCAGTCTCTGTCACTGGCCCAGTGGCTATTTAATAATAATCTCTCCAACAGAAGAGATTGAGCGAGACCCATCCCAAAATAGCCAATAGACCAGTAGCCACGTCATTCTCCTGTGATGTGGCAGACGCACATTCACGTGTCTGCTCCGAATCAGGCAGGCTCGCTCGCGCCCCAGGATAGTCCCTTAACCATTTGGCATTTCTGGGGTGGGTGGGTGGCTCCCTTTCTCATTTTCTCATTTTCATTAAAAAAAAAAATTAAAAATCTTGGTTTAGTCCTGATATGAAATGGGAGAATTTTCTAAATCTTGGAAATGTTTGTGGGACAGGAAAACCATTTCTCATCCAACTCTTAAGTGTGGGTACCATGAGTTAACATGCTCTCTGTGAATGATGAATGGGATGTATTGGTTCTTCAGCTGTTGTCCTCAGTTACAAGTGACTGACTAAACTGAGCTCTTACAAAATTTTTTAATTAAGTAAAATTTTGTGCTGGTGGTAAACATCAGTGGTCTAACGCAATCAAATGGACTTCTAGTTAAAGGTTCATGTTAGTACTGACTGATAGTCACTTGTTAGAAAGTAGACTGTCATCCACATTGATATGTTAGTTATCCACATGTAAGTCCTAACAAAGCAGTGATTTCTGATGTTCAAAATAAGCACTGCAGGTGGAATTCCCTTCCACTGTACCGACACGTGCCCTGTCCAAATCTATCAGCCACAGGACAGGAAGGACACATCCTGGATTGCAATTATAATGCAGTGCACTAGGAATTAATGTTAGCAGGAACTGTAAGATTACGAGAAATAGTGATTCTGTTTTCTATGGCACAATCCATTATATTCACGTACTCCCCCCTTACCCTCCTGCCCCAGTCAGATCACAGGTTCTTGTAATGAGTGCTGAATGTCCCACATTCTATTGGCTTACCTTGCTTTGAACAGTAGTTTATATTCCAGTTTATACTTCCAGCAAGGTGCTATTCAAAGTGAGCAAGGGTCTTAGAATCAAGGCTAACATGAGTGTCATTCTTCTGAAAATTAATACAAGCAGCTAAACGTTAAGATGATAAAATCCTGTGAGGCCGTGAGCCCACTGAGCACTAAAACATGGCCTCCAGAAAGGCATCCAGTCTGAATGTGAAGACTCTTAATGTCTTCAGATCAAGACTGGTTGCCTTTCTGGAAGGTATGCTTTAGTCAAACACAAGTTATTGGTCTCAATACAAGGGTGAGTGGATAAAATTCTATGGCCCGGGTTATGCAGGATGTCAGACTAGATGAATAATTGGTCCATTCTGGCCTAGAAAAAAAAAAAAATCTGTTAACATTCCAGTTTCATTGAAACCATTGCACTGAGGACACTGAATACCATTCTGGAGGGGCCTACAGAGCATTGGGTTTGTGTATGCGTGTGTGGTGTTAACCTTTTTTTTTGTACTGTTTATACTCTATGTGGTGTTCAGAAAGTAGTAATCCAGGGTCATTGAACATTCAATTTTTGCCCACCCCTCTAAAGTAGAACTTTAGCTGGGCATTCATGCATTTTATTTTCTTGCTAGTTTTTGAAAGTTCTGTTGCTGGTAACCACATAGCAACAGAACCCCATACTCAGCCTCCAAGTACTGCAGTATATTTCACAACTTCCTTCCTGTCTTCTTTCTGACATTGAAACACATTTGTAAGGGAAAAAACTAGATACCAGCACAGGACAAGAATAGATAACAATCGGAGTTAGAAACATAACTTTAAAAAGCAAGCTGCTTTGTAACGATAGTAAGATTTTGAGTTTCCTTGATTTTCATTTTTCAGGAGACTCTAAAATTTTGTGTAAATGATGCTGAATAGCATTAGGACAGTGCTACAGTTTGAACACTCCAGCAGAAGAAGTTGGATTTCAAAAGAACGATTTGAAAGAGAGCTCCAGTGTGCCCTGCTTCTATGTCTAGTTATTTATCTTTATTAAAAACAGGATTGTTCTTAAATTATGCAGATGGAATGGAAGTCTTCTCACCTTAGGAAAATTGAAATTATTGTTGCTTTTCTTTGCTAACTCTAGTCCAGATTCTGAGCAGTGCTGAGCACCTGCAACCCCATCAGGATCAGGCCTTCTCTGTTTTGAAATGTAAATTTGGGTTTTAAAAATAAAAGATATATTCAAGGTTAGTGGCCTATTGATGACCTGCAAAAAAAATCAGGTTTGGAATTTGCTTGTCAATCAGATATGTCTCAAATCAAGAAGTGATGATTGTGTGTGTGTGTGTGTGTGTTTCTGAGGAAATTAACAGTTCTAATACCAGCCATTTCAGTTGTTTGTCATACTATACTGTTGCTGTATTTGCATTCTAGTTACTCTTCTGCCTCTTAATGTGCACAAGACAAAGCTAAAGGGTGGAACATTTAGACATTGACAAGTGCATAATTTTTATAGCTCAGTTTAACTATTATTTTCTTATCTGTATTTGCAGTACATACTTAGGACCCTGGAAATATCGTC
The DNA here is from genome assembly GCF_965152235.1 of Eretmochelys imbricata. Lineage (NCBI taxonomy): Eukaryota > Metazoa > Chordata > Testudines > Cheloniidae > Eretmochelys > Eretmochelys imbricata. Next base: position 139,303,556 of record NC_135572.1, read on the forward strand.
CATTAGAGCCCTTTTCTGTTTCCACTCTGGAAATGCTGAATTTACTTGAAATGTATGGGACTATTTTGTTAAAAAGTAACTTTGGCCTGTAGTAACTTTTCTCTGGAAAGCATCTGTTTTTGAATAAGAAAATCATTATTGATGTCAGCACATCTCCTAGAAAAGGGTGTGATTGCTATATACAGGGTAGGAAGCAAAAAACTTTGGGGTTTAAAGGGGCTCTAAAAGTAGGAAGCTTATTGTTTTTGTTTTCAGTGTTCTGGCAATTGAATGATCAACAACCATAAAACCCAGGTATTTAGGATCCAGAGAATTTTCCACAGTCAAATCAACAGTTTTGTACAGATCAAATCAATGTCTAATGCTCTTCCTTGACAATGTCCTCTTTAAACAAATTAGATTTAAATAAAAAAGTGAAAAACCTAAATCTCTTGAAAATGACAGTTGAGAATTCACTATATTCATTAGTTAGCTGATTTACTGTAATAGTTTATTTTAGGGCTGCTGCAGGTTGTCATGCAAATATGCATTTCAACAACTGTTAAAGCAATTAATGCCAATCTGGTAGGATGAAATGACAACTTCTATTGTTAATGCCTAAATATTAAAGAAGAGAAACTATGATATAGGAGTAGAGCATGTAGTTAGGGCTTTGGGTAAGGGGACAGAATGGACTGTAGTACAACAGTATTAAGCTTAATGAACCTCTGTGTTGTAATGCTTAATTTCCGGTTTGAGCTTGTGGAACCTTATTGATTCGTCTGATAATACATATATATATTTTTTTTTAAACTTTCATAGTTCCTTATGAAGCTAGACATTCTACACAACAACAAGATGGACCAGCAACGGGAAATTATGCATCCAAATCTGCACTTGTACATTCCTCTCTTAGTCGGGTAATGAATTGCATGGTGATTAAATAAATGAATAAAACAAAAAAAGAAATGCATGAAGTTCTAGTTCTTGTCACCTAGTAGTGGTGCTTTTTGAAATAAGTGGGGATATTAGTCCCAGTAACCTAGACAGGTTCCATTTTGAATAAACCTGGACCAAAATCTCCCTGCAGTTTTAGTTGAGTAAAGTATTCTTCGTTATTTTCACTTTATATAATCTTCATTTTGTTTCTCTTCTGCAAAGGTTTCCTCCTAGTCTCTACTGCCAGGCAAATATGGTCTTTATTTTGCAAGTAAGAACAGAAAGGAAGACTGGGGGGTTCAGCTAAGCCCAAATTTAGGTTTTGTAAAAACTATATTTTACAAAGTTTAACATGAATACAAATGTTTTCAGAAATTTAAATATAAAAATTCTTCCATTGGATTTTTTTGTTTTGTTTGTTTAAATAACAACACTCCCCTCTGGTATTTGCAGCTCATTGATTGGTGCATCCTTCTAGTGTAGGAGAAATATAAAGCAAAACTGACTGGAAAGCAAATTGAAAATGACTAGTTCATTTTCATTGTTTAAGCTGAGTGAAATTCAAATGTAAGCAAACAACATAAATATTGGAAAATTAGACTGAGATTCTTAGATCAGAAGTGAAAGAATTGTAAGTTATTAATAATGCAAGAAAAACATCTTTAATATATATGAATTTAATTGAGATTTTTTTTTGTCTTGATCTAGTGTGTTATCCCTGACACCCTCACACTGCCATGACCTGATATCCAGCTTCTCTGTAGGAAATCATTCAAATTTGTAAACCCAGTTTACTGTCTCAATCATCCCAATCCTGATAAAGAAGTTTAGGTGGGATGTTTTGTTTGCTTTACTTAAACTGGTCCAATGTTTTCCTGTTGGCTTCAAAACCGTAACTCTGCAAACTTTCTAATTTGTCTATTGTAAATTCCCTATTACGGCCACAGATTTTTGGCCTTAGGTAAAATATTGCCATGCTTACTAGCAGAACTGCTTTTAAATGTAAGTGGCCATTTTTTGGCTGTGCTCTCACTCCCTCTACCCCATAACATAAGAACAACATGAGACATGGATAGATGATTTGGGATGGAACGAGTTTTTCGAGCAGAGTCAGTTTCCCCCTCCCTCCAGCCCATGTCTACTTAGTACACAATGGACTGCAGCTCCTACAAGAATTATTCATCTTTTATATCTTGCCATATTGATTAGGTTGTATTCATGTTTTTTACCTGTACAGGCAAATATGGTGCACTGTAAAACCTATTTGTCAGTGTTCCATTTATGCATTTCAATAATTCTGCACCAAAAGAATTCTACAAGGCTATCTAGAGCTCCATCACATAGGAGCCAGGGATAATTTTGAATGCTTCCTTTTGTTTAAAGCTTGCCAACTATATCTATATTTTTGTAGACAGAAGTTATGAAAACAATGCACTCTAAACTGGAGCAGAGTAGGTTGACCTGTAATATTCTATTTCTTCTTTGTTCTGCTACTTGCATTCTATTTTAAACTGCCTTGAAGAATTGGGACTATGTTTGCTTGATCAGCTGGTTTGAATAAGGTCAATAATTTTCATTGTTTCAGTACTGACACCATTTTTTCTAGGATTATGTAGAAATTACACAAAATAACATAGCTGTTCAACTAAAGTAGTATGCATGGGAGAATTGTAGAATGTAGCATTATGGGGATCAAAGACACTAATGAAGACAGACGGGGTTGGCCTTTGACCTATCAGCTTCTCTTCCTCCTCTGCCTCCTTTGTTCGACCGGTTGCTCTGCTTCAGTTTAAGGCAATTACCCTTTTTCCACAACTCAGCTGCTGCAGAAAATAAAAAAGGAAGCAGTACACCATAAGGAAATCCTGCCTGGTGTGTATGGAGAATTCAGGCCAAACATGTAGGAGTAAAGTAAAATAACTTTGTGGCCTGTCATCGGCCTTGATGATGATGATATTTTTCTAAAGTCTTTCCATGTTGGATCTTAAAGAGCTTTAGGAAGATTAATTACTAGATCTAGTCAAATGTTTTTAAATCAAAACTCTTCAATGCAAAATGGCTTTTTGATTTAAAAAAAAAAAGAGGCTTTTTGATAAAAAATACTTCAAGCTTCTCAAGAATCCAAATAGTGTACTGAATGTTGAGTCCAACTTTGATGAAAATTTCATGACCACAAAAATGTTTTTGATAAGATACCGCATACTTGAGTTACAAGCCCAGAGTCCTGGTTCTTCTGAGTATTTTTTTAGTTGGATTTTGCACACTCTGTTTATCTTGTTGGCTGCGTAAGATATACATTAGATATATTTCTTCAGATTTCTCACCATGGTAACTAATGGTGCAGCTTCACCAGTAGAACCAACTGTGGGGGAATTTGTATAGGCCAGATTGACCACTGGCATTTTTAGTCACCGAGTTGTCTAATCATGCTAAGAGCAAATCTAGATGACATGGTGGTTGAAATGCCAAATGTTACCAGTGGCCTGTCCATACTACCTCACCAATGGCAGCAATGGTGGATAATAATTTTAAGGAAAAAAAAGCCTAGTGTAGACAAAGCCATTGTGAATTGCCACTGGTTTCATGAATAAGACTATGAGCCTGATTCTCATTTATACCAAGGCCCTGTTACACTGCTCTGGAGTGTAAAGGTGCCTCAAAGTGGCTATGAATTACACGTTTACACATCAGCACTTTGTAAAAGGGTCTTAGTACAAATGAGAATAAAGCCACATGACTATTAGGGTTGTTTTTTAATCACCAGTCACGTTTTTTTGTTCCCCGTGTCCGTCTACTACAGAGCAAAACTTCTCCATGAATTTTTACAAACTTTGCTCTATGGAAGAGTGACCTAGGTTTTTAAAAAGAAAAGGAGTACTTGTGGCACCTTAGAGACTAACAAATTAGCCGTATGGAGTAAAAAAAATAAAATTTGTTAGCCTCTAAGGTGCCGCAAGTACTCCTTTTCTTGTTGCGAATACAGACTAACACGGCTGCTACTTTGAAACCTAGGTTTTTAAGCTGTTCTAAACTATGGTCTCGTTAATATTAAACAGTTTTAAAATGTTTATTGAACTGTAGACTTTGGCTTGAAATAATATAACCTCAGGAATTTAATTTTTTTAAAATCAATGGTTAACTTTTTTTTTTGACATAGGAAAACCTCAGCTGATTCATGGGAAACATGTATCTAAAACATCATGTCTTTTAAACCAATAAATCTCACATAATTTCAAACCAGCACAAAGTACTATTTTGTGATATTTCCTGTTTTGAGGATCTTTTAACACATTTTTAAAACAAAGTCACATATTTGAGTTTGAGCACGTTGACAGTCTGGCCAGAGGAGTGGTTTTAAACTTTGCTGGAGCATGTAGCTTATTCTTTCCTACATTCTGTCGCTAAAATATTTTGACACGCAGGTCAACGCATTTTAAATGTTTGCTTCTTTCCACCAGAAGAGTGATGCTCACAACATTCAATGCAAACAAACAAACACAACCTTATACAAATCAATCTTAAAAAAAAGTAAATAAATACAATTAAAAAAAAACCTTATCTAATCAGTGTCCCCCCAATGGAAACATTCCAGTGACCAAATTGAGTTCACTCGGGACTTCACTGTTGCTATCTGTTTTATGTGGAAGGCATTCAGATGCTTTGGTGATGGGTGCAATATAAAACACCAATATGAGGCGATAGATCTTAATGCATGACTAGATGGAGTGATCTTTCTGCCTTCAACAGTAGTTGGGTTTGTTTTTTATTTTAGCTTCATTCATGTGAAACTTCCTGTAGTTCTCTGAGCAAATGGACATGTATAATAAGCCCTAACTATAAGAGCTATTAATCAACTTGAGCCTTTCTGCTCCCATTTCTTTAAAAAATGGGCCTGCTAGATGTGCAGACTGACCCTTACTTCTTAAAATGTCTGTGTATGCTGCTTTTTCACGCAGTTTTGCAACTGACTTTTTTCCCTGTCTTTGAAGTCTCTTTCAGTAGAGAGGGAGCCACAGGACAGCAGTAATTACCCAGATGACCCCTGGAGGATAACTGAGGAACAGCGAGAATATTACATCAACCAGTTCAAATCCCTACAGTCTGATCTGAACTCTTTCATTTCAGGTAACATTTACTAAATAATATATATGTGCAGCAAAACAACCAGGATGAAAGGCCTGAAAATTAAAGCAAAGTACAGTAGATAAAGGGAGAGCTTCTTGAGTTATCTTTAGATCAGGTTTGTGCCCCAGACAGGGTCGATTTATTTATTTATTTGTTTGTTTTTTAGAGTAACAACTTTTTTAAAAATTACCATCCTACCCACTGCATTTTGTCTCTTTTTTGCTACCCACCCAGTGTTCAAATTCTTGGGGGTGCCCAAAAATATAGGCCAGCAACCCTCTTCTCCTCTGCTGCCTTCTCCTTGCCCCACTGAGGGGGCAGCAACTACCTGCATCCAGCACCCGCTCACCCAGCACTGCAACCCTAACCCAGGTCACAACGCCATATACTCAAACGCCTCGCCCTCCAAATCCTCTTTCTCTCTCCCAGGGCCTGCAACCCTAGGCCGCAACCCATCTACAATCTTCCTGTGACCCACTGAATCACTGAATTAAAGCATTAAAATAATACAGTGGGTAACAAATAGTTTCTTTGAAGAATTTTTAAAAATTCGTGGTTCTACTGTTAAAGATGACTCTAAAATGGGTTACAGGTTAAATGTGTATTTTAATACCACATGCTCTCTGTTTACAGGTAAAATATTTTTTCTTAATTGCTAGCCCTGCAAACTCACCCTGGGATCTGAGAGCCAAACTGAGTTAATTCTTTCTTGTGTGTCATCATCAGAAATAAATGTTCTGCAGGACAAATGCTGTCCTCACAACTTTGCAACCCAACTGTCTTCAGAGAGTTTATACAAGTGTCGTTGATTGGAATTTAGCAACAACAAAAAAATCTTTTTATGATGCACAAGGAGGACTAGAGTCCAACTATTTCTCTCAGCTGTGGTGGCTGCAGGGCTAAGAGAAATACAAAAATAAAAGAAATATATATTTGTCACTAAAATTAATTGATACGATTCTAAACACACACTGGGAGTGGATCTTTTGAGGAAGAATGTGTGAGTTTTGCACACTAATTTTTCAGAGTTGAAACACACTTTAAAAATTCAGTGTGAACTTCAGGAAAGCATCTGCAGTTACAGGACAAAAAGTTAAAATAAATTGTTTGAATCTGAAGACAGTATTTGGGGCTCAGTCCTGCAAAGTGCCAAGCTCTGGCCTGATCCATAAAAACACAAGAATATACTTAACTACTTTCCTATTAAAGTCAGTGGGACTGCTTAGGTGCTTAAAGTTAAGTATCTGTTTAACTGTTCTACAGGATCATATCAGGATGCTCAGCACTATGTAAGATTGAGTTGTTGGCCCTTAAGCGGTTAAATGTAAACCCTGCATAGCACACACATGGTAACAGTGTTGTAACTGATCTTAAAAATCAGATTTTCATTCTGGCCAGACTGCTTGTGAGAGGAGTTATTCTAGGTACTGACAGTTAGTCTGGCAAGGAAAAAACACAGATTTTAACTACAGGCATTTTGACTATGTCCTCTGAGGTTATATTATTGCAATTCAGTACTTTGGGATTCAGGAATTCTGACCCCAGACAAAAGTTTTAAAATAATTGCTTGATCTTGGCAGAAATTAGCACTTCATCAGTTTTTTTCCCCTTGGTTAAATCTTCTCCAACTGATCTTCCTAGTAGAAGGGAAAAGAAAATGGAAGTTCAACACATAGTGGATTTTCCACAAAGCTGCATATAGTCAACTTTGTTTATAATAGAATGCAGTCTTTAAAATATGCAAGATGTTTGCTCTATCTATTCCGAGAGAGAGCCTCATAGGGCCAGACATTGCATTTCATGCACACCCAGATTTACTATTAACTGTAGTGGGAGGCAGAATTATAGATCTGTATATAATGGCTCTGAATGGGGTTGGCCTTACGTTTTTCAGGCTTATGTGAAGTAAAATGTGCAAGGATCTACGGCAGACTTTTGCTACCCCTGTAGCCTATTTGCATGAGACAGTGTTGGGCAGCTGGCTGTGTGGGATGTGTAGTGAACTTCTTATCACTGCAAAGGGCTCAGCAGGGGTTTGTTGGCTGGGAGGGAAATCAGATTGCTTATTATGGGAGGGCTATGGAGGATGTTCACAACTGGTAGTGAAGATTGTAGCAGGATGCTTAGCTGGTTCCTCTTGTTTTTCTTTCATGATGGTAGGGCCGCAGCAGGCCTGAAAGCAGAGAAAGTCACTGTGGGAGTAGCACAGATGGCAGAGGGCCATTTGCTGCCATATACTTGGCATGTGATTAGAAGCATCCTTTTCTCTGGAAAGGAAGCCATTTATCTCCATTTTCCTTTCTTTGTATTCATAATGGCATACTGATGATGATAATGGTAATACTGAGGCATGTTTTCATCCATTAATATTTTTCCCACATGGAGAGAAGTGGAGAAATGAGGTCAACCGCTCTGCCTGGCCTGTCCCATGTTAGTTACTCACCAAGAGACAAATGGCCAAGCAGCTATACTCATTCCCAACAATCAAAGTGTCTGTTGAATGTGAAATAACCAGCTGCTGATGCTGTTGCAGCTTTATAGAAACACAAGCAAAATCAGATTGGAAGATGAATATCAAATGCCAAGCAATCCTTGTGGCACCTTAGAGACTAAAAAATTTATTTGGGCATAAACTTTTGTGGGCCCACGGAAGCTTATACCCAAATAAATTTGTTAGTCTCTAAGGTTCCACAAGGTTTCCATTCTTTTCATTGTTTTTGCTTATATGGACTAACACGGCTACCCCTCTGAAACCTTTCAAATGCCTGTTTCACTGTTCTTGACAGGTTCCGTGGCTAAGAATTTCTTCACAAAATCCAAGCTTCCCATCCCAGAGCTTTCTCACATATGGTGAGTACTGTAGTGTAACTGAGAATATGGATGCTGGTTTTAAAAGACATTTTAGCTCAAGAGTTCTTGTTAGATTAAAATAGTGTCTTTAGAGTAATTCAAAAAAAAAAACCACCCCAAAAAAACCCCCAAACAGGAGTACTTGTGACACTTTAGAGACTAACAAATTTATTAGAGCGTAAGCTTTGAGTAATTATAATTATTGCTCTTATCAAAATCACTTTCAGGTCCAAGCAGCGGGGTGTGTGTTGATCCTCCTGGCATGCTTGTTACCTTTTTAGAGCTACTCTTCTACTCAACAGGACTGCAGATATTTCAATAGCAATATAAATGATAGCTGTTCTTAAGAATGTTATAAGAAACATCATTAGCTCAATGAACAGACATATTTCATGAAATGCTTTAGAAGAAAAACATATTTGGAATATTTTAGATGTGTTCAGTTAGCTTTATGTATCTGGCTGTGATTTGTCAGATGAGGCCTAATTAATACCTAATTTTTAATAATACATCTGCATAATTCATCAGTGCTTTATTAACAAGCCAGCACTCTTGCTTTTAATGAGTTTGTTTAGAGACCATTGCCAATGGCATTGTATACAATACAGTTTATAAGGATCTTGTTGTATTTCCATAAGCATAATGGTTCTTGTATCGTCATCCTATCTTGACATGAGGAACGAACTTTTCTAAACATTCACCAAAAATGCTGATAAAGAGAACTTTTATTTCACTTTATCTATATACTTTTATGAAGACAGATTTTAAGAAAAGCTTGCAAGAGCCCAAACATCTGTTGGGTTCAGAGAATTTGCCTGGAATAGTTTCAAAGCTAGTTGTGAATCATGAAAAAAAAAGGGCTAAAGAAACATTCTCTGGAGAAAAATAAGCACTGGAATTTAATTTAAAAGTTATTTAAGAAAAACTGGTTAACCCACTATGATAACCAAAAACATTTTATTTATGTTACTAACATTAATTGTGCTCTGTATAGCATAACAAAATAAAATGTTCCTTTCTAGGAGCAATTTGAAATCTTGCATGATATAATTCATCAGGCAAAAACTCCTTTGCTAAAATTGAGAAGCATTTCAATCTTATTCACTGTAACCTTGACTGCTTGAAACATTGTCCCTTCACTTTCAAACAGTGATGAAGTAACTATTGCTCTATTTTAGTCATTATAGTAATACTAAATGAATTCTAATATTTTCCAGAAGGTGTATGCTATGAAACTGTATTCATGTGCTTCTGAATTCCTCTGCTGTTGTTTGACGCTTAAACTAAGGGCTTGGCTACAGTTGCGAGTTACAGCGCAATGAAGGAGCCCCCTGGCGCATTAGCTCACTGGCAAGGCACATAATGGCTCTGACTCCGCGGCTACAGCGCTGCTGGTACTCCACCTTGGCGAGTGGACTAACGTTTGCTGCGGCCCCGCTGGAGCGCCGCGGCACCAGTGTGAACGAGGTGTTGCATTACTGCGTTCTGATCAGCCTCCGAAAACGTCTGTTATGCAGACAAAACTACACAGGATTGTTTCAGGGGACAAGACAAGATGTCACATTTATTACAACACAATTTGATTTATGACCACTAACTAATATCCAATACCGATGTGTATACACCCCCCCCCACCCCCATGTTCTGCAGCTGCTGTATAGTTACCAGTCCTGAATGTAGCTTGAGTTCGTGGCTTGGGTTCGTAGCTTGTGGCGGCTAACTGGCCAGGAAAGCTGGGCACAAGGAAGAGCTGGGTCTCTGTTGGGCATGCACCGATGCCCTTCCATGTTGGCAGCAGAATGTTACCCTCCAAAGTCTTTCATCTCATCCATCCTTTATGTAGGCTTTAGTTTGAATCCAGAGTCTATAGGTCTTGCTGTGTCACACTGCCTCTGGGTTCGGTGTGATTGATTACCCATCAATTGCAGACATGACTTTCAGCCTAGGACCTGGCTTTGATGTTTCTTCAATTGTACTTTTGTTCTTTTCTTTTGAGGGTGGACTCCTCCTACTTTGTCAGGGCTGTTGTCTGCATCTTCAGCCATTGGGTATTTACACTTTATTTCATTAGGACAGGCTGGGGCTGGAGGTTGATTCCATCATCCATACATACCTCATTCACACGTCTAAACTAAACTAATCAGATTACAGCAGAGTTTTGCAAAAATGGAGTGAGCATTTTAAAATGGAGTTTGAGTTATAATATGGACAAGTGTAAGGAATGGCAAACAGTGAGCAGAAGTTACAAGGTTGAAACAGTGCAAATTTCAGTGATTAAGCAGCAATTGGATTAAAGGGTGAAACTCAATTAGCGAGTTGTTGTTTCATTCATAAAACTTTGCTTATGAAGTTACAGTAATAAAGTGAACAATTAAAAACAATTTCATTGATCAGTTCTACATGTCCCATAATTCCCTTAAGTCAAGTGGCCAGTCTTGTCATTATTTTTGAATTGCTGCAGGATTGCGGATGTGCCCTTTGAAAGCTCCATTTCTGACAGCTGGCTTGCTTATCTGCTTCGAGACAAAGCAAGCCATTAGTGTGGAATGCTGTGTGAGAGAGAGAGAGGTGGGGAGGGGGGAGGTCTGCTGCTGTCTGAACTTACAAGACAGCATACTGACATGCTCTCAGCCCCCCAAAAACCCAGTCTCTCTCCCCCCACATACACACAACACACTCCCTGTCACACTCCACCCCACCCCCCCCATTTGAAAAGCATGTTGCAGTCACTTGCATGCTGGGATAGCTGCCCACAATGCACCGCTCCCAATGTCGCTGCAAGTGCTGCAAATGTGCCCACGCCAGAGCGCTTGAGGCTGTCAGCGTGGACAGACTGCAGCGCTTTCCCTACTGCGCTCTCTGAAGGCTGGTTTAACTCAAAGCGCTCTACACCTGCAAGTGTAGCCATGCCCTAAAACTAAACTGACAGCAATGCTAACGGGCTGTTTAACGCTAACATTCCAAACTGCCACCAGCATTAGTCAATCCGGCTGTGCACCTTTTAAGGCCAGTCTACACTTGGTAATTAAGCACTTTCTGAAAACTGTTTGCATTGATCGGTCTGCTTGAAACATTACCGAATAGGGTTTAAGTGCTAGCATAGACCAACCGAACTGTTGTCAACACCATTTCGGAAAGAGAGATTGAATTTGGATACTCAAATGTAATTTCTTGACAAATTTCAGCTTTTGAAATACCAGATAGAAAATATTGGATGATGTGGCATAAAGAGAAAGCACTTTTTTTCCCCATATAAAATCTTCCTAGTATTGGAAAGTCAGGTTGTTCCACTTCTCAAAGGGAAATGTTTAAAAAAAATACAGTATTTTTTAAAAAAAATTCCACTTCCTTGGGAATTGTTACCTTTTTACATAAAGGATATACTGTGTGTGTGTGTGTGTGTGTGTGTGTGTATGTATATGCTTCATTCCTGCAGTGGCTCAAAAAATATGTGAATACCATGTTCACAGGGAGCTGAGCGATGTAGACTGTGATGGAGCACTGACGCTGCCAGAATTCTGTGCTGCATTTCACCTCATTGTTGCTAGGAAGAATGGTTATCCATTGCCAGATACGCTGCCGGAGACCTTACTGCCAGATTACCTTCACCCAGGTGAGACTGTGATATTCCTGTATCATTTCAGAAACTCATCAGTCACCCAGAACAGCCTTTTTTAGTAAGAGACAAAGATTTAGCTAGAAGCTGAGTAGTACCTCTCAATGTAGCTTGATAAAATATTCATTTTTAGTTATGCTTAAAGGGAAAATGCTAAAGAAGAACCAAAAAATAATATTTTTTTTTTTTTTAAAAAAGGAGCAGCAGCATGTCTCTGTGAAGGAGCACACCTGTACACTGACAAAGAGGGGAGTAATAAGCTCCTCTGGGCCTGTTCAGCACCAATGAGGCACACCTGCAAGGCTTGTTCTGGAGCTGGTTGGGGGCGTGGATGTTCAAAAGGGAAAACCTGCCACAGGAAAGAGGGCGGGGGATGTGAACAGGGAGAAGGTTGCCCCGGCCCAGACAGCTGAGACAAGCCTGCTGTGACAGGGTTGGGCCGGATGGCTACAGGAGAGTAATAGAACGCAGATATGTTAACCCCAGGTTAAGTAGGTCCCTTTTCCCTGGGTAAGGTAACAGGGAAGGTTCCAGAACAATCAGGAACCTTCTGGAGACAATTGAGACAGACAGGCTGATTAGAACACCTGCAGCCAATCAGGAAGCTGCTAGAATCAATTAAGGCAGGCTAATCAGGGCACCTGAGTTTAAAAAGGAGCTCACTTCAGTTTGTGGTGCACGTGAGAGGAGCTGGGAGCAAGAGGCACAAGGAGCTGAGAGTGAGAATGCGGACTGTTGGAGGACTGAGGAGTACAAGCATTATCAGACACCAGGAGGAAGGTCCTATGGTGAGAATAAAGAAGGTGTTGGGAGGAGGCCATGGGGAAGTAGCCCAGGGAGTTGTAGCTTTTGCATAGCCTATTCCAGGACCACTCTAGGCAGCTGCATTCCACAGGGCCCTGGGCTGGAACCCGGAGTAGAGGGTGGGCTCGGATTCCCCACAAACCTCCCAACTCGTGGTCAGACACAGGAGTCGTCGAACTGGACTGTGGGTTCAGAAAAATGGCCAAGCTGAGGGCTGCCGTGAAGCTCCAAGGCAAGCAAATCTGCCAATAAGCGCAAGACCCACCAAGGTAGAGGAGGAACTTTGTCATGCTGCCCAAAAGGAAACAGCAATAAGTCTCACTTCTCTGAAGCTGCACGGCCCAGCCTCAGAGCAGCACACCTTATGAGGAGGGGCTGGAGGTGGACCTCGGGTAGATTAAGATCTAAGGGCTGACCCAGGAAGACTGCCTAAGTTCCAGGTCACCCTTGTGTCTTTTCAATTTTCTATAGTCTCCTCTCCCCTATAAGGGAAGAAAGAGGGGAGAGGACTTTTCTTCGTTTGTTTGTTTGCTCCAAGAATCCCTTGGGCATCGGCTGAGGGGAGAGAAAGACAGTACGAGGATTTGAAGTGGGGTCTGAAGGGAACTTGAGGGGACCCCCTCTACCCCCAAAGTCTCTGTTCCCTATAGGCTGTCTCCATGTTCTGTTGAAATACTAGGGTCTACTAGAATTCTACTGTCTAGATTCTACTAACCTGAGGCATAGCTAGGAGAGGCAGAAGTCAGTAGATCTGTGGCAAATCTGGATGTCACAAGACTTTACATATGAAGTAGGTGACTTTTAGCTTATGTGTTGTCTTGCCCTAATGACTCTTGGAGGCATGTTTGAAATGATGGAATATTACTGACCTGCTTTACAGGTTATCTTGAATGCTGTATATGTTTACTGGTTTTAGCAGAGCTCAAATTTTTCTATAACTCATTTTCCTGATCTGCCATTCCTATTGTTAATATTTTATAATTAACAGTGAGATTTCACCAGTTTGTGTGGGATGGGGATAAATGAGTCTACAATGTGTAGTGTACCTCACTACTGAGGTACAGTTGAGCGATATTGACATATGTTGTCAATTTTCATTACACATTAACACTGAAGTGCATACCCTTCCATTAAAAAATGTGCACAGCTTTCTCGGGTGAGGAGGATTAATTACTGATAATAGTTACAGTGCTAAGGGATAATATATAAGAGCTAATAAAATCTCCATTAAATTTGCTGGCACTATTAAAGGAGAGGAAAAGAGCAAATCAAGTTGTAGTTAAAAAAACTAAATGTCCCCCATGTATCAATTCACTGAAGTAATTTCTGTCAGATTCCTGTTCTCTACAATCCACCATCTTCATATCCACGGGTATAAACCAGAGGTGGCCAACCTGAGCCTTAGAAGGAGCCAGAATTTACCAATGTACATTGCCAAAGAGCCACGGTAATATGTCAGCAGGCACCCATAAGCTTCCCCAGCTCCAGCCGACAGCCCTACCAATCGGTGCCTTCCCCTCCTTCCCCACGCCTCCCACCTGCTGCGATCAGCTGTTTTGCGGTGCGCAGGAGGCTCGGGGGTGGGGGGGGAAATGAGCAAGGGCATGGCAAGCTTGGGGGAAGGGGCAGAGGCCTTGGGGGAAGGAGTGGAGTGGGGGCAGAGCCTGGGACAGAGCAGGGTGTTGAGCATTGAGCACCCCCCGGCACATTGGAAAGTTAGCGTCTGTAGCTCCAGCCCCGGAGTCAGCACCTACGCAAGGAGCCGCATATTAACCTCTGAAGAGCTGCATGTGACTCCAGAGCCACAGGTTGGCCACCCGTGGTATAAACTGTTTATGAAACATCAGCCTTCAAGATGTTCTCATGATTAGTCTGCATAATCATGTGTCATTATCACTATTGCCTCCATCTTCCGTCCCTCAGGATCTCCTTCCTGTTTGTTATGCTCGCTTCTAGTCTCATTTTAAATTAGACTGTAAGCTGTTCAAGACAGGGATCTTGTCTTTCTATACAGTGCCTTTCACTGTGGAACCTTGAGCATGTCATGATTAGGGCCTCTGGGTGCTACTGTAATAGAAAGAATTAGTAGTAGTAATAGGGCATTTCTCTGACCGCACTGTGAACCTCTCACTTGGCATGAATCAGGTTGTGTGTTTTCTAAGCTAGCCTTCCTCATCTCCATGTCTTCAGTTTTTCTCTTGGCTTCCTCCTATTGTCTTGAATTAAAACCAAATACTTGAATTGCATCCAGCTGTTCATAAATATCCACCAAGCTTTTATTAACTAAAGGCATGTCCACTGCAAATTTGAGAACAAAAGGCTAAATTGCAAACAGGTTTGTTTCTAGCTATTGCAGAATGTTTGTCATCCTACGAATAAAGAATATTTAAAAAATCTTATAAAAAAGTATTATAGTATTTAATAGATAACTTTTCTCTAGGCTCTTTAAGCCATCTCATAGAATTTAATAGGCAATTACATATCCTTACAAGAGAACTTTATAGAATAGTTTAAAAATATCAAAATCCTCTAGAGTTAGTACAATTTTCTGTAAAATTAAAGGGTTTTAGAATCTTTTCAGTAGAAAATTTCAGTGGAGACTAATGGTTTTGTCCCTATTACATTGTTTGGGACTTTTCTAGAAGGGACAACTGAAAATGGATAGCTCAGGAAGACGATACTGGAATACAATGTCTGACACGTCTAGGTCACTAGCTAGAAGCTAGTTTGTGCTGCTAATGACCGAGGGTTTGTCTTCAGCTGCCCTTTTTCACTGTAGCACTTTAGTGAAGACACTCCTATGCTGCCAGGAGAGCTTTTCCTGTCAGCGTAGTTAATCCACCTCTCTGAGAGGGGGTAGCTATGTCAGCAGGAGAAGCTTTCCTGCTGACATAGCACTGTCTATATGGGGGGTTAGGTCGGTATAACTATGTCGCTCAGAGGGGTGAATTTTTCACCACCTTTAGCGGTATAATTATGTCGCTCTAGGTCTGTAGTATAGACCTGGCCTGAGAGTAGTCTGGTGACCTACATGAAGCGTATTTGGTTGTCTCTGTCTCGTTCCTGGCTAGAAGAAAGGTTCCAATATTAAAAAGAAAAGTCATCACCACAGTTTGCACTAGTTAGCACCTTTTACTGGCAGTTTGAGCACAGAGCAAGGACTGAATGAGCACGGATAGTGTGTCTGCGTTTCTCCACCCTTTGAGGCGTTTCCTCCAGGTCATAGTTGAGACACTTTGGCAGGATGGTGGGGGGAAGCTTGCATTGTTGCTGTCCATCTAATATCTGATCTGTTGATAGAGGACCTCAGTTTTCATTATGTCAGTTTGGCACTTGTAATATCTACTTAATTTTAATGAAAAAAAATACATGAGGAGAAAAAAAGGGAGAAGATCATGGCTGCTTATCGTCCTGGCCGATGGTGTCTCGCTGTGTCCTTGTGCTTCCTGATCTGCTTGTTGTAGCCACCTGTTGTCTATAGTCTTATATATTTAGATTGTAAGCTCTTTGTGGCAGGGACTGTCCCATTATTACATATTTGTACAGTGCCTAGAACAATGGGGTGCTGGCTTCCAGGCAGTACTATAATACATACAATTAATAATAACTGAAATCAGCATGCCTCTGTAAGCATCTTCTATGTAACTCCAAACATTACATTTTAAAAAGTAGGGCAGACAGTTGCCTGGGAGGTTTTTTCCCATATATTTTTTCCTCTTCTTTGCACCTAGTTTTTGTTCTGAGCTCCCCTGTTTGCACTGTGGCCTTCTATCTTCCTAAATGAGCTCTGTTTTGTTTCTTTTAAGCAGCAAAGCTTTTCAAGGGCTAACCATTAATTCTAGCAGTGATATTGGCAGAGTAGTTGAGGGATTTGACATTTAGCTAATACTTACAGCTCTACTTAGACAAGATTCGCAGATAAAGATAGAGATTTTTGAAAGGAGAAGTGTGTATAGAAAAAAAAAAAAAACCTTGCACAGTGAATCACATACAGTACAGGCTTCTGAACCAACAACTTTTGGAATACAAATATAAATAAATAAATAAAGCAGTAGGGTGTGCTTCCCCATATATGTTATGGACCCTTTTATACCCACTTCCAAGTACAACACTAGAATTTATGACAACTCGGTATGAAACATTTTTTATGGGAGAAGTCCTGTACCATAGTTTAATGTCTATGAAATCAAGGTTTTGCTTGGCCATTTAGGAATGTAAGTCTATTTGATAGCAGTTCTCATTAGCCTGTTGTATTAAGTCCAATATGAGGTAGACTGAGTCCTTTACTCATATGGCTCAAGCAGAATTTTTTGCATTTGATCGAAATGTTAAAAGTTTAAAATAAAAAAATGACTTGCAAAAGAAGCATTTAAGGATGAATGAATTTTGCTACTTACATGGCTTGTTTTGTGAACTACAAGTTCAGGGCTAAATTCTGTGCTGGGGTAACTCCCATTAAGAACTTGACCCACTGTGTTTTGCTTTGAAAGCTTTTCTTGAATTAAAATAAAAAAACATAAAGCTGATTGCCCTGTCTAGTAACCTAACTGTATTTTAAATTAATACAGATTTGTAAAAGCTTAGTTTGTTTGGAGGGACCAGATGCTAATCAGAAACTGGACTTGTGAATTGGTTATTCTGCTACTCAACATATTAATCTTAAGAAAAATAGTTTTCTAGTTTCCAAGATGCTTAATGGTTTAAAGGGACTAATCCCTGAGGAGTGTTAGCAGAAGGGTCTGTGTATATAGAACAAAAACATGGGTGTTGCAAATGTTACCTTAACAAATTGCAGGGTTGTTTCTCCTGCTCCCAGTATTTACCTGATTGAAAACTATTAAAGATGATACAGACTGAAGCAAGTGTTGTGATTAGTCTTCATGCTTTTCGCTGACATTTAGTTATATTGCGTAGTGTGGGTTCTAATACATTTTCCATTCTAGATAACACAAACAGGAAGTTGCAGGCCTGTCAAATAGGTTTTATAGTTCTAACACTCCAGTCTGTAATGCCAACTATATTGACTCTAGATCAGTTGAAGAAAAGGCACAAATAAAACTTCAGTCACCGTTGTTTTTGGGTGGCTGAATAGTATCAAAATCTGTCCTCAATTTCACCCAATTGTTTCTACAATATATTAGACTTATACATCACTACATGCTGTTACTTAAAAATAATACAAGAGAAAATGATTTTCTGTACAGTACTTATCACCTTGTTATCCAGATCAGATGCAGTATGAAGGGGTCGGGAAGAAAAATAATAATCTAATACATGTAAAATATGTGTGTTATTAAACAAAGACATGTATCTTTGCTTTCCCTCCAGCTTCCCTTAAGCCTAAACGTGACTGCGCATTATTGGATTCTTATTCTGACTCATTGCCAGTTAGTCAACAGACCAGGGACTTTAATCGAACTGAGGTAAGAAAATTACCCGAGGACTATAGTTACATTAAGGAATTTACATTAGTAGACCACCTAGCAATTATTACATCATACATATCTGTGGAATTTTCAAGTGGGCTATCTGTTTTTAAGATTGCCTTTTGTCCATCTTACTGTTCTTCTTTCAGCGATTCATTCAGTGACTGGAGGGGGTAGACCGGCCTCCTTTCAACAGGTGTGCATGAGCGACACAGTCTACATCCTCCTCCTGAGGACTCTATGCTGTGACAAGTTGGGAGTCTGTGGGTCAAATGCAGGGAGAAAGTTGCATAGTCTTTTCTTCTCAAGCTCCTGCCTTGCTGAGGTTGGAACAAACCATGGGAAAGAAGATCTGTGCTGCTGTGGAAGGCAATTGATCAGAGGACTCCAGATAGACTGGGGCATATTAATGCTATTGGGGATTGTATTGGCCAAAATGTTGGCCTTTGTCAGGGACAAGCTTCGTTCTAGTCAGGATCTCCTGCCTTGTCACCTTGGCAGCACACTCCTCCTCAAAGATGCTTTCTTCCTATTTCAGAGCCCCAACTCCCATTTTGTCCCCAGAAATCCCATTGAAAGGGAATAAAATGTACCTTTCTCAGCTGTTCTGGTCTTTGCCCCCCCCCAGTCTCTGGTGACCCCAGATTTGGTGCAATATGTAGCAACAGTTTGGGTCTACAGGTCTAAGTAAGCATGTGCTGCCTGCTGCATCCTCCTTCCCCTGGTTAACTTTGTTCTGTCGTGACCTGGAACAGCGGGAATTGATGCTCTGCCCTTTTTCACTTCAGTGGACAGATTTTTAAAAACGCTCAGCCCCCATTCAGGTATCTAAATGAAGCGGGCAGCACTTGAAAATTTCTCCACACCTAGCAGCTCCCATGGAGAAGAAGAGAGCAATGGGAGCTGCTGGGTACAGAGTGCTTCCAAAAATCTTGGTCCCAAGTTCCTTCTGGCTTCCCTGTGAAATATATCTCATCCATGGTCCTGCTAGTGCCACCAATGGAGATATCGCCACCCAGTCAGCTGTGAGGTGGTGGGCCGCTGCACCCCAGTCCATGCTACCTGCCTCCACTGCCGGTCATAATGCCACAGTCTATCTAGGTACCAGTAGTGGATCAGCACATCTAACTTTTGAATGATCCTGGCACCTCCCTAGGTTCAGGACCCAGCCCTGGACTAATCCAGGCCTGATGGACTGCCTAAAAAGAGAATGGTATTTTTATATCAATATAAGTACAGGCCAAATAACTGAGTTAAGGGGACAATAATTCAGTCAGAAGAACAATAGAAAAGTAAGTAATCTCATGAAATTTATAAACTTGAGAGGTTTAAAGACCTAAAACCTGGAATAACCTTACCCACCTCATGGTTGTTGCCATCCCATTGCACCTGGGTATGTCAATTCAGAGTTTGTAAGCTGTGGCATTTGAAGGTCTTAGCTTGTTAGGGTAGTGAATCAAGTGACAATTTGTGGACAGGGCTATGGCTCAGAATTGTTAGGCCTCTGAAAATTGGCATGCATTGCTGTTGCGGAAGTCCCTTCAAACTCTGCATCCAAATAAAATAATAATGGTACATTATACCAGCTCAGTCCCAGGGCTGGTGTAAGGCTGTTCTCCAGTCACTTCATCCTCCCCCTTGTTATGGGGAAAACTCCATGGTCAAAACACAGCTCTTCTCTTAGCAAATGCAACTGTGCAATATCACCATCAGGCAATAGGCAATGTTTCATAATATTGCTGAGTTTTAGTCTCACTTTGCATGGTGTGATCATCATGTTTATCTCGTGGGACTACTTATATATGATCTTACCAGTGCCCTTTCTGCTCACAGGGCAATGTTCTGGGTACATCAGCTTGATTCAGAATAGCATTGCTATCGGTTTTTGAAAATGGTGCTTTTATTTTAGAAGTGCAGGTAGGTCTTTTACTGAAGCACAGATTTCTGGTCCTATTAATATGTTCACATGCTGTGAGGTTGATTAACAGTGGGGTGCCAGATTCTGCCACAGACCAACACTTCACTAGAACTTTTTCACTGTGTTCTAGTGTTGGAAAACTAATCAGTCCCTTGACAGTTTGACTTATTAGCATATATGTTTATTAATTTGCAGAAGTCATGCTGAAAACACATACTTGCTGCTCCTCTACCAGAGTTTAATAAAATATTAACTGCATATTAGTACTGTATCAGCACAATACATTTAAAATCTTCTTTGCCACAGAGTATTTTTTGTCTTTGCTTTTATTTACTAAAGTATTTTGTATGATTTTTCCACATTGATCTTTATAGATTTATCTAGACAATTATAATTTTTGTGACCAATTGTGTGTGTGACTTTTCTTTGCTCCCACCATCTCTGGTTTTGCTCATATGAGAGATGAAACAGTTTGGCCAAAAGGAATAAGCACAGCAGCTGGAGTCAGGAACTTCTGAGCTCTTTTTCTGGCCCTGCCACTTAATTCCTGTGTATCCTCGGGCAGTTCAACTTTTTTACCTCAGGCCTTGTCTACACTGGCAAGTTTCTGCACAGTAAAGCAGCTCCCTGCGCAGTAACTCCCGAGGTGTACAGGCTGACAAGTCACTTAGTGAGCAGAAACTGCACAGTTGCAGCACTGTAAAAAAAAAAAAATCACCCAGTTTTCTGCACTGGGGCTACAGTGCTGCAGTGACAGTGTAGGCACCCTGGTCGATTACAGCACTGCGATTGGCCTCCGGGCGGTGTCCCACAATGCCTTTTCTCACCTCTCTGGTCATCGGTTTGAACTCTACTGCCCTGCCCTCAGGTGACCAACTGTGAGCCCCACCCTTTAAATTGTGTGGGAATTTTGAAAGTCCCCTTCCTGTTTGCTCAGTGATGCGTGCAGTGGTCTCAGCACATCTTTCCAGGTGGCCATGCTTGCTCCATGCACCAGGCGATCCCCTGCTTGGAGCAACGCTGAGCTGCTGGACCTCATCAGCATTTGGGGAGAGGAGACTGTCCAGTTCCAGCTGTGCTCCAGACATAGGAATTATGATATCTACGGACAGATTTCATGATGCATGACAGAAAGGGGCCAAGACCGGGACACACTGCAGTGCAGGGTCAAAGTGACGGAGCTACAGAATGCCTACCACAAGGCGTGGAAGGCAAACGGCTGCTCCGGAGCTGTGCCCGTGAGCTGCCAGTTCTATGAAGAGCTGGACACGATACTCTGTGATGACCCCACTTCCACAGCAAAGGCCGCTGTGGATACTTCTGTGGCTTGCCTGCCAGTCGAGGGTGGACCGAGCCAGGAGGAGGAAATATTGGACGAGGATGTGGCACGGGAGGGTGACCCAGAGGCAGAGGATGACTCAGAGGTCAGATATGCATGCAACCAGGAGCTCTTCTTTGCCCCGGAGGAGGCTAGCCAGTCACAGTTGTCAGAACTTGGCGAAGAACAAACAGGATAGGAGGCCCCTGGCAAGTGGCTTTGATTTTGGGAATCGCTGAGGCGAGTTGTTGGGGGCAGGAGGGTTGCAGAAAGCAGGTTTGTGTCTGTATGATACCACCACATGCCTAATCTGAGCAGCAGAACAGGTTCTTGATTGACTCCCTCACAACACAGGAATTTGCCTCGGAGATCTCCAGGAAACTCTCATGGAGATACTGGGCAATCTTCTGCCACAGATTCTTTGGCAGAGCTGCTTTGTTTCTTGCCCCATTAAGGGTAACTTTCCTGCACTACTCTGGTGTCACTGTGGGGACACACCATTGCTCTCCACAGATGTGCCACATAAGGGCCAGGGCAGAAGCAGCAGTCTTGGAGAAGATCCTTCCTTGATTCCCTGCTCACCATCAAAAGCGAGATATCTTCCATAATGAACACAGCCTGTGGAAAATGTGGGGACAGGAATGATTACCAGGCCCCCCCTACAGTGCTGGCTGTCCCCAAGAGCCACGTTCCCAGTGTACAGTATTATGGTCCTGGAACACTGATTTCCCCTGCCTCTGCAGTTACTCACCACTTTGGGGGTCTTGTGGCTCATGTGTGCTTGCCTCGGTCAGCCAGTTAATGACAGGTATGTGAATAGTGTCTGTGTTTTAAGTCACTGAATCAGTGTCGTGTGTGTTGCAAACAATACTGCTTCTGTAAACTGTGGCATTTCGACTTCACAGATATGACCTTGGGAGTCCAGCCCTCCCTCTTTGTTATCGCCGGCTGAACGGCTGCACAGAATTAGAAAGCGGCCAAGAAGAAGTAAGGAGGACTTTCTGCGTGAGATTATGATGCACTCCGCTGTCGAAAAACAAGAATCGAAGGAGTGCCGGAATAACGAGAATAGGGACCGAAAGGAGAACGCAGTGTGTCAGAATGAAGCAACGACGCGGCTCTTAAAAGTTATGGAGCACCAAGCGGACAATCTCCAGGCGCTACTGCCACTGCAAACTGAGCAGCTCCGTGCCTGCCCTGTCCTGCAGCCGCTGTCGCAAAACTCTTTCCCATGCGCCCCCCAGACACAACCAACACACTCTTATTAACCTCCTGGCTCCAGTCTGTACCCATGGTATTCCATGCCTGCCCCGTCACAGTCCAGCACTGCGGACTCCCAGTACCCACTGCACTCAACACCCATCTCTCTGCAGTTTAGCCCTGCTGAAGTACAGTACCCGCTGCACTGTACTCCAAAGGAGAAGGTTCCATGTGATACCTGGACATACACAAATCTTCAACCATCCTGGGGCCGCACCTCTTCCTGGGACCCTCCATTCCCCCATCCCCCACAGTATTGATGTGGTTTTTTTGTTTGTCTCTGTCATAAGTATAAAGGGAAGGGTAACCACCTTTCTGTATATAGTGCTATAAAATCCCTCCTGGCCAGAGGCAAAGTCCTTTTACCTGTAAAGAGTTAAGAAGCTCAGGTAACCTGGCTGGCACCTGACCCAAAATGACCAATGAGAAGACAAGATACTTTCAAATCTGGAGGGGGAGGGAAAAGGCTTCTGTCTGTCTGTGTGATACCTTTGCCAGGAACAGATCAAGGATACAAGCCCTCCAACTCCTGTAAAGTTAGTAAGTAATCTAGCTAGAAATGTTTTGGCTTGTGATATTCGCTGTGCTGGAGAATATGTGTATTCCTGTTTTTGTGTCTTTTTGTAGCTTAAGGTTTTGCCTAGAGGGATTCTCTGTGTTTTGAATCTGACTGCCTGTAAGATTATCTTCCATTCTGATCTTACAGAGTTGTTCTCTTATCTTTTTTTGTTCTCTTATCTTTTTTTGTTCTCCTAATAAAGATCTGTTTTTTAAGAATCTGATTGGGTTTTTTGGGTCTTAAAAATCCAAGGCTGGATTGTGCTCATCTTGTTTATTCTCAAGCCTCCCCAGGAAAAGGGGTGTAAGGGCTTGGGGGGATATTTTGGGGAAATAGGAACTCCAAGTGGTCCTTTCCCTGTTCTTTGTCTAAATCACTTGGTGGTGGCAGCATACTGTTCAAGGACAAGGCGAAATTTGTGCCTTGGGAAAGTTTTTAACCTAAGCTGATTAAAAATAAGTGTAGGGGGTCTTTCATGTGGGTCCCCACATCTGTACCCTAGAGTTCAGAGTGGGGAAGGAACCCTGACAGTCTCTTTCTTCCAGTTGTTGTTTTTAATAAAAGAATTGTGTTGGTTTGAAAGCAATCTTTATTCCATTAATTGAAAGCAAACAGAGCCCTGCAAAGTAACAGGCAATTTTCTTAAACCTTCATAGTGCATCGTCTGCATCAATCACAATCACCTCCTAGCATTACAAGCACTGCACTCCCGAGCATAGCAACAAATATTAGTGGCTTTCAGCATAAAATTGCTGCCTCAAGGCATCCCTAATCCTTATGGCCCTGCTCTGCGTCCCTCTAATAGCCCTGGTCTCTGCCTGTTCAAATTCAGCCTCCAGGCGCTGAGCCTCAGCAGTCCAGCCTTGAGTTAAGCTTTCACCCTTCCCTTCACAAATATTATGGAGTGTACAGCATGCAGCTGTAGGCATAGGAATATTGTCATTGGCCAGGTCCAGCCTCCCATGTAGGCAGCACCAGTGGGCCTTTAAATGGCCAAAAGCACACTCAAAAGTCATTCTGCACTTGCTCAGCCTATCATTGAACAGCTCCTTGCTGCTGTCAAGGTGCCCCGTGTATGGCTTCATAAGCCACAGCATTAAGGGGTAGGCAGGGTCTCCCAGGATCACAATGGGCATTTTGATTTGCCCTACGGTGATTTTCTGGTCTGAAAAGAAAGCCCCTGCTTGCAGCTTCCTGAACAGGCCAGTGTTCCAAAAGATGCGTGCATGATGCACCTTTCCAGACCAGCCTGCGTTAATGTCCGTGAAACGCCCACAGTGATCCACAGGCGCCAGGAGAACCCTAGAGAAATGCCCCTTCTGATTAATGTATTTGGTGGCTAGGTGGTCTGGTACCAGAATTGGAATATGCATGCCATCTATTACCCCTCCGCAGTTAGGGAAGCCCATTTGTGCAAAGCCATCCACAATGTCACGCATGTTGCCCAGAGTCAGGGTCTTTTGGAGCAGGATGCAATTAGAGGTCCTGCACACTTCTGTCAACACTCGTCCAATGGTCGACTTTCCCACTCCAAACTAGTTAGCAACCGATCGGTAGCAGTCTGGAGTAACCACCTTCCACAGTGCAATCACCACACACTTCTCCAGCGACAGAGCAGCTCTCATTCTCATGTCTTTACGCCGCAGGGCCGGGGCGAGCTCATCACACAGTCCCATGAGTGTGGTTTTCGTCATCCAAAAGTTCTGCAGCCTCTGCTCGTCATCCCAGACGTGCATGACAATGCGATCCCACCACTCAGTGGTTGTTTCACTGACCCCCAGAAGTGGCGTTCCACTGTGGTCAGCATCTCCGTGAATGCCACAAGCAATCTCGTGTCGTAGCTATTACGCGTGGCGAGATCGATGTGAAACTCCTCTTGCTTTTGAAGTTTAGTTTAAGAAATAACTCCACTGCCACTCGTGATGTGTTAGTGAGAGCGAGCAACATATCGGTCAACAGTGCGGGATCCATTTCTGCAGATCGAAGAGGCAGGGTGCGCAGATGGTGCCAAATGTGGACGGAAGCACAGGGATTGCTGGGATGCGAAGCAATGTATCACGGGGCATTGAGACAGGACCCAGGATGCCCTGCAACTCCCTCCGCCTTCCTACAACTCTTAATGGCAGAAGAGGAAGAGACGTTCTGTGGGATAGCTGCCCAGAGTGCACCACTCCGAATACCACTGCAAGTGCCGCAAGTGTGAACACGCTATTGTGCAGTCAGCTGGCAGTGTGAATACACAACAGCGGTTTCCCTTCAGTGCCTTCTGAGCAGCACTGTAACGGCCGGTGCTGTAACTCTGCCAGTGTGGACATACCCTTAGTCTCCGGGTCTATAAACTGAGGATACTATTGCTTCCCTGCCACACAGGGTTGTTGTGGATTAATGTTTGTATAGTGCTTTTTGAAGATGAAAACTATCTCGCAAATATTTTTTTTTTCAAAATGTATATATGTGTGAGACAAGGTGTCACTTTCTAAGGCACTGCACAGGAATGCTGAATTATGCTAAATTCCCCCTAAACTCAGGTGCTAGAACCCTATATGAAGATGTAACTACTGCTGGCTTCTGCTAGCAGATGGATCACTTTAACTCCAGACAGGATATAAGAGGGATTTGAGTGTCTTATTCTGATGCAGAGGGAAGTAGAGGCTGGGACAGGGGAGGTCATGCAGGGAAAAGCCTTAGCAAGAACCATACTTGAGGAAAAAGTTTAGGCAGAGATGCGTGTGTCTTTATGGTTAACTTACCCCCTTTCTGCGGTTTGTTTTATTGTAAGTTTGGACTGTATTTAATATGCGCACACTTTATTCAGAGCATGCTGGGAGCTTCTACTTACAGTAGGCTTATTATATTTCTAGGAGGGTGTAATGCCTCATCCAGTCCCACTGAAGTCAGTGGGAGTCTTTCCACTGACTTCAGTGAGCTTTGGATGAGCCCTTACTCTACAGTACTTTTATCATCCAGGATCATGTGGAACTTGCTGCTGCATTGATTTACTGAGGCAAATAGCTTAGTAAGTGTTCACATAAAAATAAAAGATTAGATTTTTATGAAGGGCAATACTGCAATTAAACTAGCTAGAAAAACAAAAGGAAGGTTATTAGCCCTTATGCTTCAGGGTATAAAGCTAATCAGCAGCTGGGGTCAGGCGAAGCTTCCTTTCACAACTGTACAATTATGCATATTATGTATAACTGTGATGCTAGTTGCAGTAGGAGGCAGGCTACCAGACTAGCCTGATGATTGGTCCATTCTGATGCACCAGTTTTGTCAGTGGGCAGGTCCCCTGTTTGTCCCCATATCTCCCAGCTGACACATTTTAACTCTTCCCCCCCCCCCCCTTCACAAATTATTACCCAGATGTCCAAAGCAACTTCTCCTATTTCTGCAGAGTGGTGATGAAATTTGCTCCCTGCTAGTGTAAATGCTGGGACATATATAGATATTCATTTTATACTTCAGAAAGCTCAGGGTTTCTCCTTTCATATTCTTCTTAAATTTCCTAATATTAAAAATATTATCCTAATAACCTGATTCAATAAAATTCCATAAGCCAATTTAGCTGATCCATAGAAAGTGACATTTATGTTTGTGGATTTGAATGTTTACACAATAAAGGAGTAAACCTATAAGCAGGGGTCTCAAACTCAATTAACCTTAGGGCCAGTGCCAGTCCTCAAATTCTCCCAGTGGGCCAATAATTTCACTGAAGATGGTTTTCAGAAAAGAAAACGTTTATATTGTATTTTTTTATTTCAAATTTCTTAGAAATAATAAAACTGTCCTACAACTTTATACAATTCTTCGCCAGCCAGAGTTTTTAGTGTTTGCCAGACACCTGGCAATGCTTCAGTTCTGTCAGTCTGTTGATGTTTGACCTCAGTGACTGAGCGGTTGAAACCTTCAGGATTGCAGTAAGGTGGGCATCAGATGGTTGTATTCAGTATTTTGACTTGTTTATATTCATTGTGGAAAAGAGTGATGCTGCCTCCATGGCTGACTCTGCCCAGCAATTAATGATGATGACTCTGCGCAGCGACTAGTCATGGTCCCTTTCCCCCAGCCAATGGGAGCTCCGGGGGGCGGGGCCTGCAGCAGACATTGCCAGCAGCGTGTCTGCCTGCATCTCTCCTGCACGGGCCGCAGTGGGGAGGTTCTCGGGCCACAGATGGCCCGCAGGCCGGGACTTTGAGACCCATGTTCTAATGAGTAGATTTGCTGTACAATGAAATCGCATGTTTTTAGAAATTCCTAGTATAGTAGAAGCAGTAGTCGTTGTCACACTGTCTGCAGTGGCTCATAACCCTAAGTGCCTACCTCGGGGCAGAGTGTCAAAAAACAGGGCATATATCCCAAGCTGGTGGTATGTTCTGTAACTAGATTTCACCAAGCCAGTAACAAATGTGAACTCCCGAATCACTCTACCACTCTACCATGTAGTCACAGACTGGACTTTGTGATGAAATGGTCACTTAAACCAAAAATCACACCACATCAGGTTACTCCCAATCCCAAGTGATCAGCTGCTTACCCCAGATCAGTTGGTACTCCAGAGGTTACACCAAAGACAATGCTGGCAGCCAATTCTGTAGTAAACTAACTGTAGGTTTATTAGCTAAGAAAAGGAAATGAGAGTAATTGAGAGCTAAAAGCAGGTAAAATATAACAGGTGAGTCACTGTTTGTAATTCTAAGTGGTGGCAGTGATGTAATAAACTGCCAGTCTCCCAAAAGTCTTTTTAGGGTACCCAGATTGTCTCTGGGGATCTCTGCTTTGCATCTGGTACAGTTCCCTGTAAAAGTCCAAACAGTCCAGAGATGAAGGATCTTTCCATGAGTCCATATTTGTAGTTTCTTCACTCCGAGAGCAAGCTGACAGTCTCTCTACCCACAGTGGCTTTTCTTTTGATGACAGGGAGTGAAGAGCCATCATACATAATGGCCACTTGCTTTGAAATTAACATTTTCTGTTTAAGTCCTTCACTGGCATTTCACAAGATTTCTTTGTTGGGCTATTTAGTTACAGGGGTGTACACAATGAAAATGTTTGCTATTACATTAGAACAGGAACAAATGAATGAAAATAATACAAGTAACATTCCTCTAATTTTCATGAAGTTCAAACACCTGAGTACACTCATACATTTACACTCATTTTGATCTATACTAATACAAAAGTCTATTGGTCTGTTGCCCTGATCTGACTGGGTCTGCCAGCATCACAGCAGTAATACTAAGAGTAGAATAGTAGTGATAAAATATCTGTTATCTAGTGGTAAGATGAAATCCTCCACTGGGCAGTTGTTAGCAGTGGGGGATACAGCAGAAGATTTTCAAAATGCCATATTGTAAGTTAATTTTTAATTTAATTTTCAAGATAAGCTTTTGAGCACCCCTGTCTGTAACTCACCAGGCTCTGTCTTGCCCTGTAAAACAACCTGCTTAACATAACCACCAAATAACTCCACTCTCCCCAACCTATGAGCTGTTTCTTTGGTAATTAGGTCCCACATTCACGAGGAGCTGGGTATTCTGCTTCATTCTTCCTCATTTCTCTGGTGTGAGGGTGTCCAGTGCTGCCTGGAAACGTGCCAAGAAATACTTTTTCTCTATTAGCTGGTTCATTTGAAAAAAAAATTGAATTTATGGAGGTCTAGCTATTGGGTGAGATAGGATAGTGTCATCTGACCATATTGCAGTTGATTAGACCATTTGACAATCAACAGGCTCAGCTCTTTTCTTCTTGTCTCTATCTCTCCCCCCCTCCCCGCCCCCCGCCAATCTGTGACCTACAGTATTTCTGTTGAGCTGTAGCAGCCAGTGCTCTCTAGGCTTAGATGTGCCCAATTATCCATGATTAATGAATTGTAAAACCTTGCCTCAAAACTGACTCGAAATGATTTTGACTGAAGTGTTCTGATTTTTCCTGACTGATGTTTTTATTTTGAAAAATAATACACTGTGTAAATGTGATTCAGAAAGAGAGTAATTCATCATTGTCTCTGGGGAGTGCAGTGATTCACTTTCATAATTTAATTTGTGGTTCAGCTATTCAGGAAATAGAGTTCATACATGTGATCACAAGAGACTGAACATATTTTATTACCAATGCAATCAATTATGTGTTTTCTTCCTGTCGTCTTCCCTTTCCATCCATGATAAATTCAGGTAGTTTAAAGAGCATCCTTATTTGTAATTGCTGAAATACAGTACAACAGAAATGATTTCTTGAATTTATGTATGAAGAGGGTTATGACAGGAGATGGGTCATGTGGATAATAGACTCTTTCAAAGGCAGAGGGTTTTAATAAACTTGAAATATCAATTAACAGTTTCGGTATGTTTTGTAAAGGAGCAATTCATTTTCATTTTTAACATTAAGAAGTACTATCTGCCCATATTTTCTCTCTTTGGTTTTCTGAGACTCTCAGCACTTTCTTTCTGGTCTGCTATATTTTCCTCTTACATACTTTCTCCCTTTGTACCCCCTCTCCTCCACACACATCAGTGCTACTTCCTTGCAGCAAATAGCTTGGGAGACAAGACAGATTTCTCATGAGGTCGATGAAACTGCCAGCAGTTGCTTTAAGCTCCTCTTTGAAACAGCACCTGACCCAAAGTCCATTGAAATCAACGGAAGTGTTTCCATTCACTTCAATGGGCATTGCTTCAGGTCCTTAGCCTTTTCCTCAACCTTTATGATTTCTTGACTCAGAAGGTGGGGGAAAAGCCAATCTGGAGTCTGGGCCTCTAGTACATTGCAGCTAGACCACTATGGTTGGATATTTAGGCTCTCGAAACATTTGTCTCTAGCATCCCAACATGAATCTGAAATTCATTGTAGATTTTGATGATGGTGAAAACTGAAGCTATTGAACTGTAATAGATTTTTCTCTTTTCCTCCCCAATGTTTTCGCCTTTGTAAAAAAAAAAAAAAAAAAAAAAATCAGCTTGAAACTGTCCATGAAGGTCCAACCAACTCAGAGCCGTTGATTCTCTTTGATGTGGTGATCTCTATTGTTGAGCCAGTCGGTGACTAATTTTTTTTTTTATTCTACCATATTATTGTCTATGTGCTCTAGAAAGTATTATAGTCACAATCATGGTTAATATAGAGATTGACATTTGTCCATATTTTTTCAAAGCACCTACACAATGGATTTGCATGTTACTTCCACTGAAATCTACAGGAACTGTGCTGCGAAAAATCCACATGCTACTTCATAAAATAGATCTCTAATTCCTAACCATGAATTCAGTCCACATTTCTGTACCCACTATTATGGGCCTAATGGATTGAAACCTGGTCGCATGGGCCTGGCTGTCGATAACAGCATCCACAGGCGTCGACTGCGTGGATGCTGCAAGGCTGGAGCACCCACAGGGAAAAATTAGCGGGTGCTCCCCCCGCCTCCTCCCTTGATTGCACCGCGTTCCTGCTCCTCCCTCTCCCTCCCAGCACTTCTGCCTGCTGTCAAACAGCTGTTTGCCGGCTCTCCGGTAGGGAGGGGGAGGAGTGGGGGCACAGCGCACTCAAGGGAGGAGGCGGGAAAGAGGTGGGGTGGAATGGCGGCGGAGTGGAGGTAGAGCAGGGGTGGGAAGAGGCAGGGAAGGGGTGGGGACTTGGGGGAAGGGGTGGATTGGGGGCAGGGCTGGGGGCAGAGAGGGGTCGAGCACCCACTGGTGGGAGCAGAAGTCGGCACCTATGACAGTATCAGTAAGCATGTGAAGAATTTTGGGTTCTGGCATTGCCTTGCCCACTGAATCCCAAGTACTGCTGTTACTGAGATAAGTAGCAGAACAGCTCCCTTTTTGGTGAGGTAACTAGCAGAGATTATAGGAGTAGCAAATGTCCACATTATGGGGTATTACTGTAATCAAAGAAGTTGACCTCATTTGTCAGAACTGGGTTAAAGTTCCTGGTCTCTGCCACGGAGGCCTGAATTGGAATCATGGAAGTTGTGCCCTATGGACCCCAGCTTTCCCCACTTCAGAAGTATTCAGTGAGAGGAAAGAGTAGGCCAGAGGTCAGTTAACTCATCAGGAAGATTTCCTCACGCACAAGAGGCACAGGACAGAGAAGTCTGGCCCCAACTTTGACTAAAGAGGCTATTCTGATCATTGTACTGTTTCTGGTGAAGGGGAATTTTCAGCTAGTGTAAAGCTGATAGAGCTGGCTCCCCACGCCTTGCACAGGGGGCACATCATCAGAAAGAAGAGGACAGAGCAGAATTCTGCTCCAATATGAGAATTCTCAGCTGGCTTACGGTCCCTTAGGCACTATAGCCAGCTGTTGCAAGTTATAGCTGCCCCAGGCTGCCCTTTCTAATGTCAGGACTGCAACTGAGGCAGCTTGAGAAGCAGGAGGCTATAATTGTCTTCATAATGACCCTCCCCACTTCTTCGAGTGTATCTGGTGCAGGAGAGAATATTGGGCTGTATTTCTGTTAGTCCGTGTGCTTAAACATTTGACTATGGAAGTGTTTGTGCATATTTGATACAGCAATCTGTATAATAAATCAATCTTTTTTTCTTCTGTGAGAAGACATCGGTTGAGGAGATGCCTGATAAATCTGCCCTGACACAAGATGCAGATAGTGGTGACAGTCAAGGTATGAGAGCAAAGTGTCTTGTCTTTTTGCTTCATTCATTAGGTTTTAGGTGTAAATAAGTGCTTTATACAATTCCCTTTGCTAACAGAATCTGTGCAAATCTAGCTTCTGAGTCAGTTATGCATTTATGTAAATCTGAAAGAAAGGTTTGTAACAGTAACCAAAGAAAGGACGTACTGACAGCAACAGAGCTGAAGAAAAACAAAATGATGGTCAGTTATTTTAAAATGAACCCCTCATATTTGCATAACCTTTAAAACCCAAATATACCTTCTAAATGTATGTTGGTCCAAATGGGCCTAATGTCATACTTTTTGCCTAAGACTTCAACAAGAATTTTGCTTGAGTAAAGAGTGCAGGATCTCGACCTTAAAACTAATAAAACGACCAATGATGATTTCTTTTAGGCCTGCCTCAGATCTGCCTCATTCTCTGTAGCTGACATACTTAGGTAACAAGGAAAGCCTTTAGGTATGTAATGGTCCCATAAGGATGAAGTTTTGCTTTATGCATATTTACAAATTGTTTTCTATATGATTATGGAAATCTACCTCTTTTTCTTAGCCAAGGCACAGTTGCAGGCATGGAAGGTACACTTGGTCTTATTCTTTAAGTTATTACTATAAATGGGATTCAAAAGAAAAGGGAATATTCCTTCAGGGTGCTGCCCGGAAGGAGAACTCCCAGATAGAACTGGATGATTTTTTTGTCAAATAGTAAATTTGCCAAAAATGTACTTTTGAGGCACTAAAACTTTTTGCGAATTTGCCTAACTGTTTCAAGGGGGAAAATTAAAATGTTTTATTTCTGCTTTTTGGTTTTGAAATGTTTTGATTTTTCATTTTGAAATGGCATTTCATTTTGAGATTGTTATTTTAAAACACCCCAAAATGATTCGGAACAAAAAATTCATTTTGGTCAAACTAAACATTTTGTTCAACCGGAACAAAATGAAAAGCTGAAAAAGTGGGTTTTTTTTTTCAGTTTTGCATTTTGTTGAGGTCTAACGCAATGTTTTGTTAAAATGGAAACAGATTCCCCCCCCTCTCCCCCCCCCCCGAAATTTTTCGGTTTGGCCTCTGAACTGAAAAATCAATTATTTGCTTAGCTTTACTCTTGAGGAGTCAGAATTCTGTAGCTCAGGATGTTTTAAGCGAAACAAATTCTCATTCATTTCCATCATCTCACAGATAAATCAATTCTGCATTGTCACTTAATTGTATATTTAAACGTATATAGTAGTGGAAATAGAGATGGGAATGAGGTAGCAGACTACGTCCTCATAAATTCCTTTTACTCAGGACATATTGCAATGAAGTGAGTTTCATCCATAGTGATCCCGTATAATACAGTTCTCAGCAAAACGAGTACAGCTTTTTTGGTTGGTTTTTGTTTTGCTCACGTCCTTGATGTGGGATGTTTTAGGTGTTGGTGGAAAAGGGATATTGTGATCTAAACCTTTGCTAGAGGAGTAAGCCCAGAGGACCGGGAGCTCCTGGGTTCTGATCCTGGCTTGGTTGCTGACTCACTGTGTGCCTTTGGGCAAGTCACTTAGACCCAAGTTATCAAAAGATTTTGAATGCCTCAGTTTTTAGGTTTCTAGCATGAGATGCTTAGGTCCTAACTTTCAGAGTTACTGACCACTGAACATGCTCAGTTCCATTAACTGGAGTTGCAAGTGCTCAGCACCTTTGAAAATTGTGTACTCGGTCTCTCAAGTTAAACACCCAAAAGCTGAGGCACCGAAAATTTGTGATCGGTTGGCAGCTTGGGCCTAGAGCTCTCTATGCCTCACTTTTTTATAATTATTATTATTTATTATTATTATCATCATCATAATTAAATAAAGATAATAGTGACTTCACACTGTTGGTTTGAGGAATAATTTACCTAATGTGTGTACATTTCTTTTCAGCATGTATGAAATATTATTAATAGGGCCTTCATCAATGTTGAGAGCTATTGACTTTTGTTTTCAAGTACATAATTAATTTAAAATAACTTTCAATTTATTTTTAATTAAGCTCTGAACATAAGCACTACTGCCAAAACAATACCAAAGGATTTTAAACCATCTCAACACTTGTCTGTCAAAACAGGTAAGAGGAGAAAATTTTCATGTTTTAAAAAAAAATAAAATTATATATATATGTATATATATTTTTTTTAAAGAACTTGTCAGCTAAACAATTTTCTTACCAAAATAAGCCTAAATTTGTTTTATTATTTCATTTCACTGGTAATGTTCCTTTCACTCTAGTGATAATTCTTTATAATAAAATTACTTTTAAAAAATGATTGCATGGGTTAATGACCATTATTTGCAAAATTCATCCAAATTAGGATTTGAACTTGTCAAAAAGGTTCATCTACTGTACCTTTCTTCTGATTTTTATTTTTTAGTGGAATTAAAAAATCTTTTATTAATTTCTTAAGCACAAAGGACATTCTGTAATATAGCATATTGTAAAGTTCTATTTTTTTCTGTACATTAGATTGGTAGAAGTTGGTAATAATATAACTGTTGATGGAAATCCTTCCCAAACTCAAAGTAAACATTATATCTTGCCAGCAATGATTCTGAACAGTCTTCATTTTCACAAGAGCTGAGTACCCATAATGCTCAGAGAAGTCAATGAGTGCTTAGCAATTTTGAAAACTAGACCTTGTGACAGGAATTATGGAGCTATAGGACTGGCTCCACAGTTCAGGCTGGAAGTAGCTTTCCTTTCCAGTAGCTTCCTTCTCTTCCCCACCCCTATCATCTGAGAAAGTTTTATTTCTGGAATGGCATATGTCAAAAATTGCTTGCTTGGTCCAGAAACTTCATTTCATTTAACCTCAGTGAGAACTGGTGCTTTTAAAATTAACCACCCAGCCTTCCTAAAACTATTCCTTGCAGAACTCTGAATATTTGAAAACTTTATCAGGTCTCAGTAGAGCTTATAAATCTCAGTGGTTAACCATTTAGGTATTAGTGCAAATCTGGGTTTGCCCTTTTAAAAAAAATTGAAGTTTCTCATCCTTTTAATCACGAAGATATCCTTGATTAAGCAAACTGACCCCAAGGGCCTGTCTTAGCAGTTGTGCCTTAAAATTCAAGTTTATTAATGGCCCCTCAACAGCTGTGTGCCTCATTTCCGACTCTGTTTTCCTGGCTCCTTCCCAAACACTTGGTAACTGCCAGATTTCCTATCTTGCGCTCATGTTCTTGACTGATTGCTTGGTCTCCTGCATACATACTTCCCTTTAGGGAGGAAGAGTTAGTGGCAGAATGTTCATCTTTCTCTCTTTGTACTCCTGCAGGGATTTCTGAATTTCATTTTAGCAGGACTTCTGGCAGTACAGCTATTGCTTAGGGGCAGGTACCTGTCAGTCTCCAGCACTCGGGCCACACCAGGGCCAGCAGCCTCTTCATCTCTGAGTCGCCCCTCTTAGGCTTCCCGGCTACAGAGGCTGCCGCTGCCTTGGGCTTGGGCCACCCAGCTCCCCCCGAGTGGCACCCGGTTCCTGCTGCTCTCGGCCAGCAGGTGCGGGGCCCCAGCCAAGCCCAGCCCCTTGCATCTCCTCTGCGGT
The DNA here is from genome assembly GCF_965152235.1 of Eretmochelys imbricata. NCBI lineage: Eukaryota > Metazoa > Chordata > Testudines > Cheloniidae > Eretmochelys > Eretmochelys imbricata. The sequence continues at coordinate 139,338,540 of NC_135572.1, forward strand.
GGCGCCCCCCGCCCACGTCCTCCCGGGTGGCCGCAGTGGCAGCGGCCAGGAACTTAAGAGGGGCGACTCAGAGATGAAGAGGCTGCTGGCCCTGGCGCTGCCTGAGCGCTAGAGACTGACAGGTACCTGCCCCAAGCAATAGTGTAAAAAAAAAAATTGGGGCACAGCTTTTTGGTGCCCCCAAATCTTGGCGCCCTAGGCGGCCGCCTAGTTCACCTAGTGGTTACACCGGCCCTGCGTGCAGGGCTCTAATTGACATAAATAGGGAAAGTTCAGTTCTCTCTTGGAGTTGTTGATTCAGGCTGTCTGCCTGTGTTATAAACTCAGGAAGGACAGCATTTCATTGGTTCACATTTGGACGGTTTTCTTCACCATCATAAAGATTAGTAATTTGAAGCCAATGCAAACTGTTTGATTCAGCACCTTTGCAAATCGGGCCACTTATTTAGGTGCCCCTGTGAAATTACATTATTGAATGTGGGCACCCACCTTTAAAAAATTTGGTCTTTAATCATTTCCAAATGACAGTTTAAATTCTGCTCTTGTTGCTTAAGCCAAGCAAGAAGCAGCTCAGTGTGTTGCAGACTGTGTACGAGTGTTTTAGGATAGTCAAGAAATACTTGCAAAAAGAAAAGGAGTACTAGTGGCACCTTAGAGACTAACCAATTTATTTGAGCATAAGCTTTCGTGAGCTACAGCTCACTTCATCGGATGCATTCAGTGGAAAATACAGTGAGGAGATTTATATACACACAGAACATGAAAAAATGGGTGTTATACACACTGTAAGGAGAGTGATCACTTAAGATGAGCTATTACCAGCAGGAGAGGCGGGGGGAGAAAACCTTTTGTAGTGATAATCAAGGTGGGCCATTTCCAGCAGTTAACAGGAACGTCTGAGGAGCAGTGGTGGGTGGGGGAAATAAACATGGGGAAATTGTTTTACTTTATGTAATGACACATCCACTCCCAGTCTCTATTCAAGCCTAAGTTATTTGTATCCAGTTTGCAAATTAATTCCAATTCAGCAGTCTCTCGTTGGAGTCTGTTTTTGAAGTCTTTTTGTTCTAATATTGCAACCTTTAGGTCTGAAATCGAGTGACCAGAGAGATTGAAGTGTTCTCCGACTGGTTTTTGAATGTTATAATTCTTGACATCTGATTTGTGTCCATTTATTCTTTTATGTAGAGGCTGTCCAGTTTGACCAATGTACATGGCAGAGGGGCATTGCTGGCACATGATGGCATATATCACATTGGTAGATGTGCAGGTGAACGAGCCTCTGATAGTGTGGCTGATGTGATTAGGCCCTATGATGGTGTCCCCTGAATAGATATGTAGACACAGTTGGCAACGGGCTTTGTTGCAAGGATAGGTTCCTGGGTTAGTGGTTCTGTTGTGTGGTGTGTGGTTGCCAGTGAGTATTTGCTTCAGGTTGGGGGGCTGTCTGTAGGCAAGGACTGGCCTGTCTCCCAAGATTTGTGAGAGTGATGGGTTGTCCTTCAGGATAGGTTGTAGATCCTTGATGATGCGTTGGAGAGGTTTTAGTTGGGGGCTGAAGGTGATGGCTAGTGGCGTTCTGTGATCACTCTCCTTATAGTGGGTACGATAACACCCATTTTTTCATGTTCTGTGTTTATATAAATCTCCTCACTGTATTTTCCACTGAATGCATCCGATGAAGTGAGCTGTAGTTCACGAAAGCTTATGCTCAAATAAATGTGTTAGTCTCTAAGGTGCCACTAGTACTCCTTTTCTTTTTGCGAATACAGACTAACACGACTGCTACTCCGAAACCTGTCAAGAAATACTTGTTTCTTCCTTTCTCTTTTCAACCACTTTAACATATTAGCACCATTTACTGCCTGGCTTTCAGTTCAGTCTTCAGCCTCTAGAGCAGACCACCACACTCTTTAATTTTCCAAATCTGAACAGACTCCAAGACATTAGGTTACAGGCCAAAGGTCCAGAATCTGCATTCTAAGGTTCCAAAAAAAAAAAAAAAAAAAAAAGGAATTGGGAATTGCTAGTGTCCCTGACCTTTCTTTTGTGTTTTTCATGTGAGATGCAGGCTTATGTGCATTGAGGCAGTGGACTGAAGTATTGTTACATTTTCTGGAGGTATCTGTGCAACTAATGATTGCACATACAAATAAACTGTTTTTCTTATTTAGGAGAAAAAACCCAAATAGTTCTCCCCCCTCTCTCCCCAGGCTGGGTGTCATGGAATCTTAGTCTTGAATTTCCTGACTTTCACTTGCTTAAAAAAAGGCCTCGACCATAACACTGCATTGATGTAGTTCTTTATTTAATACAATAAATAATCAGTTCAAAATAGGATTCTGTCTTCTCTCTATGTCCTCATGTTCACCTCAACAAAACATCATTTGAGGACTCTGATGTCAACCTTCCATAAAGTTTTGTGGGGGGGATCTGAAGAAAATATAAATATTCTAAAAATATGGTTCACCTTGAAGGATATAAAATGAGAAGGCAAATCTTTCAAAAATTATACATATAATTCAATAGTTATCATTAATACTGTTAAAATTGGGTCATATGATTGTAGAAAACTGTTGCTAAAATTGTATTCTATGGGTGTTTCAAACCTAAAAAAAGATATTCATTATTGTTCATTGTTAATGGTAATTCCTTCTCCTCTCTTCTTTTAGTTGCTAGTAAGAGTTGGTTACACTGAGTCAGTTTGTTGATGACATTAATCTACTGAGAGATTCGTTCATAAGTGGTTTTCTTATTGAGCATTAATCACTACCAGTTGCATCTGTATATCCTCCACGCAGAGCCTCAGTCAATAGTGTACAAGCCATTCAAACAACTTCTCTTGTGAGGAAAAAGTGCATGTTTGTGGATCTACATTATGTTGCCTGCTATCTTATTTGTTCTGCATGTCTGTAAACCCCCCAACTGGTATGTGCATACAAAAGAATAATACAAGCCATTAAAAAGTCAACATTTGCCAACTGCTACCACAGATAGAGCCTGTGTAGGAAAGTCTGTGGTAAAATCAGATAGATATTGGAGTGTGGTAATTGTCTGCAAAATACTGATTTTTCTGAAGGTAACAAATAACACTGAAAGTCTCTCCCTAGTACCATCCCTCTGGGTTCTCTTTAGCATTCTATCTAGTATAACAATTTTTTTAAAAAAGGAACTTACCTATCTTAGACTTTTAAAATTGTTTACACTGGTGTAATACCCCAAGAATCTTTCTTTTGGGGAAGTAGATTTGAAAGCAAGCACAAAGTGACATTTCTCAAAATTACTTTTTGTTTAGAGAGGAGACTAATAGAAAGGGATGTACATATATAGGGAATGGTTCCAAGAAGGTAAATCATTCACTGCTGTTTTTCATGTCTCATAAAACAAGAAAAGTAAAACTGACTAAAGGCAACAAATTTAAAATCAATAAAGGAAATACTTTTTAAACAACTCTGAAACTGTGGAACTTATTGCTGCAAGATATAACTGAAGCCAAGAGTTGGAATAGCCAGTCTCAATGGGACTAAAAAAAGAACTAGAGGATTTATGTGGGTAATGAGAACATCCACTTTTACAGATGGGGAGTGAGGAGTGAAAACAATTGAATCCTCATTATTATGCAGGGATAAACATCACTCTGACATCCTCCATTTGTTTGTAATTAATTCTAACTATCTATCATTCTGCAGATAAAGAAACCTCTTCTTTTTTTAAAAAAAAAATGTTTTTAACAAGTAATCTGTTGGTTTCAGTTGTTCAGGAATCGAATACACTCAAGGCAAGACCAAGATCCAGGTACTTGTTTCTATTTCTGTCAAAGAAATATTCCCATCTGAAGAGACCTTCAACAGTGTATTATTTAAACATCAAACTGTTTAGGAGTGAAGGTGTTGGTGTTGCATTTTATTAACTGTGGTGGAAATAGAAGCCAGCCTAATGTCATGTAGGGAGATCGGTCATCATCCCATTTCAGGAACAGTCTCAAGACTTCATCTAATTAAAAGTTGCATGCTACATATGGATAGCAACATTGGACAATCTAGAGAGCACCAATAATGGCAACATCTGATGCGGCTGACTGTGTCCTGTCTTTTGAATTGTGTACTATCACATCTAACAGTAACCGGTTGGTGTGTAGAAGAACATAGTGTATGGTTCATATAAGAATGTGGATTAAAAATGAAAGCTGCTAATGTTGGTTACTTGCAGGGAATGAAAAAGGCAACTCATGTCTGAAAATATTGTGTAATCCAAAAATACAATAACTGGGCTAAGCATTGTTTTTGGCTGATCAGCATTCTGGTATGCCCACATCTTATATTCTACTTTAGGCTGTCTATTTCAGCCAGTGAGATTAAGTACTTTAGGGCTTCATTTCTTTCTCTAATGTATTGAATGTGTAATCATGAGTCTCTTCCTCATAAAGCTTATAATTAATTGAACAAAAAGGAGGAAGAGGAGGAGAAAAAAGTAGCCTGGCAGAGGAGGAGGATATACCAAAGAATAGGAGAAACTAAAAGAAATAAACGCTTTGAAATTAAACTAAAGACTGTAGAGAACAAAATTATATGCTTGACTGTTTAGAGTTTGTTTCAAGGGTTGTAGATGTAGCCTCTAACGCCAGAAGTTGTAGAAGTACTAAGCAGACTTCTCTGCAGCAGATGTATTTTTGCTCCCAAAATGACAGTAAACTGAGGGGAGGGAGGGAAAGGAATTTGACTGGTCTGCTACAGCAAAGCAGTACACTGGTGCTGCAGACAGATAGTATTTGCAGAGCAGAAGTTTGATATACTTCAGGGTTGGAAAAAAGTATTGAGAGGGGAAGAATATGAATTTATGTCTAATCAGATAGTAAAGTGAGTAGTAGAAAATTAAAACAAGGAAAAATGCACTTGGGACGGGTACGCAAAAACTGGAAATGAATTAGTCGGAGAAGAGGAACGCAAGGTTGATGTGATGTGATAAGGAAATTTTTACTTCTGGAGAGCTGAGTTTACCTTGCATAAGAAAATGTGATTTTGCGTGTGTGTGTGTGTGTGTGTGTGTGTGTGTTCTCAGTCCCTACTAGCTGTTTAGCACATGGCAGAACCACCATGTAACTAGACACAGAGAGAGTTTTTGGGTCATGAGTTGTACATTGGAATGGAATGGCAAGGGAGGGTTGAGAGACATGGCTGGCAGAGTCTGTGTCCAGGAAGATTGCACAACACCTGCACGCTTTGTGCCTAACTCAAACTGGAGCTTTTACTGTCTTAAAATTCACTTAATTGTGTTTTAAAATCATAAAATGGGAAAAAAATCTTAAATTACTTTGAAAAGAAAATCACGTGACTAAGGGTCTTCAATGGAATACTTCAAAAGTATGAAGTAAGTTCATTTTTAACCTCAGAACCCCTGTCTAGCATGTATTGCATAAAACCCACAGGCCTGTATGTGTTTGCGTGTTCCCCACTGTGCCTGATCCACAGAGGATATGAGTAAAGCTGTGTAAAGGACAGAAGTTCCATTTTGCAACGGATTTCGAGGTTTCAGAATTTGGCTGTTTCAATTAGGAACAAAACCTGAACATTTTGAAATTCTCTGCAGATGAAAATTCAAAAATTTCCCTCCCCTCCTTTTTAATTTTGTATTCTATTACAACAAATGTAAAAAATTTGGAAACGAAAAATGGAAATGTTTCATTCAAATAATGTTGCAAGAGGATATTGACTATTTTAAAACTAAAATTCCTGCAAAATAGACTGTATTTCGATTTTGATAGAACTTCATATTGTGACAGAATATGGTTCCCTTGAAGTTTATAAGACCAACTCTAGATAGGAGTTCTAACTCTTAGCCTAGTTCAATCTATAGAGATTCATGCTTTTAGTTCTGGAGGTCCCCGGTTCAATCCCTGGTGTCAGTCAATATGGTGGCCTTCAAGTACTGTAGCATTGTATTAACTCTGCAAGGCCAGATGCATTTTTGTCTCCTAGGTACTACTTTACAGTTCTTTACTGCATGAATGATAAAGTATAAAGCTGCCTATCCCCCTCCCCCCCAATATATCTCCCCTTCCATTGTTTATTGTATATATTTGAAGTACAATATTTTAAGGGCCTAATCCAAAGCCCTCTGGCTTTAATGGATTTTGGATCAGGTTTTAAAGGAGTAGGGTTGGAGGATTCTAAACCCTGGGCTGAAAAATGCAGTGGAAGCAAAGGCAACGTGTTGCATGTGAACTCTGAAACAAGTTGGGTTTTACCTCATATGTTTATTGGTTTCATCAAAAATATAAGATTGAAGTTGCCGGCGTCCAACCTGTTAACAAAGAATTGTCTACTAACTGCTGCCGATTTGGCAAAAGCTGCTGATCCCTTTACCCGTTGGTTGGAGTTTTTGCTGGTTGTAGACAAATGTTTTTTTGTCTTGCCTGCCATGCATAATGCGTTACAGTAAGTATAACACTTCATGTTGTCAGTCCTGATTTGAGTAAAGTCTGCAGCCTTGCAGAGAAAACTTGTGACTCCAACAGCAGAAAAATATTGGGCTCCACTCAAGATAATGAAACTTGTTACAAGTGTTTAGAAAATACATTGGATAGTGCACAGACAGTATCACGAAAATGGATCATTGCTCCTAAGAATAGACAGTCACATTCCAGTTTAAGGCATGGTAATGTGAGTTCAGATAGTTTTGCCCTGTTGTCCTACCACTTAATTATTAGTTTAGACCCCCAAATTACCAACTAGCTAGCTCATGGGCTGAAGGAGACTCATGTGATCTGAACCAGACAGTTCAGATTGTCTCTGCTGCAACACATTTAGGGCAAAAAAAACCTGAGCTTGTCTAGGCTGCTTGCTCAAGGAGGTACAGATTTCTCCTCCCTGAGCCAGTGAGGGCAGGCAGTGTTTCTAATACTGCCCTCCCCCAGGAATTCCATTAGAGGAGGACAGCTTTTTAATTTCCCCAATGGTCTGTTGGAACCCCATAAACAGGTGCTGTGAGGGTGAACTGAATAAGACTGGGCCCCGTTTTGGCCATCCTGCTCAGCTGCAGACCCTGGAAAGGAGATGGGGTTGTAGGCATATTGCACTGTTACAGATCCTCTCAAGGGGATTTTGCATTGCCAGCAGCCCTGTGCCCCGGTGGGTTATGCTGGCAGAATCCATCAAAACTGCAGGCTGCAAGTGGTCTCCTGCCAGGATACCTTGTTGTTTGAAGTACTATAACTTATGTTACAGTTAAATGCAACATTTTGGCTACATTTCTTTATTTTTGTGCTTTTCAGAATTCAGCCATATTGTAGGAAATAAATATCATAGCAAAAATGCTTCAGAAGCAAGTTAGCACTTTTAATATACTCCTAGTGGCAGCCAGAGCCCAACATGTTGAGAGTTCAAATTAAAGTTTATGGAGAAGGAGAGGAAGAAAGTCAGTAGAAAGGAAAGAAATTTTCACTCAGGTGTATTCAAGATAGTTACTACAATTATTCTGCTGTTGGCTGAGGTCACATGACCCTCCAAGTTAAAGGAGTGGAGCCTGAAACTATAAAACTAAAACATTGAGGCTAAAAGGCATTTTTAACACTTGTACTAATTCTGTGGCTTGAAAAGTAACCCTCCCTCTCTTTAGAGCAATAATACCCTCTGTCTGTGCCATCTAATATTATATCCCACCGCCATCAGCTGCCCTTTCAATCCATGAGGCAATGATTTTCCACTGTAAAGCTCAACTCCAGTCAATATTTACTACATTTGTATAAATGAATAGTCTAAAAATATCAGTTGATTTTATTTTCCTTTGAGATTCTTATATTTTCCTTTAGGTCCTATTCTAGCACATCTATTGAAGATACAATGAAAAAGGGGGAAGAGCCCCCTACGCCCCCACCAAGGCCCCAGAAATCACATTCCAGAGCCTCCTCCTTGGACCTAAATAAAATCTTCCAGCAAAACACACAAGGTAAACATTCTTATTGCTTATCACTCAGGTAGTACTGTGATAGGTGCTTCAGAAATACATCTATTCTAAATAGCTAGCTATCTTTAATAAATATTTACATACACAACTGTTAATGTTATCAATATATTTCTGCATCAAATGAGATATATATATATATATAGATATATATATATATATATGTACACACACACAGAGAGAGAGAGAGATGCACCAGATGTTGAGACTATTATCTTTATATATATCTCTATAGATAGATAATTTTTTTTCTTTGTTGTTCACTGAGGCTATGATTCAGGAAAGGATTTCTTTTCGGGAAAGCAGAAAGCCCCATGGAAGCAAATGGGATTTAAGCACATCCTTAAGTGCTTTTCCTAAATAGCAGGCACTTAAGCACATAGTTTAATAGCTAAAATATTGTTGTTAGAAAACATGTATGGTAGCAGAACATTATTTAATGTTATTAAACAACACAAAAAGTTTAGTATTGGTGTCAGCAAGTAGTAAAATTATACAATGCTGGTGCATACAATCTGATCTTTTCTTCTTATAAAACTGTTCACTGATGACTAAGCCTTCAAGATAACACATTTTTCAAACATAGCCCAGCAGTTTTTGCAATGAAAGAAAGCAGCTGGAACAGCTTTAGTGTCTTGAAGCAGAAGTTTTCCAAAACTGATTGAGCAAGATATCCTTAGGTACGGTTTTCTGCCCAACATCAGTTGTACAGGCCATTAGTATATTTACTCAGGGGAAAATAGGTGCATTTCTGCATAGGTTTGTACATAAAAGGATCTTGCTTTGGTTCAATAATACCAATATAAGACTTGGGGTTTTTTAAAATGAGATTACTAGCTCCTTTCTTACCACATTGTCTTTGGTTTAGCAACCTGACAAAATTAATCCTCTTTGCTAGGTTCACCGTGTATTATTTTTGCTGCCCTTGGCACACAGCATGTTGGTTTACGTGTGCCCACTTATATGTATTGTTGAGCTTTATTCATTCCTGGAAACATAATGGTATGTTTCAAGTACAAGCAAAAATGTCACTTAAATACTTACATGAATTGGCAACATCTTTCTCTCTTCTTTATGGCCTCACTTAGATAAGAAACATGCCCATTTTTTCTCCAAGGCTGTATATAATATGGTCCTGGAGAAAGGGTGTTCCAGGGGTGACCTGGTGCTCTGTCACGTGGAGGGGGGGAACATCATGGAAGGGATATTCTTGCCTTTGGGCTATTTTTGGACTCTTTTTGTAGTGGCCTTCATTTCCCAGTTTGGGTAAGAGGCTCTGAATGAGAGATTTTCCTGCTTTCTGATCACTGATAAAAAGAGCAGTTTTGCAGGCTAGGTGATGGTGCAGTGAGGAATGTTGGTGTTCCTGTTAATGGTTGCATCCTGAAGCAGCAACAGTCCCTGTTTGGGGAAAGCTGGGAAAGGAATGGGTTTGAAAAATGTGTCATTCACCAGGATTGACCTCACACTTTCAAAAGTCTCTGACACACTGCTGTTTGGGCTCCTGAAACAAGCCACAGGAGGCATACAGCTGATGGTGTTGGTGAGTGTTCTCTGTGGATACAGTGTGCTTTCCCTCTTGTGTCATTGCATGTGTTGGGAGTCTGCCTTCAGATTCTTCCTGTGGACTTGAATTTGGAAATAATATATGGAGAATAGCACGGGCCAGCAATGGGTGAAGTATTCCTCTGAATTTTGGCAGGTGTCGTGGCTTTAAAAACAGTCTGCATTGGCTATCTGCTGTCCAGCTGCTCACAACATTTTCTGCCTGTCAAATCCATTGAAGAGTTTTCTTCTGGACTGCAGTCTGGGCTAACTTCTGTGTTTTTGGCAATTATCGGAGTCCATGTTACAGCAATGCAGTTATCTTTGAAATTTAGTGCTTTTATATAGTATAGTCCGGAATGCATTTTATTCGCTGTTTAATTTCAGTTCTTCATTACAGTTCTTTAATTAATGCCTGTGTGACATAAAGGTTATTTGTTTTGGGAAGACAAGCAGCTTTGGCCAAGTACTGTAGTTGCAATCATCAATAAGATTCCTGAGTAGGTGGAAGCAGGAGAAAATATAATTACAGATTAAATGTATGTTGTATCATCTATCAAAACAGCCACATAAGTATTTACAAATGAATTTGTGACTGGCAGCTTCAGTTGCTGATTTGCTTTTGGAACTCAAGTCCCACTGAGAATATTCTTGCGGTACAAGATATGTGGAATCATTTCCAGAAAAGGCACCATTTCTTTCATGGGTGTGTAAGCAAACAGTCAGTGGACTCACTTCTTCCAAAACTACTATTGGATGTTGGTTTCAGCCATAGTAGTCAGTAACTCAGGGCCAGCATTTTGGTTGCTCTACCTCAGTCTGTGTAAATTAAATACCATGTTTTCTTAGTAAGAATTGGTCAAGGTTTTTTAGCTTTTATTTTTATTTTATTATTTTATCTTAGCTTATGTAGGTTTGAGGGCCAGTTCACAACCTACTATTTATTTTATTATTGCTGGGCAAAAAATGGAAAAAATTTTCATGAAAGTGTTTGCAAAAAATGTCCCCTTATTCCATGAAAATGTTCAAATTTCAAAAATTCTTGACCAATTCTAATTACTCGTAGACTTTAAGGCCAGAAGGGACCCTCATGATCATTTAGCTGACCACCTTCACATCGCAAGCCACAGAACCTCTCCCACCACTTCTGTAATAACTTCTGTATGTGTTATTGACATCCTCCTTCAATTGCAGTAATATCTTGGGGCTCCATCTTGCTAGGCTCTAGGCACACACAATGAAATGTTGATGTCTCCTCCAAACAGTGTACAATCTAAGTAAAATAATTCTTTTGTGGAGGAGACCCTTTAAGCATGGATCTTCCCTTCCCCATATGGAAAAGAGGGTCAGTGGCTTTCTGCAGAGACTTCTGAGGCTCTGGCAATCCACGGAAAGGAAGAGATGGGCAGTGGCTAGGGCTGGGGGAGTATGATTGGGGCAAGAGCAGGGACGTACATGGGGTTGCTCATTGTTCCCCCGCACCAGCATGCCCTTAAGAGTTCCTCACAGAAAACTAATACAACCAGAAAATGTATTTGCCACATTTCTGTGGATTTGAGATTTACCACCATCCATACTGTGAAACTCTGGGTGCCACCAGCAGCTTGGGAATGCTGTAAGAGCCATGCTGCAAGGTGGAGGGAGTGTGCCTCCATGTGGGGGGATAAAGGATGAAGCTTAATATAAAACAAGCCAGGGCAATAATCACAGAATCGTAGGACTGAAAGGGACGTTTAGAGGACATCTAGTCCAGTCCCCTGCACTCATGGCAGGACTAAGTATTATCTAGAGCAGTGGTTCTCAAACTAGGGCCGCCGCTTGTTCAGGGAAAGCCCCTGGCAGGCTGGGCCAGTTTGTTTACCTGCCATGTCCGCAGGTTCGGCCAATCGCGGCTCCCACTGGCCGCGGTTCACCACTCCAGGCCAATGTGGGCTGTGGGAAGTGGCACGGGCCAAGGGATGTGCTGACTGCCCTTCCTGCAGCCCCTGTTGGCCTGGAGCAGCGAACCGTGGCCACTGGGAGCCGCGATTGGCCGAACTTGCGGACACGGCAGGTAAACAAACCAGCCTGGCCTGCCAGGGGCTTTCCCTGAACAAGCGGCAGCCCTAGTTTGAGAACCACTGGTCTAGATAATACTGTAAAAAAATTACAGATTAAAAATCTGTAATGATGGAGATTTCACAACTTCCCCAGGCAATTTATTCCAGTGCTTAACCACCCTGACAGTTAGGAAGTTTTTCCTAATATCCAACCTAAACCGCCCTTGCTGCAATTTAAGCCCATTTCTTCTTGTCCTGTCCTCAGATGTTAAGAAGAACAATTTTTCTCCCTCCTCCTTGTAACAACCTTTTAGGTACTTGAAAACTGTTATCATGGCTCCCTCCGTTTTCTCTTCTCCAGACAAAACAAACCCAGTTTTTTCTATCTTCCCTCATAGGTCATGTTTTCTAGACCTTTAATTATTTGTGTTGCTATTCCCCAATTTATCCACATCTTTCCTGGAAGGTAGTGCCCAGAACGGGACACAGTACTCCAGTTGAGGCCTAATCAGTGTGGAGTAGAGCGGAAGAATTACATCTTGTGTCTTGCTAACAACACCCCTGCTAATACATCCCAGAATGATGATTGCTTTTTTTGCAACAGCATTACACTGTTGACTCATATTTAGTTTGTGATCCACCATGACTCCCAGATCCCTTTCTGCAGAACTCCTTCCTAGGCAGTCATTTCCCATTTTGTATGTGTGCAACTGAATGTTCCTTCCTTAGTGGAGTACTTTGCATTTGTGTGTATTGAATTTCATCCTACAGACGCTCCCCGGGTTACGCAAGACCTGACTTACACAAATCCGTACTTACGTACCAATGGTCCATCTAGCCCAATAGCCTGTCTTCCAGCAGTGGCTAATGCCAGGTGCTTCAGAGAGAATGAACAGAACAGGCAGTCATCAAGTGAGCCATCCCCTGTCGTCCACACCCAGCTTCTGGCAATCAGAGGCTAGGACACCCAAGAGCATGGGGTTGCATCCCTGCCCGTCCTGGCTAACAGCCATTGATGTTGATGGATCTATCCTCTGTGAACTTGCCTGGTTCTTTTTTGAAACCTGTTATAGTTTTGGCCTTCATAACATCCCCTGCCAATGAGTTCCACAGTTTGACTGTGTGTTGTGTGAAGAAGTACTTCCTTTTGTTTGTTTTAAAACTGCTGCCTATTAATTTAATTGGGTGATTCCTGGTTCTTGTGTTACCTGAAGGAGTAAATAATACTACTTTATTCACTTTCCCCACACCAGTCATGATCTTATAGACCTCTATCATATCCCCCCTTAGTCATCTCTTTTCCAAGCTGAAGAGTCCTAGTCTTTTTTAATCCCTCATACGGGAGCTGTTCCATACCCCTATTAATTTTTCTTGCCCTTCTCTGTATCTTTTCCAATTCTGATATAACTGTATTGAGAAGGGGTGACTGGAACTGCATGCAGTATTAAAGGTGTGGGCATGCCATAGATTTGTATAATGGCATTATGGTATTTTCTGTCTTTTATCTATTCCTTTCTTAATAGTTCCTAACATTCTGTTAGCTTTTTTGAGCAGAAGTTTTTCAGAGAACTATCCACAATGAATCCAAGAACTCTTTTTTGAGCGGTAACAGCTAATTTAATACCAATCGTTTTATATAGTTGGGATTGTTTTCCGATGAGCATTACTTTTCATTTATCAACATTTGTTGTCTACAGTAGTGCAACCTCCATTCTGATTTTAAATATCACAATGATTTTAAAAAGAAGACCCCTCCCACCCCATCCCTACTTAGGCATTTCAACTCTTCGCCATGAATGATATCTAGGATATCATCTTACTCTGTTCCATCCTTCTGAATGTAAAAGTTTATGCTGGCTTGATTCCTTGACACAGTACAAATAAAATTAAAGCAGATTTTATTGTAGAAATAATTTGGGATAATGATTATATTCACCTTTCCCCCCTACTCCAGTGGCTCTCAAACTTTTTTACTGGTGACCCCCTCTGAGTGTGACCCCCCCCCTTATAAATTAAAAACAGTTTTTTATATATTTAACACCATTATAAGTGCTGGAAGCAAAGTGGGGTTTGGGGTAGAGGTTGACAGCTCACAACCCCCCATGTAACCTCCAGACCCCCAGTTTGAGAACTCCTGCCCTACTCCCATTTTCCTTATGATTTTTGTCTTAAGTAATTTTATTTAAATTTGAAAAAGGGAGCTGTTGTTAATGAAAGCTTTTAAATGATTTATTTTAAATTAGTTATTTCCTCAGGTCTGCTGTGTAAAATTGCTATATCCCCATGTATCTGGGAATAAAGGAGTACTCTGTGACTGACCTGGTGCAGTACTACAAAATGTTTTGAGCTGTGTGTGTGTACACATTTTTGGGAGTGGTGTGAAAAATCAAGATAAGTGTTTTTTCTTTCATAGTTATAGTGGTTTAGACTTATGTGCCAAAGTGAGATAGGACTTTTACTTCTACATTTTAAAAATAATTAAGTGGGGTTTTAGCATGCATCTCCCACTTAGGTTACTGGAAGTTTCACAGTTACAGTTTTTTTGTCAGTTAGAAAATACAGTGGTTCATGCCATGTTGCTTTGTCTATATCTGTTAGCTTTGCAATATGAAGCTTTGGGGTACGATTCTTAGATGAGATACTGGTAGCGATAAGTTTCAGAGTAGCAGCCGTGTTAGTTCGTATTCGCAAAAAGAAAAGGAGGACTTGTGGCACCTTAGAGACTAACCAATTTATTTGAGCTTAAGCTTTCGTGAGCTACAGCTCACTTCATTGGATGAATCTTTATAATGCTTAAAAATAACCTGGGCCACAATCTCTGTTTTCCTCTAGTCTCCCAGAATCTGGTAAAACCAGCCCCATCTACACTCCAGCTTCCGCTGTTGCTAGGATTGGTGGAGAACTAAGGGCCCCAATTTTCCTGGGTTAGATGAGGCTACAGTGGTAGCCACCTCCTCCTCTGGACTCCTTGCCACTTCTCTTAGACCAGACAAGCCAAGTAAGAGAGCTGGGTCTTGGGCTGTCAGTTGTGATTGGCCTGGACCTTTGCATCTTATTCCCTTATCATCCTACTGAATAACTTTGCGTCCATCCGGATCGGGGAGAATGCCTCTGGTGAGCCTGTTGGTTCGCTACCATAGTTGTTAACATAGAAATGATGACATGGAAAACAATCTCTGAGTAGGAAATGTCAGAATGAGTGCCCTGATTACTTGTTGACAAGTGGAAAATAAAATCAGGGATGGGATTTGTGTGTGTTGGTTTTGGCTGCGAGTAATGAAAGTGCTGTGATTGCATAATTTTGAATTCCCTCTGTTATGTGGTATAGTGTTATCCCTGGGAAGGCCAGAGAGATAAGAGCCCATACAGTACTTATGTAGTGGCCAAGTCTCAGGATGTAGAATTAAATTCTGAAGTTTATTTTTAAGCCTTAATCTAGTTTTCAGGTTGGAGAACCTGTTTTATCTCACTTAATGTCCTGTTGGGATTAATAGACCTTTCTGATTGCCAGAATAAGGCTGAGAAATGGCCTGGACGCCTGCCATGCTGATAGTTCACCATGAAGTACAGATATGCTAAATGCAGAGTGATGATTTTAGTAGTGAAAGCACTATCGTTCTCTGTGTGGGAAAATACATTCACCCTGAATATAGTATTTTATATAGATACTTGATGCACTTAAGCTTCTTTCACTGGTACACACAAGCTACTTTGATCATGATATTTTTTTTTTTTTTAAGATTTAAAGTATGCTGCTCATTCTAATATCAATGTCGCGAAGTCACTGAATAGTGAGGCAAACTCTATGCAAACTGTGGTAGAAATAGCTTTTTAGGACTTGGACACCAAGGCCCCAATCCTCCAGAATTTACTCCTCCTTCCTGCATGAAGAAAATCTGTGGACTCCAGCAGCTCTGGATGCAGCAGAACTCATCAGGCATAATTCCAGGAACGTGCTGCATCTCTCGCATACCTCATAATTGTGCTCCATATTAGCTCACTGTGCTTTAATGTACAGAGGCTTTTCTGGCGTGAGGAGGAAGGAGGACATGGGAGTGGGCTAGAAGGTAGGTGGGTTAGGATAGGACTAATGGATCCAGTGGCCATTTCTACCTCACCACAACTTGTGGAATGGGGAGAAGAGAGTGAAGCAGTCTTGGGGGCTGCTGCACCCTTAAGGTGTGATTGAGCAGCCTAAGGGAAGGATTACTGCTTCTTCGAGAAATGGTCCATATTGCATTCCACTGCGTGTTAGTCATGCGCACCACGTGCCTGGAGTTGGAGAATTTGAAAGTAGTGTCTGTTGGTCCACATATGCGCCCTGACTCGCTGCGTGCTTCTGTCTGAGGGAAAAAAGGACGGGGCGGACTGACCATATCTCCAGCTCTTTCTCAGCGCCACATGGTCCGGGTCGGAGCCTTCAGTGTAATGGTCTCTGACGCAGTTTTAATAATTACAGTTACAAATAGTTTTATCAGTTTTAGCTGTAGTTTTAGTGGGTTTATTTCTTTCCTAGTTTTAGTAGTTACTAGTTTTAACAGTTAGACTAGAGCAGACTTGGGGGATTTACCTGCCCCTGCCCCCTGCAGAACTCCGGGCTTCAGACTCTGTGCTTCTTGCCCGCAATCCTTCTCCGTAACTGACAAACACCAATGCTGCCTCTACTTCCTGGGAGAAGCTCGCACCGCGGCTATGTGCGGTATTTGCCAGTCCTTTCCCAGCTGCACCCAAGAAGGCTAAGCACTTTGTCTCTGGAGGCATCAAATGGAGGTGGCCATGAGACCACATTCAGACCCAAGTAGGGGAACCCCCCCTGTACATTTAGCTTGATTCAGCAAGGAGTGTGCCTCCTGCTGTTATGTCTGACTCCGGTGCTGATGGACCCACCCCCAAAGGCCCAATGGCAGAGAGCCTAGTCAGGAGATTAGGAAGCACTCCAATAAGCATGGAACTAGGTCTTCCTCCAAATCAGAGAAACTGGACATTCCCTCCACCAGCTCAGCCCAAGGGAACACAGCATGTTCCGAGTCCCACAGGCATGAGATGAAGACCCATGAACAATGGGATCCGTGGGTTCCGGGCGGTGAACTGTCATACTGCCATCTCTGGCACTTCACACAACGTGAGACCCTCCTGCACCAGGAAAGACTTCAGCGCTGCTACTGGCAACTGGAAAAGAGAGCGTGCCCGCTAAACTAGGGAGATCCCAATGTGACTGCACCCCAAGATGTCTTCACCTTACTGGATCCAGAGTCTCTTCCTCCATTTGGTCCTCCCACTTACAGAGAACTCAAGTCCCTGCCACTGGATATGCCTACGGTATGGCCTCCTCACATGTGTCATGCGCTCCTTGATCGGCACCAATGGTACTGCTACTGGTACCGGAGTCCGCCTTTTCCTCTTCCGATGAATTGGAACTGGGGGAAGAACCGTCTCTACCACACCACTCCATCACGTAGACTGACACCCATGGGAGCAACTACCTCCTCACCTTCCCAGAAGCCACTGGTGCCCCACGCCATGAGGACTCCTGCAACCTCCTGTTGATCCTCCTTATTGGCCATGTTGGGGACCCTGAGCACAGTATCCTCCTTTGGAGCCCACCCAGTCTTCAAGAGTCGCCACCTGTTTCTTCCCCACCCCTCCTCTGAGGGATCCATCAGGCATGCCCATGGATCCAATAACAGAGGAAGAATTTTATACCCCAATTCTGGCAGTTCTGCTGGAGCCAGCTAGATTCCCATCCTCATCGCTGAACGAAGCTGTGACTACATCATCCCTTTCCCTACTGGATTACTTCAATTTCAAAATCTTTTACAGGGTATTGTGGGGGGAACTCCACATTCCTCTGGAAGAGATCCAAGGCACTCAGCATAAGCTTCTGGACGTTCTTCACGCTTTGGGACTGACAAGATTAGCACTACCAATCAATGGAGCTATACTGGAGCCAGCCAGGACAGTCTGACACACTTCTGACACATGTACCACCACCCTTAAAGGAATAGAGAGATGCTACTATGTCCTGGCCAAAGGCTCAGAATTCCTCTTCTCCCACCCAGCTCCAAACTCACTGGTAGTTCAGGCTACTGCAGAAATGGCTAAACAACAAACACACTCGATCCACACCTGCGGACAAGGAAGGGAAGTGTCTGTATCTACTGGGGAGAAAAGTAATCTTTTCCTCCAGTTTACAATTCAGGACAGCCAATCATCAAGCGTTGTTGGCTCAGTATGACTTCCTGAATTATGCTAAATTAGAGGAATTTGCTAAGACCGTGCCCGTTTTCAGGCCCTTGGCAAGGAAGGGAAACTCATAGCGAGAACTGCCCTACAATCCACAGTGGATGTGGCTGATGCTTCTTCCAGGGCCATGGCTACAACCATCGTGTTGTGTCGAGTCTTGGCTTCTTGCTTTTGTTTTTTCTAGGGAGGTCCAGAACACAATAGAGGATCTCCCTTTTGATGAATCCCATCTCTTTAACCAGAAGACAAATGAGTGTTTGCATACACTAAAAGACTCTAGGGCTACTCTTTGCTCGTTGGACATCTACACTTCTGCCTCGAAATGAAAGTCCCACTGCCTGTCATCCACACAGAGGTACAGGTCTCCACAGTTTTACCAACATAGACCCTATGAACCTCCATGCAAGCAACAAAAGGTCCAAAGGTCTCGTTTCTCTGGGACCTCCCTCAGGCTTCAGTCTCAAACCCAACCCAAACCAAGAGGTATTTTTGATGTAACTTCTTGATGTGAGCTCGAGAGCTGCCAACCACGTGAGCCTAACACCTCACGACCCTTTGACTCCTTTCGGGGGTTATTTAGCACTCTTTTTTCACACTTGGAGTGCAATAACAAGGGACAAATGAGTGCTGAATATCATCCGCCTTGGAGATATGATTGAGTTTGTAATGCTCCAAGACCCTTTGCCCCATCCCCTTTTGGGGACCACTCTCATGACAGTTTTTTCACCCAAGAACTGAATGCCTTATTACAACAAGGATTGGGATTAGCAACCTCCCCTTTTGAACCAATGATGTCTTGATCCATGTCCCTCCTCTCCATGAAGGTCGCCTTTTTTGTTGCTATCACTTCAGTGAGAAGAGTTGGGGAACTCAGAGCTATAATGGTGGACACGCCATTTACAGTATTTCACGAGGATAAGGTCTTTTTATGCTTACACCCAAAATTTTACCAAAGGTGATCTCCCAGTTTCATATTAACCAATCCATTCACTTACTGTTTTCTTCCAGAAACTGCATGTGTCTGCAGAAGAATGTAGACTCCATTCCCTCAATGTCCGATGAGGTCAGGCCTTTTACCTGCAGAGAACACAAACAATCAGGAAGTCCCCTAGACTGTTTGTTGTGGTAGCAGAGAGAATTGGGACAGGCCATATCCACCTAGAGAATCTCCAAATGGATTTCTGGCTGCATTAAACTCTGCTACCAGCTGTCGAACATACCTCCCACCACAGGGGTACAGCTTCACTCCACTAGACCTGAAGCAATGACCATGGCATGTTCCTCTCATAGACATACGTAGAGCAGCCACATGGAGTTCTGTCCATACATCTGCAACACAGTATGCCTTGTTACAGGACTCAGCAGTGCATGTCTCCTTTGGCACGGTGGTTCTCCGCATGACCCTTCCATCCCCATCCTTGCACCCTCCTCCAACTTAGGTCCTGCTTGTCAGTCACCCCCAGTGGAATATCATAGGGAGGATCACTCAAAGAAGAAGAGGAGGTACTTATCTGTAACTGAGGGTCTTTGAGATGTGTGGTCCCTATCTGTATTCCACTTCCCGCCCTCCTTCTCCTCTGCTTTGGATCTGTCAGATTCACCGTGGAAAAGGAACTGGAGACGTGGTCAATTCGCCTCACCCTTTGTCGCCTCAGACGGAAGCACAAGGTGAGTCAGGGTGCATGTATGAATCAGTGGACACTACTTTCAAATTCTCCTTCTCAGGGCATATGATGCGCATCTGTAACCCCAGTGGAATACAGATAGGGATCACATAGCTCAAAGAACATCCAGTTATGGTAAGTAACCTCTTCTTTTCCAGTTACTTGCTGCCGCTTTCTATGAAAGAAGCCTGATATTTGTGTTCACCTTGGAAAGAACTGTTTGCTGTGCTAGCTTATACTTCCAAAGAACACACAACAATTCCATCTTTAACAGACAGAACCCAACACTGACAAACCCTGTGTAGACTGGTTTCCAAGAAAGGCTGTCCTTCCAGAGTCATCTACAATTACAGGACAGCTGCTGAAATGTGCAAAAATGTATTTGTTTTATAGCATGCTCGTTTTTTAGGGGAATGACACCTAAGTGTGTCATTAACACACTTTTCATTGCCTCTTTGGGAAAAAACAATGCATGTTTTTTATAAGAAGTTATTACTTTTCAAAAGTCAGCTGACTCCAAATCTTCTCTGGCAATTGTGCTAACATAAGCATGATTTCCTTCTAACGACAGGCCATAGATGTTCTGAAACAGCAGGGATTTTATGAATATTTCATGAATAGCTTAAGTTAGAATTTGTAGGATTAAAAAAAGAGGAAACTGGGTCAAATTCGCATGGTTAAGTATCTCACTAGCTTAAAATACTAAACTCTCAAATGTGGCATATTTTAAAAGCTGAAATAAGATGCTCTGTGCTCTACTTGACCACTTCAGTGTGAAGTAATTTTAATAAGGAAGGTTGTGTGGACCATTCTGGCAGTGTTGTGGGGTACCAAGTACAAGTTCTGAGCTTGGGAGCAACTTCAGAACATGCTTTCCCTGTTGGGCAAACTAATTTCCTTGGTATAGAATATCATCATTTCTCTGAGGATCAAGCGTATCACTGGGATAGAGTGATGGGTGTTGGG
Source organism: Eretmochelys imbricata (assembly GCF_965152235.1). NCBI lineage: Eukaryota > Metazoa > Chordata > Testudines > Cheloniidae > Eretmochelys > Eretmochelys imbricata. Next base: position 139,358,956 of record NC_135572.1, read on the forward strand.
GGATACAGAATATATATTAGATGCTGTATTCTCTGGAGCAATGTTGAGGTTAAAGACAGCACAGGTGCTGGCTTCCTCCTTTCCCTGGGGGTGCTCAACCCCTGCTCAGCCCCAGGCCCTGTCCCCACTCCACCCTTTCCCCCAAGGCCTTGCCTCTGCCCCACTTCTTCCTGCCCAGTTGTGTCCCCTCCCCCAAGTGCCCCCCATTCCCTCTCCTCCCAGTGCCTCCTGCACACCGTGGAACAGCTAATTGCGGTGGGCAGGAGGTGCTGGGAGGGAGGGGGAGGAGTTGATTGGCAGGGCCGCCAGCGGGTGGGAGACGCTGGGGTGGGGAGGTGGGGTAGCTGACTAAATGGGGTGAAGGGTCCTAGTAACTTAATCTCTGCCTGTTTGGATACTTTGTGACTTTGGTTAGTGTTTTATACCTTCAGTATATAAGCATTTTCCATAGGTAACCTAAATTAGGATTCAATAGTTCTGCATTCCTGTTTGGCACTTCTTTGTTTTTTCCATCTTGTGTGTCACACACCTCTTTTGAGCTGTAGTTAGCCAATACAACTGTATTCAATGTTTTACCGATGCATTTTTACACTAACATCTCTGTGTACTTGGGTCCAGATTTTAAAGCGACTGCGGTGTCGCTGCACTCAGCATTGCAATACCTAACTGATTTAGGGACTTAAATCTCATTTTCAAAAGGGATTTAGGCACTTAGGAGTGTAGGTCCCATTATTGCGACACTGAGTGTAACAACGCCTAAATAACTTTAAAAATCTGGGCCTTAGTGCTTCAGATCTTTGTTTTTTTGTTTTTTTTAAGGAAATGAACAGGTTTGCATTAGGGAAAACTTCTGGAAAATTTTAGATGGAATACATTTTAATAAGTTAAATGGCTATGCTGTAACTTGTAATGGTCTGTGTGGTCTTTTAGAATATGGATAAAACTAAAAATAGATGTGTGTGTGTATATATATAACCCCTTGTTTAGCACTATTATAGTAAAAGGGCTGTTTTATTTTAATTGTTGGTTTAGTGCTACATTTTAGGCTTTACAAATAAACACAAATCTGAGATAGGCTGACTCGTATTTTTTCAAAGGCAAGTGGTGGGAAGGCTACACAACATAGGGGCCTCTAGAAGGGAAAATCACTCAAGACTTTGATGAAACTCGCTTGATATCTATGGGTTAATCTAGTCCTTCTCATCACAGCTGCCTTTACAAAGCCTCATATTCCCTGCAGTTCTGCCCTGAGATGGGTTTTAGGGATTTAACGAGAGCCAGATTGAGAATTACAATGGATGGCCCGCATGGTTCTTACCAACTCCGTTCACTGGCTCAGAATGAAAGATTGCACGATGTTGCTTTGTTACATTACCAAAGGGGCCCAAAATTGACTGTTAAAATCCCTTTTTCCTCTCAAAGCCCCCCCCCCCCCCAAAAAAAACAAACAAACCAAATCAAAGCTAAAACTGATCTCTGTATGCTTCGTTTAAGCACCCATTCTAATTCCATGGGGGATATTTTCTTCTCTGACTGGGCGTTGTGACTTGTCAGTATATTTTGTCTCGAGCAAACCCTAATGTCTACATTAGTACACTGCATTAGTTCTTTAAAAAGGCAATAATGTTAATGACAAAGAACAGAGTCCTAAGAATAAGTAGACTTTCACCCCAGCTCTATACTTTAACTACAGTCAAATTGTTTTAGCTGCATTCAGCTGACTGTATATATCTTTGTGGCTGACTGAATATATCTTTACCTTTTACTTTAACAGTAAGCTTTTTATAGCATTTAAATCTCTGGTCTTTTTCAGAGGGTTTGCTGTAGCAGGAAGAGGTTTCAAACAGTGTTTGCAAAGATTTGTGTTCAATTGAGACCCAGTTTGATTTTCATCATTAAAAATGTTGAAAACCACCTGTTCGCTGACAGTCATCAGAGAAAATAGTCTAGTTCTGAGGTTTTCAAATTGTCAGGGAGGCATGCCACAGAGAATGGAGGAATGTTCAGGGTTGGGGGGTGAGCGGCGATGCCAGGTGGCTCATGCCAGCACCACGTGGTGGGGCCAAGGCCAGCTCTCACAGGGGCCCCTCCTGACTTACCTCAGCAGGCTACCCAGACTATGGGTCAGTGTAAACATTTGCTGCGACCATGCTGATTTCTGTGCTCCACCCTGAGTCACAGTGGCACATGCTTTCCCACACCTGGAAAACCTGGTGGGGAGGGGCAGAGAGACAGGTATCGGCTCTGCCCTACTGGTGCAGCCTGGCTGCAAGGTACAAGCAGCCTGCTGCTGAGGAAGCCTTGGCTGTGCAATTGGTAAGTGTCTGTGTATTTGAAACTTACAGGTGTAGGTAATTTAATTAAAGTTGTGTCAAGGTCTCTGTTAGGTTTACGAGTAGGCTATCAAGCATACTTTTGCATGTGTCTATTTTTGTCTGGCTTGGGGGTGCATCCAAAAATTGTAACTCAAAGAAGGGGCTCAGTTCAAAAAGTTTGCAAACCACTGGTCTAGTTTTTAGTTTTATTAGTTAATTTTATTTGTTTCTCTCTCATTTCAGCTGTGAAGTCAGGTTGGTTACCACCACCACCTGCCCTGCCCCCTAGGCCTTTTGTATCACAGGTATGTACAGAATTTCAGTATGTGGATAATTGGTGTACAGTGGTGGGTGGTGGTGGTTGTTTTTATACTGTGGTAATAAATACATGCAAGCTTGGATATCTAACCATTCTCATTATAAAGCTAATACTCATCTGTAGAATGCTTTGCAATGTCAGGCTTTTTGTGTATGGATAATGTTATTTTTGTTTGGTCTGTCTATCCAGTATGCCATGATGTCGTACTATGGACTCCTTCCAGCTCATCATTGTGGAGCTGTGTATGTCCAGTAGAAAACATTGTAATTTACAAGCTGTGCCATAAGGCTAGTCTGATGGTAGTGTTTGCTATCTGGAAGGCACAGGTTTGATTCCTAGCCTATTTCTTGCTTTTCAAGGTGCAAATGCTGTCAAGGCGGCAGTGCAGGGAGCAAATGCATATCACATTATGATATATTACATATCAGTGTGAAAAGTCATGCTAAAAGGAAATAACTCCCACATTAGCTACATTATTTAGTGGCATGCTGTGATTTACTTACTTTTGGTTCATCAGTGTCACACAGCCATTGTGTAAAGCAAATGGATCTAATCATGAGCAGTCATCCCAAGGAATGTACTATGTGTAGGTTCTTTAGTTCATAAGGAATGATGGATAAGGAAAGGCCATTTAGCTCAACAAGACCCATCATAGTGATTGCTTCCTCACTTCCTTGTTTGTTACCTCTCTGAATCCTCTTCTATAAAAATGTCTATCTGTTTTATTCATTTATACCATTGGCTCCAGTTGGCCTTACATGGCAATTTATTTTATATGTTAATTTTTCAGCTGAGATGTAGAACTGAGTCCCTGACCACTGTAGAGCTAACATTCCTACTCCACATAAAAAGTGCATTGGCATCTTTGAGTCGACCATCAGCAGTCAGGACTTCAGTTTTAGGTCTCAAATAAAAGTCAGAATCTCCAGCAGCATAGTGCCCCCTAATGGTAGGCTGGGGGCATTTATTCTGTAAAGGGAAGGTTTCCACTTGCTGGGTCATAAACAACAATTCTCTCTCCATCCCCTTCTCCTCTAAATTATCTTTGGAGTTTGCTAAATTCTTCATTTGGAGGATTATATAGATTGCTTCCTTAGGCCTTCTTTGATCCAACTACAACCTTAGCCGTGCACCTTAGTGCATCCATCAAAGCTTTGCTTTGTCTAATATCCTGTAAGTAGTGTCTATTCATCGCACCCCTTCTACTCTGAATTATTGCTTCCTGCCTCCCTCATATCACTTCCATCATCAGCTGCATCTCCATCTCCACTGTACCCTTTCACACTCAAAAGTCTTACAGTCACCCCGTCTGGAAAATAAACAAATGAGCAAAACAAAACCCTTTTCTTGAGGATCAAACCAGTGCTACAGGTAATACTTTTGCTAATTGCTTATTTTTTCAGCATGTGATAGATTTTATTCTCTCTGACCATGCAACGGGGAGCCACTCATATGTATTTCCATATCCAGCAGGGTCCTCACCATGTCAAAAATACCGAGCCTGTTGCACAGGCCAAATCCAGCTATGCAGAGTTCAGACTAAAAGAACAGGTACGCTCTAAAATTGTAAACAGTGATTCCAATGTAAAGTTCCTGATGCGTTCTTCTCTCCCAGTACAATATGCTATTCCTTGCAAAATATGTAGTGTTGGAGAAACATCTGACACTTGTAAAAATTATCATGGGTGGGAAGGCGTTACAGCAGGATTTTTTAAAAAGATATTTCTGCCTTCTCAGAATACTGTTGTTTTGACTTTGAATTGAAAAATAATTTTAATAATATTTTAGACCATGTCAGTTGCATCCTTGCTCACATCTTCTGTGCCTAGTCATCAAAATGTGCCTTTAAATGGTCAAGATTGTATATAGAGGATGGGGTTCATAATTCAACTTCTCTGATCCTTAATCATTGCAAGTACAGCTATAACAAACATATGGATTACATTACCCAAATGGGGCCCTTGACTTAAAGAGCATGAATAAATTCAAGCGAAGCCAATCTGTTTTCAAAATAGAGGCAGGATCAGGAAGAACTGAAGTAAAACATTGAAACCAGCGTGACATATTCAGCTTTTACCTGTTTTAGGACTTATCTTGCTCTTCTTAAATTTCTGTTTCAACTAATTTTCTACAGTGTTATTGGAAATCCTTTTTATTGCCTTAACATTTCAATATCCATATACAGCTAAGTACCCTGATTCACAGATGTAGCTTGGGAATGAAATATCCCAAGTATTTTTTAGGCTGCACTGCACTACTTGTGCATACTTATGGTGTGATTATTTTGACATTGTTTTGGAAATCAATTGGAGTGTAGGAAGATGGAAACAATTTATTCTGAAACTGGAGTTTTCCATGGATGACTGGGAGGTAGCTAGGATTGGTTAGGTGTTTAGGGTATGTGTTCCCTGCACAGTTAACCTGGGTGATTGGCACCCACCTTAGCCTAGTCCAGGGTGAGAGTCCTCACAGGAAAACCCAATCCGCGTTACTGCATCCTCGCTGTTTCTGCATTCACCCATGTGGCTCTGGGGGCATAGTCCATGGTTCCTTGTGTTGAGACTTTCTAGGATTCTTTCCCAGTCAGTTGTGGGAGAACTTTGACCTTCAGGGGGAATTGTAGGAAAGGTTTGAGGACTATCAGTACTTGAGTGAGTTAGCTGGTATTCTCACTGCAAAGTGAGAGGGTTCCAACCCAAGTGAAAGTGGAGCTCAAGTTTTAATCCACCCCACAGTTGTGTAAACTAGCCCAGACTTAAAGACTCTCCAGACTGGGTCAGAGGTTTTCCTGTGTAGATGGTAGGGGAGTGTGGGCTAAAGCCTAGTAAGAGCCCAGTTTAACTGTGCAGTTAAGACATACTAATAGAATGAAATTAAGGGGTTCACTGGACTCCAGGCACTGTTGTGTATCAGCAAGTTATGGTAGGATAGAAGTTTAGTAATTATATCTTAATTGGAAAGAAGCTCCTGTGTGAGAGTAATCAATAACAATGTAGAAATGGAGCTTTAACTTTTGTCCCATACTTTTGTAGTTTTCAGAAATTGTTTCAGCTTTTTTGTTAGACTTCCCTCTTCCTGCCAGTACTTCCTAGGCAGTCAACCTCACTATATTATTGAAACAACACAGTAATTTATAGCACTAAACACTTCTAGTTATGTCACAAATTCATCACACTCTGTCCACATCCAACCCGCCACGTTATTTATTGACTTATAGTTCACCTTAGCTAAATGGTGAATAAGCAGGATTGGGCCATTGGTCGGTTATAGTACACTTAATAAAATGTGTGGCTGACACAGGTATCCTCAACCCTGGTCCTGCTTTCCAGGCAAAGTACCCTGTTTCCTATTAAATAAAACCCATCATGGCTGGATTTAGGCATAGGGTTGCCAAGTGCCCAGTTTTCGACCAGAAAGTCCGGTCGAAAAGGGAACCTGGCAGTGTTCAGTCAGCAGTGCTGACCGGACACTAAAAGTCCAGTTACTTGTAGTAATTGCCTCCGCCACTGGGGGCGGGGGGAAGAGCAGCTGCTGCCGCTGGAGCGTGGAGGAGCACTCAGCAACAGCTCCCACAGAGAGAGGTACTGGCAGCTCCCTGGTCCTGCCCTGAGAGTTGCTCTTCCCATCCTGCCCCACTCACTCCTCCACCCCAAGATCATGCCTTTCCTTCCCCCACCCTGCCCCAGTCACCCCGCCACCTCCAGAGCCTGGCTCTGCCTCCCCCATCTTGCCCAGTTACTCACCCCCAGAGCCCGGCTCTCTCTCCAATGTCCTGCCCCAGTCACACTTCTACCCCTAGAGCCCTGCTCAGCTGGCAGGGAGAGGGTGATGGAGAGAGCAGCGAGTGATGGTCGGATGGAAAGAGGACTGGGGGGGCGGGGCCTCGGGGGAAGAGGCGGAGCAGGGGGCAGGGGAAGTTCCGGCACTCAGTGTCCAGTTTTCACAAATTAGAAAGTTGGCCATCCTACAAAGGCACCATAGGCCTATGCCAAAGACCTCTGCCCCTGGAGTCTTGTTATTACATCTGAATCTCAGTTCTTATCTTTTTTAAAAAGGAAAGTTGCTAGATTTCATAGTTGGAAAGAAAATTTTGAAATTGTATGCCCCCCAAATGTAACCGATGCAGAGATGTTTGCCTGAATCTGCAGACAGCTTGAAACAACAGCTCTAAGTGATGTGCACTGTCCCATGCATCAAAATAGGCTGTTGACTCCAAGGCTTGCTGCTCTGTGTGCCCCCGACAAGGCCAATCCAGCAGAGGACTCTGCACGTAGCAGAAGGAGAAAAATGCAGCAGGCCTTGCCCACCAACCAAAGCAGATATATCCTGGTTATTGGGGTAAATATCAGTGGTGGGGCAGGGGGTCAGCTGCCACTCCTGCCTCTTAGGAGGCAGGGGGGCCCATCTTGCTTCTCCTGTGGTGTAGAAAGGATCATCATACCGCTGTCGCTGCCTGGGAGGGGAAGGAGGTTTCTGTTATCATCACTTCATATGGGGAGGGGTGTGGCTGGGCACAGAGCCATGGGGGCAGAGCTCTGGAGATGCTTCCCAGAGCTGTCATTTAGGGCACTGGATTGCCTTAAACCTGCTCTGTTTCCCAGGCTCTCTCCTGGGCCTAAGGAGTTGGGAATGTTGTCTTCGGGTGAGCCAGTAATGGGGGAAATGGCAGCTGGGTTTGTTCCTCCGGACTCGTAGCCCCATAGATACATTTGTGGGTGTGCATGCATCCTTGTCACCTATCTATAGAACTTGAGGATTTGGTTGATTAACCATGCATTTACTTCTTCTTGACATTCCCTGAGGAACTACTGTAACCCATATCCTCTGTGATCTTATCTGTTGTCACAGTCTGCACTGAGTCCAAATCCTCATCTGTACCAGTTCACACAATGGACCCCTGTTTCAATATAGTTTTCACGAAAAATTTTCCTAATGCTATGAAATTAATCTCAATGTTCCTGTGGTAACTGCAATAAATAAATTTGCCTTTCATCAGTGCTTAGATACTGTAGCATAGAGAGGTATCTAAGCTATTGTTTATGGTCTCTTTATCCAGTTTACAATACACATCTCCTTTTTCCTCTGTAAGCTAATTTGAATTAATTTTTCCTGTAAGATTTTGTGAAACACCGTATCAAATGCTTTATTAAAATCCAAATATATTACATCAGCTGCATTACCTTCATTCACTAATATTGTGTTTCTGTATTTTTTAAAGGCAATCCAGGTTTTCCCAAGTCACTATGAAAGTTTGCTGGAAAGACTTTTTAATAGAAGTAGATTTAGACAAAGGCTAGTCTTCTGTTTTGGCTAATAAATTATTTTGAAGTATTTTCCATCTACAGATCTAGTGTGTTTCCTTCTAATATTGGGTACATGTAGTTCCACTGCTATCTTGTATAAAATCCAGTGGTGGTTTTTGTACATACTCCTCCTGCACTATTTTCTTAGATATAGGAATAAATGTGTTTTGCAAATTTTCCTCCTTCTTGTGTCTATAACTGGTAGCTCAAAGGATCAGTTATTAAGGAGGGATAGAATCAGTCTAACTAGACTGTCCAGTACCTGCTGCTCTATGCTCTTTGGGCCTGGGACTATCTCTTTGTTCTGTGTTTGTACAGTTCCAAGTACAATGATGTCCAGGTCCAGGACTAGGGCTCTTAGGCGCTACAATAATACAAACAGTTAATAATAACAGAAGGTTAGGGAGACAATCTGGCCAGTGTATACAAACAAAATACATGTTATTTAGTGGCAGCAGGGATCCATGCTAATAATAATGGAGAGTAGGGATGAAATTATTAATCAACTAAGCAAAATGGTTCCCAGCCAATGGGAGCTGCGGGGGTGGCAGGCAGAGCCCCCGGCTGCCCCTATGCATAGGAGCTGGAGGAGGGACATGCTGCTGCTTCCAGGAGCTGTGCAGAGCGGGGCAAGCCCCCACCCCCACCCCCCGGCTGGAGTGGGGTAAGCTCTGGACTCTGCTCCCCAGTGGGAGCTCGAGAGCCAGATTAAAATGTCTGGAGGGCCGAATGTGGCCCCTGGGCCATAGTTTGCCCACCCCGACATAGACAAAGAGAGCTTACAATCTTGTATTTGTAATTTTTAAAAGCAAAATAGTTGAAAAGATATTCCTTTCTAATTTTACTGCTGAGATCAGGATGCCAGGTATCTGTTGGAACTGCTCATAACATCACAAACCCTAAATCCGTGCAGATCTTTTCTCAGTAGCTGTGATAACATCAGCTGTTGTAGTGCAAAAATGAATCCTGAACAAAAGGCTTGTCAGGAACAGTCAATAAAAAAAAAAAAAATAGATTTGCAATTATTTCATTTGAAAATTGAGACATTATTATTTTTACAACTGTTAGTATGTTTAGATCTGAAAATGTAATCTGGTACTGGATAATGCCTTAAAGTTTTCACACTATTCCTTTTTTAAATGTTAGCAATGATATCTGCTATCTAACCCTATCCTTGAATCAGAGTCTAAATAATTATTAATCAACTATCCAATTACCATTGAAATCAATAAGTCATTCTGCTGAAGGTAATGGTCTTTGGAACCAGGCCCCTTCATGTGTGATGAATAAAAAAATTCATTCCATTTTAATATTACCAGAATTTAAAAAAGAGCTGTCAACAGGATAATCTCTGTGAGGGTCCCTTGAATGTGGAATTCTCTCCTCCCACCCCTTTGGTTCCAAATAGTCCAAGTCTGCTGACCGTTAGGGCACCTAGCATGACCTATCTGTTTGCTCAGGCATTCAGGGAAAGTAAAGGTATTGAGTGAATGGGACAGAATATGTTGATTTGTTTCTATTATTCTATTGTGGCTGTATTTTTGTTTAAACATTAGACTAATTGGTGTGCTTTTTTGTGTTGAACCTTGCTGACATTTGTGAATGTGATTGAAAGTGCTGGCAGGACATCTAGAGCGCTAGACGGGTACAATTTTGTTTTAGAAATCGAAAGGATGTATTGAGGTTATGGCAACCTAGTACCTGCATACAGAGTGGTACAGGTAGAGCCAATCTTTTCTTACGTTATTAAGTCACGGTAAACCCGTTTTTAGCCTATATATACAAACATTGTATGAGAAAAAAGTAATTGTTTTATAAAGGATTGATATAGTCCACCCTATGTGCTGTGGATTAACATATGGTGTATAATCAATGTGTTAGATGCTAAAGAAGGCTGTGACTATAATAAAACTATAAATCGTCTGTAGTATGAAATATTCTGCCATCTGTCACTTTGAATACAATACAAGTGGATTATCCTCCTCTATCAGGGAAAATTATATCTTAAATCCAGAATAGCCAGACCAAAAAAAATAAAAAGGGTTTAAAATGATAGTGACCAGCGCATCTAATAAGTTATTTTGGGGTTCAGTGACAAATGCAGTGAAACCTTTTCTAAAGTGGTTACCATAGGGAGACAAATATCTTAAATTATAAAAAAAAAAAAACAATTTTGTATTTTGCTGAAGTTTTTTAAAAATGAGAATCATATGCCTGTGTCTCTAACAGAGCGCAAATGCCCCCTTCCAGCTTACATTAATATGGTTCTGTGAAAGTGGAGTATTAAAGAAGATTGTTAATGTTTCCATCTGGGCCCATGCATTATTGCAGTTGGGTTGAACATTGTGGCAACTTTGTGTATATTTACTGCCTTTTCCCCAAACCTTATCACCAACTCTCAGATAGCTTTTTTAAAAAAGCGCTTTTCAAAATTTCAGGATTGCACAGTGCTGAGAAAGCCGTCAGCACTCTATGATCTTGGCAACTTGTTGCATTTGCATCCCTATCTGTTTTATTTCTGCCTTATTGCTTACAGTTTTTGTAACAAGCTGTAGAAAGAATTGACAGTTCAATGTGGTATATACCAGGGTCACCGAAACTGAAGGGAGAAGGCTTGGGTTTTTTGGGAATAGCCTTTAAACAGAAAAATTGATTTGAAACACAAAAATGTGAAAGGAGAAAAAGCTGTCCCTCAAAATTAACCTACTTATAATTGACAGAAGGTATAATTTGTATCCGATAAAGTGTAATGCATGTTTAAGAGTCCACTTCACCTTACAGATAAGCTCTTCTGCGCTCCCCTCTTTGTAAATTAAAGAAATGGCACTACAGGTGATAAGCATCTGGTGATCCTGTGAACACTTTTGCACATATGGGTAGCTTTTTTCACTTGAATAGTCCTGTTGACTTCAGTTGGGCTACTAATATGTGCAAAAAGAACAGGAGGACTTGTGGCACCTTAGAGACTAACCAATTGATTAGCACATAAGCTTTCGTGAGCTACAGCTCCCTTCATCGGATGCATAGTGTTTCAGAGTAGCAGCCGTGTTAGTCTGTATTCGCAAAAAGAAAAGGAGGACTTGTGGCACCTTAGAGACTAACCAATTTATCTGAGCATAAGTGAGCTGTAGCTCATGAAAGCTTATGCTCAAATAAATGTGTTAGTCTCTAAGGTGCCACAAGTCCTCCTTTTCTTTTTGCGAATACAGACTAACACGGCTGTTACTCTGAAACCTGTTAATATGTGCAAAGTTTCTCTTGTGCATAAGTGTTAATAGGTGCTGGAATGAGGGGTGCTGCCACACCCCTTGGCTTGAAGTGGTTTCCATCATATACAGGGTTTATAGTTTGGTTCAATAGCTCTCAGCACACTCACTATACAAATTGTTCCAGCACTCCTGTAAGTGTTGGCAAGATCAGGCCCTCCATATGTATTTCTCTCCAGCAAAAATGTTTCAATATAACTGAAATATGAAGTGTGTTATCTGTTTTGCTTTGGAAGGTCAATCATGCACTTCCTTCTAGCAAAGTGAGGGTGGAATCTGTGTATAATCCTGCTTTGCTTGAGGAGTGAGGACCGGAACCTAAAAACAAAAATGAAATGTAAAATAATGTAATTTTTGCATTTATCTAAACCTGCCATCTGAGGACTTCAAAGTACTAAACAATTAAGCAAGCCTTCCAACAACCCATCAGATAGATGTTGTTACTGATAACAATAGAGAGGTTATGGCTGACTGGCCCAGGGTCACAGAATGTCTGAATAAAAAGCAGGGGCCTTGACACTGTCCTCTTCTCTGTCCATTAGGGAAAACTTATTATTAGGTGCTGAGCTACAAGTATGATCGTTTCAGTAGGAGATTGAGATCTGAGCCTTGCTAGTACATTCCTCTAGAATGGAAGCTTCTTAGTCAGATTTAAACCCCTGCTTTGAGGGTAAGAGTATCCCCAGAAAATATGAATATGATGTGCAGCTGAGGAACGTAGGAGGAATATCTCTTTGGAATATGAACTGCTGTACATTGGTCTGTGTGAGCAGTGAGGCTTCTGAAGAATTTGAAATAGAAGAGTACGGTGCTGTTAGTCTTTTGTTTAGTCTTTTGTTGCTCTTTCCCAAAACAATATAGTCTTAGGCCTGGTATACACACAGGTTTTGTACCACTATAACTGTGTCAGTTAGGGATGTGATTTTTTTTTTTTAAACCAAAATAGCTATACTGGTACAACCCCTTGTGTGAACGCAATTATAACAGTCTAAAGATGCCTTATACAAGTATAGCTTATCTATCCGTCTGACTCAGAGGTGGGCAAACTATGGCCCGTGGGACCCTCCTGCCCGGCCCCTGAGCTCCTGGCCCAGGAGGCTCGCCACTGGCCCCTCCCCTGCTGTCCCCCTTCCCGTGCAGCCTCCGCTCACTGTGCCACCGGCGCAATGCTCTGGGCCGCGGGGCTGCGAGCTCCTGGGGCAGCGCTGTTGCAGGGCCCGGCCTGACCCGGGGCTCTGTGCTGCGCGGCGGTGCAGCCAGCCACCAGTGCTCCAGGCAACACGGTAAGGGGCAGGGAACAGGGGGGTGTTGGACAGAGGGCAGGGGAGTTCAGGGTGGTGGTCAGAGGGCGGGGGTGTGGATAGGGGGCAGGGCAGTCAGAGGGTGGGGAACAGGGGGGTTGAATGGGGGTAGGGGTCCTGGGGGGCCAGTCGGGGGGGGGGTGGATGGGGCACCGGGGGCAGACAGGGAGAAGGGGTGGTTGGATGGGGTAGGGGTCCCGGGGGGTGGGGTGTCAGGGGGTGAGAAGTGCGGGGGGGGGGGGGGTCCTGGGCCATGCCTGGCTGTTTGGGGAGGCACAGCCTGCCCTCCATACCATTTCTGAAACTTGATGTGGCCCTCAGGCCAAAAAGTTTGCCCGCCCCTGGTCTAATTGCATCCGCATTCAGTAGGTTGCAGTGCTTTAATTATACCAATGTAGTTAAAGTGATGCTACTTTCATGTGTAGACAAGGCCTTGCATTTAAGTTGTATGGTGGTGCTTACATGCTGAAGACTTTCAGACTCCACAGTAAAAGAGTGAAGTCTTTAGCACCAAGGAAGAATTCCTCATACCATAGAGTTGTAAAATCACAGCGTGTTGCTCAGCTCCTGAATGAAGAAGGAGGGGTGCCCAGGTATTTCCTGATGAGCTTGATAAAAGAGCTAGAGAATGGAATAGAATAGAGGGAGCACACCTCACATTGCTAGTCAGTGATCACCTTCTCCCCATGCTCTGTAGCAGCTGCTCAGAGTGGCGTTGTGGCATATTCTGGAGCAACTTGCACTCAGCCCACAGGAAGCGGGACAGGTGCTGGTATGTAGGGCCCAAAGGTGAAGGCACTGAAATGAATGGGGGGAAATCCCCAGCCAAAAGAAAAAAGTTGCCATTATAAATGGCACACCGTTTCTGAAATAGCTTTAGACCAGGTCATGCCCATGGACGAATACCTGTAGCTGCTTCTTGCGGAGTATCCTCTGCATTCTTTTACTGGGGAGAGAGAGATTGCCCCTCCATGAGGAAAGAGGTCTGGCTCCTAAATCCCACGAATCCCCTGAGGTACATTGTGTCTCTGGTGTTGCCCAGGCCCTCCTGACTGGTACCTCTTCTCTGGATCTTCCTCAAAGGAGAAATCCCCAGCAGAGGCAGCTCATGAATAAGTAACACACCCGTTGGCTGTACGACTATTCCTTTAAAATCTGAGTGGGACTAGTGAGGGGGAATGCTTTTGCTGCTGTAGCTTATACCAGTTCTCCGAACAAAATAAGCAATACTGGTAAAAGGACTTTATTACTAGTATAACTGCTTCTATCCTAGGTCTTTTGCTGGCATAGCTATGTTGGTTAGGGGGCTGATTTTTTTTTCATACACCTAATGTAGCTACATTAGGAAAACATTTAGGTATAGACTAGGCTTCCTTTTTATAAGAGGAAATGGAAAGTTCAGAAGAGTTCATACACGCTGTCTCCAGTGTAGCCTGTTATCTGCCTGCCTTGTGAATGAATTCAGAACCACCAGATCAGTCCCAAGCCAATGAATATGCATGCATCTCTTGTGCAGCCTGTGTTCTGAGAAACACAGTAATGACCTGTTCTAAATGCCACTAGGTGGCACTTTAAGGACATGACAGCCAGTGGTTTGTATTCATTTTACATCAGCTCCTGTACCAGAACTGATTCCTTTCTTTTATAAAATCTGTGTATTTAACCATCTGACCTCTCTAGTTAGTCGTGCCCAGTTATATTGTCAGATCCGCATTCCACACTGGGGTATGATCGTCATGATCACAAATGAATAGGCAGGGCAGTACCAACACCGATGGCTTTTGACAGCAGCGAATAGTACAATAGAAATGTAGCCCTGCAATCACTGAAGCTGTTGTTTTAATGGGTGCCCTATGCCCAAGGCACTCAAATAGCCAATAAACATAAAAAATGCTGTGGCATCAGATTGGCAGGACATCCTGAAATCTTATCCTTTAGTATTGGCATCAACACTTGATTTGATATCTGCATCTGATGGTGTCCAAACCTGGTACTTTTTTCTTTCCTTTTACAAATTTTATTTTAAGTAATATTGTTCTGCTGTGAGGTCTTTCTGTTTTGATCAGTTTAGTTGTAGGTTGCGATGCTCAAAGGAAGTCTAACTCTGCTCCCATTATTAACTTCAGTGAGACTTCATTGGGAGCTGAGCACTTTTGCAGATTCCAACCTGTGTGTGTGTGTGTGTGTTCATATTTGAAGGCAGTCAGTGGCAGGGGGATGAGGAGAATAAAGCTCTGTAGCTTTGCAACTGAAGTATGATCCTTTTTGCACCTGCCAAAATCTAATCTGTAGACAGAGCCAAATGGTGCTTCTCTGGTTATCTCTTCCTTCCATCTCAAACGATCCTCCGAGCATCTTTTACTCTGTTTTCCTGCTTCCTTTCTCACTCAGTTACATGTGGTCCCCTTCTGTACATTTCTTCTGAGCAGGAGGACATACCACATAGTTCCCTCTGGGGCCATCATCATTGGTTTTTCTCTGTGAATCAACCCTTTATCAAAGGAATGTGGGTGAGGGCGGAGATTTTCATTTCACCAGTGTCCAAATTCATTGCTTCCGTGATGCATTTGAGCTCTGCTGTCCCAAGATCATTCATTAGAATTTATATGCCTGAAGTGCCTGCCCGATATGCTGTTGCCAAGCCACTGAAGTCTGTGTTTTGGTTCTGAATTTCTTTCAGTTACATAAGAAATGGTTCTGGAAAGTAGGGAATCGATTGTTTGTTTCACTGGATAACAAAGAGACATGTTGTATTAAAAAAATAATTAAATCGTTGATTTTAGTGATTCAGCAAAGAGTGGCCTTTCCCCCTTTCATTCCTCTGTATGTCAGGAGCCTTCAGTTATAATCTCAGCCTAGCAATACCTGGAAGGTTTTCTGAGTCAAAATGGTAGTACCAAATATTAGCCCCCTGGCAAATTCTTTTTAGCATTGCTTTGCTGTTCAAATGTACCATACTTGAAGGAGGAAAAGGGAAATCTTGTCAGCCATGGCATTTATTTTCCCTTCTGTCTTGAGGAATTACATATGCATTTGAAGGAAGATCACAAATCCCTCTCCTAGCATTAGTTCTACCCCTTACAGTTGTAAAGCACTAGCAAACCTGACAGAGCTTCCATCGTGCTTCTGTTGTGAAGGGAGTAGAAGTGGTATGATGAAGTCCCTCTTCAAATACTTTATAATCTATATATAATTCTGACATTGTTTGATTTATGGGTTGTGCTGAACCAGAGGCATTGAAGTAACTTTGACTGCACTAGATCGTGATAATGCAGGGACTGTTATTGCTTCCAAAGTCTCTCAGCAAGAGTCTGTCAGCAATAGCAGAATAGGTTATTCCGTGCTTGATAAATTATTGGTATGAGGCTTTAGGTGAAATCCTGGCACCACTGAAGTTAGTGGGAGTTTTGCCATTGACGCCTGAGGAGCCAGGACTTAACCCTTTAAATTTAACCTCACAGAAACGAACTGTTTTGGAGAAGTGAGCATGCTGTAGTACAGTAACCCTCGGTTTTAATTTTTAGAATTTTTAGCCTGATACATTTAAGGACTTTTCTTTGGAAGTGCTTTGACTGTTGCAATTATTTTCTATTTGGAGCTAGATTAGGGCAGGAAGGTGGTAGATTTGTCTCCTTCTATACCTTGTATATAAAGTGACATCATCACAATTTTTGCAGTAGTTCCCATTTTCTTGTTCTAGGCCTTAGCACCCACAGTCAGAGGCTCCCCTGTAAACCCCTCCCTCCCACTGAATATCATTTGATCTCGTTATATATTCATATTACTATTCAGTTTTTCAACTGGAGTCTTCAGGATCCAGTGACAGTTTGCACCCCTGACCTTGGTAGTTGTTGCTGTGGCTTTTCTTTTCTCATAATGGAAGAGCTCTGTGTGTTATATTGTAGGAACCAAACCCTAGAAAAGACTCCTGGGTAGCAGGCCATTTATGTTCAGAGAAGTTACCATTTCTAGCTTTTCACAAAAAGTTTTCTCTTGTTTTCTTATCACAATAAAGGGGGAAAATGGTTTAATTAAAAATATACAAAAGATGTGTGTCATTCACTTAGCTGTCACCATAACTTTCCCCCTCAGAGTTAAATTGCTAAAGTAACTTTTCTTTTGTGTCTAGTGTTTGCTTTCATTGTCTTTATTGTACATGATTGCTAGACATTTTCTGGGTGTAGTGGTGACTGATTTGTTGTTACAGACAGAACAAGTATCTGAGATTGAATTACATCCTCAGATGAATAGAGCCCCATCACAGACAGAAGAAAGCAGCCCAACGAGAAAGGTAAGGCCAATATGTCTAATGCTGTTGTTGAATGATCTGCCTTTATCTTTTTGCCTTCATCAACTGACCTTAGTTGTTTTAAGTTTTAAAGCAATTAAACTGAGGTTTAGGATTACATTTTTACATGTTTACTTTTTCTGGAGGTCAGGACACCAGGGGGAATTGGACTCACGTGACATTCACCATCAGCTCAGATAAATCATTAAGAAAGTTTTCAATCCACACGTCAGTACATGTGCATTAAGAAAAACAACTTGCCATTTGTTTACAGTATAAACACACGGGCCCTTAAAGAAGTGGGGAGAAGAGATCAATGGTGTCTGGTCCTCATTTCCTTCCAGCCCTTCCAACATGAAACATTTTAAAAATCTGATATTAAGGATCCAACATAAGTACACCAGTTTATTAGAGCTCAGGATCTCTTCTATAATATGCATAGAATTTCAGGAATTTGTTTAAAACATGAATTACAGGTTTTATATGCTTGCAGGCATATAAAATAGATATGCTGTAACTCCAAAGGACCAGCTTATGTCATTTTCCTCCTAGTGCCTTTTGGGGTAATAACCCTTTGTACCCTTGCTTTGTCTGGATGCCACTTCTGTCCTTTCCGTCTAAGATCAGTAGCAGGGGCAGTTGTTAATTAGCAGTTAGAGACCTAGGATCTCCAATGATACTCCACCAGGTACTAATGCAGCGCAGACATTCCGTAGTGTCTATTTAGTACTGATGTACGGCACAGTGTGGTGCCAGATGCTGCCACAGAGGGGTGTTCTTGAAAGGGACGGACCTGCTCTGCCCATGAGAAAGGGATGTGATGATGCCTGGGTGGAGGTGAGAGTCTGCACAGGTGGCCTGTAGAAGAGTCGGGAGAGTTTGGGTGATGTCTGGTGGGAGAGGGAACTGTTAAAACACCCCCACAGGTGATAAAGTGGGCTTTCTTCTGATTTCCTTCTGTACTCCCTGCCTCTCCCTGCCCAGTGATGTTTCTTCCCCAAATGAGCACCACGACCTGTTTGTTTGGCTGGTAGCTCCTGTGCCATATGCTGCAGCTGCTCCTGCTGTTCAGTCACCCATATGACCTCTAGCCACCAGAGGCAGCTTTGCAGAGAAGAAGCCAGAGAGACGATAGCTATAGCCAGCCCAGCCCACTATAGAGCTGACCACATGATGCTGGGCACCTGAAACTGGCAGCCTTAAATAGCCACTATCCCCACCCACCCCAGCTTCCTGGAGTGTATGCCCAGGGCACAGGCCTGCAGGAGATCTGCAGCAGTGGCCTGAAGAGCCTCCTCCTCAATACAATGAAAGAGGAGGCAGGAGTATCTATCAGAGTTGTTCTGCAGAACTTCAGCCCTCCTTCACCCCGCAAGGCACAGATGGCGAGAGTTTCGGATGGGAGTAGGGGACAGCAGGGCAAAGTGAGCCTCTGGGAACTGTAAGTTTGAGGAGAGCCCAGTGGTTATGGTGCGTTGACTTGTCTGGTTCAGGAACTATTTTATCAATAGAACTTAACTTGTCATTAGGAAGTTTTTTATAACAGAGCATTCCATATAAAAAAGCTGACTTCTAGAGCATAAAACGCTTGTTTTGAAATGTCATCATCTCCTAAAATGCAGGAACTTACAGCTGCTCTTCCAGAATTTACCAGGGAATGAATCTCTTTAATTTTCTTCCTCATTCCCCAACTTTTTTATGGGGTTGGACCCTCTCCCATGTGCATCTTCCTGATGCTTCACTCAGGTTCCCCCACATCCTCTCTCCACACACACACCCTTCCTTTGAACTCCCTTTGGGTGTTGCTTTTTTACTGAGGAAGGGACAAATGTACTGAATAAGGGACTCTGGCACTAACAAATGTATCACTTGCACTGAGCATCAGTGACTACTGCTCAGAAGACAGCTTCCTTTCTCCTAGAACAACCAGCAGTGCTCATCTTTCTCCAAACCAGCACAACAGTTTCCCCAAACTACATGCTGATAGTTTTTAAGTGAAAGCAAATTTATTAGAAAAACACAATAAAGAGAACCAGCAGTTTGAGAGAGACCCCTGAGACTCTTCCCCCTAGTCACTAGGAGGGCGAGAAGCTGAATTACAATTATGGGATGTTGTCTAGGATTCTTAGCTGAAAAGTCCATCTAACTCACACTGATGACAAAGCTAGCATTTTAAGATGTCTTACCCAACTGCGTTTTTAACCAGATGCTAACAACTTCTCTGCCTGGCATCTTCTGGCAGGCTCAGTGTGTCTGTCTTTAACCAGCAGTCGTCTCATAGGTTAGTTTCCAAGTTCAGTTAGCACTAGTGGCATTGTCTCAGCCCAAAACAAACTACAGGATGTAGAACTGCTTTCAGGTCAGTTTGTGCAACTCAAATTTCTTTTGTTCTCAAAAGGACTGACTTCCCTATCATCCTGCCAAGTAAGGTTCTCTGTGTTTTCTGTTTGTCTGGCTTTAGCAATGTACCAGCCCCTCAAATAGCACTCAGGAAAATGGGGCTTTTTGACCTCCAGGTTTGGCTGTTTTTTGCAATACTAACATAAACAGAGATTGTGTATTTTGCATTTCCCCAGCTCTCACCCATTCAAGCATGTAGAAATCACATACAAGTTCCCTAGTCATCTCGTATGACATTTTCAGAGAGAGTTATTCAACCTTGCCAAGCGTGAGGCCACAAAGCACAATCTTACCCCAGATCTATAACCATACAATAGTTACACTCTTCTGCTACCCTATTCAATTAAATAGTAAACATAGATACTATTCAATTATTTAAAAAAAAACAAAGGGGAACCAGAGGACTGAGTTTTGGAAATGAGATTCTGAGCCTTTCTCCTAAAGGTCAGTGGTGGAAATCCAGCTCACGCCAGCAATAGTGACGGACAGGTATTACCATTTGATGGCTGTTCAATGAAGTCCTGGAAATGAGCTCTTGGTCTCATTTCACATTCTAGCAGCCTGGTGTCCACATTCATAAAACCAGCATCACTATTGGCAGCCGCATAGGAGGCCCAGGACTGAATACGGATAGAGGCTGAACTATCCTCTGCCCCAAGTGGTGGTCCTACCCTTTCTAGATTTGGGCATGCTGATGAGACAGGGTACGGGAGCTTACATTGCAATGACTCACACTGCAGCCATTCTCTGTGTAAGTGGGGGACTCCGCCACTAAGACTATTAAACCAGCAACTTACATAAGGACCTCATTCACTCACTTTAATTAACAAACACTACATCTCCATTGTGAAAACAAGCAGAACAGTGTATAGTCTGAAAATGTCTGCTGTTTTCAGCAACAAATATCTTGTGAAAATCTGGTACGTAGATGTAATCTCTCTCAGCCTGGGTATACATTTTTTTTAAAAAGCAGTAAGCAAATACATTAATTATACTTTGCCATGTGATTATTTTGAGTGTGGTATTCCACATATTTAACGCAAGTGGCTTTCCATGTTGGGTTGTGTGCAACAGATCTTGGTTTTTTGTTTGTTTGGTTGGGTTTTTTTTTTTTTTTTTTTTGGGTTGGTTCTTTTAAATATTTTTAAAGTAGTCATGGAACCCTGTGGGATTTTGGAATGTTAGAGACTCTACCTCCTCATAACGCTAACTCTCTTCCTGGCCTTAAATTACTTTTTATTGCAAAACACCCACAATAGCCCTCTGCTGACTCAGATTACATATTGCAGCCTTTTGGGCACTTCACTGGGTCATTTAAAGGTGTATTACTTTGTTTAATTTATTTATATTGTATTAATTGGTTCCTAAGACATAGAAAGGAAGGTAGCCTGGTCCAGTGAATACACCACTAGATCGTATAATGAAAGCTGGGTTCTAGTCCTGGCTCTGCCACTATTTCACTGTGTAACCTTTGGCAAGTCACTTTACTGTTTTTCGCCTCAGCTTCTTGCTTTGTGAAATGAGGATGATGATACTACTGGCCTCTCTTTGTTAAAGCACTTTGAGATCTACAGATGAAATGTGCTATGAAAGCTAAGCTTTATTATAATAATACATTATTATTATAACAGCCTGATACTGCAGTGGTGGTAAAGTTTTGGGCAAAATAGAGGATACTTTAATTAAAATAATGAAAGCGCTTCTGGCATTTTTTATTAAAAAATAATGTATTTTGTGTTTTCTACCTGAGCCTGCCCACGTCTTTTCATGTACTTCTCCATGACAAATCATTAGCCTTACGTGCACTCATTCTGCAATGATAGTTTACATGTACGTCTTTGTAAGCCAGTTTCCGAGCTGCCTCTAAAAGGGAAAGTATTTCTGGGACCGACATCGTAGGATAGAGGAAGCCTGTCTTGTGTTTGAGGCATTTGCCTGGGACACAGGAGATCTGGTTCAATTCCTAGCTGTACCACAGCTTTTCTGTGTGACCTTGGGCAAATCAGTCTCTCTCAGACACTGTACCTCAGCTGTACTGTGAGGTTGGTGGTAGTTCTCTACCTCTCAGAGGTGTCATGAGGATAAATTCATATGTTTGTGAGGCACTCAGATTCTATGGGAATGAGTTGAGGCCATATAATGGGTAGATACTTTATAATCCTTAACTGGCAATCGATATTGGTCACTCCTGGGAAATGTCCTGTGTTGATCATGATGGCAGCATATGCAGGCAAAATCCTCATATTACACAGAGCATAATTTTTTAATTATATTCCGGTAATGTCCAGAAGCCCCAGTATGCTACATGTACACATATGCATGTACACACGCGTGTATGCCCTGAACAGCATACAGTCCAAATTCAGATAAGACAGAAGTCGTTCATGCAAGACAATTGAAGGGAGGGAGGGCAAGACACACCAACAAAAATAGCCAACCTGCAAATATAGAAAATTAATATTAAAATGACAGAATGCAGTTTTTAAAAAGCTGGTTATTACTGAATTTAATTAAAATTGAAACAGCACAAACCTTAGGCCATACTTCAGCAGTTTGTGTGTCAAAAGCATTCACTCATCATAGTCTTTTCTTTCACCATGTCATCATTGTAGCATGTCTTTGGACGCTGACTTATTTAAGGACTAACTTAATCTTTGTTTTTTTGTCCTCCAAAGGAGATTCTGCTTACTCAGCCACCATCCAAACCAATCCGTAGGAAATTCCGCTCCGAAAATCAGATGTTGGAAAACCAGGAGCTTACTCCCACTAGCAGTGTGACCTCTTCTTTGCCTGCAGCCAAACCCCATCTTCCTGCCCAAAAGTAAAACACACACCTAAAAACTACACCAAGCTGCACCATGAGCTATGACTTGACTGTGTTTGGTTTTTTTGCCTCATTCTCATATTTAATGATTGAATGACTCGGGGCATTGGTAATGAGATACAGACCTCAACTCTTGATTGCCAGTTCAAATGCAGGCCAGGTCATAGTGACCAAAAATTGTTAACATGTGATAGCTGAACAATGGCCTCTTTGAAATGCACTTGATGGTTTCAGTCAACAAATATGTGTCTACATCACAAAAGCTACCACTCAACTACCCCCTGTAACAAGGTGGCAGGGATCTTGTGCTGACCCTGTTAGCAGGTGTTTGAAGCCTGCATAATGCTGCTGAAGTTGTCCTCACTCATTCTGGCAGTTGTGGCTTGTTAACCAACCAGGAGATGAGCATGCGGGGAATGGCTCCAAATCCCTTCAATCTTGTCATCATAATAAGATGACGGTTCTCCACAGCAAGGAACTAAACTTCAATACAGTCTCAGTTACATGGGCATTCATAACACTGAACAACCCTATGGTCAGGTGTTTGCAAATGCTGTGGCTGAGAAGAGCAACACTGGTTTCACCACCACTTCAGCCATAGTGTAGGAGTGCCAAAATTCTCTGACACAACTGGTCAGACTAAGCGCTTCTCTTCAGTCCCAAGCATTCTAAGACACCGCCTTTGCTACGACTTAACTTGAGGGTAGAAGGTGTCCAAGTGTCTTCACTGATGTTGAGCAATAGATAGTTGTAACGTTCCACTCCATCAAAGAGAGGCCTAAACACTGAAAAGCAATACTTCCCCCCATCTATTCTGGAACCTCATTGGGTCCAACAGTTTCGGAGCATGAACTGTAGAAACAAGTCGACCAAGCTGACAGGAGTCAAGAAAGGCTTTGCCCTCAGCCTAGGGGAGATGTTGATCAGAAAATGATTACAGTACATGTTTAACGCTTATTTCTAGATCCATCCCAAAGAAAAGAGTATTACACCAGTGTGAGTTGAGCCACAAACCACTTGAGATAATCTTAGATTGCCATGATGGCTATGGGATCTAGAGTCAGCATGCTACAGCTATTACCAGTGTGCATATTGAAAGCATAGATATTGAAATCACCGAGACCAGAGAGTCTTAGTGACTCCAATAACAAGTCCAATAACAGGAATGCAGGCGCAGGTGATGGGGTGGGAAAAGGGCTGTATTCAGTCTAATTTATTTTATCCCAGGATTCATATGCAAGGTGAGTGCAGTTGAATCTTTCTTTGGGTTTGCACATCTCCTGCAGCTGAAGTTGTATGCAAAAACCAAGGCTGTGCTTAGCCCAAATCCTCCATGTCTCATCAGCAGATTGTCTAGGGATGTTGTGGAAGCTCCTTCACTGGAGCTTTTCAAAAGAAGGGTGGCTAACCATCTGTCTTGATGGTTAGACGCAACAAATTCTGCATCTTGGCAGAGGAGTAGATTAGATGACCCTTGGTCCCTTCTAACCCTATGATTCTGGATCAGGTAATCTGAGCCAAAACCAGGCCAGCTGAGTCATCCAATCAGTTCTTCACAATAAGTATACAATCAAGCTGTTGAGGGCCTGAATCTGTGCTACATAGGGATGTAAAAGGTTAACCAGTAAGCATTAGGTTTACTGTTAACCAACCTTAACCATTAATCCTCTGCTTGCCGGCCAGAGCAGCCCCAGCCCTGGTGGTCCTGCACTCGGAGGGAACCCAGCCCCGGCTGCCTCAGTTAAACAATATAATTTTAGTTGTTTAACTGGTTAACTTTTTAAACAATATTTACATCCCTAGTGCTACATAACCTGGAAGATTAAAAGAGAAAATAGTGCTCCTGAGATGGCCTGAGAATGCTAGTACATGCTTTTGGAGCCCCAGTTATATAGGAAAATTGCAACACCTGCTAACATCCCTAATCAGCCCTATCTGATGCAGATGTTTGTATTTTCTCCAGAACATTTAAATGACCACATAGTGATACGTGTACGCTTTGATTTCTTTTCTTTTCTTTTTACATTTTATTATAAAGATTGATTAGAGGGAAAAATGTAGATAAACAGGTTGGTGGAAAGGTGAAAAACAATAGCAAAAGGACCACCTATTATAAGAAACAGGCACAGGTTCTATTGCAAAAATCACAGCTGTCCACTCTGTTCAGAGAAAGAGCTAACTTGGGCTTTTTCCAACTGCTTGCCACTATGCGCTCTGTTTAAATATGCATCTGTCTTAGAGTATGTTGTCATTAAAGAGCTGCTGATGCCTCATGTACAACTTTAAAATGCCTATTTAGAAACAGTTCTGCTTATCTAACCTATATTTATCATATTTCCCTTTCCTTGTTGTTTTGTTATTACTAGCAACATTTGCATTTAAACAAATCTTTGTTTAAGAGTCATGAGCAGATGAATAATGTCAATAATTCATCTATCTGAAGTTCCATTTCTGTGTGTGACATCACAGTCAGATGTGGTGGAAATGACTGGTATAAAAATGGAAGATAAGTATTTCAAGTGTAGAAAGAAACAGCAGAAGCAGCTAAATTCTTGAAAAAGCAAAGATTTTATTTTCATGCAGATGTCCTTAATAATAAATAATTAAAAGATACTAAAAATAAGTAAAATTGTTTCTAAGTAGAATGTTCTGTACATTTTCCATTAGGCATTAGTGAGATTTTAAACCCCATTAAGTGTTTGAAAACAATACTGGCAAGGATATTGCAGTAAATACAAGTATATTGAAAATAAAATAGTTGAAATGGGCCTAAAATAGGTTGATGGTTCAGATTAACAAATGAGACCATTTTGCTTTTGAATCACCCATCTGATTCAGTCATCAACACTTATTTACTACCTTTTCTTGTAAATTGGTATCTTTTTCTTTTGATCAAGGTTCAGTACACAAGTACATAAAGGGGATGTCTGGTCTCCTGGGGACAGTTACTGTTGAGGCTCTTTTCATTGAAATGTTTTGTATTTATCTCCAGCAGACAGTCTTCCAAGCAGAAGAGGGCTATTCAGACTGCTATTCGTAAAAACAAAGAAGCCAATGCGGTGCTAGCCAGGTTGAATAGCGAACTCCAGCAGCAACTGAAGGTAAGGAACGCCTTGAATATCACAGTTACAAGGCTTGATGCAATCGGTTGTTTTTCACCACTGGCGAAGGATCTAGTTCCTCTTTATAGATGAAACCTACTGCTTTGTTTCCAGACTCTCTCTTGAAAGAGTGGCTACGTTGTACCTTTAGGGTGAGTGGCCTATATAAGAAAATGTGAAACCTAAATGCAAAGGGCTGTGGTGTCGATTGAATTGAGTTTAAATGATGATTCTTGTGTTTTGAATGCTTGTAGAGCATTTAATGCTGTCTCCTCAGGCATGAGAGGAACTCAGACATAGCTTTCTTTGTCCTGATCAGTTATTCAACTTCTTACGTTCAGACATTCAGTATACAAAGTATTGGCTGAACTGTTGCCTTAGATGAGCCTCTAAGAGTGATTGTAAAACACTATCCATTAGCTTGTATTTGAGAACTTTTTGGAGCATTTAAATTGGTAAGTTCCTGATCAAAATAAATTCTTTTCTTTTTAATTGTCCAATCATGAAGTCAATATATTCCTAAATTTTTCTTCTGCTGAAGCTTCATGTCACTTACATAGACTATCATACTTCTACGTAAGAAGGTCTGAACATACTGGGAATCCTTTCAGAGACCATCAACACTGGTTGCCAGTCAGTCAGAGGAGACTACTGTTGCTCTTCCCTCGCGGGTTGAAAGTGCCACCTTCTGCCGCACGTCCAGCTCTTTACTGGTCTGGAAATGTGAGACCAGGACCAGAATCCGAACCCTGATGTCCTACCTAATAGCACAGTGGGCTGCCCCTGAGTTGGCCTGCCTGACCTTCTTTCCTCCTTTAGCATTCCTCTGCATCTCTGTCAGAGTCCTGAGAAATCCCCATGCTATATTTTTCCTAGCTTCACATCCCACCCTGCTCACTCAACATCCGCTGTTACAACCACCTTCCTTGGATCCGGACTGACGTATGATTCCACATAGGAACTTACCATTACCACTATTCCTGAATTGTCTGGAAAGAGCTCTCAGGAACAGTGCAAGGCAGACTCTCCCTGCCAGGGCTGAGCATGCGGCCTTTAATAGCAAGGTAAAAAGGCAGTGGACTGACCTTGGGGAAGGATGTCACACTTGTAAGTTTTAATAGCAAACACTCTGTCACCATTACCTTTTTGTAGTCTCTCTCTCTCTGGTATTTATATGCCTCCCATTTTCACACCTGAGCACCTTACAATCTTTAATGTAGACTCCAGTGAGGTCAGGCCATGCTATTATCCCCAGTTCACAGGCAGGGAACAGAGAGAGACAGTGGCAGGCCAGGGTCACACACAAAGTCTGTTTTGGAGCAGGGAATTGAACCCGGGTGTCTCAAGTCTGTGCACTCACCACTGGGCCATCCTTCCTCTCATCGGCCAGGTTGGGCAAGTCCCTGGCCTCTCTGTGCTTGTTTCCCCATCTGTAAAAAGGGAATAATTCAACTTATCTCAGTAGGTTGTTGTGAGGGTTAATTACCTAACGTTTGTATGGTGCCTTGAAACTATAAAGTGTGATGTAAGTGGTACGAACTTGAGATCTGTAAATGCCAGCTGTTACTAGACTACTCTTTAATAATGCAGCTTTGTATGTGTGGGTACCAGAAAAGTTATAGCATTTCTTTTTTCTCTGTGCTCCAGGAAGTTCACAAAGAGCGAATTGCATTGGAGACTCAGTTGGAACAGCTTCGTCCTGTAACTGTCTTGTGACCTTCAGTACATTATTCAATGGCAATAAATGGACATTTGTGCCAAGACTTTTTGACTCGGTTAGCACAACAATGTAAAGTCTATGTAAAGTTTTCACTGAGGCAATGGCACTGGGAAAAGTGGAATGTGAGTTGGGGTGGTTGTTTTTTTGCGCACCACTGTCCACGTTTTCTCTTGCGGATGAAGAGGGTAGATGAGATAAATGTCAAACCATAGGTTACGTCTAAGAAATGAAAGTTGTTTCCTACTTGTCCTTCAGGATATACAAAATGCAGTTAACCACCAAAATCAGTCATATAACTCTGAAATTATTAGTGGTTTATTTATTTACAGAATTCCTGATTTATGTACTTTCTTGAAAGCCAATTATTAAAAGTTACATGCATTCAAAATTCTTCTTTATATTTAAAGTTTCTATTCTAAGGTGGTTTCTTCTACGTTTCTGATTTCACATAGGTTTATACTGGGGGTAGTGTCTGTGGTTTTAAAACACAAAAGAGAATAAAAATAATTGTACAGATAGTCTATATTCACAATCACGTCACTTCATTGTCTTTTTAGTGCCATTTATGATTATTGGTCATTTATGTCTTATAAATATTGCAGGGTTTGTGTTTTATAAGTTAAATCATGTGAAAATGGAGTTCTGAGAACTAAAAAGTGTTGAAACGTGCTGATTTTTAGAAACTTTTTTTTAAAGCTATACCCCACAGGGAAAGTTAGAAATGGGCATGTTTCTCTGTATGTAATTAATGTGTGCTTGTTAAAACAACAGCATTGTAATTTTACCAATGGAAGTTAAAATGAAGCATATATTGTGCTTGTCTTTGGAGACATGGGTTTTATTTCGTGTTTGTGTGCATTGGTCAGCATTCCTGTTAAACTAGCTATTGCGTTTTTTAAAGGACCTGAACTTGATGTTTGATTCCAAATGAAATAAATGTATGTATATGCTCTAGGTAGGATTTTTAATGACTATGGTGTGAAGAAATGAATCCTACAAGGGGTTGTCCGTTGAGTGGCCTTAATATCGCACAGGAGATGCTCCTTACAGAATGAGGCTCCCAGGACCTGTCCCTTCTCTAAAGGGAGAGTCAAAGGCTATAGTACTCTATCTGGGTCTGATCTAGGGCCAGTTGAAGTCAATGGGCATTGGGTTAAGTCTTCTTTCTAATGAACCTTTTAGTTTTTGGGCCAATCCTCATATAACAGGTAATTTTAGAAGTAATGAAATCAGCCTGTCCCCTTTGACATATGCCGCATTGATGAAAACATAGCATGCATGCTGTCCTCTTTCTTTCCTTCCCCCCTCGCAGCCCCACATGAGATGCATTGTATAGTCCATTGTTCAGTGATGTAAACTAAGCGTCTGCATTAAGTTTGCAAAAGCTCTGCATACATTTTCTTCTATTATTTTTGATGTTTTATCCATCTTGTTTTGGAATGCTCCCCAAGGGTGGATTAGAAATAACTAGCCAGTCTCCTGTCAGGATACAGTGCAAAATGGATAAATGTGAAAAAGCTGCAGCGGAATAGCAGAGTAGCCAGAAGTTTTATCGAGATGTAAAACAAGAATGACATATATGTAAATGTTTAAAGTTGACATGGTGACTGCACAGACTCCCTTGGCTGAAGTTTATATGGATTCAGAGTTTATAAAACATTACTCCAGTGTTGGGAGGGCAGTCCTCACATTTGTAAAACTATATTAACTGAAAGTTTGTTTGGTAATACGTCACTCCTTAGCTAGCTAACCACTGTTTGTGTCTATGACAACGAACTGAATTTTTGGTTTTCTGACTTCTTCTGTGTTAATGCTCTGCAGTTGGAATCAGAGAAATGACCATGGCTTGTGACTAAATGAAGTTAGAATCACAGCTTCTCCTAGTGAGCTGCAGAAGAAATCTGCCATCATCTTCCCTATTAGTGACAATGTTCAGAACTTACACCAGTCGTTCTTAGAGAGATAAGGCGGATGAGGTAATATCCTTTATTGGACCTACTTCTGTTGGTGAGAGGACAAGTTTTGTAGCTCAAAAGTTTGTCTCTGTCACCAGCGGAAGTTGTTCCAATAAAAGACATTACCTCATCCACCTTGTCTTTCTAATATCCTGGGACCAACACTGCATACACGAGTCATTCTTTTCATTTATAAAATTGAATTGTTAGATTTGAGTGAGTTTAATTTTTTTTAATTCTTGTTTTGTCGTTTTATTAAGTAACAAAATGACAATTTTAAAGGACAGAGTTGGGTGGCACTTTCCATATTTGTGATCCAGAATGTTTGGAAGAAGCTTTTCAATTCTTAAGAAATGTACAAATGTTTTATTAAGCTCTTTGGGTGAGTAAGGGTGGAGGAAAGTAGTCCATAGGGCTATTTCAAAGATCTGTCATGCAAAGTACTATTATAATTATTTCTTATAATATGAATCAGGATACCTGGATGACCATCAATGGAACATGTTACTTGGGCTTGGTCTACACTAGCAACTTATGTTGATATAATTATGTCGCTCAGGGGTATGGAAAGTCCACTACCCTGAGCAAGGCAGTTATTCTGACCTAACTCCTGGTGTAGACAACCTTATGTTGATGGGAGGGCTTCTCCTGTCAGCATAGCTGCCACCTTCTGGGGAGGTGGAGTACCTACGCTGATGGGAGAAGGCCTCCTGTCAGGGTAGGTAGTGTCTTCACTGAAGTGCTACAGCAGCACAGCTGCATCGGTGTAGCTGTGCCTCTGCAACCTTTTAAGTGTAGACAGGCCCTTAGTCATCCTGAATCATAGGGGTTAAGACATAAAAGGGTTTATACCATTTCTGATGCTGAGCTTTTAGAGGTGCATTCCAATGTTCTACTGAGCTCAAGGGGCCATCCTAATTCAGACATTTTATGTGTAGTTTATTATATTATTGATGATGCTATACCACTTTACACAGTGTGGAAAGCAAAATAGCAAGGGAAGAGTTAAGACATGTTTTATCTCTGAAGCACAAAGTCAGGAAGTAAGTTACCTGGAGTATCTTCCTAGTACTTCAACAGTTCTCATAGCCTACAGAAGATGTAAAATCTGCTCCTGCTGTTATTTGGTTAAAAAAAAAATTGTAATGGGAGTTACAGGTGCTCAGCCCCTTTGAAAATCAGGCCATTTATTTAGGTGCATATGGCTAACATTTTCAAAAGTGCCTGAGTGCCATTTTCAAAAGTAACCTAGGCCTTTAGAAGCATAAGTCCCATTAACTTTCAATGAGACATAAGGAAAAAATGTCAAAAGTGCTTAAGTGACTTAGGACTTTCAATGAGACATAGGCTCCCGAGCTCCTAAGTCACTTTTGAAAATGTGATTTTGGCTTCTATGTCACATAGGCAATTTCAAAATTGTAGACTTAGGCTAAACTTTTCAAACATGGGTGCCTAAAATTAAGCACTTGTAATGGCCTGATTTTCAGAAGTGCTGAACATCCATAAATCCCATTGAAGTCAATGGGAACAAAGTGCTAAGAACTGTTTGAAAATCAGGCCATTTTATTTCCATTCTAAATGTATATAATGGCTCAACATCAGACACTATGAACAAGTTGTGGGGACCTGTTTAAAGATAGAACAGTCAAACTAGACAATCACGGAACATTGTTTAAAGATATTAAATATTAAAGATTACTGTTCTGGTTATTAAACTAGTATTAGGACACCATGGACATTTATATAATATCTTTTATTATGGCTCCCATATTGCTGGATTAAAAAATATAAATCATTAGCAAGTTCAGCCCTATTAGGTTCAGAAATGTCAGTTTTAACTTGAAACGTTATTTCCAAGTACAGTTTTATAGGATGGGAGATGGTCACTTCAGCGAGAGGAACTTTTTCAGCTTTCTTCTAAATATTTCAAGCTTCATATTGTACTCAGGGTCTCAGAGCATATCTTGTCATTTCACATACTGCGCTTGCGCATGCAAGCAGGTTAGACAATTTTATTTAGGTGGTGGCCTGGCCTGGTCTGGCCTAAAATTAGAAATAATCTTGAGAAAGCAATGAGGGAGGTTAGCGACTGAGTTTTCCATATCTCAAACCTTACTTCATACCTACCCAGACTTGGAGGACAACTATTTGCATTACTGAACTACCCTGTGGGGTGGTTGTGATTTGGAACTCTTCACAAGAAGCTTTAGGATAAGCTTAATATGGCAATTATCTCTCCCTGTTTTAGAAGCTGCTTCTGCCAAGTTTAAATCCCATTTCATGACAAAGAGAGTTTGTGAAAGCTTCCAGTCTGAAAGGGAGGAGCGTCACTTCTCCAGCACTGCCAGTCCTTTAGCCTTCAGCACATAAACACCTTAACTGACAAGAAGTAGTTGTTGTTCTAAAAGTCAGGATGGGAAAGAGGGATAATAAACCCACATATTTTAGCAACTAGAGTGAAAAATTATTTTTTCAAGACATGACTATTCCAAATGAGAAGAAATATATATTTTGAAGCTTTTCTTTATTCAATTATCTTCATGAAACTATGTATTACATCTTTGTCTGCTATTGATCATTTGATATAAAATTGGTATTGGGAACCTTATTGTTAATCTAAAATTTAAAAAAAAAGTTCCCCTCAGGTTACTATATATTTGTATATTTACTTATACAGTGTAGTTGATAACCATATTCCAGAAGACTTGTTTTCACAGCTACAGAAATGTTAGTGTGGTAGATTGCAAGATATATAACATTCTATACTATGCACATCCAATTTTGGAAAATGTATATGGTATGAAACTGGGTGCTATGTTAAATAAAAAGCTACAATAGTTTCAGATTGTCTTGCTACTTGTGTTTTGTTGAGGATGTCATTTGTACAGATGGTATGAAAAGAGAAACTTTTGGCATGGAAAGATGGTGTGTTGAAATGGCTGATGTTTGAGTATTTAATTTGCAAACACATACGCCAAGCGGCATGTGTATGTGTGAGAGACAGAGTATAACAGGGTCCCTGCAGGGCCCTCCTGGCTCCTGCTGCCCGCTGGGCTGAGAAAGTCACACAGAGACCTTGAAGCAGTGCTCACCTGGTTCTTTTATTTACAGGTTGTGTTCCCACCACCTTTCCACCATACACCTAGTCCCCTTCTTACAGTCCACCAGAAGGAGAGAGGGGACAATCTATCTCTCTCTGCTTCTGCTCACTGCCTTTCCTCTAGTGCAGCTTACAGCCTGTCCAGCTCCTCCCGGGCTTCCAGCCCCAGCCTGATGAGACAGCAGCTGTTCCAGCTTTCCCAATCAGGGCCAGGTGATCTACCCAGCTCCAATTCACCTCCCTTAATTGGAGCTGGAGTGACAGAGGGTTGGCTAAGCAGTTTTCTGCTTAGCACCCTGTCACAGAGAGATACTATTAAAAAGTTTAGAATGAAATCCTGGCGCTGTTGACCGCAGTGGAGACAGGACCTCACCCTTACTTTGCAAAAGTTCACCTTGCCACAAAGTAAACTAAATGAAACCAGTTTTAACTTTTAAGAATGTGAATAGTATAAACACCAGTAAGGAAGAATAATTGTATTAAGGTGGTCTTGAGGGTGCATAAGCAGGAGTAATGGGATGAAATGATAAGCAAATAAGTAAATTAACCACAGTGTTTTCTCTCATTCAACCTAGCGGTGAATTCTCCTATAAGACTGTAAGAAAGTGCTGGGTGCCCCATCACTTGAGACAATAAAAATCAGACTGGACAAATCACTATCCAATATGTATTTGAAGAACAGTCTTTCATTGGCAGAGAGAGAGATTAGATGGACTAATGGATTATTTCCATATCTTGGCTACTGTGATTTGTATTGCTTAACTTCACTGCTATCCAAAGAATGGGGTTTAAAAAGAAGAAATAATTAGTGATGAGTTGCAAATAAATTCTTACAGCATTAAGGAGTGACAAGGGATGCTTTATTAGCCCACAAATATGTCTCTGGTGTGTGTGAGGAATAAAGCCAAGGCACTAAGAACTTGTGAATATACTGTAGGGAGCAATTATGCATTGACAACAGGATGGATTTAGATGATTCTTCCATTCATTAATTTTTCTGCTTCTATGATATTCTGGGGAGCCTTAATGTGATTCTAGTTTGGCTCCCCAAATTTAAATTAATGTTTTTAACATGCTTGTAAAAGAAAAAGGGGGAAAAAACATATCCTTCCACTATGGAAAATATTTATTAGTGAAAGAATGAGGGGGAAGAGGGGGAAAAAGCTGAAGACCTTTTTTCTTCAACTTATCAGGTTGAAAATAATTCCATTTTAAGTGCTCCTTGCTTGCAAATCTTCATCCATGTCCTCCCTTTCTTGTCTGTCCATTGTGTCCTCTTTAGGCTTGACCAGCTTTTTCTTTCTGAAGGTTCTGAGCTTCAGCTGGGTCTCTTAGTATGCAAGGGGAGAGAAACAAAATAGCTTAATTTCCCTGAACAGGAGAAAAAGTCAGTTGGACCTATGCCTGCTCAGGGAACAGTCAGACCACAATAAGGGTGTAAATCTGCACCCATACAGCCACAGTCCCAATCCAAAATAAAATCTAGGGTCTGACACGTAGACA
This sequence comes from Eretmochelys imbricata, assembly GCF_965152235.1. Classification (NCBI taxonomy): domain Eukaryota; kingdom Metazoa; phylum Chordata; order Testudines; family Cheloniidae; genus Eretmochelys; species Eretmochelys imbricata. The sequence continues at coordinate 139,392,351 of NC_135572.1, forward strand.
GCTTGAGTCAGAAACCACATGGGATAATTTCATAGTTGTACTGGTGGCTATATAATAGTATGGACTATGCATATTTAGCTTGTAAATGTGGAAGTCAACCAGTTGCTAACTTACATAAGAACATGAGGTTAGTCAGAGGATGGCCCTGTGCTCCAGAGAGATGATATCTTAGACAATATCAATAGGACTCATTTTAAATGCCACATACTGCACCTGGTCTATTCGGGGGTGAAGGAGAGGTCTACCTAACCTCCCCATACCCACTGCAAAGATAGTAGGACCCAGGCCTTCGCCAACAATTTCCCCTTTCGGTACTCCATATCCTCAGTTCATAGCAACATTTCTCAGCCCTCTAAACCATTATTCTGCGACTATCACAGAGGGTTCAGCTGCTGTAGTTGGAAATATGCAGACAGGAACCACCAGGGCAAGGTGCAAAAGCCATTTACTGTGTACAAACCAGGCCCACAAGACAGACAAAATTCTAAAATAAACTGGGACGTCGACTTGCAAATGCTACCCAGACACTCACTCCCAGTCCCAACCATACAAACAGGCATAACAAAATGGCAAAAATGTGTATGACCATTTGGCAGTGGAGTACAAGATGGAGTATGTGTTAATGTTCCTCAGGGTCGTGGAGGAAAAGAAGGGGCAATTTATCATGTCTGTCCATACTGACAGCACCTAGAGAGAAGGCAGAAAAGAAACACTGATAAGATGAAGTACTCACATGTCTTAGGCAGCAGGGAATCTTTTGTATCCTTGCCATCTTGTTTCACCCTCCCCCACAGAAAAGGGCTTTTTAAAAAGCTTTGCTGGTACAGCTTTGTAAGAAGGTTTAGATGCAAGACTGCCACTTGATATCCAAATTATTTTGTTCCCAGGTCAGTTAAACAATCAAGCAGTTCATTCCATTTGTCTCAGATTTAGGGTATGTTAAGCTAGTCATACCTGCATTCATCAGGCAGGCACAGGGCTTGCATTGTTCACTATAAATTCCACATTCTTATCTTAGAAGGGGAAAAAAACACTAATGGATGACCTCACCTGTGTCTTAGTTCACAAATCACCATTTTTCCTAAAGGATCTAAATTCTGAACTTGAACCAAGGTCTTCCAGTAATATTAATGGATTTTGGGAGCAGAACTTCTTTCATTTGCATGGGTCTCAAAGGCATACTTTTTCAAAAGTCATTAGTGATTGTGGGTGCCCAACGTGAGACACTCTTCACCCACCTGAAAATCAAGCCCTTTTAAAGGTGTCTCAAACTGGGCACTAGAAACTGAGGCAGCCAAATTCACTAGTTACTCTTGAAAATTTAGGCCAAAATGTTTCATAATATGTGTAGTGAAAATGGCCCCTCTTGGCAACGTTCTATTTCTAGCATTTAGCGGCATACCAGCTGGCAAATAACTTGCCAACATGAGCTCTTGTGCTCATTACTCTCCAAACTAGTGGAAGAACTCATATATTTCAAAAGCTGCTTCCTTAGGACTGTGTGTCAGTTAACTACAAGGGGTACCAAACCAGAAAACTAGCTCTATGCATCTGAGAATATAGGGAAGGCTTCGATCTGGGGCTGAACTTCATACCTCAGACCCTTCGCTACTAATTAACTGATTAATTTGATATACTAACATTGATATTTAAACACGCTGCAAAAGGTGCTACCATTATACAAATATTTACTTTTACCATCTTTTTAACAGCTGCTACTTTCAGGGTACATCTACAGTATGAAATTATTTCTAAATCTATTCGAATTTTTGGAAGCTACATTCGGTTTTCTGTGTCCCCCACTAAAGTGCGTGAATTCAGCAGATTGCATCCACAGTACCAAGGCTAGCATCGAATGTTGGAGCGGTGCACTGTCCCACAGTTCCCGCAGTCCCTGCCACCCACTGGAATTCTGGGTTAAGCTCCCAGTGCATGATGGGGCAAAAACATTCTCACCGGTGTTTCTGGGTGTGTGTCGTCAGAAAGCTACGGCAGACAATCGTTTCGCACCTTCTTGGTGTGCAGACGCCATACTGCTTTCAGCAGACAGTGCACCGCTGCTCTCCTGCTACTATGAATCCACCTCTCCAACTCAACTCTGCTCGGCCATCATGAACCGAGCAGCACAGCTTCCACTGCCAACTCTGCTCTTCCGCTGCTTCCAAGCTTCTCCATGTTGCCTGTCCTGGGCTCCCACCTCCGTGAAAGCCACAGAAGACAACCATTTTCCGCCATTGTTCAGCTACCGTGAACCAAACAGCACAGCTTCTGCTGCCACTCTGCTCTCCTACATTTTACTCCCTTTATCCAAGATTCCCCGTGCAGGTGCCATAGCCATGGAGCCCGATCAGATCTCTCCTGCAGTTTTGACCATTGTAAATACCTCGTGCATTATCCAGCAGTATGTGTGGTACCTGCAAAACTGGGTGAGGAAGCGACGACAGCGCGATTACTATAGTGATGAGGACATGGACACAGACGGCATGGCAAGTGGCGATTGGGAGATCATGGTGCTGTTGGGCCAGGTTCATGCTGTGGAACGCCAATTCTGGGCCCGGGAAACAAGCACAGACTGGTGGGACCGCATAGTGTTGCGGGTATGGGATGATTCCCAGTGGCTGAAAAACTTTTGTACGTGTAGGGCCACTTTCATGGAACTTTGTGACTTGCTGTCCCCTGCCCTGAAGCACAAAGACACCAAAATGAGAGCAGCCCTCACAGTTGAGAAGCGAGTGGCCATAGCTCTGTGGAAGCTTGCAACGCCCAACAGCTACCTGTCAGTCGGGAATCAGTTTGGAGTGGGGAAATCTACTGTGGGGGCTGCTGTGCTGCAAGTAGCCAAAGCAAACATTGACCAGCTGCTATCAAGGGTAGTGACTTTGGGAAATGTGCAGACCTTTGTGGATGGCTTTAATGCGCTGGGGTTCCCTAACTGCGACAGGGTGATAGACGGAACGCTTATCCCTATCTTGGCCCCGGAACACCGGGGCGTCCAGTACATATACCGCAAGGAGTACTTTTCCATGGTGCTGCAAGCACTGGTGGATCACAAGGGACGTTTCACCGACATGAGTGTGGGATGGCTGGGAAAGGTGCATGACGCTTGCATCTTCAGGAACTCTGGTCTGTTTGAACAGCTGCAGGAAGGAACTTACTTCCCAGACCAGAAAATTACTGTTGGGGATGTTGCCTGTAGTTATCCCCAGGGACCCAGCCTACCCCATAATGCCCTGGCTCATGAAGCCGTACACAGGCACCCTGGACAATAGTAAGGAGCAGTTCAACTATAGGCTTAGCAAGTGCAGAATGGTGATAGAATGTGCGTTTGGATATTTGAAAGCGCGTTGGCGCAGTTTACTGACTCGGTTAGATCTCAGCACAACCAATATTCCAATTGTAATTGCGTCTTGTTGTGTGCTCCACAATATCTGTGAGAGTAAGGGGGAGACGTTTATGGCAGGGTGGAGGATGAGGCAACCCACCTGGCAGCCAGTTTCGCACAGCCAGACAACAGGGCGATTAGAAGAGCGCAGCAGGGTGCGCTGCACATCAGAGAAGCTTTGAAAGCCAGTCTCATGACTGGCCAGAGTATGGTGTGAGAGTTGTGTTTGTTTCTCTTAAAGTTACCCGCCCCCTATATATATATTAAAGGAAATAAAGTCACAGTTGTTTAAAAAACGTTCTTTATTATTTGTTGCACAAAACATTGAGAGAAATCAGAAGCTAGACGGGGGAGGGGGGGTTGGGTTGGGGGATGGAGGAGGGGGAGGGAAGGATAAGTCCAGAAACCCAATCAAAATTTAGGATATGCCAGCTTTCTGCTGCTTGTGCAATCCTCTGGGGTTGACTGTGTTGGTCCCCATAGCCTCCCCCCCCCCTTGTTCTTGGGCATCTGGGTGAGGAAGCTATGGAACTTGGGGAGGAGGGAGGGCGGTTATTCTGGGGCTGCAGCGGCAGTCTGTGGTCTTGCTGCCTTTCCCGCATTAGATCCACCATACAGAGGAGCATGTCAGTTTGCTCCCCATCTCTTCGTATTCACGTAATGCTTTACGCGACTCCGCAATTGTTTGCCTCCACGCATTCAGCTGGGCCCTATCAATGCAGGAGGACTGCATGAGCTCGGCAAACATGCCGTCCTGAGTTCGTTTTTTCCGCCTTCTAATCTGGACCAGCCTCTGGGACAGAGTAGACAGGGGCCATGTTGAAACATTTGCTCCTGCTGCGGGAGGAGAAAAAGGGAGGGTAGTATTTTAAAAGAAACATTTTAGAGAACAAAGGGGACACTCTTTCTCAGTGAAACAGGCAATTCATAGTACACAGCACATGTTCTTTCTGTACAAGGTCTCATTTTGCCTCTTATACTGAAGTGCCTGCCACTTTGGTGTGAGACAGCCATCACATGCGGCCAGGCAACAGAATTCAGCTTGCAGGCACCTGCGGGCTCTCTGGGATGATCACACAACACCCTCCCCCACCCACCTACACACACACACACTGCGGGGCTCCAATGAGGCTCTGAGCAGGGATGAGCCCTTTAAACTAAATGTGAACAGCCCAGCATGGCTCCAATGAGGCTCTGAGAAGTGATGAGCTGTTTAAACTAAACGCAAACAGCCCAGCGTGTCTGGGTTTCCCCCGACCCCCCACTGCGTGGCTCTGATCAAACTCTCACTCACCAGAAGTGCCTTCTCCAGGGTCATGGTCCGGGAGCATGCTTTGGGAGTAGGGGGAGGCTATTGGCTCCAGGGTTAAGAATAGTTCCTGGCTTGGGGGGAAAACAGATTCCCCACCTGCCACCTGTGCACCGTCCTCCTCCTCCTCCTCTTTGTCCTCCAAAAACTCATCCTCCTTGCTCCGTGCTACTCCGCCCTTGCAGGTGTCCACGGACAGTGGTGGGGTAGTGGTGTTGTCACCCCCCATAATTGCATGCAGCTCACAGTAGAAGTGGCATGTATGGGGCTGTGACCTAAAGTGCCCGTTCGCCTCCCTGGCTTTTTGGCATGCTTGCCTGAGCTCCTTGATTTTTGTACGACACTATTCTGTGTCCCTAGAGTAGCCTCGTTCCGTCATGGCCCTGGAGACTTTAGCATACGTATTTGCATTCCTGTTCTGCCATAACAGACTTGTCTCCCCAACATGCAATGAGATCCAGTACCTCCCATTTGGAACATGCTGGAGCTCGTCTGCGAATCTGGGGCTGCGTGGTCTCTTGAGATGGTGGACTCTGCATGGTCGCCTGTGATGGTGGACTGTGCTGATGGTCACCTGTGCTGCTGGTGACCAAACAGGACATTCAAAAGTTCCCGGGGCTTTTACTGCCTACCTGGCTAGTGCATCGGAGTTCAGAGTGTTGTCCAGAGCGGTCACAAGAGAGCATTCTGGGATAGCTCCCGGAGGCCAAAATCATCAAATTGCGTCCACAGTACCTGTAACCCGGAACTGTGATCTTGATTTTAGCGCTACTCCACTTGCTGAGGTGGAGTACAGAAATTGGAGTAAAGAGTCCTTTGAATAAAAAAAAAACTGATTTGGTCGTGGGGATAGAACCAGTTTTATTTAGAGGTAACTTGGCTAATTTCGAAATAACCACGTACTGTAGACCAGGCCTCAGATAACATTCGAAGAAGTGTGCCAGAGCTTCTCTAATGACTATGCTACTCTGAAGGATACATGTGTGCACACAGCTGGCTTATGTTAATGAATGTTCTTACTCGGATTTTACTCATCCAGGCTTCCTTAGTCCTTTCTATTGTTTGTTACATCCATGTTGCGTCTCGCCTTAATTTAATGACCCTGCAGTTGGTAGTGTGTAGGCAAATTGCTGAGCCAGTGTGGAGCCTCACTGAAGTCATGTACAGCACTGCAGCATCAAGGCCTTAGACTGTAATTGGCAGGGACTCTCTTTTTAATCTCTGTATGGCACCCAATACAACAGGCCCTTGGACCTCTAGGACATTACTATAATGTAAAAAACAATAATGTGCCACCCTTAGGAATGTGAATTGCAGGTTTCTACATGGATGGTGAAGGTTATATAAAGGATGCAGATGATTACTTTTCACTCTTCCTTATATAATGGGTCATTCCTAAATCAGGCTCCCACAGCTCTTTCCCATTTACTGCTTGTCTGGTTTTAAGCTTTTCTTTCAGGACCAGTTGTAAGCAATTTTTGCGGAGCAACTGTGAGGTGGTTAGATATGAAGGTGGGTATTTTGGCCATGTATCAATTTTAACTGGGTTGGGTTTGTATAGGCTGCTCATCTGTGTATTTTCTGGGCTTTTATCCTTGGTGTTTGTCTATGTCAAGTATTTGTGAAAGCACCTTGAGCCATTGAGGATAGGCTCTGTTAATGCATAATTATAAACACATTAAATATGCTATAGGCAGAATTTGGAAACAAGCAAGCAAATAGAAACCCCGTAATAAGTAGGCACGGGGGAATTGCCACACCAGATTGGTCCATCTTGTCCAGTACGTTGTCTCTGACACTGGCCAGTGCCAGAGGCTTCAGAGGAAGGTGTAAATACCCCACTTTTGACAATAATGGAATAACCTGCCCAAAGGAAAGTTTCTTTCCATTCCCCACAAATTAGTGGTTGGTTTATACTCGAAAGGACAGGTCAATATCCATAATTTTTAAATTTTATTTTGTAACCGAATATTCTCTTTAATTATATACATCTATAACCCTACCTGAATCCTACTAAACACTTGGATTAAATGAGATCCTGTGGCAATGAATGCCATGGGTTAATTACACATGGTTTGTAAAACAATAATTTTTAACTATTTTAAAATTGGTTGCTTTTCAATTTAATTGAATGCCTTCATTTTGTAGCATAAGAAATGGTAAATAGGAGGGTGATGGCTGCCATCTTGGCCAACTCGCTGGGAATTGAACCGAGGATCTTGTGATGGGTTGTTCCCCCCACACCAGCCCTGAAGGGGTTAAGGTGGCCCAGAACAGACCAATCAACCTTCCTTTACAAACCCTGTCCTTCACAAACACTAATTGCAGATGAAGCCGAGCGTTATAAAGGGAGGAAGTCTGGAATAGCGAGGGGCTGCAGGAGGAGAATCTACAGTCACTCTTTGGAAGCAGAGGGACGGGAGGAGAGGAGGAAACCCAGAGGGGAAGATAAATCCTGGGATCCTAGTCCTGGAAGAAGGGTCAACCCCAGAGGAGTTGTGGAGAAAGACAGCCTGAGAAGGTAGGGTAGACAGAAGCCCAGGGAAACTGCAGCAAGGAAGGGAACTGTGTGGCTTGGCTGCTGGTTATAGGGCCACTGGGCTGGAACCCAGTGCATAGGGAGGGCCTGGGTTTCCCTACCAGCCACTGGGAAGTGGCACAAGATTACTGGACATGCCAACCAGCCAGCTGGTCCAGCAAGACTTTGCTCCACCAAAAGTGGGGAGCCTATATCGTGACCTCACCGGAGGGCTGAGTTGCAAAGAGAGAGAGCACTGCAGCGATGGGGTGAGCATCGACAAGGGGCGCCATATGGGAAGAAAGCTGCTATGCCACGCCTGGCCAGGAGGAGTGAACACGCATTACAGAAGTAAAAAGCACAAGCTGCTACAGCTTGAACTAAAAAGCCAGTGCTCCTCAGTGTGTGGCTGTAACAATTCATAGCCTTTGCAGATTGGCACGGATGGGGCTCTGATACACACTCACCACTGGGTTACAGGAGCTCCCGCTTTAGCTTCCCTGCATTATTCCTGATTTGGGATAGCTTTGTCATGTCCCCTCTTATTCATCTCTTCTCTACACAAAAGATTCCCAGTCTTTTCAATCTCTCCTCATAGGGCAACCTTTCCTTTCCTCTAATTGTTTTTGTTGCCTGTCTCTGGACCTCTACTATTTCTGTTTGATCAGGTTTTTTGGAATAGGGTGACCAAAACTGAACACAGGTTAGTGGATTCATTCTTAAAGCATGGATCTACTTTGAAAAGTGAGCCTGTGTTTTGTGTTTATTGAATCCCAACAATTTCTAATTTTTTTATCTACAAGTAAAAAAAATGTTTCTTTCTAACTTCCAGCCCTGAAATGCAAGCTGGGATCCTGAAAGTCAAGCTGTATCCTTTTTTCATTGTGCATTATTGCCAATAGATTATGGGGATACAAGCCAAATTTTGCCTGCAGTAATACTTGTTCAATACCATCGGCTAACGGGTTTGCACAAGTGTAATTGATTGGACCTCAGTAAATCATTCTGTTAATGTACAAGAGGGAATAGAATCCAGCTCACTCCCCACAGCTATGCTGGCTAACAACAGTTACAATTTACAAAATAGTTAAAGCTTTTTTGTCACCAACATCAGCAGAGAGACAGATGGAGCGGGCCTGCTGAGTACAAAGGTGCCATTTTTATATAGTCACTTTTCAGAGAAGAATTGCATTGTAACATTTTTGCTTCCCTAGAAGAGGTTATCCCTGTCCCCTGCTGATTGAGTGGCCTTATCTTATTCATTGCAAAAATATTGCTAAAAACTGTATTTGTCCACTCATATGAATAAAGACTTTCTTCTGACCCTGTGCTCTTCGATTTCTTCTACCTCAGAAAATAATAAGACTGTGTGTATCTTTTGAGAATGTAAATTGCAACATCAGGAATTATTCTGTAGTTTATGTTAATGGTAAAGCTGAACTAGAGATTTAAACATTCCTGGAATTAAAAATATTTTTGTAAGTAATAATACTTTGTAAAATATCCCAATAACAGTCCAATCTAGTCTGGAGGAGGAGGGATGGGAGCAAGATATCTGAAATATTGCTAGTCAAATTAATAAGCAAACAATACAATTCTATATCCTCTTTTAAAATGTTTGATTGATATTCTGTGAATTTAACAAAACATTGAAAGGGTCACTGTCAAGACTAACAAATTTATTTGAGCATGCGCTCGAAGATTTTTTGTAGATGTTCCAGGTGTTCTGCGCAGGAATCCGAAAATATGGCCACATCGTCAAGGTAGGCGACTGCATATTCTCCCAATCCCGCTAGGAGACCATCTACAAGTTTTTGGAAGGTGGCGGGTGCATTTTGCAGCCTGAAAGGGAGCACATTAAATTCATACAGCCCGACATGAGTGATGAAGGCTGACCTTTCCTTGGCGGATTCATCTAGCGGTACCTGCCAGTACCCCTTGGTTAAGTCCAAGGTAGAGATGAACTAGGCCCGTCGCAGTTTCTCTAATAGTTCATCTGTGCGGGGCATTGGATAGTTGTCTGGGCGAGTTACAGCATTTAGCTTATGGTAGTCCATGCAAAAACATATTTCCCCATCTGATTTGGGAACTAGAACCACTGGAGATGCCCAGGCACTGCCGGAGGGGCGGATTACACCCATCTGTAGCATATCCTGGATCTCCCGTTCAAGCAGTTTTAGCTTGAGGAGACACCCGGTAAGGTTGGGCTTTAATTGGGTGAGCATTACCTGTGTCAATGGAGTGGTATGCCCGTTCAGTCAGTCCTGGGGTGGCTGAGAACATTGGCGCGTAGCTAGTGCACAGCTCCTGGATCTGCTGTCACTGCATACGCCCAAGGGTCATGGAGAGGTTCACCTCTTCCACGTCACCATCACTGTTCCCTTCATAGTAGACACCTTCAGGCCACTCAGCGTCATCTCCTCCCAGGGCTGTAAACTGACAAACCTTTAATTCTCTGGAATAAAAGGGCTTTAGAGAATTAATATGGTATACCTTAGGCTTTCGGTTGGAGGTGGGGAATGCTATGAGATAATTAACAGCTCCCAGGCGCTCTTGGACCGTGAATGGCCCTTCGCATGACACTTCCATTTTATGGGCCTGGAGCGTCTTTAAGACCATGACCTGGTCCCCTACTTTGAAGGACCGCTCTGTGGCATGTTTATCATGCCAGGCTTTTTGCTCTTTTTGAGCATCCTTTAGGTTTTCTTTAGCAAGGGCTAAAGAGGTTCAGAGGGTGTTTTGTAGGTTGGTTACAAAGTCCGGAATGTTAGTTCCTGGAGAAGGTGTAAATCCCTCCCATTGCTGCTTCACCAACTGTAATGGCCCCTTAACCTCACAGCCATATACAAGTTCAAATGGTGAAAACCCTAAACTGGGATGGGGTACAGCTCTGTAGGCAAAGAGCAACTGCTGCAACACTAGGTCCCAATCATTGGAGTGCTCATTTACGAATTTACGTATCATGGCCCCCAAAATTCCATTAAACTTCTCTACCATGCCATTTGTTTGATGGTGGTAAGGGGTGGCAACCAAGTGATTTACCCCATGAGCTTCCCAAAGGCTTTCCACAGTTCCTGCATCTGTAGTTCCTGCATCTGTAAGGATATCAGAGGGCCAGCCTACCCTGGCAAAAATGTCCCTTAGTGCCTGGCACACACTTTTAGCCCTAGTGTTGCTTAGAGCTACTGCTTCCGGCCATCGGGTGGCAAAATCCATGGAAGTCAGTATGTACTGCTTTCGGAAAAGGACCCAGAATATCCACAGCTACTCACTGAAATGGAACCTCAATGATGGGGAGTGGCTGGAGAGGGGTTTTGACCTGATCTTGGGGTTTTCCCACTCTTTGGCACACCTCACAAGACTGGACATAGGTAGAAACATTTTTGCCCATTCCCTCCCAGTGGAACGACTTTCCCAAATGGTCTTTGGTTCTGTTTCCCCCAGCATGGCCACTAGGATAATCGTGGGCTAAGCTTAATAGCATTACCCGATACTTAGTTGGAACTACCAACTGTTTCTGACAATGCCAGTCTTCCTGGTGTCCACCAGAAAGAGTTTCCTTGTATAAAAGTCCTCTTTCTACAACAAACCTGGATCGATTAGAAGAGCTGAGAGGCGATAGTTTGCTCCGTGCCACTGCCCAAGCTCTCTGGAGGCTTTCATCTGCTTCCTGTTTGGTCTGGAACTGTTCCCTTGATGCTGGAGACATCAGTTCCTCATTGGATTGTGGACCTGGGCTTGGTCCCTCTGGAAGTGATGCAGGTGATGGGGCTGTTTCCGTGGACTGTGAACCGCTCTCCGCTGGTACACTATGTTGGAGTTCAGGCTCTGGCTGAGCCTCTTGTGTAGGGTTATCTGCTGCTGCTGGTGCAGGTTCGGTGGGGCCCTTTGGTGTTGGGGTTGCAAGTACTGGATTCAGTGCTGGCAATGGGTCTGGTGCTGGTTGTTCTGCTGGTTCCGGTTCTGAGACTGGCTCTGTCAGGGTCTCTGTGACTGGATCCACTACTGCTGTTGCAGACGTTGGTATGGGGATCCGGTTCCATCACCTCTGACCGGGTCCTGATAGAAGTTTCTGGAATAGAACTAGGCGTGACAGCTTGCTTAGCCTGGCTGAGGGTGACCATTCCCACACTCTTGGCTAGCTTCACATGATTGGCCAAGTCTTCCCCCAACAGCCTGGGGATGGGATAATCATCATAGACTACAAAAGTCCACGTTCCTGACCAGTCCTTGTACTGGACTGGCAACTTGGCTGTAGGCAAGTCAAAAGAGTTTGACTTGAAGGGTTGAATCGTCACTTGGACCTCTGGGTCGATTAAATTGGGGTCCACTAAGGAAGCATGGATAGCCAACACTTGTGCTCTGGTGTCCCTCCACGTGATGACCTTTTTTGCACCCACACTCACAGTTTCCCTCCGCTCTGAGGGTATCTGGGAGGTATCTTGGCCTGAGGACCTCTGGTGTGATTCCGGTGCAATGAACTGTAATCTGTTGGGGTTCTTGGGGCAGTTGGCCTTTACATAGCCCCAGCTTGTTACATTTAAAACATCGTCCAGCTGATGAGTCACTGGGGTGAGGTGGATTGCTGGAGAATGGTGTGGCAGGACGATAAGGTGTCTGGAGTGTTCCTTGGGGGGTAGCTGGGGCCTTGGGCTGTCCCCGGTAGTGGGGTGTGGTCTGAGGTTGTCCCTTCTGGTATCCGCTCCAACTGTGACCAGGGTTGTTCCTCTCTCCTCCCTCCACCCATTTTGTTCCAGCTTGCCCCCCTCTCTGGTGGTCTGGGACTGCTCGTATTGATCAGCATAAGAAGCAAGACTTTCTGCTGAGTCTATTTTCTTATCCCATAAACACTGTTTTATATCCTCCTTGGACATATTCAGGAATTGCCCCTGTATCATCAAATCCCACATTCCTCCAAAGTTAGTTACAGCCCATCCGTTGAGCCGTTTATCAAATACATCTGTCATCTGGTTTACATAAGCCACATTACTTAGTCCAGGTCCTCTCTTAAGGGCTCTAAATTTTACTCTGTAAGTTTCAGGTGTAACTTGAAATTGTTTTAAAACCAAATCCTTGAATTTATTATAGTCAGAAGCCTCCTCAATAGGCATCTTATTGAATATGTCCAGAGCTCTTCCAGTCAATTTTGCGACCATCTTGTGAGCTTCAGGAATTTGATGGAGTGTGCACAGTCTCTCAAAGGTGAGAAAATATTCAGCAATATCACTGGATTCATCATACTGTGGACATAGTCGCTCCCATTTGTGGATTGTTGGGGAAGGATTGTTAGGGTTATTTGGTATATTCTGCTGAGACTTTGCCTTCTCCATCTCCAGTGCATGCTTCCTCTCTTTTTCCTTTGCCTCCATTTCTTTTTCTCTTGCCTCCATTTCACTCCTGTGGGCAGCCTCCATTTCTTTTTCTTTGGCTGCTTGTGCATCCATCTCCATCTGTCTGAGTTCTACCTGTCTTTCATGTTCCTTTTGTTTTTCCTCAGCCTCAAATCTGGCTAATTCCAGCTTCTGTTGAACAGTGCTGTCTGTCATCCTAACCTCTCTGTTCTTTAAACACAAGAGTTAGAAAGAAAACAAACAAACAAAAAGAAACAAACCGGGCTTGTAAAATTTTGCTGTGCTGTAACCTGATACCTTTTTCTCTGATAGCTGTTCTCAGCCTACAGAAAAATCCTTTTGTTATACCTGCTGCTCTATCCCCCAGGCAGAGAGACAGAATCTAAGCTGCAATCACCTTTTACAAAACCCTTTAAAATCCTGCTGTGCTTCTGGTTCAAAATGATCCCACCGCTCTGCCACCATGTCAAGGTTCCTTCCACACTCTGAACTCTAGGGTACAGACGTGGGGACCTGCATGAAAGACCCCCTAAGCTTATTCTTACCAGCTTAGGTTAAAAACTTCCCCAAGGTACAAACTTTGCCTTGTCCTTGAACCGTATGCTGCCACACCAAGTGTTTTAAACAAAGAACAGGGAAAGAGCTCACTTGGAGACATCTTCCCCCAAAATATCCCCCCAAGCCCTACACCCCCTTTCCTGGGGAAGGCTTCATAAGAATCCTCACCAATTTGTACAGGTGAACACAGACCCAAACCCTTGGATCTTAAGAACAATGAAAAATCAATCAGGTTCTTAAAAGAAGAATTTTAATTAAAGAAAAGGTAAAAGAATCACCTCTGTAAAATCAGGATGGTAAATACCTTACAGGGTAATCAGATTCAAAACTGGCAAAACCTTAAGTTACAAAATGACACAAAAACAGGAATATACATTCCATCCAGCACAGCTTATTTTACCAGCCATTAAACAAAAGGAAATCAAACACATTTCTAGCTAGATTACTTACTAACTTAACAGGAGTTGTAAGGTTGCATTCCTGATCTGTTCCCAGCAAAAGCATCACACAGACAGACAAACCCTTTGTCCCCCCTTCCCCCTCCAGATTTGAAAGAATCTTGTCCCCTCATTGGTCATTTTGGGTCAGGTGCCAGCAAGGTTATCTTAGCTTCTTAACCCTTTACAGGTAAAAGGGTTTTGCCTCTGACCAGGAGGGATTTTATAGCACAGAAAGGTGGTTACCCTTCCCTTTATATTTATGACAGTCACCCTCAGTTATGAGGGCAGATACCTCTATAGTGAGCTCCAAACATCAGATTAAATATATAGTTTAGGTCCTAAATTTAGAAAAACCTCAAAGAATTTACAAAATGTATTATTTGTTGACTGCTCAATCAGAGGCAGAATAATCATCTTCTATGTCCAGAGGATTCAGGTCATCTATCCCAATCTCCATCGTAGATGTCTCTGATGTTTGTGGTTATTTTTTGTTCATATAAAGTTGTTTTATATTTTTTATTAAACAAAAAGGAAGGTGGAGGCATAGCCATAGATCATGGTGGATGCTGACCCCTGCAATGGGAGTAACTTTCTGTTACCTTGGCCTATGTCAGGTGATTGAATCCAGGAAACAAAAATTAGTCTTATACCAGTACTCCCCTGGGTCACACTAGAAACAAAAGTGAAATTAACCAGACTATTTTCATTGTCCCAGATGAGTGAAGTAAACACAGTACAAATGGTGAAAGCTAAATGAAACTTTAAATTGTTTCCATTTTTTTGAGAATCCCATGTGGTGGTAAGGTAAGAGAACTTTATTTAAAAATGTTTGATTTTTCAATTTGACTGTGTCGCTTAAATTGGGGTATTGTCTACCCCAACTATTCAAAATTCATGAGTCAGGCCCCCAAAATCTTGATTATCTCAAAAAAATTCCTGTGGACTTTATTTGCCCTCTGGTTTCTGAGCCCTTGAGTCACGATGTTTCAAGCTTTTCTCCACAACAATGATGGCTACAAACCTTTTATTAAGAAATCTAGGATTCTGATATAATCACTTGATTCCTGCATCAGCAGCTTTAAGAAACACATCAAATATCTTGTGACCATGAACTGGCAACACTGAAATTGAGTCATGACTTACATTTAATAATACAACAATCTTAGAGCATTATATAGGGTACATAACAACATTATGAAAAAGAAATGCCTTCAGTATTTATAAAATAACAGCCTGCATTTAGTTAATCTGTGCAATACTTTCTGCTTTACCACAATTAAAATAATTTCAATATCAAAATCACCGAGATTTCATTCAAGCCTATTCTCTGTTTGCTTTCCTTATAAAGTTTAGAGCCTGGGAAATGTATCAGCAGGATATGATCGGAAATGGAACTTCTATAGTTATATACAGAGGAAATGTTTCTTCAGTAAACTTCCTTCCACTGGCCTACCATGATGCCTTAACTGTGACATCAAAGTACCCTCTTGTAAGACTGAAAGAAGTTCAGTAGCTGAATTTCTATACTGATCCCTGGCTTTTCTACTAAAATTGTCAACAAGGTTGAGCAGTCAGTGCCAGTCACTGTAGTGGTGTTAATATTGTCCAGCTAGAAACCAGACTGAGAACACCACTTCCATATTCCTTACTATTTTTGTACACATATTGTAAGCTGGATATATTGGACAATTAAGCATCATTTCTGCAAGGTACTGAAGCATGTATATCATTTTAAATAGATGATTAATCCCACTGATGTCAAAGTCTTAAAGTGATACGCTTGCTTCAGTACCTTGCTGAACTGGGACCTTAGTTCTCAAATCAGTTTTTTGGGGTAACTCTAGATTTCTTCTGCTAAATTGCATTGTATGGAGGCAGCCTCCTTTTTCATAGATCTAAATCACACAGCATGTATTTCGGAAGAAGCCATCCAATTATTTCAGCTCTTTCTCTTGCCCCTAAAAACCCTGACCCCAACAATTTTTGCATGGCCAATACCATCTTCCTTTATAGAGTCTAGTGATGACAGCTTGACCTCCGTGTATAACCCAGGTTGTCAAAATGCTGTCACCCAGCATAACTGAATTATTTAATCGCCAGTGACCTAATAACATTTGTGTGGCAGGTGCAATAGGGCTCAGAGAACTAATGAATCACGGGCTGAAGCAGCTCAAGAGTCTGGGAGACGAATCATGAAACTAATACAGGGATGAACTAGCAAAAGAGATTATTCTCTGATGTACTCAATGGACAGAGCAACAAGCTGTCTCGGTTCCTGAGTTCCTGGAAATCAGCCCCTTCAATACTGTGACCCGTAACTTGGAATCCTGTGGCTCTTCCTGGAGATGGTAGATTTCATTGTTGTCATGTCTGTAACCAGTCAGGGAGGCAAGATGTTTTGGGCCTCATCCTGTTCTTGTTGAAGACCATGGCAAAACTTCCATTGACTTTAACAGGCGTGTGATCAGGCCCTTTGAAGGCTCAGGATAAGGTTTGTAAACCCTGAAAAACAAAACTGACGACCTTTCAATCAGTGTCAATAGTTGAGGTCTGTGACAGGGTTCCCACTGGTAAACAAAGCTATTAATGTAACAGATTACGGTAGCATTCCTTTATGAACTATAATCCTGAGGAAATCTGATTAATTCTGAGAAGAAAAAGTGCCCTGTGCTGCATTTATTATGATGTTGTGTATTGTTTATTAAGCACTGACCGTGTGTGTGGCACTCTGCTGACATGGTGGAAGACAAGCTCCCTGCCCCGCGGCGAGTACTCCAGTAGAGGAAGGATGGTCCACTGGTTAGAGCACCAGCCTAGGACTTGGGAGATCTGGATTCAGGTCCCTGCTCCAACACAGACTTCCTTCCTTGACCTTGGGCAAGTCACTTAGCATCTCTGTGCCTCAGTTCCCTGTCTGCAAACTGGGGATAATAGCACTGCCCTATCTCACAGGACTGTTGTTAGGACAAACCCATTAAAGATTGTGAGACATTCAGATACTGTGGGAAGGGGGCCATATAAGCACCTTAGACAGATGACCAACTAAGTCAAACTGTTCACATCTGAGACACAATACATTGCAGGGTTCCAGCCTGAGACCAAACATACACACTGCTGCTCTTAGCACCTAGTCAGTTGATCCAGGCTCTGAGACTTTTGCTGTGTAGACATACCTCACGTCACTGGATTGAGAGGATACTTCTTTACACCTGTGGTTCCCAAACTATGGGACAACCCCCCAGAGGGGCACGGAGGAACATTCAGGGGGCATAGCATGGTCCAGGCCAGCCCCAACAGGCGCAGGGAGGGAGCACCACCCAGTCCCGCTCCGCCCACAGTTTTGCTCTGGCCTCAGCTCCGCCCCAGCCCCTAGCTTCAACCCTGGCTTCTGGCCCCAGCCATACCCTGGCTGCAGCTCTAGTCCCAGACCTGCCTCCAGCCTCAGCCCCTGGCTCCTGGTCCCAGGCTCAGCTCCCTTAGTTCTGTCCATCCCGCACCCCTCTCTCCCCAGAGCTGCAGCCCCGCTCCCAGCCTGGTTCCTGACTGCAGCTCTGGGGGGTATGTGTGTGTGGACAGGAGTAAGGTGCGGGAGGGGGAAGATGTGGCAAGTTTGGGGACCACTGCTTTACACTCACCAACAATTGAGTCCCTGAACAAAGCCCACTTCCAAATGTGAGACAGCATTTGGCTTATTAGAAAGTAATCAGCGATAAATAACTTTTTGGATCCAGTGATGGTAAAGTTTCCTTGAAAAGGTGATCTATCATCAATCATGTTAGTAAGAACCCAGGCACTTTCCATAAGTACTGGCAACAGCAGCCATCATAGTGACACACCCTGCATCAGTACAGTGTGACCGAGAATCTGAAACTGAAGAAACAGATGCACAACCCTACAGGGGAACCTGGTTACAACACAGTTATCACCTGGCATACTTGAAGCACCGGTTGGTCTGGTGGTATAAGCTGAGCTATAACCATGTCCCCAAACGATGTTAACTCCTGGCATGTGGATTTAGCTCCTGTAGGACAAGTAGATGATAGTTAGGCTGCAGATACACATTTTAGTTCTTTTTGCCAAGTTAGGGATACTGTAACTCTTACTTATATGATTACACAGAGCTTAACAAACCTGCCTTATCAGGCCAGATAAACTTGTGTGCAGAGAGAAGCAGCCATCTTGTTAGAATTGCTGCAGGCTGTTCCAGAGGACAGATACACACTGCTGTCTCATGGACGCTTCACTTTTATTCATTCCTGGTTTTTCCTTTATCTAAAATAGGGCATTTTAAACTGTGAGTACATGGTTTAGTCTTTATGTGTGGAAACAGAACATGTTTTCTCTTGGATACATTGGGCCTATGGTTCTTTAATCAGTGACCTGAGCTCAAATTTTGTCTCTGGCTACTTGGCCAGAATGATTTGGTTGGTGTTACGGGGGTTTGGGGGGTGTCTAACTATGGAACTGGACCCTCAGTTCCGAGGTGGCTCATCAGAGGAAAAAAATTCCAGGTTGACTCAAATGGTAATGACATGACTAATGGCTAATGTAAATGATGTTCCTGCCGTGACTTTTACAAATGAGCTATAAATCACATATCTAAGGGCTCCATTCTGCCATCCATACCTATGCTGAATAATGCCTGACTTTCCAAGTCATCTTATTGACTTCAGCTGGATTATTCATGGAGCAATTTCTCATCAGGCCCTAATTTTGCAATGAGCTAACGGCTTTTGACCAAATGAGGGCAGATGCAAATCTTCACCCATTCCCAGAAATTAATTTAGTCCAGACCCACATTCCAAAAGGGCCCTTTCCCACAGCATTTTTGTAGGAACGTTGTAATGTTGCATTGTGTCACAATATTGTGGTGGTGTGTTGTGACTCATCAGTATGATGGTTGATCTAGGCCTTGTGGCTGCTTAATCCATCCCAGCTCATCAATCGAGATCAAGTCACATTTAAAGTCTAAGAAAGGTTGCTTAACTTTTTTTTCCCCTCTCAATTTTTGCAGTTCTTTCCATCTGGGACTGGAAATGGAAGCATTGAAACGTAAAAGCAGCTGTATTTGCAAGATTTCCAGCTTGGCTTATAATTAAATACAGAGTATCACACAAGAGAATCTGTTTTCTTGAGATTTCCAGCCCACTTCTGAAGACCAAAGATGCTGAAATAAGGACCTGAACTTGCAGATTGTCATGAGGTGCAAGGGAAGGCACCTGTGACTTGATTGCCTGCTGCCCAATTGACTGAAAGGGAAGGCACTTGTGACCAACTGGCAGCTGCTGATGGATTGAAAGGGAAGTTACCTTGATATGATATGATATGATATGATGCTGGGGAGAGTGGACCAGAAAGGAGGGAGGTTATTGCTTCCTATACAGAGATGGGGAGCGGTTTGAACTGGGGCTGAGCTCCTGATAGAGTGCTGGAGGGAAGCAGTTGGGGGAAGCCTTCTTGAGACACGGTCTGAGAATCCAGATAAGCCCAGGAAGAGGGACCTGGGGAACCCAGAGGATTCTGAAGGGAAAAGAGTAAGGAGCGGCCAGGGAGGGCTGAGATGCTGTGTTATCTGGAGAAACTGAAGCCAGACCTCAGAGAAGAGGGGCTGTGAAAGGGAATTAGATACCCCTCAGGAAATGAGGTGGGCACTGCAGAACCAAGTGAGGGCCAGAAGGGGGTGCTGCAGAACACAGTGTGCTCATCTACACAGGTGCTTGAGCAAACCTCAAAAGGTTCAGTTTGCTCTAGATTTAACCAAGGTCACAAAAGATTCTGCCCAATTCTTCCTGTGTTAAGATTCTTGCTTAAAGCTGCTGGTGCAACAATTTTGTAGGAATCTGTAGTGCTGTTAAACCTCTTTTGGCAGAGGCTCGAAACTTCCACAACCACTGTAGTTGCTCAGGAAAGGCCAACGATCTTTTAGAAAAACAATCCCATCCAGGCGCTGATTGAGACAAAAGTGAAGCTGGGGCTTTGTATTCCTCTTTCCAGCATATAAACAGTTAAAGTCATGCATGTGTACACAGAGGGCATGTCTATATTGCAGTAAAATACACACAACTGGCTGGGGGCACTGGGTTCCGGGTGATGGGCTACTCAATTGCACAACATCTATACTGCAATTTTATAGCCCCACAGCCTGAGCCCCGCAGGCTCGAGTCAGCTAACATGGGCCAACTGCGGGTGTCTTATTGCAGTGTAGGCATACCCAGAGGTGCCTAGAGTAGTGAAGCCTAAGGTGAAGATGTTGTTTGATTGTGGAGTCTTCAGTGTACAAATGATACCCAGCTCTCAAAGCATTACTGGTGCAGTTCAGTGACCTAGGCAGTGTCTAGACTTCATTGCAAGCTAGCTGGCTGAGACTCAACCTGGATAAGACAGGTCGTAAGAACATAAGAACAGCCATACTGAGTCAGACCAACAATCCATCTAGCCCAGTATCCTGTCGTCCAACAGTGGCCGGTGCCAGGTGCTTCTGAGGGAATGAACAGAACAGGGAATCATCTAGTGATCCATCCCCTGTTGTCCATTCCCAGGTAATGCATGTGTCCTCTGAGTAGGAAAAGGTAATTTTGTCTGTCTTGACTAGGGAGTACACGCATGATTTGCCTCTCAAGTTTTCAAACTCTGGGGGTCTTGCTGGAGCCCAAGCTAATCTTGGTTGTCCAAGCAAGAAAGTCATTACTTTTTCTTTTGGATGTGGACTTTACCACAACAACCCATACCTTTATCACCTTGAGTTTGTTATTGCAGTATGCTCTACCCGGAGCTACACCTGAGGACCATGTAGAAGTTTCAGCTGGAGTGATACACTATGTAGCAGCCAGTTTGCTTGGGAGTATTTCTCACTGGCAAAACATTACGCTGTCTGATCCATGATCCGCCCCTGGCTTCCAGTTTGTTTTTAGGTGTAATTCAAATTGTCAGTTTAAATCTATAAAATCATGAATGGCTTGCATCCTGGTTATCCAAAAGACCACCTCACTCTCCCTGAGTGACAACCCAGCAATTGAGATCAGCAGAGGTGTTTGAGCTAACAGCCTCTGCTTTAAATGGGGATTTTTCAGGCATTATCCCTAACAAAGCCCAAGTCTGTTGACCTTCTGGCAACAGTACGAATTCTGTGTAATATTTCAGACTTATATGCAATGGGGATGGGTTGAGAAGCTCATAAATGGGTTACATGGGAGTGTGTGTCAAATGTTATTTCTCAGGGTTTGAAGAGGCGTTTTCATAGGCACATTGTATATCAATGACTTATATTGTAAGCTTTGTGTCTAGTTTTATGTTGTACAAACATTTCAAGTCTAGATGGAGTGCATTCTATAAATTGGAAAGAGAACCTTCCAGATGGTCCTTTTAAAATATGAAATGTCAGATTTTTGCAGTTTGTAGTGCATAGTTCAGACTACGTACAAGTCCCAGTGTATTTTATGGCTGCAGAATTTGCTACAGAATCAACCTCTTGGAGAACTATGCTCCAGCTCTGATGTTTCTAACGTGTAGTGTCATAACCATAACCTTGAAAATATGAACTAAGTGTAAACAAATGCAGTGTTCTCTTATTGAGCCTGCGGACAACATGAAATGATAGCTCTGAGAGAGAGGTGAACTGCCCCAATCATTTCAATGGGTTGTTGAAACCTAAAGATGGACGTTTTAAATGTCAATACTCTTAACTGCCACACTAATCATTCCCAGCAGTTATCATTAGCTAACAGGCTTATCCCACAATCCCAAACTGTCTCCCACACTTTCCCAAGTGACAAATGCCCCCCTACCACAAGCTACTAAAATATCTAAGTCCCCCGACAACAACTTCTATGATGAACATGTTTAGTGCAGAAACTGTAAAATATTGAAAACTGAAAATGTGGGGTTAGCATAAATCTAATATAAAAATAACAGTGGATCTACTGTACTGTTTTTATTATTCATGTTCATATCTTATTCAGACCTATCATTTTTTAATTTCAATTAGGCTGCTGAGGATTTTCCAGTCTGTCAACCAAAGTGCTGTACAGTCTAGGGAATCTGCTACAGAACTTTGTTCTGGCTTGAGACCAGCCATTTCAAGATAGAGGATCAAATTCTGCTCTGTTCTAAAAATCAGTAATTCCAGTCCAGATTTACACAAGTGTAACTGACAGCTGAATTTGGCAAGAGTCTCATTGTTCTTTTATCAACTCCAGCAACTTCATCATCTGAATTGGAACTCAGAGAGGACAAGTATGGAGTACACTGTTCTAAGGTTGCTGGGTGTTGGTTTTTTTAAGCTTCTTGCTGTTGGGAAAGCAAACACAAATGAGCAGAGAACATTAGCAGTATGGCATGGTTTTGGAAAGAAAAAGAGTCCCTAGATAATAATTGTCCAGTATTTGAGCTGCCCTCTTTTGCAAAGTTTATTCAGAATGAATTTTCACTGCAGCTAGGGAATGTTGTTATTAACAAGCCCTGCAGGGTTTGGATATTGAGACTGTAGAATGACTGACATTTTTAAAGGCAAACATGGGCCTTTAATTGAGAAGTAGCTGTTATTAAAAATGCTGGCCTAGCTTTTGACATGGGTAGCCATGATTGGTGCATAATGTCAGTTGAAAGGGGAGGCCACGTCCCAGTGAAAAAGGAATCCAAATGTACATGAATCAGAAATACACTTAATATTCCTGACATGGGGATGATTGACAGAGGATATGTCTACACTGCAGTTAGATACCCTAGGCTGGCCCATGCCAGCTGACTTGGACTCGGGCTTAGGGGCTGTTTAATTGCAATGTAGACATCTGGGCTTAGGCTGGAGCCTGGGCTCTAGGACCCTGTGAGGTGGGAGGATCCCAGAGCTTGGGCT
Source organism: Eretmochelys imbricata (assembly GCF_965152235.1). Taxonomy (NCBI): domain Eukaryota; kingdom Metazoa; phylum Chordata; order Testudines; family Cheloniidae; genus Eretmochelys; species Eretmochelys imbricata. Next base: position 139,414,760 of record NC_135572.1, read on the forward strand.
CCAGCCCGAACCCAGAATTCTACACTGGAATTAAACAGCCCTGTGAGCCCAAGTCAGCTGGCACAGGCCTACTGTGGGTTTTAAATTGCAGTGTAGACATACCCTAAAAGGCCAAGAAAGTTATACATTCAGTTATTTCCCACATGGCGGGGGGGAGGGGTTAACCCTGTCTTCTCCCAAAGATCTTCCAATGGGCTTTTAAAAGCACTTTTAAAATTCCCTGTAGAGGAAATGAAAAATAGGCACTCTGCAAATATTTTATAAAAATGCCTTCTCTACTTTTTTATCTGTAGCTCTCAAAGTGCTATGCTATATTTTAGCACAGCTCCCTGTGAGGTGATACTCCCATTTTACAGCACTTGCTCAGCATCACACAGGAAATCCATGGCAGAGTAGGGAATTGCATCAGAGCCTTCCAAGTGCTGGGCTAATGCCCTTAAGCACTAGACCAGGGGTAGGCAACCTATGGCACACATGCCAAAAGCGGCACGCGAGCTGATTTTCAGAGGCACTCGCACCGCCCAGGACCTGGCCACCGGTCCGGGGGGGCTCTGCATTTTAATTTAATTTTAAATGAAGCTTCTTAAACATTTAAAAAACCTTATTTACTTTACATACAACAATAGTTTAGTTATATATTATAGAGTTATAGAAAGAGACCTTCTAAAAACATTAAAATGTATTACTGGCACGCGAAACCTTAAATTAGAGTGAATAAATGAAGACTTGGCACACCACTTCTGAAAGGTTGCCGACCCCTGCACTAGACCTGCCTTCCTCCCTTATGATGTACATTTTCGGGAGTGACTAGTGACGTTTGATGCCTCTATTTGTGGGTGCTTCATTTAAGGCAACATAAAGGGGCTTGAGTTTTAGAAAAAGCTGAGCATTTGCTCTTTGAAAATAAGGTGCTTTTTGACAGAGTCAAGTTAGGTAACCAAGAGCACTCATCGCTTTTGAAAATTTAGCGCATTGCTTTTAGTTTGTTAAACGAGTCATCTAACCTCTCAAGACTGAAAGAATATTAAAAATTGAACTTATTTTTCACTAGTGATGCAGATTTATTTTGCATTCCACTCAGCTTACATGCTCATCAGTGACACTTTTTGACTCTCATGCACCATGCTTTATTGGCACTATTAGTTATTTAGTTGTGTGAGTTTTACACACCCATGAGTTTGAGATCCTTATCTCAAAGAGCCTGGCAATTTAACCTCCCTAGAGGAAGGCCACTATACGTTGGCTCATAACACTGAGGAAATTTTAATATTGGGGAGGAACCTGTTTTAATTGGCATTTTAGAAAATCATAACATTTCTATAAACATCACCTTTTGTAAAAATACTTTAAATGACAACTACTGAAATTGGGACCTATTCTAAGCTATAGTGCCCCTTTAGTTATGGGGGGAAATCAAGATTGGGAAGGGATAGATATAACTATCTATCAATAACTAAAGATAGGCCTGAACAAGAACCCCAGATCCAAACACCCCTGTACTTTTGCGAGTACATTGGAGTCACATCTTAAACGGGGGTTAGGTTCTAAAGTCAGCGCATAAGGCGAAAATCACGGATAGTCAAAATTACCCTTGAAAATCCCTTAAATCACCCATAAAGTACAGTATACTGTACATGGTTTTGTGTATACAACCCTGTACAGTAATATGTATACATGTATAATGTGTACAGTATATAATAAAGAGTACACATGCAAAAGATAATTTTACAGTACTGTATTTTTAATTACAGACAGGTAATTACAGGGGGTTGTCAGGGCTTAATGTCGATGCAGGAGACGGAGGTGACGGAGAGCGAGTCGTACACGAAGTGGTTGGCTCTGGTTCAGCTCGAGAAGTTGATTGCGTAGGCTCATCTGCTGCTGGTGGTTTTTCCTTGAAAAACATGGTGATCAGAAACTGTCGCTGTTGTCTCTTGAGCTGTTCAAACATTTCTTGATACGGTCTCAAATCGTCCGTAATACTAGGTGTGATTTTGAGGCTTTGTTCCATAGAGGGATTGTATTCAGAAATTAAATCATTCAAGTGTTTCGCTGCTTGGAACACTTCAGCAAATTTATGAAGATTCCAACTTGCTGGCTCTTCCTGTTCGTTGTCATCATCTTCGTCTTCTGTAGTCGATTTCATCAGTTCCTCTAACTCTTCGTTAGTCAATGTTTCTCTGTGGCTCTCAATTAATTCTTCAATTTCTTCCTCAAGGATGTCGACGAAGCCTTCACCCACTTGCCTAGCCACCTGGACAATGCGTTTCACTTCTTTGTCAATGGTTGGGAAACCCTTAAAATCATTCACACATTCTTTCCATAGGTTTCGCCAACATGCATTGACTGTTTCAGGCTTGACTGCATCCATTGCCTGTTTAATGTAAGTGATGCAATTGGCAAAGTTGAAGGACTTCCAACACTCCATCACATTAAGATTGGGATCAGCACCCACAGCGCTACGTATCTGTGAGAATGTAAGCCTCGTGTATGTGGCCTTGAAACAGCAACTCACACCTTGGTCGAGAGGATGGAGGTGGTATTGGTGGGGGGGGAGAAAGATGACTTCAATGTCATTATGCGCAAACCAGAGTGCCACAGGGTGACCAGGAGCATTGTCTACAATCAGCAACACTTTAAAGTCAAGTCCGCTTGACCTCCGGAATGAAACACTTGTGGAACCAATCCAGAAATAATACTGCCATCACCCAAGCCTTTTTATTTGATTGCCAGAACACAGACAGGAGATTTTTGTTCTTGCCATTTAGGGCACGGGGATTTGCAGCCCTGTAGAGCAAGCCCAGCTTTATTAAATGCCCAGCCGCATTGCCACAAAACAACACAGTCACACGGTCTTTAGCTGCTTTGAAGCCAGGGGCTTGTCTTTCTGATTTCGAAGTGTAAGTGCGGTTCGGCATTTTTTTCCAGAAGAGCCCAGTCTCGTCAGTGTTAAAAACTTGTTCCGGAAGATAGCCTTTTTCTTCTATGATTTTCTTTAATTGTTTGGGGTAGGCTTTTGCTGCATCTTCATTGGCAGATGCAGCTTTACCAGTAGTCTGCACGTTTTTGAGGTTGAAGCGGTTCCTAAAACCGTTAAGCCAACCTTGGTTGGCTTTGAATTCCTTCTCATCAGAAGGCTGTCCCTCTTCGGCAGGAGGTTTGAACAGTGCATAAAGGCTAAGAGCCTTTTCTCGCAATGTGTTGCCATTGATAGGCACACATTTACGGTTCATGTCTTCCAGCCATAAGTTTAATGCCTTTTCAGTCTTCACTAATGTCTTATCACGCACCTGGCTCGTCACCTTAGCAGTTATTGGAGCACTTGATGCCAGGGCTTGATGAATTTCTCTCTCTCGAATCTTGATGGCACGGATGCTAGATTTGTTGCAGCCATATTTACGCGCCCCAGGTTGGAGACCCACATACCGTCTCTCAATAAGTCCAACACAGCCAGTTTTTCCTCCAGTTTTGGAACAGACAGGGCCGGCTCCAGGCACCAGCGGTCCAAGCAGGTGCTTGGGGTGGCAGTCAGAAAGGGGCGGTGGCAATTTGGTGGCAGCTTCTCTCCCTCCTGCTGTCTATGGCAGCAATTCGGCGGCAACAGATTTTTTCACTGGGGTGGCAAAAACGGTAGAGCCGGCCCTGGGAACAGACTGCTGTTTCTTCGGTTGAGCACCAGATGAAGTAGTTGGCTTTCATTTAGGGGCCATGTTGTACAAGAAATACACACAGTATCTTTAAACACTAGAATCACACTCAGCGTGGTGAGATGCTCACACTATGAGAAGCACGCGGGAACTGAGACCGACTGAGGGAACAGCAGATTCACGTCTCCCATCTCACTCTCACTCCGGGGCATACGCTCATTGAGTGGAATGGTGGGCAGAACTGCCCGCACAATTTACAAGTATCTTGTTATTTTTCTTTTTTCTTTGCCGAGCGTATATAGTTGAATTCGCGTAAGTTAAATGCGCGTATGATGCGACTCACCTGTATTTAAAATATCAACCTTGATCCAGATCCACATTTTTCAAGTGTCCCTTATATTTATAATAAGCCAACACAAAGTCCAGGTCCATATTGCCCATTCCCTCCTGAACTTTGAGTGTTCAAAGTCCAGATCTGGATCTAATTTTTGCATCTTTCACTTAATAATCAATAATATTCCATGACAGCTGAATGAGCTATTGCATGCACACTCATTGGGCTGAGCATAAGCTTCAATCCTACTGTGCTTAAAAAAATGTGCATATCACATAGCCTACTCTAGTGTCTTAGAATTACATAGATTAGATGGTGTATTTAGCTTGTTAAAAGGCTACTTTCAGCAATGCGATTCCTGTGTCAATCAGAGGGCTCACTCCAGCAAAACACATGGCATGCCTTTCCCCCAGGTTCTGAGTGCGCTGCTATCATAACAATCCCAAGTATTGAAAAGTGGAGGGAAGCTGTCCTTGCAAACCTCTGAATCACTAATGATCAGCACCTGTTTCCTCAAGATTCTCTTTGATTAGTACTAAGACCTGGTATTTGCTGGTATAATTTCTTCCTGCCCTCATTTCTTGGTTGTTTTGGATGGGATTAAAATCTCCTCAGGTTTGCAAGATTGCTGAGTTATTTTGTTTGTTTTTAGGAGAGAAAGGAAGAAGTAGGTTGAGCTAATCTCCCCCAGCTTTAGCCAGGGCATGCTGCAGAACTGAGCACTCTTACACCAGTGAGTGCTCTATTGCTCACTGCATCTCCCACAGCAGGAGTTCCATTGGAAGAAAGAAGATAAACTCCCAGATGGGATTATGGGATCAGCAAAAAGAATAACAATAACAACCCCCCCGTCCTCCTTGCTCTTGGAGTTCTGAACCAGCAGAATATCTGTTACCCACTCTTTGAGGATACCATTTGGGACACTTCCAGAAACACTGCTATGCAGCGCAATAAGTCCCCTCTGTTCTGATGTTTGGCATCAAGAGTCCCCCTGACAAGTCTTATCTGGCCTTTACTAACTCTAGTTCTGATTGTGGAGCGAGGACTATCTGTATATTCCGATGGAAAATTGAAACCCCATTCATCTCTGAGCTCAATCTAAATTATTTATATGGTCCCCATTACCATAATAACTGAGCACCTCACCATCCTTGATGTATCTTTAGTTAAGTTCTATCTTCCCCATTTTACAGAAGCAGAACTGAGGCACTCAGAGAGACTAAGTGACTTGCCTAAAGTCACACACACAATCTGTGGTAGATCAAGGAACTGAACCCAGCTTTCCTGAGTCTGATTAGAGTTCAAACTATTGGACCCTCCTTCCACTCTGAAAAGAGCCAAAGGGTCTCTATATACAAAATAGAAATCACACTTGTTTGTCAAGAAAAAAGTATTTATCAACTGTTAATTGTCTTGGCATTGTGCATTCTTGTAAGAGGTGGCTATCCAAGAAGGTCATACTATTATGATTGATTAAGCAATATAATCCAGTCCCATTTTCTTTAAATACCCTGCCTACCAATACTCTTGTTCTCAGGATTGTTGAAACCTAAAACAATAGAGAGGGGCTCGAGCTGTAAAATGTGGCTTGGGATTCCAGGCTTAGGAGCGTTCAGATCCAGCATTTTAGGGTGGTCCATTAGACAGATAGGGGCCATTATTAAAAAAAAATTGGAACTAGATTTGGGTTCGGAGTTCAAAATTCTGGAGATGCTTAAATCCAGGGTTTAGATTTGGGCCAGTCTTTAGAAATAAATTTCAACCATTTCCGATGTTTGTCCTTCTCATAGCATGAAGTCCACATCTGTAAACCAGTACAGCAGGTGAACATGAAATGTTCCTTAGTTTGCACTACAATGTCCTTAAATTAAACCAGCAGCTATAGCATCAGAAAACTGTCCTCAGTGCCATATCAGATAAACATCTCCGCTCTTTCTCCAGGGCAGTCTCCTTCCTAAAAGTTCAAACCCACACAGTTCACATTAGAGTTTGAAGCATAAACCAGCGTGGAGTGAGTGAAATGGAGTCTTTCCTTCTTCTCAACTCTTTTACCAGAGAGGCAACCTGAGTTTGATTGGTGTCTGTGGAACAACTCAGTACTGCAGGTATTCGCTGGGCAAAACCGGAGAGTTTTGTGAGTATCCAGAAAGATTCTCATATGTGACTCCTCAGAGTGAGATTTCCACACTTTCACAGACGCAGAGATTGGACAATCTATTAGATCATCCAACCCACCTCCCTGCCATTGCAAGTTTGTTCACTACATTTCTGCCAACAAACATAGTGTGATTTGTCTCAGTTTTGATTCAAGGTGAAATCTGGCTGTCTTCACTATTTTTTTGCAGCAAAACCACAATATAGTTTTGTACTGACAGTATAGATTTCATCAACAGATGATAGCAACAAAGCTGAGGTGATCCCACATGATTTGCATTGTTTAGTAGCTCTCTTTCACAGACCTCTAGCCTGAACATGAATTAATAGCTGACTGAATTCTGAGGGCCTTGCTTAGTTTATACTCAGTTCTTACATAGTCAAACTCTCTTTGGGTACATCTACACAGCAAAGAAAAACCTGCCGCTGGTCCCCTTCTGGGACTAGATATTACATATTATCAGTCTCACCTGTGGAGTGCCTTTTCTATGGAAAGATAAAGTCATGACTTCAGTGTCCTTTTATTTCATTTTTTTAATGCAACTTGTTCATTCTTTGGTTTCTAAAGACTCTCTTCTGGACTGAAATAATTAATTTCAGAGAGTAATTTCTAACAGCTCTGAGTCTTCTTTCTGTTGATTTAAATAGGGCTTCCCTCGAGGTGTGTGAGACATCACAAGGAGGTATTTCCTGTGCATGCACAGCAGCCACATTTTCTATCATCAGGTTCTTTGGCAATTAAAAAAATTATTGACACTCAGGCTATGTCTGTAATACGGCCCTACAGTGGCACAGCTGTACCACTGCAGCTGCACTGCTGTAAGGTCTCCTGTGTAGCCGCTCTATGCCAATGGGAGAGAGCTCTCCTGCCGGCATAATTAAACCACCCCCGACAAGCAGTGGTAGCTACGTCAGCGGTCGCTACATCGGATGCTCTCCCACTGACATAACACTGTCCACACCGGAGCTTTTGTCGGTGAAACTTTTGTCAGTCAGAGATCTGAGAAAGATAGAAATGGATGCAAACAAATACCAGTGAAAAATGCTTTCTTGTGACTTTGGGTATGTCTACACTATGAACTTAGGTTGAATTTATAGAAGTCGATTTTTTAGAAAGCGATTTTATGCAGTCGATTGTGTGTATCCCCACACTAATGCACTAAGCGCATTAAGCGCTTTGCTGCAATGGGATTCCCTAACTGTGGTGGGGCAATAGACGGAACCCATATCCCTATCTTGGGACTGGACCACCAAGGCAGCCAGAACATAAACCGCAAGGGGTACTTTTCCATGGTGCTGCAAGCACTGGTGGATCACAAGGGACGTTTCACCAACATCAACGTGGGATGGCTGGGAAAGGTACATGACGCTTGCATCTTCAGGAACTCTGGTCTATATGAACAGTTGCAGCAAGGAACTTACTTTCCAGACCAGAAAATAACCATTGGGGATGTTGAAATGCCTATAGTTATCCTTGGGGATCCAGCCTACCCCTTAATGCCCTGGCTCATGAAGCCATACACAAGCACCCTGGACAGTAGTCAGGAGCAGTTCAACTATAGGCTGAGCAAGTGCAGAATGGTGGTAGAGTGTGCATTTGGACATTTAAAAGCATGCTTGTGCAGTTTACTGACTCGGTTAGACCTCAGTGAAACCAATATTCCCATTGTTATTACTGCTTGCTGTGTGCTCCACAATATCTGTGAGAGTAAGGGGGAGACGTTTATGGCAGGCTGGGAAGTTGAGGCAAATTGCCTGGCCACTGATTACATGCAGCCAGACACCAGGGCAGTTAGAAGAGCACAGCAGGGCGTGCTGCGCATCAGAGAAGCTTTGAAAACCAGTTTCATGGATGACCAGGCTATGGTGTGGCAGGTCTGTTTGTTTCTGCTTGATGAAAACCCGCCCCCTTGGTTCATTCTACTTCCCTGTAAGCCAACCACCCTCGCCTCCCCCTTTGATCACTGCTTGCAGAGGCAATAAATTCATTGTTGTTTCAAATTCATGCATTCTTTATTAATTCATCACACAAATAGGGGAATAACTGCCAAGGTAGCCCGGGGCAGGGGGGGGAACAAGGCCACACTGTACTTCAAAATGTATTGAATGCCAGCCTTCTGTTGCTTGGGCAGTCCTCTGGGGTGGAGTGGTTGGGTGCCTGGAGTCCATCCCCCTGCTCTCCCCCACCTCCTGCGTTCTTGGGCATCTGGGTGAGGAGGCTGTGGAACTTGGGGAGGAGGGCAGTTGGTTACACAAGGGCTGCAGTGGCAGTCGGTGCCTTTCCTGCACCTCAACCATACGCCAGAGCCTATCAGTTTGATCCTCCAGTAGTCTCAGCATTGCATCCTGCCTCCTCTCATCATGCTGCCACCACCTTTCCTCTTGATCCCGCCACCTCTCCTCTCGCATTCATTTTATGCTTTCCTGGACGCTGCCATTGTCTGCCTCCATGGATTCTGCTGGGCTCTTTCAGTTTGGGTGGACTGCATAAGCTCAGAGAACATTTAATCGCGAGTGCATTTTTTTTGCCTTCTTATCTGCGCTAGCCTCTGGGATGGAGATGCTAGTGGCAGCATTGAAACATTTGCAGCTGTGGGAGGAAAAAAAGGGAGAGTAAAATTGAAAAAGACACTGTCATAAATATAAAGGGAAGGGTAACCACCTTTCTGTATACAGTGGTATAAAATCCCTCCTGGCCAGAGGCAAAACCCTTTCACCTGTAAAGGGTTAAGAAGCTAAGATAACTTTGCTGGCACCTGACCCAAAATGACCAATGAGGGGACAAGATACTTTCAAATCTGGAGGGGGGGGAACAAAGGGTTCTGTCCGTCTGTGTGATGCTTTTGCCAGGAGCAGATCAGGAATGCAGCCTTATAACTCCTGTAAAGTTAGTAAGTAATCTAGCTAGAACATGCGTTAGATTTTCTTTTGTTTAATGGCTGGTAAAATAAGCTGTCTTTTTGTAATTTAAGATTTTGCCTAGAGGGATTCTCTATGTTTTGAATCTGATTACCCTGTAAGGTATTTACCATCCTGATTTTACAGAGGTGATTCTTTTACCTTTTCTTTAATTACAATTCTTCTTTTAAGAACCTGATTGATTTTTCATTGTTCTTAAGATCCAAGGGTTTGGGTCTGTGTTCACCTATACAAATTGGTGAGGATTCTTATGAAGCCTTCCCCCGGAAAGGGGGTGTAGAGCTTGGGGGGATATTTTGGGGGAAGATGTCTCCAAGTGGGCTCTTTCCCTGTTCTTTGTTTAAAACTCTTGGTGGTGGCAGCATATGGTTCAAGGACAAGGCAAAGTTTGTACCTTGAGGAAGTTTTTAACCTAAGCTGGTAAGAATAAGCTTAGGGGGTCTTTCATGCAGGTCCCCACATCTGTACCCTAGAGTTCAGAGTGGGGAAAGAACCCTGGCAGACACATTGGCCATTTAAAAGGAGGGGCTGATGTTTTTGGGTTAACGTGCAGCACAAACCCAACTAAACCCCCCCCACACCCAATTCTCTGGGATGATCGCTTCAACCCCCCCCATGTGGCGAACAGTGGGGATGATTTCTTTTCAGCCACAGGCAAACAACCCAGCAGGAACAGCCACCTCTGAATGTCCCCTTAATAAAATTCCCCTATTTCAACAATGAATGATATCACTCTCCTGAGGATAACACAGAGAGATAAAGAACGGATGTTGCTTGAATGTCAGCAAGCACCGGGACCACACGCTGCCATGCTTTCTTATGCAGTGATTCCAGACTACATGCTATTGGCCTGCCGTTGTAAAGTGTCCTACCATGGAGGATGCAATAAGGTTGCCCTCCCCAGAAACCTTTTGCAAAGGCTTTGCGAGTACCTCCAGGAAAGTTTCATTGAGATGTCCCTGGAGGATTTCTGCCCCATCCCCAGACACGTTAACAGATTTTTCCAGTAGCTGTACTGGCCGCAAATGCATCCCAAGTCTTCAGGGCAAATTAATCATTAAACACACTTGCTTTTAAAATGTGTATTATATTTACAAAGGTACACTAACCAGAAATACCTTCTCCGCCTTCAAGGTCTGGGATCCTGGCTTGGGAGGGTACTGTCTGTTGGGTGATAAACAGTTCCTGGCTGTCGGGGAGAACAGTTTCTCCGCTTGCCTGCTTTGTGCTAACTTCCCCCTCCTCCTCATCCCCAAAACCCTCATCTCTGTTGTGTGAGACTCCCTTGCAGGAGTCCATGTACAGGGGTGGGGTGGTTGTAGGGGCACCCCCTAGAATTGCATGCAGCTCATCATAGAAATGGCATGTCTGGGGCTCTGACCCCGAGCGGCTGTTTGACTCTTTGTTTTTTTGGTAGGCGTTCCTGAGCTCCTTAAGTTTCATGCAGCACTGCTGCAGGTCCCTGTTATAGCCTCTGTCCTTCATGCCCTTGGACATTTTTTCAAATATTTTGGCATTTCGTCTTTTGGAACGGAGTTCTGATAGCATGGATTCGTCCTCCCATACAGCGATCAGATCCAGTACCTCCTGTTTGGTCCATGCTGGAGCTCTTTTGCGATTCTGGGACTCCATGGTCACCTCTGCTGACGAACTCTGCATGGTGACCTCTGCTGATGAGCTCGCCACGCTGGCCAAACAAGAAATGAAATTCAAAAGTTTGCGGTGCTATTCCTGTGTACCTAGCTAGTGCATCTGAGTTGAAAATGCTGTCCAGAGCGGTCATAATGGAGCACTCTGGGATAGCTCCCGGAGGCCAATACCGTTGAATTGCATCCACACTAACCTAAATTTGATCAGGCAATGTCAATTTCAGCGCTAATCCCCTCGTCGGGGAGGAGTACAGAAATTGATTTTAAGAGCCCATTAAGTCGACAAAAATGGCTTCGTTGTGTGGACAGGTGCAGGGTTAAATCGATCTAATGCTGCTAAATTCGACCTAAACTCGTAGTGCAGACCAGGGCTTTGACTTACCAAAATTACAGTCTGGGTTTAAAGTAAATGACAACATGGCTGACCACTCCCACAAAGTCCAAAGTGCTTCCTTCCTTTGTCTTCTGAGATGAAAGGTAAAGTAGGATTCTTTGCCTCTCTCTTTTATAGGCCAGCGAACATTTGAAATGTGTCTGTCTCAAAGTCCAGTGCCCCTGCTTGGATGAAAAGTGCCATGGAGGCTAATGGAGAAGGTTCCGCTCTGGTTTCTTCCCTGCTGGTGCTTTCTGCAATGCAAATTGATCTGTCCCTTCAGTCTCCGATATGCCAATGAATGGCACTGGACGGTGATTGCCAATTGTCTGTGATAGCACCTGGATGGAGGCACTGGCCTTTCCTTTGTCTGGGAAGGGTGCCCACTCCCCAGACTTGTCTGGGTCAAACAACATTTTAGTCCCATGTTTCCTTCACATTTGTACAGTTCTTTGGGCGTTTTCCCTACAAACACCACACAAGAATATTAATGATCAGCGTGTTACTGATTTTCCAGTGATAGCTTACACAACACAGATTATGACTTGAGTGAGTGGGGGTACATTAAACTAGTCAGGCCTGCTGAAAATCACTGCCTAATCCCAGTGCCCCTTGCCCTCTGGGTCACATCCCCATATCCCAGCCCCCACATCAATTCTTCCCCCACTCGCCCCATATCCCCCTTTCCTTCAGTGTACCTATGCTAGTCCTGCATCCCCAGAATCCTTCAGCATCCCTATTCCAGGTCTGAGCAGTGGGTGAGAGGGGACAGCTGCAAGGGCCCTTTTACCCCTACGCAGGATGGTGGAGGGGCCCTTCCAGATTCTCCACCGCTCTTCCTCTTCCCAGGCCTAGTGTTGCAGGGCTAGAGATGGGAGGAGCAGAGAGGGGCCAACCCATTTTTCATAGGATGGGAGGAGGGAACAGAGCTACTGTAAGTTGCTGGGTCTTTCTGTGCCCTCCTCCCCTGGGGTGCCACCTCTGACGTGCCGAAAAGTGGGTCATAGGGGTGGGCAGTCTGGCCTGGGGAGGGCAGTGTGTTTGGTGCGGCTCGCTTCCTCTCCTTCCTGCACCTTCTGCCGTTTAAAGTGGTGACGTGCTGAGGCACTTGATGGGAGAACGCCGAGCCATTGTACTTGGCCCTGTTTTCCCCCACTGAGCCATCAATGGGCCCTACACCCCCTCACTTCTCAGTCCTGGCCTCCTCCACAGTAAGTGCCCCCCAACCTGATACCCAGGGCACAGAGTAAGCAGGGACCAACCTAAGGGCAGCCCCTTACACAGGGGGAGAGCTGAGGGAAAGGCAAATGGGGGCTGGGGAATGGGAGGTGTGAGATGCAGCCCCTAAGGCAGGTGGTGACAGCCCGCTTGGGAGGATTGCCGCTTGGGGCTGCATGAGGGAGGGGCTAGCCTGGCGTGCCAGGCCCCAATCAGTGCACCATAAATGAAGTCTACAAGCTGAGTGTTTTCTGGCCTGTGCATCTTGGCGCTGAGCCCCCTGAATGAGGCAGAAGCCCCTCATGACCCGCATTGGGGCTGGAAGCCTTGACCAAGATGGCCACCGAAGGCTGGCACCAGCTGCCTCCCAGAAGCCATGTTGGTAAAGCTAAGAGGGAGGGGAAGCAAGGCTCCTTCCACATTCCCTCGGTCAGGCAGGGAGGGGCCGGTAGCGGGTTCTGTGAGCTCCCTGAGTTGGGGAAAGGGAGTACAGAAGGGGAAGGGTAATAGGAGATGGCTCCTGGCAGGAGGAGCAGGGACCCGCTGAGCAGGAACAGCTGCCACTGTGGTGAGGAGTCGGGCACTGCAGAGGTGCTGCCTGGAGCTCTTCTCTGCTCTTAACAGCTTGTTGGTCAGGTAGGAAGCAGCAGCAGTAGCTTCTTGCTGCCTTATGGCTGCTGCTGGCGGGGGGGGGGGGCGAAGGGGGAGAGCCATGGAACAGCAAGGAGGGAGGAGAAGGAAGACAAGACTCTCCAGCAGCAGCCCAAGAGGTGACTGAATGGCCAAACCCTGGGACTTTTAACGTCTACGGAAGTTACAGGTTTCCTGGAACCACTACCTCAAAAATGGGACGATCCTGGGAAAACCTGGACAGTAGCAACCTTCCTCTCAGCTCCTGGGAGAATGGTGTCAGCTGCTCCCTCTCCCTCCTCAACTCGGGGCTGAGAGGAGTCTGTGAGTAACCTGACTGGGGAGAATCTGCCTGTCTGCTGCAGCAACTCTGGCTGGCTGCTCTTTGACAGGAGGAGAGCAAGTGAGAAAGGCTATCAGACACAATGTGTTTTCCCATGGGCTGGATTGAATTGTGGGCTGGAACTAGGGTTGCCAACTGTCTAATCACACAAACCCAAACACCCAGGCCCCGCCCCCTGAGCCAAGGCCCCGCCCCATCTTAAAGGCCCCACCCCACTCACTCCATCCATTGCTCACTCTCCCGCACCCTCACTCACTTTCACCAGGCTGAGGGATGGGGTTGGGGTGCAGGAGGGGTTCAGGGCTGGGGCAGGGGATTGGGTGTGGGAGGGAGTTAGGAGTGTGGGCTCTGGGAGGGAGTTTGGGTGCAGGAGGTGGTGAGGGCTCCGGACCGGAGGCGCTTACCTCAGGTAGCTCCTGGTCAGTGGTGCAAAGGCAGGCTCTCACACCTGCCCTGGACCCGCACCGCTCCCAGAATGTCCCTGTGGCCCTGGGGATGGGGGGGAGGCAGGGGTTCTCTGCACACTGCCTCTGCCCACAGGCACCACCCCCACAGCTCTCACTGAGCACAGTTCCTGGCCAATGGGAGCTGCTGAGTTGGCACTGTGAGCAGGGGCAGAGCATGGAGACCCCTCTGGCCTCCCCCAGGGGCTGCAGGGATGTGCTGGCCGCTTCTGGGAGCGGAGCAGAGCCAGGGCAGGCAGGGAGGGAGCCTGCCTTAGCCCCAGTGTGCCGCCGGAATTTTAGTGGCCTAAAATCTCCAGGATTGGCTTCAGTAGCCTCTAGGAAATAAAGCCCAATTCTAGGAGACTCCCAGCAAAACCAGGAGGGTTGGCAACCCTAGCTTGTGTCACTGGGAAATTATCTCCAGCAGGGGCTAAAAACAGGTTACTTACAATTAAATTGGGAGAGTTGGCAACAAAACAAAGCCCAAAAGCAAAACCACTGTGTAGACCACTTTTAAGTAGTGACTCTACAAGTTCCTAGCAGAATCCTTTGAGTCCTCATTTCAAATACTAATTTTTGTCTTTCTAATGAATGGCGCCACAGCTGTAACTTTTCACACCTATTTGGAATCCCTTTTAAGTACCAGGAATGACAACCTTGCTAAATCTGATATCAAAACTTATAACACTGAAAAAATGGGAGCAGAGCAGGATGACAAGTCAAAATGGTGGAGTGATGCCATCTGCAAAACCCAGCAACTGCCCACCAAGATCATACAAGAACCCACTTAAATTTTTTCACAGGAATGGGGAGTGAGTTTTTAGAATACAAACAGGCTCTACTGTTCTCACACCAGGTAACTGAGGCCCTGATTCAAGAAAGCTCTTGCCTTAAGGTGAAATCCTGGCCTCACTGAGGTTAATAGCAGTTTTGTCACTGATGTCAAAGGGGCCAGGATTTCACCCCTAAACCCATGTTTAGGCATTCAAATAAATGTGGCCTGGTTGGCCCAGGTGCTGAGTATTCACAAATCCCTTGAAGTCAATGGGAACTGTGGTGTTCCTCACATTTGAAAATCAAGGTTCTCCTCTAATCCATGTGTCTATATTTGGATTTAGGAGCCTAACTTTAAGCACCTGGGGTTGGTCTAAGAGCTTTTGAAATGTCAGATTTTAAAAACTCAGTTTTTTCTTCTAGAGTGGTGAACGATTATTGATCTGAAACCACAAAGAATTTGGAGTTTTTTTTCCCAATCCCTTATTTCTAAAGTGTCTTGATTGACTTTTTTTTTAAGCTTTTAATTTAAAAAAAATTTTTTCTTGTAGAGAGATTTTGTTTTATACCAACTTTCAGTCAGAAGGAAATTTTCTTGCAGAGTTACAACCATCTGGAAAGAGAGGATTATAAAGAAAATGCTGAAAGAGTTTTAGCTATAACACCTCTAGCTATTTTTGCAGTAGGACAGATTAAACACCAGAGAAGTATCAGCCCTTCTAATGAAAATCATCCAGAAAACAATTAGCATAAGAAGAAACAAACATTTTCTCAGTAAAAAAAACCACCCATCTTTAACAAACCACTATTGCATAGAGAGACGGGCACCAACTCAGCCATGGTGTATCTCCTTTTATTAGTTACTCCAAGGCTGAGCTTAATCCCATATAGCTTTCCTTACAAGAAAAGCTTTCACTTTAGTAACAAGATTTCTCTGTATAATGTGTGTATTGGAAGGAGACGTGGCCCATGATGCTGGCAGACCAGGTGCCAGCTCATGCCAGGGCCCTGGGCCTGACTGAATACTGGCAAATGCATAGTTGGAAATCAGTCTGGCTCACCTGTGTGTTAGTATTATTGAAATAGATATTAGCGTTATGAGAATGTGTGTTGTGTTTAGACTTTATGGAATGCTTGTAGGATGCTGCATGTTCTACTCCTACATATAATATCTGTATCCTGTGTTCTAGGGTAATGTTTAAATGTTGGCTCTGTAACTATAAAAATGTTTGCTAAGCCTGTAAAACCAGCACAGCCAGGGGAGAAGCATTACCAAGTGCAAAATGCTAGTTCACCACAAGAGGTGTTATCTTCTCCCCACAAAAGAAGGTCTACAGATATCAGTGGACAAAAGACTGTTGATTGCTTCTCCCACACCTCTGAAGAGGGTACAAGCCCATGCCCCATCACAGCTTGAATGCTGGGGGAAGGGAATATCATCAAGGAGCAGGTCCATGTACAGCAACAGCTCCTGCAGAGGCTGGTGAGTTCCAGTGAGGGAGCTGCAAATCAAATGGTGGGCCTGGGACTATGTCAGATGGTGGCCCCGGGGAATGACCTGACATCTTTTTACTAACCTTTGAGCTGGTGGCTACTAGTGCCAGATGGGACAAGGGTACATGGGCCTCTTATCTAGCTGGTGAGGCTCAGGTGGCCTTTATGGCCCTGAGTGAGCAATAGGCCAAAGTTTATGATCTGCCAGAGACCTCTACTTTAGAGAGGGTGGGCCTGTCAGAGGAGAAATACCCTGCAGAAATTCAGGGCAGCCAGATGGAATGGCAGGATACGTCCCAGGGCCTTTGCCCAGCAATTGTCAGACTGGGCTACTTGATGGGTTTGGCCAGCTAGATGGGACATGGAGGCCCTACTGAATTCCCTTGTTCTGGAACAGTTTACACAGAGTTCCTCCCCCCCGCCCCCAAGACTACAAGGGCCTGGGTTGGAGGCATCAGCCAAAATCATTAGAGGCAGCACTGCAGTCAAATTAACAGAGGAATATGTGGAGGTGGCTCTACCATGGAAAGAGCTCCATAACCCTACGACCAAGGACAGGGGAAAGAAGGTGGAAGAACGTCATGCAGCTAAGTCCTGGAAGGAGCAAACGGGGTGTCCCAGTTGCCAGTGCAATAGCTTCCTGTCAGTGTGGGGGCAAAGGGCACATCAAGAGAGACTGGCCCTATAGGGTCCGTGGGTTTGTGGAGTTCTGTGGGTGGACAGGTGTAAAAGGGGCACCTGGGATAAGGATGATCCCTGTCAAAGTCAGCTGAAGAACGACAAGGGGCATTGTAGATTCAGTAGCAGCATGTTCCTATGTATGGAGCACCCTGGCTAGGCTGCTGTGGCAACAGGAGGGGGCAGCAGTAATGATTTATTGTATACCTGGGGAAAAGAGCACGTGGGAGTAGAAGAAAGGTTTAAAAGGCAGCGAGTAGGCATAGTAAAGTCATTGCCTGACTCTGTAATGTTAGGAACAGACTGGACCCCATTCCCCTTATGTAAAAAGGATAGACAATGTGGGGAAGGGACCCCAACTGGTGGGTCTGCATAAAAAGCTCCTGAGTGTAGACTGTCCAGGGAGTCCTCTGGGTCCAGTGTGTGATAACCTAGACATATGGTAACAAGCTCAGAAAAAGAAAGCACACATTGAAGAACTTGGAGAGGGGGAGGAAAATATGAGAAGGGGGCAGTGGAGTGCTAGATCAGGGACACCTAGAAGAGGAGGGAGGGAGGGAGGAGGCTCGGCCAAGTCCCAGGAAGAGCAAGCCCCAGTCAAGGCACAGGGTGAAGAACAAACTGACAAGAGGGAGGGGATCCTGACAAGGAAGCCTTGGTGGGGAAATCAACCCGGATAGTCCCGAACCAGGAGCAAGATAAGTCAGGGGAAGAGAGCGATACTGAGATTGTGGCTCTAGAGGGACAATTCACTCAGTTAGATGTAAGCCTGGGGGAGAGAGATGTGGGATATGATTGGTCTGATGGGCTGAGATTGAGCTGGGGGAAACCTCCAGCCTCAAAATATATTTTGTGCAGGTGGAGGCAGGAGACCCTCACTGGTGGTCTATGGAAGGCCAGCCCCAAAGGGCCCAGGAACTCTAGTAGAATCCCAACCCCGTAAAGGGGGTAGAGCACAGGCAGTGAAGAAGACCTCTCTTGAGGAAAGAAAAGGCGTCAGGTGAAATAAGGTGGGGAAATGTGTGACAGGGCACTATTAGTGGCACCCTGGGCACTGATGTTGCTGCAGCATGAAGAAGGGTGCAAGCTCAGCTATGAGCAATTAAATACTTTCTGTTGGGGGATTATGAGCACCTGGGTGGTAATCACTACGCTACTGATGTAATTGGGCAGATATAATTGGAAGGAACTGGCAGCAAGGAAAGCTCAGAGGATGAGGCTGGGCTGAGGAGTGAAAGCTGCAGGGAACCATCCTCTTGCAATAAGCCTGCAGTACGTGTATATTTTGCAAGGAAAGAATTAATACACGCATGGTAAATAGGGTAACAATTGTGTGTGTGTTTGTGACCATGAGGCCACACAAACTGGCCAGGCCATGCAATACGCTGCATAGCGACCAAGGTATAAAAAGATTCATTATTAGAATTCTGAAGAATCTAGCAAAATCAGCAGTAGATCCTAAATTGTCTGAATTTGGGAGGCTGGCAGGGTTGTGTGTCTGTGGATTTCTCTTGATGCCAGGGTTTATAATAATCTGTAAGGAAAAGCTTCTGTCATTCTCTGCAGATTAATAAAATTCCACCAATGCAATTTTACAGTTTGGACAGCTAGTATAATGTTCCCTTAACCAGTAACTAAACTATCTTTTCTTTTGACTGGTTCTGTGACTCCAGACAGCTCAGCCAATTTAAGCCTTGATTGTCTCTGGTTGTGAAGCTAGAGTGTTCCCTGCATCCTTCTGTATACTGGGATACTCCTTACACTGTGTCCTAAGGCAAAGACGAGAGCATGCTTTACGTATCTGGATTTTGAGGCCTAGTTTTTATTTGCTTGCTTCTGGACAGCTGCCACAGAACAACCCTAATTCCCAGGAGAATGTTGCCAACTTAGCTACTTTGTCACTAGATTTAGTGACTTTTTGGATTCCCTAGGGAGAAAATAAGTGACCAGTGACAAATCTTGTGACTTTCACTGCCAATTACAGTGACATTCAGAAAAAGAAGTCACCAATATGTATACTCACAAAATTATTCACAAGCAGTTCAGTAGTGTTAATAAAATCCATTCCATGCTCTTCTTACTACATTCTGTTGCACACTAAGTCAATGTCATTACGTCTCAATTAAGCATGTCCTCGGAAGAAATCACATTCCAGGGCTTCTTGGGCTGAGATCACTATAATCTGCAGGCGAGGAAAAGAAGTCTTGATGTTAATTTGAACATTTGTTTGATTGATTGTTGTTTTGATAGTTCTCATTGATTGCCATTAAACTCGCTCGAATAGGAATAATTTTACTAGGTGTCCCATATTCAGCACAGGGAAATATGGTCATTCTATTTAAAAGGGTTCAGCAGCTATGTCTGCCTACAGAGGGATAGCTACATGTGCAGTAGCTCATTTAGTAGGTAAACCAGAGGAGTAAGCCTAGAGTGCTTCGGCTGAATTAGAGCCCAGTCCTGGGAGTCAGAACTACTGCATTCTACTCCATGCCTTATCACTGGCCTCCACTGTTGTGTTGGCCAAGTGAATTTGCCTTTCTGTGTCTCAATTTCAATGGGGATAATAGTTAGCTACAGTACCTCAGAGGTATGAGACCTGATTCATTAGTGTTTGCAAAGCTCTTGGAGCTCCTGGGATGAAACACTTATACATATATGGCAAAATATCATCATTTGGAGACTGCTTTGTAAGGAAGACAGTGATCAAGCATGTCACAGAACAATATGAGCTGTGATACAAGAGAACTCATTATTTACCACCGGAAGAATGAATAAAATGTCCGAGTGCAAATCAGGCAGTAACTCCAACAAAATTAAAAACAATGACTAAGACCCCAAAAACATTCACAGCAATTCAGTTGGAACACAAAGAAAAACCTGCCACAAGGTTTTGGTAAGTTTAGTTTGTGGTTGTTTTTTTAAATTTGTATTTATTTATTTATGTATTTGCTCTGAAGCTCTTTCCCCTGTAATTGGAGAGGCTTTTTTAAAGAAAAAGTTGCTCCACATGGCTGGCTGACCTTTCACACTTCTAGTCACAGGATTTAAATAATTGGACTAATTTGTTTTAAAGAAAACCAACAAATAAAGCAATGCTTCATAATTCTAAACTTCCGAGGAAGGAGATTCTACATGTTAGATGAGTGCGTGATTAAAAATAAACCAGTGGATGTTATGGATGGGGCCCTGTGTGCATTCCGGCTCTGTCCCATTTCCCTACCCTGCTTGCAGTTTTAACCACAAAAGGTTGCTAGGCCTATAGCCACCAATTAGTTTTCCTGCTTCCCAGCAACGTATTGTAGTCCTCATGCCATAGTTTCTCAGGTAAGTTCTTGCATAGGGTATTATGTACATTCTGACATGTTTTCTATATACCCTCTGGTTAGAGCATGATCACATTCCTGCAAGATTGAAATAAGGGGATTTGACTATAAATTAGAAAGCACTTAAAGCTAGGTTAGATTTACCCAAAGAGGAGCAAAGCAAAAATCTGTGGAGAAGTGTGATACCCCCAAAAGTTCAGACTGGCCTGAGACTCAGTTTTGATCTGGATTTAAATTTCCCCAAAGCTCAGGAATTTTGGAACTGGGATTTTGGTTTCAGCCCATCTCCACTGAAAACCTGTTCAGTTGTTCTCATATAACACCGTACCGCAATATAACACAGTAAACATCATAATTTTTGGAACAACTTAAGAAATATTTAACCCAAGGGAGGCAAAAATCCACGGCAGAGTTCTAATATTGGCTGATGACTTGGCCACTCTGTCGCAGGAAGTCTTGAACTTTTGCACCAATTAGAGGGGAAAAAAAACAGGTGATAGTAGTTGGAAGTCAGCTGGAAGAAGAGCTTTGAGTTGGCTGCATGCATTATTGAAAGGGAACTGCATGTGGGTTGGTGGGAAGAAGCTGTCCACCCTTACATGGCCAAAAAGTGAATCATCTGTTACATTTCAGCCCCCTTTCATGCTCATGGGGAAGCTGGATGGGTGGCCTAAGAATAGAACATGAAAGAATTTTTCAGGACAAGAAGCAGCAAAAGTAGCAAGGTAAACAGAAGTTAGAGGGATCAGGAAATGTAACCGAATTAGAGGGGCAACTGTAGAAAACTTGCTTTAAAACTTGCTTTTATGATTAAGTTCATAAGAAAAGAATGGAGGGTGGGAAAGAGACCACCCACATAGTAAACTCAGAATAAATCTACTATAAGAATATTGATTTTTATTATTTTAATAAATGTAAAAGTGGGATTGAACCAAACTCTGGATCCAAACTCCCCCTGACCATTAGGAAAACTCTCATGAGGATCCAACCTTCATAGTTGGCCTCAACTCCTGAGAAGGCCAAACCAAATTCCTGGCACTGAACACTGCTCAGATGTTGGGGAAAATTCAGATCCAGATACTAGATTCAGCTCTGTGGCTTGAGCCCATTTCTAAGCATAAATAATAAGGATGGGGAGAATTCAGAACTGAGAAGACAGCAGAAAGCCTTCAGGCTCCACCACCTCTGCTAGAAACAATAGAATAAGCAAGAGCAACTTCCTGTGAACACTTATGGGGGAGCATCGCAATAACGCTAAAAAAAAGTCTATAAAACAAAACATATCTATAAATGTCTGAACTTATTGAAATAAAGGTATAATTAAAACCAACCTTCTGTGTGGAGAAACCCTAGTGTATGGGAACCAGTGTGGAGCAGGATTTGGGGAGGCTGCGGAAGGTTTCCGTTCTTCCTGAGAAGCCCCACTCAGTAGGCATCCTACATGAGCAGAGGCAGCAAGGCTTGAGTGGTGGGAGAGGAGGGCAGCTTGGGGGACAAAAGTGATGGATGATTTATCACTATGCTGATCGACAGGCCACTGTCGTCTTGGAGTAGGGGCACAGGAGTGGCAGGAGCTATTGCAGCCTCAGTGTTGCACTAGCAGAAATAAAACTGCTCCACTGTAACTTCACTGCCAGGAGGGGAAGGACCCACCCCATGTGAGACACCCTGGACTATCCCTGGTTAAACGGGTTTTACATTTGAGGATGGTTGGTGGAAGATTTAGTCTAGAACAAATAATCCTATTTACAAATACAGAATAAACCACTCCTAACTGTCCAGGGCATTTTAAGGTTTGGGGACAACCATTATTTCTGGGGGTTCTGCATGTTCACCTGCTTCTTTTGATAGAATTCTGCTAAAGTCAGAAGTAAATGGTCTGCTACCAAAAAGGGAACAGACAGTGACGAGCTGCCTAAATCTTAACAACCAGTTCCCTCCTCACCCCAAGAGGGTGTCGTGGCCTACCCCCGCCCCCTGGGGACTCCTGCCCCATCCAACCCCCCGCGTTCTTTGACATCCACCCCGACCCCTGCCCCATCAACCCCCCTCCCCTGTCCCCTGACTGCCCCCAGAACTGTGCAGGAGGGTCTCGTGGGCCACCATAGTGGGTGCCCACCCTGCCCCTAAGAGCCAGAGGGACGTGCCGGGGGTCGAGGTGGGGAGCCCTGGCGGTGCTTACCTGGGGCAGCTCCCAGGAACCATCTGGCAGGTCCCTCTGGCTCCTAGGGGCGGGGGAGCGGCCACTCCCCACACTGATCACATCAAAAGCGGCGCCTCCGACTCCACCCCCGGAACACCCATGGGGAAAATTTAGTGGGTGCAGAGCACCCACCATCAGCTTCCCACCCTGTCCCTGGCCCCAGCTCACCTCTACTCCTCCTCCCCTGAACGCCTCCCCCCCCGGCTTCCTGCCAATCAGCTGTTCGCACGGGAAGCCTGGGAGGGCTGAGAAGCAGGCGGCGGCTTCGTGCTCAGGCCCAGGGAGGCGGAGGCGAGCTGGGGCGGGGAGCAGTTCCCCTACGAGCCCCCCCGGGGTTACCTGCTGTGGTGTGGGCGGCCCTCGTCGTGTCCCTCCCTGCCCCAGCTCACCTCTGCTCCGCCTCCGCGGGCCTGAGTGCGACGCCGCTGCTTGCTTCTTGGCCTCCCTGGCTTCCCGTGCAAACAGCTGATTCACGGGAAGCTGGGGTGGGGAGCGGAGAAGCAGAGCAGGATGGTGCATTCAGGGGAGGAGGCGGAAGCGGAGCGGAGGCAAGCTGGGGCCAGGCGCGGGGAGCTGCCGGTGGGTGCTCTGCACCCACCAAATTTTCCCCGTGGGTGCTCCAGCCCCAGAGCACCCACAGAGTCGGTGCCAAAGGCGCCACTTTTGGCCAGTTGTTAAATTTAGAAGCCCTTTTAGAACCGGTTGTCCCTTGTGGGACAACCGGCTCCAGCTCACCACTGGGAACAGCTAAAAATAAATCAATCTCGTAACATATATCCTCTTCCACGCCTTCCTGCCCCATAAAATTACAGTTTAGTCAGCCTGCTCTGGCAAGATTTGAGAGCCCATACTGCCATAACCTAAGTTAACATCATTTAGGTCCCTTATCTCAAACATTTTGGGATACTTCAAGTGTTTAGTATTTTATTGTTTGACATAAGAAAAGTCTAATATGGTATTTCTATGGCCATTAGCTCTCTACTATCTCAGCATCTCACAATTACTAATGGATTTTATCTTCACAACCCCACTGCAAAGTAGAAAGGTGGTATCCCCCTTTTGCAGATGAGGAATAGGCTAGATGAAGTGATATTGTCAAAATCATACAGGAAGTCTGTAACTGAACCAGGAATTAATCTCAGGTCTTCTGAATCCTAGTCCACTGCCTGAGACCATTCTTCTTGTAGGCCTACTTAAGATAATTGTTGCCTCATGTTAGACAAGATAACTGTGGTCTTTCACCTTCCCAAGCAGGGGGTGCTGGAAAAATTTGTATAGTGGGGGTGCTGAGAGCTGCTGAACCAGCCTGTAAACCCTGTATATAAGGGAAACCACTTCAATCCAGGGGTTAGGCAGCACCCCTAGTTTCAACACCTTTATTCCCAAGAGAAGAGTGGCCCTTCAAACCAGCTGGCTTTTTGATCAAATAAATAATAAATCTACTTGGCAGGTGAGATTGAAAAGTGACAAATTAACACCAGGAGCTTCAGATTATGTACAACTGAAATACATTCACTTAGACAATACAAGAGGCAGGCTGAATAATTAGTTTGGTACTGAGCTGGTGTAGCTCTCATTCAGAGTCTTTTAAATAAATACTCAGACTTTAAGGCCTGAAGGCACCATTATAATCATCTAGTCCGACCCCCTGCTTATTGCAGGCCAAAGAGCCTCTCCCACTCATTCCTGCAATAGGCCCATAAACTCTGACTCAGTTACTGAAATCCTCAAATCTTGATGTAAAGACTTCAGGTTACAGGTCTCCGAAGATCTGCTACTTCACAATCCTTGCCAGGGTGTCCTTTTTTACATTGAGTCTGTTAGCTTGCTGTAACAATCAAATGAACAAAAGTGAAGTTGTTCTTCCACCGGGCTGCATTTCTTTTTGTCTTCTCCTTTATCTTCCAGCCTCCTTTCATTGAGCTTAGCTGAAGATGGACAAATAAGTCAATTGCTTCTGCTTATTTCTTAGACCTACCAACAAATAGATACTATTAAAATGTGTTGTTTTCACTGTGAGGTATTGTCTTTAATTGTTTTACAGTTAGCCATTTTGATTGTCTATCTTTAAAAAAAAATTTTTTTCCCCTCACGTTGATGTTTTCTTCAGCTCCCAGCTAGATCATGAACTTCCAACTCCCATGCTTCCCTCTGTACCTAGGTGTTTGTATTGTAGTGTGCTGCATTATTTAGTAGTAATATTTGTATTGCACAAATGCCTAGAGGCTCCAGCCCCATAGAAGGCTGAGGCAGGGGGTTGGGGTTCCGGAGGGGGGTGGGAGCTCTAACTGGAGGTGTGGGCTCTGGGGTGGGACCAGAAATGGGGGGTTCAGGATGCGGGAGGGGGCTCCGGACTGGGGCAAGGGGTTTCGGTGCAGGAGGCGGTGAGGGCTCTGGCTGGGGGTGAAGGCTCTGGGGTGGAGCCGGGGATGAGGGGTTTTGAGAGCAGGAGGGGGCTCTGGGTTTGGGGGGAGCTCAGGGCTGGGGCAGGGGTTGGGGCTCAGGGTTGGGGTACAGGCTTACCTCTGAGCTGCCGGGGACCTAAGCTGAGCGGAGCTGCCGGGGAGCTAAGGCAGGCTCCCTGCCTGTCCTGGTCTGCCCTGTGCCCCGGAAGCAGCCAGCAGGTCCGGCTCCTAGGCTCTCACCCATAGACACCGCCCCCTTAGCGGAGCCGGTGCTCCGGGGTGGGGGCAGAGCATGGAGCCCTGTGGCCACTTCCGGGGTGCAGCGTAGAGCCAGGACAGGTAGGGACTAGCCTGCCTTAGCCTTGCAGCACCACTGACTGAACTTAAGAACGTAACATAAGAACAGCCATACTGGGTCAGACCAAAGGCCCAGTATCCTGTCCTTTGACAGAGGCCAATGGCAGTTGCCCAGAGGGAATGAACAGACAGATTATCATCAAGTGATCCATGACCTGTCACCCAATCCCAGGTTCTGTCAAACAGGCTAAGGACACCATTCCTGCCCATCCTGGTTAATAGCCATTGATGGACCTATCTTCCATTAATCTATCTAGCTCCTTTTTTGAACGCCGTTATAGTATTGGCCTTCACAACACCCACTGGCAAGGAGTTCCAGAGGTTGACTGTGTGGCATGAATAAAGACTTTCTTATGTTTGTTTTAAACCTGCTACCTATTAATTCCATTTGGATTAATTATAAGAAGGAGTAAATAACACTTCCTTATTTACTTTCTCTATACCACTCATGATTTCATAGACCTCTATCATATCCCCCCTTAGTCACCTCTTTTCCAAGCTGAACTTTTAACGGCCTGGTCAGCGGTGCTGACCAGAGCTGCCAGGGTCCCTTTTCGACTGGGAGTTCCGTTCGAAAACTGGAGACTTGGTCACCCTATGCCCCAAAGAGTTTACAATCTAAGTATAACACTAGGGACAGCGGGTGGTTCTAGCTCTTACCCTCTCGTTGTGCTTTCGGTTTCAGGGTCCTGATAGATCAATAATCGATCTCTCTCATTCTCCCAATCTGCTATTCTTAATACAGGTTTGCAGCCCTACTGTCTGAGGAACATTTGGGGAAAAAAGAGAAGGCCATGATCTTGCAAGCTCATATGTAAGGGCAGACATCTTGGCCAGGGTGGGGACCTATTGACTTCAGTGGAGTTAAGTTGTTTATCAGTTGAGGATTTGTCTCGTGATTAATTTTGTACTCCTTTTCCATCCCCCACACCAAAATAAGAATGTTTTCTTAGGAAAGAAGATATCATATAAGAAACTATAAATAAAAGAATATTTCATCTTTCTAAAGGAAATGCCTCTTGCAGATCCACCATTACAGTTACACCCTTCTTTGAGCCTGACTCTGTTAACACAAACCCATACCCGTGTAGGCCCACTGAATTTATCAGTGTCAGAAAGATTGGGACTTCGTATGGCTTGCTCAGAAATGCTACACTTTGGCAAATGCCATTTGCAACCTTCAGTTTTAAGTCCACCTGCTACTGCAGCCAAGAAGCTCAAAACCCTTTACAAACATTAATGGATGTGGGGTTGATAAATATTATTTCTCCTGTACAATATATACAGAGCTGGCACAGGCAGGGTAGCCCGTTATTTGCTGAAGCACCAGAAATAGAACCCAGACATCCTGACTCCCAGTCCTGTACTTTAACCACTAGAGAATACAGCTGCTCTGACTGAGAAACTGTCAGATTAAAATGCATCAGAGAAAGGATCTGAGAAATTTCAAATGAAAGCATGAAATTGTAAATCTGTCAAGAGCTGTAAAATAAAAATTCTCTCCAAAGGAAGATTCTGACAAGATCATATTTTCTCATGCAACTGGAGCTGGAAACGAGGTTAGTCTGAGAAAAAACACTTGGCATAAGCCACTCCTGGGAGATCATCGGAGGGGTTTTGACAAGGACAGTATCTCTAAGCCAAAAAAACCTAAGGCCAGATCTCCTACACCGATCAGAAAACTTAAAGAGACAATGTCCAAGTTGGTAGAGCAAACATATGAGCAATCTTAAAGTGAGAGAAATAGGATTAGTGTTTTTCTTTCTTTCTTTTTTTCAAAAAGGGGAGCTGAAAGCTATTGGGGGGGGGAGTGGTGATATAAAAAAATTGCATGCTTTTTAACTAAGGATAAGCAAATTATTTTGCCTAATTCCAAACCCCCCTTTAACATTGTAGAACTGAAAGTTTAACTTCAACTCAAAGTTATTAGATTGACACTCTGCTTTGCAGAGACTTTGAAAAAAGTGGCAGCGATGAGGGGGGAAACGCCAATGGAAAAATAAGTTGAAAAAAAGGGAGCGAGGAAGGAATGAAAAACAAATGCAGGAAATTGTTTAAAAAGAATTGGTGGGTATATTCTGATAAAGTAAATACTGTTCAAGATGGTTTTCAAAAGTGCCAGGAATCCACAAACCCTTTGAATTCAAAGGCAATTGAAAGTACTCAGCAGAACCTCTCGGAGATCTGACCACTTTTATTTAGACGTTTAAGGTGTCAGACAAACCACAACCAAACCAGGGCTTCTTGCTCTCTTTCCCCTCCAACAGAGCTGCAGTGAGTCATCACTGAGCCATGCAGATAGAGGGATGTGATCGTGATCGTTCCCCTCTATTCAACATTGGTGAGGCCTCATCTGGAGTACTGTGTCCAGTTTTGGGCCCCGCACTACAAGAAGGCTGTGGAAAAATTGGAAAACGTCTAGCGGAAGGCAACAAAAATGATTAGGGGACTGGAATACATGACTGATGAGGAGAGGCTGAGGGAACTGGGATTGTTTAGTCTGCAGAAGAGAAGACTGAGGGGGGATTTGATAGCTGCTGTCAACTACCTGAAAGGGGGTTCCAAAGAAGATGGATCTAGACTGTTCTCAGTAGTAGCTGATGACAGAACAAGGAGTAATGGTCTCAAGTTGCAGTGGGGGAGGTTTAGGTTGGATATTAGGAAAAACTTTTTCACTAGGAGGGTGGTGAAACACTGGAATGCATTACGTAGGGAGGTGGTGGAATCCCCTTCCTTAGATATTTTTAAGGGCAGGCTTGACAAAGCCCTGGCTGGGATGATTTAGTTGGGGATTGGTCCTGCTTTGAGCAGGGGGCTGGACTAGATGACCTCCTGAGGTCCCTTCCAACCCTGATATTCTATGATTCTATGATTCTATACAGCAACAACTGAGCTGCACTAACTTACTCTTCAGACAGAGCCTGCAGGGATGTGGCAGAAGATCATGGCTAAAATGACCCCCAGGCCCAGGTATTTCTCCAGCCCTGCTAGTACTGCAGATCACTGTGCAGCAGCACTACCTGCCCAAGAACGCTCCTGCTTCCTCGCAGTATATCAGACTCTCAAAAATCCCAGCTTGCTCTTGATTCTGTTCTTGTTTCAGTCTTGTTCTTGCCCTACTTTGACCTTGCTCTAGCCCTGTTATTGACCCATTCCAGTGTGGCCTCCACTCCCCAGCCTTCCCTGGACCTTTGGACTCTGACTTTGATTTTTGGCCTGTATCTGGACCCTGGCTATGATACTGACTTGGCTTGTCCCTGGACTCTGACCACCCAGCTTTGACCCCTGGCTTGTTCCTGGATTCTGGCTATGGTATGGATTCTGGCTTCACTCCAGACTCTGATCTCCGATCTGATCTCTGCCTATCCATGGATCTCTATTCCAGCGCAACTCTTGGACTAGTCACGACTCTACAATGGGCGTTGACCTCTGCTCTACCCACTGGGCATGACTACTGAGAGGCAGCACCTGATATAAGGTCTTAATGCCCCAAATATGCACATGTGAAACTTTACATTGGTGAGTAGTCCCATTGAAGCTAACAGAACTATTGCCACCTGTAAAGTTAAGCTTATGTGTAAATGTTGGCAGGATATGGACTTAAGTGCTTAAATGCTTTAAACTGGTTTAACCCTCACTTAAATCAGCTTGCCTTAACTTTGTTATTTACTGACGCAAACTAGACTGCTATAAGCAAGAGTTAAACCAGTTTAAATGTCTGTGCATTAGGGATTTGTAGTGGATTAAAAGAGATTTAATTAAATAGGTGCAACTTTTATTAAAGACAAGGCCTCAGTGACAATGGGCTTGGAACACCTGCCTCATCCTTATTTGTCAAAGCTGAAGAATCCAACATTAGAAATTCTAAAAATCACTGACAAGTGCATCTTCTCAGTGATTCTAGCCATAATATTTAAACTTTTCTCTTGAAAAGCAACATTAAAGATCAACATACAAGTTTGTCATCCACTCTATGGCCTCCCGTGCCCTAGAATGAATCAAGGCTATCCCTTCAGAGAAGGATCTTAGAGGGCAGCGATTCACTAGATATTCCATGGTTTGGGTGTCCTCTCCACATTGGCTTAGGGGACTGTCCTTCGTTTTCCATTTCTGTAGTAGATGACTGCAATGCCTGTGTGAGGTTCTGATGCAGTTTGCTGTGACCTATATCTTATGTGGCATGTTGAAGTCAGGTGGTGGGTCTGTATGATCTGGTCTTGATTCTTGACCCTGCTGTTTTCCAACAGCCTCTGCCACTTCTCTTTTGGTAAGAGTCCCAAGCTCTTAAGACCTGTGGTTTCTAAACAGAAGGGATTCCTAGACTTAAGGCAACATCTGGAGGGGGCATTGGAGATCTTCATAGATGGACAAGTCTGGGTTCATTACCCTGCAGTCATATTCTCATATTACAAGAGGAGGATGGAGGAAGATGGCAACTATCACATGGTCTTCCCTGTTAAGTGCTTCACCATGACCTATACCAGCAACATGGTGACCAAGTGTCAATTGGCAGCTTTGTGGTCTAAACAGCAACTCAAGCAACGACCGTATTTAGTTACCACTCATATTTTGTCTTCATTATTAAAAATCTGGAAACTTCTCTCAACGTTTCAGCCTTTGTAAAAGCATAGAAATTCTGGACCTGATTCTCACTGCCTTGCACATTGTGTTGTCAATTATCCCTAGGCAAAGTGGGTGTAAAAAGCTACCCGATCAGACTGGTAGCAATTGACACCCAATGTGCACATATGTGAATGACTGCACAAGGAGCAAGGCAGTAGAGACTCAGCCCTTAAATAGGCTTCTGCTGTTTTTGTCTCGCCCAGGAATGTAATCCAAGCCCCCAGTGCAGAGCTGAGAAATACATCTTTGCTTTACTCCCCTCTCAGAACTCACATTGTGATGAGGCCCTGACCTGGCTTAGCTACATACATACAGAGACTTGAGCTAGTTTCTGGCAGCTTCTCAGAACACAATGATCACCACTAGCGGGTTCACAAACTATTCTCCAATTCCTATACACTGCACTTATATTTCATGCTTTTTATATGTATATAACCTAGAAAGCTGAATAGCCACGTGGTTCTCACAGTTTATAAGTTTATTCCTCCTCTATGTAAATCATAGCCTTTCTCCACTCTGCCCTCCTCCTTTCGACCTCACACGTACATATGGCTGCACCAAAATCTCCTCCTCTCCATCCCAGAATCCCAGCCTCACAGAGGGGCTTCTGGAATATCCAGGAATCCAAGCCATTGACCCAAGGCACAGGGGACTCTGCTCTGTCTCTCCATTACCAGTTTTCCCTCTTTCTTGTCACAAATAGCATCCTATGCAATCTATCTACACTATGCAACCTCTGGTCCCTGGAGCACTAATGGAACAGCACTAATAATAAATCATAGATCCTGGCTTGAGACTTTCACCTTCAGAGAAGACAACTATCGTGGGCATTGTGCTGGTTGGTCAGCAATGGGCTTGGTGGTATTACAGGGACTGTGCCTTCTTGTACAGTGCCTAACACATTTTGGGTGCCACTGTAATATAAATATTCATTTAAACAGAAAAAAACATAGTTCTCGTAACAACTGACACCAATGTACCACATAGAACTGAAATCTATCAACTTCTGGACACCAGAAACTTCACTTTAAAAGGGGTTCAAGGAATCATGGAAAGCATTTTAATACTTGCAAAGTCAACCTTGTTTTTCTGTAAATCAGAAATAAGGCAGCAGCACATGAAGCTTATTGAGCTTCTGTAATCTGCTTTGTTTTATTACTGAAATTTGACCACAGGCAACTTTGGGGAGGGGACTTATTGCAGGAGCAAATTCATTTCAAGTGACTAAAAATCCACTCTCAAATTTTCTGGTTGCCATGGCAAGTGTTAGCTACTAAGGCCTTCACAGATGTCAGACAAGTAAAGGACTCATTTCAGTTTCTCAATTTAAATGGAAAAATAAATAAGGTGGATTTATGGGCCCATCTGAATTGGACTCTTCTATGCCCCTCTTGTCAAGCTTCCTCCAGCTGGACACTCACCAGGCTGCTGTGGTTGGATCCACACACTGGATCCATGTGCTTTAAACTGCCCTTGGGTCTGGGTAGGCTCCAGGCACTCTTTTGGCCTCTAAGCTCACTCCGTGGGCAGAGACGCCTGTGTGGTATCCCTTCTTGGCATTGGGACCTCATGGTCCAGCTGCCCCAGTCCCAAGACCAGTGCTCAACCCCTCCAAGACTCCCCAGTAGCTTATGCACACCCTTACCAGATCTTCACCCTTGTGGGTATGCTTGTTTATAGTTTAACCATTCTGTGATCCGTGATAGCTGAAGCAGCTAAGACAGATGGATTTCTAAATCCATTGCTCTTTACACAGCACAAGAGATACACAGATCCTTGCAAAACAAGAAACACATGTGTTCCATTCCCTGCCTCAGTTTCCTCACCACTCAAGTTTCTTTTGGAATTTGGTCGGTACCTTCAGGGATCCCCTCTCCCAGACCTCACTCCTTTGGCTCAGTCACCAGTGAGACCTTTAACTTTAAGGAGCCCTTTGAATTCTAAGAAGGTTATGAACAAAGGTGACAACAGCCCAAGCCTCCTGATAAACTTTGAAAAACACTCTATGTAATTGAATAGGATTCTGTACCTTTCTTTGTTTTCCTTCCCTCATTTATCACTGGGAACATTTGCATAAAAATGGGATCTTTGTTACTTAAGAATTCATTTGCTCATGATGCATATTCACAGAACCACAAGAGCTGCATTCTGCTGTAGTACCATGAGTTTCCTATAGAACTCAGTGAGAGTTTTGACTTTAGGCTGATGG
The DNA here is from genome assembly GCF_965152235.1 of Eretmochelys imbricata. Classification (NCBI taxonomy): domain Eukaryota; kingdom Metazoa; phylum Chordata; order Testudines; family Cheloniidae; genus Eretmochelys; species Eretmochelys imbricata. The sequence goes on from NC_135572.1 coordinate 139,446,539, forward strand.
AAAAACAGGTAGAAAAGGCAGAGTAGTTCATCTTGTCCAGCCTGTTGCAGTGTGCAGAAATGTTGTTCTGTCTCAGACAGGATAGTTACTTTCACAGCTATTAACTACTATATCGCAGACAGAAAGAGGGGCTTCAGGTAGGGAATGAGCAGCAGACACATTCCTTAAAGAAATATACTGTAAACCAAATGTTGCTCTTATATCCACTCTTGATTATTATTTAAATAAATAGGGTTACCTGGGTGTATGGGAGAGCAAAATTTGGATCCTGGTTTTTTTAATGCAAAATCTTCTTAATAAAAAAGAAAAATAAAATAAAAAAAGCCTAGACAGAGAGATAGACAAGATGTGATACAGCAACAGAAAATACTGACGTGGACTATTATCCCAAGTTTTACACAAGGAATTTTTTTCTATTCAAAAAATGAAACAACGTGACAGCAGATATTTTCCTTGTTAAAATGGGAGTTGGGTATAAGCCACACTATGAGGATGTGGAAGTTTGTGATTCAGACTCATCACAGATCATGAAGGGAATGCTAACCTCACACAGCTGTCACTCAATAGAATTCTTTTGTGAAACATTTGGTCTGGATGGCTGTCCATCTGCAAATCTCCCCAAACTTCAGAGCGGGGCAGGCTGCAGAAGTTACATGGATGTTGGCTCAGAAACAGATGAAACTATTTGGGATATAGCTCTGTCTGCTGTGGGGGGGGGGTGCTAAATTACGGTTCAGAAGGATTCAGATATTGTTTGTTCTTTGCCTTTTGAGTTCTGCAGAGGTGACTCTTGCCCCCCACAAGAGCAAAATAGGCTGCACGAATAAGGTCAGTGTTCAGAATCAAGAAGAGGAACAAGGGCAGTCGGCCTATGGACCATTAAATACATTATCTTAGGGGGTGCCTCTTTGCTCTCCTTCCCAGTCACATGGAGAAGTGCTGGTGATAGGCCCTCCCATTATTGTCAAGCATCAGTGTATGGGAGGGAATACTGACCGGTTTCCGGGGTTGCCATGGAGTGGGTTAGGTTAATGTTCTTTCTGAGTAGAGGAAAGCCCATAGCTGCAAGTTCTGAGTGCAGGAACCATCAGAGAACTTGTTTGTGGGGGAAGTATGGTTGGGCCTAGTTGGATTGAATGATTCCCCCCCACCACCACCCCGGTTCCAATTTTGGCTGTAATACGTTTTACAGTCATTTGACTGTAATACGTTTGTTTAGAAATTAAGCTGAAAGAAGCTTTCTTGGCACTTTTATTTTAAAGCTCTGTTTGTGTTCCTTTGGAGTGGGCTTCAGAAAGCCTCATTCTACAATTATTTAACTAAGGCTTCAAACAACACCGGTACCTGTTGGCTGTCTGGACTCTTCCATCAAGGAAGAGCTTGTCTCTAATAACACTAATGGCAGGCTGAAGATGGGTGGAATATTCCTATGACCCTGAGAGTCCTATTGCTGGTTTTGCCTTTCATTGGCAGTCCCCACCTCCACCTCTCATTATGCCCCTCTGAATCGAGAGCACCCTCTGCAGCCCCACATACAGTAAGGTTCGTGGAGGGTGTTGTAATTTGGAGAGCACTCATAGACTGTTCACTTACAAGTATTGTTGTTTTGTCTTTTGAACAGTAATGATATTCGTTATGGCAAATGCTTTGTGTGTTCCAAAATGTTAATGAATGTCAAGGACATAAACATTCAAATGATCTTATCATTGGATCCCTAAGGAACAAGTGATAAAATATTTTCAATTTTTCATCTTGAATTGCAACAGATTAAGGTCACAATCCTGCAGCTCATTTTGTGTGGGCAGACGCCTGTTACCTGATGGAATTCTAGTGAAGCTTACAGGATTGCATGCAGGAGAAGGGGCACACCCATTAGGAACTCCTTGTAAAATCCTAGTTTAAAGCCCCAATCCTGCCAAAGACTTAGACTAGTGGTCTCCAAGCTTTTTATATCATGCCCCCCCCCACCCCCCGTAATGTAATCTGTCCATGCTCCCCCAGGTACTGGAAGTGGGGCTGAGGCCAGAGATGTGGCTGGGAGCAGAGCCACACCCAGGAGCGGAGCCATGACTGGGAGTGGGGTTGGTGGCTGAAGCTGGGGCCTCCGCTGGGGGGCAGGGCTGGGGCGGAGCAGAGCTGCGGGCAGAGCAGGGCTGGGTAGTGCTCCCTCCCAGCACCCTGTGGGGTCTGGTCTAGGCACTGCCATGCCCCCAAACATTTCTCCACGCTCCTCTAGGGAGGTGTGACCCACAGTTTGGGGACCACTGATTTAGACACACACTTAACTTTGTGTATTGTGAGGAGTTCCATTAGACATAGTGGGATTATGCACAGTGTGAAAAGTAAAACACATTTGTAAAATTTTGCAGGATCAGGGCCTAAATTATTATCTGTGCAATAGTGGCTTGAGTTGAATTGTATACTGTCCATTGTAACTACCAACGGTAAAGAAAATGGTTTGCTAATACAAGTATAGCTTTAGCCCAGATCATTATACAAGAAAATGTAGAGCAATGTTCTGGATAAGAGATGCAGGATTTTCTTTTTGTTCTATTTCTCATTGTTCAAACAGTAAAAGGACACTGAATGCATTTTTCATAATTTCCCACAGTTGTTTATAATAACCCTGTGGAAGCTTGACATTGAAATCTGGTTCCTTAAGGAAAAAAATTCCCAGCTCACGCACTTGTTTTGTTATGTAAAGTTTTTTCATGAGCTGAACCACTGCCATTAGCACTTTTTTTTTGTCTGAAAAGCAAAAGCATATTTTGGGAGAACTGCATAGAGAGAATTACATGAGCTTTGCAAGGAGGTTATAAAGAAAAGGTAGGTCAGAGGCTAGGTTGATCAACCATGACAATTTCCCTTTACATATATATTGGGATAAATCCTGTATGACTAATTTTAAAACACATGCGGCTTTTTTCCCCCTGCTCTAATGTGAGTTCCAAATACTAATTAGTTGGGATTGTTTTACAGTCTGTAATGCAGCAACAAAGTCTCTTTGTTAAAGGAGCTGCATAAAAATAGTAACAAACAACATCTGAATCCCTTGAAACCTTAGTTCAAGTTTAAAAGTATCGCCTGTAGTGTTTCCCTTTGACAGTGGTGATGACAGTGCACATTAGATAGAACTGGTGCTCTGTACTGCATGTCATTCCTCATTATATCAGGAGAATCCCTGCAAGACCCAGGTGTTGGGGACTGGAAGATTAATACCAGCAAATGTAATCAGAGTGAATCCTTAACTACAAATGTAAGATGCTAAAAAATATAAATGTTGTGCTTTCTTTTGCAAACCCATGACTGCTTTCACCATGGCCATGCGTCTTCAGGTTTAATTATCATAACTGTGGCTTAGAAACCACATGGCAAAGACTATCATTTCCATGACGTTGTTGGTTCTGGACAACATGCGTAGTCCTTAGAGAACAGAAATTGTCTGACATACATGCACAGTCCCAATTACACAATCTTAAACCAACACAGAAATCTCTCTCCCTCCATTCTCTGCAGATGCTTTAGCTTTTTTCCTCAGTTACAGTAAATCCTCTCTAATTCTCCCTCATGACGCCGAGCTCGCCTGCAAATAAGTGAATGAATTTTGCAAGTGAGCGAACAAAGGGAATAAAAAAAAGAAGGTATAATGCTTCACCTAAAATAGACTTTATCTTGACATTTGCCACTTAGTTTTAATACTTCCTAATGTACTAGTCCATGTACAATGGTATATTTGCTAAAAATATAGTCTTGGTAATGAGATCAAGTAAATCTTTGCTCAAAATGGAAAAGAGACAGCCATTTTTGGTACTAATTATAAATGAGAACTTGTTTTTCTACAAACTTTTGAACATGTTGCTCATGTTTGCAATGCTCATAACCCTGGGAGCGGGTGGGTCACTGGGAAAGACTCAGGCCACACTGGTAAAAAAATAGGCACCTGGCTATATGAAATGGTTTTGGTGTGATGGCCAGTGAAAAGGAATTATATGGCTAGCTTTATGGAGGAATCAGCTAGGACTGTTATATTTTTTGTGTCCAACTTAAAAGCTGGCTCCTAGGTTAGTGAGGTGCTATAGTTACAAGAAAAATGCAGAGAATGTAACATTAGATCCAATGGTTCTCAATTCCATTCCCTGGAACCCTAATCAGCTGCTGTGGATGACCAGATTCAGTCCTAATGTTTTTTTCCATAAGTCACTTAAAATGTGACTGGACAAAGCACTGAAGGATATACTGTAGACAACAATCCTGCATCATCAGAAGATTAGCTAGATGCTCTAAGTGATTTCTTCCATATCTAAATTATATAAAACCTCAGATGACTGCTGCTTGGATGTGTTTATACACACCACCTTGGTACATAAGTGTGACATCAAAATACAGTCATGGGCTGTACTGAGAGGCTTAAATGCCTGCATAAACATGTTGGATGTAGCTGCTGAGGTCCAAAAATTCTTTTCTACTTTGGAATTCAGACATCCCCATACTCTCTCTTTGTCTATTAGTTGGAGATTGCAGCTTAACAGTAGCTCTGATTTGTTTGTGCTCCTTTTATGATCTTAATAACGTAAGGATTTGATTGCTGAACACAAGACAATGTTCTTGTTCTCAAAGCACAACACATGGGCTGGCCTGGTGAGTAATGATCCACAATGCCATTTAGAAGATCTGAGTTTCAATTCAGGTCACGGTTTTCCCCTCCGCTCTCAGGGCTGAGAGTTTTGCAGAAGTGTTGGGCCTTATTCTCTAGCCCCTCACACCTTGCATAGTCCATTACATCTATACAAATTGGGTGGAGAATCAGCATAAAACTGTACCAAATCAAAATGGTTGCATTTTCTACTCAGTAGGCACAGACACAGCCAATTACATGAAGAGAAGGGTCGTAGAGAGTCAGGCCAAGAGTATTGTGTTGCTAGGATGAGGAAGTGTTTTTCATGCCTCATTGGCAAAATCCAAGACCCATTAAGTGGGTTCGGAAGAGCATCTACACCTCCCTCAGCAAGACGGAATGTTGGCCACAACAAGTGGGTTCTCTGGGAGCGAGGCATAATTTGGAAATAATGAGGGATTCTCAGGATTCTGACAGTGATGCAAACACTTCCCAGCCCCTGTGGGACACATACAGTCATAAAAATCCCCAATAGGCTACTTCATACATAAAATGCCATCCTGTGCAGCTGAAAAATTAATTTAGGGGAAATGGCAGTATGACGAACTATGGAAAATATGGCTATGCAATCTTGATTTTATTTTTAATAATTTATATCACTGTAGGATGTAGCTTTACTGGACTGGTCTGACTCCCAGCTCTACCTTTTGCCGTTTCGGGTTATTGAATGTTTTTTGTGAACTAAATTTTCAATATAAAATCTTTCTGCCTATCTGCCAGGGGGCACAGCTATGAGGGATTCAAACTCAAGGAATTTATGGAACGAGACACACTGTGCTTTCTCCCTGTGGAGATTTTATATATTGTCTTTCTTAAATTTCTTTAATTTAAAATGAGGCATCTTTACCGAAGTACATTTGGCTCTGTGTATGAAAAACGTAACAGGATAATCTACAAATGTTTCTTTTCCAATTTGTATCTGTTTTGAAAGTTTAACAAGATGTGTGTGTGCAGTTACACTAGCTGGTTCACTGCAAACTAGAACAATATTCTCAGGTTGTCACTTATTAGATGTCACTCAGGCCCCAGTCTTGCAATCTGACTGCAGGATTGAGGGGTTTATATTGTAAGCTTGTCAGGACAAGGATCATTATTCTCTGCCAAGCACCATGCACAGCAATGATGCTATAGAAATAATAAACATAACCTTGGGGTACTATGTTTGGGCTAGACATGAGAAAACAGCAACTACGTATATTTAGGAAGGCTACATCTTTATTCCTTTATTCACTATCCTACCATGCTAAAACCTGATTTCTCAAAATATCTCCCAAGAGGGATTATTGTTTCACTTCTTGAAGTATCATGTGAGAGGAGGTGGGTACTTCTGATGCTGAAACTGGCAGACAGTACTACAAGGAATAGTTCATCACTATAAGTAAACTATGGGGCAGTTAGACACAAGACTGGCCAATGTACAAATCAGTAGGTAAAGTACCTTTCTTCATATTTAGAGTGATCTGAAACTGTTGTCTCTGCTTGGTAGATAGACCCTGTATCCTATTTTGACATCATACCATGACTCTCAAGAAGGCTGCTGCTAGAACTAACAATAGAAATGCCTTTTAAAAGAAAAGCAGAGCAGAGGAATGGTAAAGAGGTTTCTAACCATATGTAGAGACTAGACACATTCATCCTATGCATTTATTTGGCTAGTCGTCTGGGAAGTGCCAGGATTCCAAGAGTTAAACAAGATATAGTCTAGCATCTTAGCCAGATGTAAGACACCATCACACAATCTGGCATGCTTTTCTTTATTTAACTTTAAATTCATATTGAAGTGCTCTGTCTGCAACTTTAACTATGCTGTCCTTCCAATATGCCTCCACCTTGATTTCTACTAGGAGGGATCCCACTTATAGTGCTAACAGTGATGGTGGGTTTATTTTATGTGGACATCTGCCCTCTGCAACTGGGCTGACCTAGCTCATTTCACATAGCCCAGCAGATGGTTATAACGTTCCGTCACCCTAGCCATTACTGGATTTTGCAACAGTGGCCCAGACGTGAAAAGATTATGTTACTCCTATAGAACAATTATATTGAAATTTGAGAAATATCTGGGTATTGCTTGACATGGTTATCATTTAGTTCAGAAGCCTCACTAGCCAATCAGATTATTCCTTGCCCAATTATATAAAACTTGGTGTTGTCTATTGTGCTGGGAAGCTGAGAACAACATTAATAAACATAGGAAGAAATCACCACATGAAGGGTTTTTCTTTCAGGCCTGCTCTGACCATTAAACAAGGCAGATGTCACTTCAAATACAAATCGTATTGTAACTCTAGTCCATTAGATTTCATTGCTAACAAGGGTTCTCACCTCTAACAGCTCACTGAGGAATTTGCATAGACATAATTTGTTTGTTTTTCTTGTTTTTTGTTGTTGCTATGGTTATATTTTAAATTTGCATCCTCAAACTTACCTTGTTCTAACCCGTTCGCTGTCTAGACAGTCTGCTCTAGAGGACAGAAATTACAGATGCAGTGTATGTTGTAGCCTCAATTCCCAACTCTTTTTTTAGAATCAGGCAAACACAGTACATAGCCCAGTTTCTAGTCAGTGAATTGCAATCCCATTTATTTAATTATATTATTTTTAATTGACTACAGAGCTATTATGGGGTGGTTCTCTATGTCATTGATGGTTGTAACTGTAAACTATTACATGATGTGCCTCAAAGACAGACTGAGCCCTGAAGAGGAGTGGGGTGTGTGTCCTACTTTGTACAGAAGTTTCAGTGTTGAAAATTTTCCAAGCAATTGCCTATGAGAAAGAAAGCTGTTGGCTTGTTGTCATTCCTATTTCCAGTGGGTTGTGAATGTATGTGACTATCAGTGTTCTTATCTATGTTACCCCTATGTTACTTTCTTGCAGTGGGAAACTTGGCCCACTAGTTACCTGCAAAAATCAGGATGGGGAAACTGTTTAACTGGTGTGCATATGGTATTTGCTTAAGTGAAGCGCTGGAAAGGGGAACAGGCATTTCCCTCCACCTGTGGCAAAGTGACTCACAGGACACATTGTCCATCTGGCCCATGAGTCAGAAAGCACCAGGACCTGGATGCACAAAGAGACTTAGGCACTGCAATGCTTAGCATTGCAACACCTAACTTTCAGGTGCCTAGAAAAATCACAGGAGCAACACTGCAATCCCACAAAGCTGCATTAGGCGCCTGGGCTCCTTATACAATGCACAGGGAGAGACAGGCACCTTAGAATGTGATCTACAAAAGCCCAGTGGTTAAAGCCCTCTCCTGAGAAGTGGGAGCCCCCTGTTTAGATCCTTTCTTCCCACCAGATGGGGAGGGGGAATTGAATCTGGATCTCCCACATGCCATGTGAATGAGAGAACCACTGGGTTAAAAGTTATAAGGTAGCCACTACTACCCCTTCTTAGACTCATAGACTCTAAGGTCAGAAGAGACCATCAAAGATCATCTAGTCTGACCTCTTGCACATTGCAGGCCACAGAACCTCACCTGCCCACCCCTCTAATAGATCCCTAACCTCTGGCTGAGTTACTGAAGGTTTAAATCTTGTGGTGGCCAGACTTTGAGTGGGACCCAGTCCTGTAGGCAGCCTCTGAGCACACGTACTATATCAGGCCCCACGTGTGAGTTAAGTGGATGAACACCCACCTTCCCCCAATTTGTAGATCTCTCTGGGGCTTAAGTGGGAGATAGGCATCTGGAAGCCTAGACTGAGTCAAGAGTCCACATGCCCAGAGGCAGAAACTTAGGTGCTGAGGGAACTTTCACCCTGAAAGCTTAGGCTCTGCGTGCGTTTAGGCACCTAAAGGGTTCATTGGGAGTTTTGTGAATCACAGTGGAGCCTAAGTGCCTTTGTGGATCAAGGCCCAGATTTTCAGGCTAGGACTCTGAGCAAGGGTTAATGGACAAGGCCCAGAAGCAGCTGGAACTTATTTGCCTTCCAGGAAAACATCCTGGTGCACATAAATGGAAGAGGAGTTGGCAGGTAGGTGCTGACTGCTAGGACTGGCTGAGAGCCAAGTAGCTATGTTGATGGAACATGCATGGTGAAGGGTCCCTTCTGAAATAATTGTGAGTTTTTCCTTAAACTCTGAGGAAAGGGAGTTTGAGAGACGAGCCTTCTGCTTAACCCTGAGAGAGAAGAATGTAGGGCTTTGTGTTTGGCTTGGCCCTGAAGAGTGGAAAGGACCACATGCCCATAATGACAAAATAGCATTAGAGAGAATCTGTGGGTAGAATAAATCTAACATACAGCTAAGTCAGCTGTGACAACTTTTTAATGTATGTTTAGTCACTGGAGCTGAATATATCAGCTGGATTAAACTATTAAACTATTGCATTTCTGTTTGCAAATGTCTAACAAAACAGCAAAACTAGTCTTGCTATGCCTGATCTCACCTATCCACTTTGGAAAATTAAATTAAGAGACCTGGGCTGATTCAAAATAATTATTTTAATAATGCCTGTGTCTTCACCATGGCCATACATCTCAACTCTTTCCGATTTGATCAGTGTCCTTCCTTAGCAAGGTCTAGGCCTCACAAATCTGCATGCTGGAGCACTTAATTGGGGAGGGAAGGAGGACTATATTGAAACTGTGCCAGTGAAGAATGGACTTTTTGGGACAAGAAGTGTGAAGTGAATTTCCAGGAAAATATGTAAAAAGGTTAATGCAAATTCCCCACCTCTAGTTATGCAAAAATAAATAAATAAATAAATCAGTCTTTAGAAGCTATGTCCTGAAGAGTGGGTCATTGTCTGCTGATTACCTGTTCCTGAAGCCAAAATTAAAGCCCTGAGTTGTATATAGAAACAGCCTGTATTCTGAATCGGAAAAAGTTATGAACTTTAACCATGGGGGGAAAACCCAGTGTGGGATTTAATGGGCTGGCACTTACCAGAGCCCGAGGTTAGAGACGGGATGATTTCTAGCAAGCTTTTTAGCATGCATGTTGGTTCTTTAATTGTTTTTATGTGTTTTCTCTTAATGCTTTCACCTTAAAAATAAATGTGCTTGCTTACAAAGAGCTGTGTGGTAATGCATAACTGCTAGCAAATACACTGGGCATTCCCTCTGGAGAGAAAGCAAAGTGCAGACGTTGACCTGTTTAGGCAGTCTGTCTTGTTGGGAATATCACAGTGTTAGGCACGGAAATGTGCAGTGTGGAAAAACCCCAGTCAGGAAAGAGACCGATCGAGAGAGACGTGGGTCTCTTCTCAAGAGAGGTGATCCCTGAGGAGCAGGGAGCCTAGAGTGGGTGCCTTTGGTGGACCATGGATGGGGAATGCAGGTGCAGTTGCCCTGAACAGTGATAATATCTCAGACCCGGAGGCATACTTCTAATTGTAAACCTGTTTTGTAATTTGAAAAGGTGGCTTGCCATGCAAACTTCTCAGCTGACTGTAGGTTAATTATTGTATTGATAATTAGAAGCTGGGCATTAGGAAATAATACAGGAATTGAAAACTAGAAAGAGTGAGGCTGACAGAATTGTGAATTGTATGAGCAGAGAGATAGTGCCAATGTGGTCTTCCTGTAACTGGATGAGATTAGGCTTTGTCTGTGCTCAAAAGGTTTGCCGGTATAGCCATATTGCAAAACCTTCTCAATGGAGACTAAGTTTATACCAGCAAAACACTCCTTTTGCTAGAAATAGCTTACAGCAGTTCTTTCAGCAAAATAAGCCATACCAGCAAAGAGACTGGTTTTGCTGGTATAAACTGCATCTACATTAGTGTTAGTCTTTATTATTTCAGGACCCTACTGCCAGAAGACTGCAGGGAGCTAACAGAAGTCTCCCAAAATTCCCTCAGTATAGCCCATCTATCACAGAGACCGCAATTTAAACAATCGATTCTTTATTACCTTGGGAATTAGGAATAGGATAGGCAAGAAGGGAATGGGGAGGGAGGATTAGTAATACTGAACAGATTTTATAACCCTGCACTATTTCACAGAGGGATTACAAAAGGGTAAATGATGGCTGCTCTATTCTGTGTCCAGATGCTGCTGCTGCCGAGACCAGGATTCGATGGATGACTCACTGGACCATGATCACCACTGGAACAGGACAGGACTACCGCACCGGAGAATGACGGTGAGGAATCAGGTAAAAGGCCTAACTAACTTCCCACCCTAACCTCTTTTGTGACATCCTGTCTGTGAGTAGGAGCCCTAGCCACTCGAGATAGAGACCCCATGGATGGACGTATGCTTCCCTTAAAATAATAAACCCAATCTTTCCCCACGCAATTAGAGTTGAGCTGTTATCTAGGCAGATAACTGGTGTCAGGTCTCTTTCCAAGCCACAGCTCTGGAAAGAACCTCCTCCCTTCTCTCCAAGGTAAGAGCAGAGGAAGAACCCTTTCCCGCTCTTTCCCAGCCTATATGATCCCTCCCGTTGCCTAGCAACAAGCCACCAGATTTCCCGCCTTTTCTCTCCTGAGGGAGCAAGGAGGCTGTCTAACATGGCAGACTACTTGTCCTTTACAAACGAAGATGGAGGACAATAAAGAAAACCATATTAAACACCATTACCAAGTATCATGTCATAGAATCATAGAATAATAGAATAACAGGGTTGGAAGGGACCCCTGAAGGTCATCTAGTCCAACCCCCTGCTCGAAGCAGGACCAATTCCCAGTTAAATCATCCCAGCCAGGGCTTTGTCAAGCCTGACCTTAAAAACCTCCAAGGAAGGAGATTCTACCACCTCCCTAGGTAACGCATTCCAGTGTTTCACCACCCTCTTAGTGAAAAAGATTTTCCTAATATCCAATCTAAACCTCCCCCACTGCAACTTGAGACCATTACTCCTCGTTCTGTCATCTGCTACCATTGAGAACAGTCTAGAGCCATCCTCTTTGGAATCCCCTTTCAGGTAGTTGAAAGCAGCTATCAAATCCCCCCTCATTCTTCTCTTCTGCAGGCTAAACAATCCCAGCTCCCTCAGCCTCTCTTCATAAGTCATGTGTTCTAGACCCCTATCATTTTTGTTGCCCTTCGCTGGACTCTCTCCAATTTATCCACATCCTTCTTGTAGTGTGGGGCCCAAAACTGGACACAGTACTCCAGATGAGGCCTCACCAATGTCGAATAGAGGAGAACGATCACGTCCCTTGATCTGCTCGCTATGCCCCTACTTATACATCCCAAAATGCCATTGGCCTTCTTGGCAACAAGGGCACACTGCTGACTCATATCCAGCTTCTCGTCCACTGTCACCCCTAGGTCCTTTTCCGCAGAACTGCTGCCTAGCCATTCGGTCCCTAGTCTGTAGCGGTGCATTGGATTCTTCCATCCTAAGTGCAGGACCCTGCACTTATCCTTATTGAACCTCAGATTTCTTTTGGCCCAATCCTCCAATTTGTCTAGGTCCTTCTGTATCCTATCCCTCCCCTCCAGCGTATCTACCACTCCTCCCAGTTTAGTATCATCCACAAATTTGCGGACAGTGCAATCCACACCATCCTCCAGATCATTTATGAAGATATTGAACAAAACCGGCCCCAGGACCGACCCTTGGGGCACTCCACTTGATACCGGCTGCCAACTAGACATGGAGCCATTGATCACTACCCGTTGAGCCCGACAATCTAGCCAGCTTTCTACCCACCTTATAGTGCATTCATCCAGCCCATACTTCCTTAACTTGCTGACAAGAATACTGTGGGAGACCGTGTCAAAAGCTTTGCTAAAGTCAAGAAACAATACATCCACTGCTTTCCCTTCATAATTTGATTGGGGTGGAACTCACATTAGGGCCTTTGCTGACATAGCTGTGATGGCCAAAAACACCAGCACACACCCCTAACCAATATGGCTGTACTGGCAAAACGTTAAGTGTAGACCAGGCCACGCTCTGTTCTAGTAAACTGTCTTTTTTTTATCATTACCACTTACTTGTATGACCATAACCAGAGCTGAAAGTAAGCCGGTAGGCCCCGGTACGGTGTACCGGTAAGAGCCGCTGCGTCGTACCGGGACCGGCTTTCCCAGAGGGCAATTTAAAACCCTGGGGCAGCGGCACCGGGAATTTTAAAGGGTCCCGGAGCCCCAGCCACTGCTACTGCCCCAGCCCTTTAAATCCCTGCCTGAGCCCTGCTGCCCGAGCCCTAGGGTAGCGGCGGCGGGGCTCTAGCGGGGATTTAAAGGGCCCAGGAGCTCCAGCCCCCGCTACTGCCCCGGCCCTTTAAATCCCCGCCTGAGCTCTGCTGCCCGAGCCCTGGGGAGGCGGCATAGGTGGGGCTCTGGCAGGGATTTAAAGGGCCCTGGAGCTCCAGCCCCCACTACCTCCCCGGGGCCCTTTAAATCCCTGCCTGAGCCTGGCCGCCCCTACCCCAGGGCTCGGGCAACAGGGCTCAGGCAGGGATTTAAAGGGCTTGGGGCTCCGGCAGCCATTCCCACAGTGGAGCCTCAGGCCCTTTAAAGCTCTGCCAGAGCCCAGAGCCCTGGGGTAGCGGTGGCAGCCGGGAAACCTCAGGGCTCCTCAGTGATTTAAAGGGGCCGGGGCTCCGCTGCGGTAGTGGCAGCTGGAGCCCTGGGCCCTTTAAATCACCCCCGAGCCCTGGGGCTCCCAGCCGCCTCTGCAGCTGGTAGCTCAGGGTAATTTAAAGGGCCCCGGGCTCCCAGCCGCCACTACCACAGGTGGAGCCCTGGCCCTTTAAATCAAGATTTAAAGGGCCTGGGGATTTAAGGCCACGCTTCTTCTGGTTGAGGCCACACCCCCTGCTCAGGACTCCAGCGTACCGGTAAGTCCTCTAACTTACTTTCACCCCTGACCATAACAGCCATGAGCCATAATCATGGACCAGGACTCCATTTCATTAGGTGCTGTACAAACAGAACAAAGACAGTCCTTACTCCAAAAGCTTACAGCTGAAGTGTAGGGAGTCTCTTCTACCTTCACCTAGCTTAGCTAAGAACTCTAACCCTGGAAACAGGGGTGCTGGAACGGGGAGGCCTGAGGGACCATTGTCCCATCACTTTTTACTGGCAGTAAGGGTGAATGGCGGGGGCGTGGCCAAGGTTCAGAGCAGTGGCCCCCCACTTTTAGGCAGGTTCCATCACTCCTGCCTGGAAAGTGTTGTATCTGGTGCAGAATATGGGATAATATCTAGGGGGATTATGGGTCACCACCAGTCCAGGTTTTCTTATTTTTTTTTTTTAAATATTTCTGACAGATAGTGATTCAAATAGGACTCTAAAAAGAAACTCTGTACCTCTCTGTCTTATGTGTACAAGATCAATTTCAAAGCTGCATTGATTTATTTAGGATCCTTTATCTTTATACAGGAAAACATAACACCATAAACTCAACAGTTAAGGGTACTGAGAAACGCAAGAAGGTAGAGGCTGATGATTTTGAATAAAATGCCCAGCATGTACACACACACAAAATGTATTCTAGAATAGATTATTTAAAAACTAGAGCTTTGAGAGAGGAATCAATAGGACAAATCTACCAACACAACGAAATAGCGTTTCAAGACTAATGCTTGGAAGTATAAAACTCCATAGATTTTGGACCACATATAGTGTGTTATCAATAACTTGAATGATGCAACCTTGTGGAAGTGCACAGATCCTTCTGCACTTTTCAGCCATCTTTATCAGCTGTTGCTTTTCCAGTTATCCTGGAGTGCAGTGTATTACCATGTGTTCTAAACCTAGGCCGCATAAGCTGGGATTCACATGCAAATCACTGGGGGTGAGAGTTGTGGTCAACTGGTTCTACACAGATTTTAAAAGAAAAAAATTAAACTATGAATTTATACATTTTGATCCTATGGTGAAACTGAATGATGCATCTTCACCACATTCATTTAGTGGACTCAAAGCTGCATACTAGTGGGTGTGGCCACCTTCAAAAACTAAAGCTGCACCTCCAGAAGTTGACTCTGGAGAAGCAGTGCAGATCTCCCGAGCAGTACTTCTTCCCTGCAGCCCCCACAGCAAATGATACTGGCAGATGGGCTTTGTAAAGCACTGTTACACTTGAAGTAATCTATATAAATTATATAAACCTGTGTTTATTAATATCTGATTAAAATCCTAAGTAATTTATATGCAAATTTACTGCAGCCTTCAAGATCTTGGCAAATTGCCAGATTGGCTCTTGGTGTGGCTACAAATGATAAATTACTGTTCTTAGCAGTTACACTGCTATTGTGTTTTTCATATACACATTAAATGTTATTAAAAACTCATCTGAATGTTAAACATACCATAAAACATAAGATCAGCTATACAAACAGCACACCAACAGCAGGAAAAAGAGGCATAACTGTCCAATATAGATGTGCCTGTGAAGGGGCCATCTGAATGAGGTTTGACAGTCATACAGTGTCAGATCCTCAGCTGACAAAAACTGGCATAGGTCCACTTATACTAGCTGAGACTCTGTCCTTCTATACCTATGAAAGCTCACGTACTATGTTCCTTTATATAAGCTGATGATCTGGCTCTGAGTATAGAAAAAAATTCTGTGCAAGAAATGCTGTTTAATGTAAGGGACAGAAGGAATGATCACTTTCTATAAACTCTTGAAGAGAAATCATGTTGACAGTGTTCTTAGCCACTGGAGTAGGTGGGTAAGTGGGAGGGAGCCAGGCTATATGAAATGATTAAGGCACAATGGCCAAAGGAAGGAACGGGCTAGGTTTTACATTTGTGGCCAGCTAGTTAAAGGTATGCAAAATGCTTTGAAGATCTTTTGTGTTGGCTGCCCCTGGGCCACTTCCTACCTTCCCCTCAGGTTGTACTTGGAGCCACTGGGGGTCCTCTGGTTCATCGAAGCAGAAGGTCAGTGGCAGTCCCAGCAACTCCTCAATGCCTTTGTCAGCAGGCGGCTTCAGCAGCTCTGGCCAGTCCTCAGCTCAGTGGGAGCCCGCTGCAGTCTCCTAGCTCAGGAGCAAGCAGGATATGTCTGTCTCCTTCCATAGCTGCAGCCCAACTGAGCTCCAGACCCCAGCCTTTATACTTCCTGTTCTACCCCCTGACTGCTGGTGGGAGGGGTGAGCACAGCCTGGTCCCTCCCCTCTAGTCACACTGCCTCACTACATGCTGTGTAGACATAGCCTAAGATATAGATTTCTGTGGGCCCCAAACAAACTCTCAGTCCAACAGCAACAGACCAGAAATACAAGTATGATGTGACAGGATAGTGCAACATAAACACTTGACCCTTTGCTAGAAAGGGACCTCAGAGAGAGACCTCTGCGAACCAGCAGAGCAGCGGGGACAGCAGAGCAGCTCACAGCAGGAGTTTGCCTGGGACTGGTAAGTATCCGAGTGTGTGTTTGTTTGCTTGCTGAGGAAGTATCCGAGCGTGTGTTTGCTGGGAGGGCAGTGTGAGAGCCTGAGTGAGTGTCTGATTGGCTGGTAGCCTGCAGGGGGTGGGCATTAGGGTGTCTGTTTGTTTGCATCAGGGAAGCCTGGCTGTTTAAAAATAGCCAGAGCTTCGCGAACCAGCTGAGCGGCGGCGAACCAGCAGAGCAGCTCACAGCAGGAGTTTGCCTGGGAGTTCGCCTGGAGTGAGCCCAGTGAGGCTTACGTCTTGCAAACTGCTCTGAGGAAGCTCATAGTAGGAAGGTGATATGGAAGGGGGGGGTTCAGCTGTTGTGACCTGCACTGGATGTGCCATATTTGTCTTTCTTCCACAGGACAGAAGCGACTTTGTCTGTAGAAAGTGCAAGCTGGTCTCCATATTGGAAGAGAAGATTGAAGGTCTGGAGCAACAGATAACGACCCTGCGTTGCATACGAGAAACTGAGGATTTTCTAGACAAAACTCAGGATAGGCTTCTAGGGGCACAAAGCTCTAAAGATATAGAACAGGTTGCACAGAGGAGCCAAGAGTCCAGTGAAGAAGCTTGGCAACATGTGACCTCCAGAAGAGGTAAGCGGAATGTCCGGGTTCCAGTAACACAGACACAGGTAACTAACCGCTTTCATGTTCTCTCCGCAGGTACCGTTGTGGAGAGTGGACCAGATTATATGTCTGGGGCGAGAAGGCAGAAGGAGACTCCGCTGGTTGGAAGGCATGAGATGCGATGTCCTGAGGTTGGGGGTTCCACGACCACCACTCCCAAGAGGAGAAGGCGGGTGGTGGTGGTCGGGGACTCTCTCCTCCGGGGGACTGAGTCATCTATCTGCCGCCCTGACCGGGAAAACCGAGAAGTCTGCTGCTTGCCGGGGGCTAAGATTCGCGATGTGACGGAGAGACTGCCGAGACTCATCAAGCCCTCGGATCGCTACCCCTTCCTGCTTCTCCACGTGGGCACCAATGATACTGCCAAGAATGACCTTGAGCGGATCACTGCGGACTACGTGGCTCTGGGAAGAAGAATAAAGGAGTTTGAGGCGCAAGTGGTGTTCTCGTCCATCCTCCCCGTGGAAGGAAAAGGCCTGGGTAGGGACCGTCGAATCGTGGAAGTCAATGAATGGCTACGCAGGTGGTGTCGGAGAGAAGGCTTTGGATTCTTTGACCATGGGATGGTGTTCCATGAAGGAGGAGTGCTGGGCAGAGACGGGCTCCATCTTACGAAGAGAGGGAAGAGCATCTTTGCCAGCAGGCTGGCTAACCTAGTGAGGAGGGCTTTAAACTAGGTTCACCGGGGGAAGGAGACCAAAGCCCTGAGGTAAGTGGGAAAGAGGGATACCGGGAGGAAGCACAGGCAGAAATGTCTGTGAGGGGAGGGCTCCTGCCTCATACTGGGAATGAGGGGCGATCAACAGGTTATCTCAAGTGCTTATATACGAATGCACAAAGCCTTGGAAACAAGCAGGGAGAACTGGAGGTCCTGGTGATGTCAAGGAACTATGATGTGATTGGAATCACAGAGACTTGGTGGGATAACTCACATGACTGGAGTACTGTCATGGATGGTTATAAACTGTTCAGGAAGGACAGGCAGGGCAGAAAAGGTGGGGAAGTAGCACTGTATGTAAGGGAGCAGTATGACTGCTCAGAGCTCCGGTATGAAACTGTAGAAAAACCTGAGTGTCTCTGGATTAAGTTCAGAAGTGTGTGCAACAAGAGTGATGTAGTGGTGGGAGTCTGCTATAGACCACCGGACCAGGGGGATGAGGTAGATGAGGCTTTCTTACGGCAGCTCACGGAAGCTACTAGATCGCATGCCCTGATTCTCATGGGTGACTTTAATTTTCCTGATATCTGCTGGGAAAGCAATACTGCGGTGCATAGACAATCCAGGAAGTTTTTGGAAAGCGTAGGGGACAATTTCCTGGCGCAAGTGCTAGAGGAGCCAACTAGGGGGGGCGCTTTTCTTGACCTGCTGCTCACAAACCGGGTAGAATTAGTGGGGGAAGCAAAAGTGGATGGGAATCTGGGAGGCAATGACCATGAGTTGGTTGAGTTCAGGATCCTGACGCAGGGAAGAAAGGTAAGCAGCAGGATACGGACCCTGGACTTCAGGAAAGCAGACTTCGACTCCCTCAGGGAACGGATGGCCAGGATCCCCTGGGGGACTAACTTGAAGGGGAAAGGAGTCCAGGAGAGCTGGCTGTATTTCAAGGAATCCCTGTTGAGGTTACAGGGACAAACCATCCCAATGAGTCGAAAGAATAGTAAATATGGCAGGCGACCAGCTTGGCTTAACGGTGAAATCCTAGCGGATCTTAAACATAAAAAAGAAGCTTACAAGAAGTGGAAGGTTGGACATATGACCAGGGAAAAGTATAAAAATATTGCTCGGGCATGTAGGAATGAAATCAGGAGGGCCAAATCGCACCTGGAGCTGCAGCTATCGAGAGATGTCAAGAGTAACAAGAAGGGTTTCTTCAGGTATGTTGGCAACAAGAAGAAAGCCAAGGAAAGTGTGGGCCCCTTACTGAATGAGGGAGGCAACCTAGTGACAGAGGATGTGGAAAAAGCTAATGTACTCAATGCTTTTTTTGCCTCTGTTTTCACTAACAAGGTCAGCTCCCAGACTGCTACGCTGGGCATCACAAAATGGGGAAGAGATGGCCAGCCCTCTGTGGAGATAGAGGTGGTTAGGGACTATTTAGAAAAGCTGGACGTGCACAAGTCCATGGGGCCGGACGAGTTGCATCCGAGAGTGCTGAAGGAATTGGCGGCTGTGATTGCAGAGCCATTGGCCATTATCTTTGAAAACTCGTGGCGAACCGGGGAAGTCCCGGATGACTGGAAAAAGGCTAATGTAGTGCCAATCTTTAAAAAAGGGAAGAAGGAGGATCCTGGGAACTACAGGCCAGTCAGCCTCACCTCAGTCCCTGGAAAAATCATGGAGCAGGTCCTCAAAGAATCAATCTTGAAGTACTTGCATGAGAGGAAAGTGATCAGGAACAGCCAGCATGGATTCACCAAGGGAAGGTCATGCCTGACTAATCTAATCGCCTTTTATCATGAGATTACTGGTTCTGTGGATGAAGGGAAAGCAGTGGATGTATTGTTTCTTGACTTTAGCAAAGCTTTTGACACTGTCTCCCACAGTATTCTTGTCAGCAAGTTAAGGAAGTATGGGCTGGATGAATGCACTATAGGGTGGGTAGAAAGCTGGCTAGATTGTCGGGCTCAACGGGTAGTGATCAATGGCTCCATGTCTAGTTGGCAGCCGGTGTCAAGTGGAGTGCCCCAGGGGTCAGTCCTGGGGCCGGTTTTGTTCAATATCTTCATAAATGATCTGGAGGATGGTGTGGATTGCACTCTCAGCAAATTTGCGGACGATACTAAACTGGGAGGAGTGGTAGATACGCTGGAGGGGAGGGATAGGATACAGAAGGACCTAGACAAATTGGAGGATTGGGCCAAAAGAAATCTGATGAGGTTCAATAAGGATAAGTGCAGGGTCCTGCACTTAGGACGGAAGAATCCAATGCACCGCTACAGACTAGGGACCGAATGGCTAGGCAGCAGTTCTGCGGAAAAGGATCTAGGGGTGACAGTGGACGAGAAGCTGGATATGAGTCAGCAGTGTGCCCTTGTTGCCAAGAAGGCCAATGGCATTTTGGGATGTATAAGTAGGGGCATAGCGAGCAGATCGAGGGACGTGATCGTCCCCCTCTATTCGACATTGGTGAGGCCTCATCTGGAGTACTGTGTCCAGTTTTGGGCCCCACACTACAAGAAGGATGTGGATAAATTGGAGAGAGTCCAGCGAAGGGCAACAAAAATGATTAGGGGTCTAGAACACATGACTTATGAGGAGAGGCTGAGGGAGCTGGGATTGTTTAGCCTGCAGAAGAGAAGAATGAGGGGGGATTTGATAGCTGCTTTCAACTACCTTAAAGGGGGTTCCAAAGAGGATGGCTCTAGACTGTTCTCAATGGTAGCAGATGACAGAACGAGGAGTAATGGCCTCAAGTTGCAGTGGGGGAGGTTTAGATTGGATATTAGGAAAAACTTTTTCACTAAGAGGGGGGTGAAACACTGGAATGTGTTGCCTAGGGAGGTGGTGGAATCTCCTTCCTTGGAAGTTTTTAAAGTCAGGCTTGACAAAGCCCTGGCTGGGATGATTTAACTGGGAATTGGTCCTGCTTCGAGCAGGGGGTTGGACTAGATGACCTTCAGGGGTCCCTTCCAACCCTGATATTCTATGATTCTATGATTTGGTCCCCTGATATAAATCCCTCCTGGAGTTTTCCCAAATGTGTGAAGCTTTGCATCACCCCTTGTGTCCAACTGTCTGCAATTTACGTAATCTATCCTAAAATTGCACCTCACATCAAATGTTGGTACTTAACGATTGTATCCACCATCATAGATCAAAATTGCTGTACATAGAATTTCTTTTAAAGCTTAATTTATATTTTTTAAAGTACTAAAAGTTGTATCCAAATATCACTATCTGTGCTCACAACTAGTCTATGTAACCACATGTTTCTGATTGATGGTACATTCATCCTTTTTCTGTATGCCATCCATTGCTTTGTTGCAAGCATTGGTTGGATCTTATTGTGAATTAAACTGTAAGGAATCTGCAGCAGGGATGGCCTTTCGCTATAGTCTAAATTTTCAAAAGCAACTAGTGACTTTGGGCACCCACCTTGAAATATCTTTAGAGGGCCTGATTTTTCAAAGGCTAAGTGCTTGACGCTTTCTGAAAAAGAAGTGCCTTAAAGGATATGGAAGGCACTCAATCACTTGTTACTTTTGGAAAATATACAATACTATATGCCTGTGCAGTGGTAGGTTACACAAGCATAATGAGGTAAAGACTCCTTTGGCATTACTGTAATAGAAACAAATACAAATTGCCGTGATGTCCACAGGTAACTTAGGCAGCTGTGACAATTGCCCATCATGCTGACCAATCTTGTCTGATTGTTTCCTTGTAATCCCCTGTGTGTATCGACGTGGTCTCTCTTGTATTACAGTTGGCGTGTAAGCTGTTTGGGGCAAAGTCCATCTTTATTCTGTATTTGTACAGTGCCTAACATAATGATATTGTGGTCTATGACTGGAGCCCCTAGGTATTGCTGCAATAAAAAATAATAAATACTAATAACTAGGAATAATTGAAGTTTCAAATTGTTGGCAAACTCAGAAAGAAACAGGTTTCTATGAATATATTAGACTTTCCGTGATTCATTTTATTTTTAAAAAGGTAAGGCCTTTACAATGGAAGAACTCTTGTTTTATCACAAGTCTCTTTTGCTGAGAGAAAATGGTACATTCCTCTATGAAAATGTCACATTTCCACCTAGGGCAAATTCATGGACATGAAAATTTTCCTTCTTGTTGTAAATTTTCATGAATTTGCCCTAGGTGAAAATATGACAGTTTCACAATGAAGAATATCTCAATTTTGCTGAGAGTAGCAAAATAGCAGCTTTCTGCTTGAAAAAGTTTTTTTTTACTACAAAAAAGAGACTGAAATTCAGCTCTCACAGTTGTATTTCTCTCCCTTCCTCCAGTTTTGCCCCATTAGCTGTGCTCATGTGTTTCAAACAGCAGTAGGTCAAAATGCACCACAGAACTTTTAGCTCACAGTAGCGGGCTCCATACATCAACAATGTGCAACACGCTAGAGTGCTATAAACTAACACGCCGACCTGCCACACACTAACTCTCTATATTGGACAAGCCCAGAGAGACTTTCCCTTGGATGAAACTTCTAAATGCTCATCAGAATACACACTTACATAAGCAGTGAGAATTTGTAGCTTCATGCAGCTCTACACTTACATATCAGCATTGTTACAATAACTTTGAAGCATGAAAAGCAGTAATTGTGGGCCAGATACTATAGTCCATATTCATTCATACAACCACGCTCCCCCTCCCCCAAAGTCGTGGGAAGATTTCCCTGCATCTGGACTGCAAGATGTAGCTTTATATGACCCTAATAAATCTTGATTTTTGGAAAAAGTAATCGAAAATTTTAGTTTTCCATCTACTGTAAGTATATCCTATTAAGTCTCTGTGCTTCACTAGTCAATCCAGTCTGCATGGACACTGCAAAGTCAGCCAAAATCTAATCTAAGCTGCCACTGTCCAAAGCCCAGCTCATATTTCCAATGCTACGGAGGTGGGGGAGAAAGAAAGAGAAACACCTCCCCATCTTTCACTCCACTGGTTGCATCAAATGGCTGGCCTCTGTTATCCTTGGGTAACTTAATGCATTCTCTGTTCTCTCTATATTTGACTGTGCCTTAAGCCACAGTAGGGGGCGTAATGGATGCATACCACCCCTGGGAGCACTAGGAGGCATTGTGCCTCAAGTCTGCAGACCTTCAGGAGCATAGTTTCTGTACCCCTGAAGACAGTGTAGTGGTTATTCCCTCCACACACATACCTCGCTTCTCTATTTGTTGTGGAGAATGCAGGATCTCTGCCTTGTCCTTTCTGGTGAATCTAGCACTGTCATCAGTACTCAATTTGAGTAGTAGTCAGAGCTGTTCCTTGCATACAGCGAATTGGGGCGACAACTCAATGCCCTGTACTTTGCGGGGCCCGGCGGGCCAGTGTGATTGGCTGGTGCGGTGGGTTCTGGAAATGATGGGTCCTGGAAGTGACAGATTTGTCACTTCACCCCAGGCCCCGCACTCCCCTGGGGACAGCCCTGGTAGTAGTGTAGGGTGTTCAAAGACTATAACTGTGCCCAACCCCTCTGCTACTTCACTTGCTCATGCTGTTACCAGCATAAATTTTAAAACCTTAATCAGAAATTTCATACTGTTTATCTTAATCATTAGCATGAAGCTTTCCCCCTTTCTTTACTTAGGGCTTGATTCTTATTCCTGTGCAGAGTCCGAGTGAAGTTAGTGGGACTGGTCAAGGCAAGCAGATTCTTATGCCATGGTAGATTTTTTTGAAGAATTGTGGCCATCATGTCCAATCGTGTCAGGTGCTGAGTATCCTAGATTCCCATTGCCTTCTTAGAGAGGCAACGGACATTGAGATACACATGCCACTTTGTAGGGTGAAGGCTTAAAATCTATCCCACCTCCTTTTATGATATCACAATTCTCATCCAAGCTATGAGTGTGAAACAACCTTGCGTTTAGCCTTGTTGCTATAGAAATATACACAGTTAGTAGTCTGTAAGCCAAATAACATTTCTGATAAAACATTTATAACTGATTAAATACGATTTTATCAATATTTCTCAACTGCAATTTTTTGGGGAATGAATTGCAATGCACATTGAACAAAGAGTGCTAGGGGGTAGGAATAATGTAGGTGCAAACTGAAAGTTTTGTCCATGCACCTTCTAATGATTTGTGATCACATGTAGAGCTGGAAAAAAATATAGACCCATAGTTTATTTGCTGAAGAATGAAGTTCCAAGTTGACCAAAACTATTTGCAAATTCGGGTGAAATTCAGCAAGTATTTTCAGCTGTGAATTAAAAAAACATGTCAAATTTTGTTTCCACATATTTGAAATAAAACATTTTGGCTTTGTCTTGAAATGATGTTTTGTTTTACATTTAGCTAGATTTATTTAAAAAACAAAAAGGATGAAAAATGCCTGGAAATGAAACAAATTAGTTCAGGATCAAATTAAATGTTTTGTTTTACCTGCAATGATTTTCTCATTCTGTTTTTGTTCACATGAGAAACAAAAATTTCTGTTTTGAGTTGACCCACAACTAATTTTTTGAGGGGAGGCAGGACTTTTAAGCTCTGCTACTGATCCAAAAAAAAAAAAATCTGTTATTTGCTCAGCTTTAATTACATGTTCACCATGAAGAATGGGGAACTGGACTTGTGACCTTCTGCTTCAAAAATCACAGGCCTCTACTACCTGAACTGAAAGACCAGTCAGTAGAAGTAGGGCTTTTATTTTAATGGGAGTAAAAGGGCCTGGGTTCATTACTACATCTAAGGAATCCTTTCTAAAATATGCAAAACATATGGCTCAAGCCTCCACCTGAAGCCTTATTCACTTGCAGGTTTCAGGAATCCAAAAATTTTCATTCCCCATGTCTCCGTTACAAGTGTGTCCTTCCCCACTCGCAAACACTCTTTGGGAATCTGAAACCACAGCTACCTTTCATTTGGCAAGGAACACAATAATTACATAGTGTGACAAAGCTCTGTCCTTGCCTCCGTGGGTCCCACGTTTCCTGGCGGATTTCGCTAGCCTCAGAGGCTCACCGTGACCCTGCACATAACCCGTCTCTCTCTAGAGACAAGGGTCAGTGTCTACTGAGCCATTTTCATCATAAGCCAGCAAGGGAGATGAGGAGAAATTATCCTTTCTTGCACAGTCTCTGTTGCCTCCCAGTCTCAGTGATTAATCAGGGGGGCAAAGGTCGGGGGGGGGAGCCTGGGCCCACCCTCTACTCCGGGCTCCAGCCAAGGGACCCTAATAGTATCAGCTATGGTAGCTGACCTT
Organism: Eretmochelys imbricata; assembly: GCF_965152235.1. Lineage (NCBI taxonomy): Eukaryota > Metazoa > Chordata > Testudines > Cheloniidae > Eretmochelys > Eretmochelys imbricata. Next base: position 139,471,038 of record NC_135572.1, read on the forward strand.
TTAGAAACATGACATGTACAATTCCCTGGGCTACTTCCCCCACAGCAGCCCTCACTTCCTCAAGCTCCACTTCACCCTTACCTCAGGGCCTCCTTCCTTGTGCTTGATATGATGTGTACTACTCAGCCTCTCCAACAGCACAACTTCCTCCCACAGCTCCTGACATGCACACCCACCTGACTAACTGGGAAGCTTTTAACTAGTTTCAGCCAGCCCCTGATTGGCTTCAGGTGTCCCAATCAACCTAGCCTTCTCCCTGCCTTCTGGAAGGTTCTTAATTGGCCCCAGGTATCTTAATTGACCTGGAGCAGCTGCCATTTCACTTATCCTGGTACCAGGGATTTGTTTAGCCTGGAGCTAATATATCTATCTCCCACTACTTTTCCATAGCCATCTGGCCTTGCCCCGCCACATATCCCACAACCCCCCCCCACCCGGTCTGCTCAACACCATAGAGTTGGGCAACTTTGGATGCCAGGCAGTATGCTCATGACAGACCATCAGCGTTGCCATCCAGCCCTGTGCCGTATGTGGAACTGGAATGGTTGGAGGGATAAGAACTACCTGCTGACCCTTGCATTCTTTTCCTTATTCCGCTGCATCCACTGGAGGAGTGCATGGTCCGTCACAAGAGTAAATCACCGGCATAAGAGGTAATAACACAGTGTCTCCATAGCCCATTTGACAGCAAGGCATTCTCTCTTGACTACTGCGTATTTCTGTTCTCTTGGGAGAAGCTTTCTGCTTAGGTAGAGGATCAGGTGTTCCTCTTCTCCCTCCATTTGCGACAGAACTGCCCCCAACCCCACCTCGGAAGCGTCTGTTTGTAAAATAAATTCCCTGTTAAAGCCGGGGCTATGAGTACGGGGTCATTACAGAGGGCCGTCCGAAGGTCTGTAAATGCCCCCTCTGCTGCGTCGGTCCACTTTACCATGTCTGGACCTCGGGCCTTCACCAGGTCCGTCAGGGGACTTGCCCTAGTGGCGAAGTGGGGAATAAAACATCGGTAGTAGACTACCACGCCTTGGAATGCACGGACCTGCTTCTTTCGGGTCGGCCGGGGCCAGTTTTGAATTGCCTCTAGCTTATTCGTTTGGGGCTTCACTATGCCCCTTCCCACAATATATCCCAGGTACCTAGCTTCTGCTAGCCCTATGGCGCATTTAGCGGGATTAGCAGTGAGGCCAGCCCGCCTTAAGGTGCACAGTACTGCCTCAGCTTTCTCCAAGTGGGTTCCCCAGTCTGGCATATGGATGATGACATCATCTAAGCTGCATAACTAGTATGGGGGCGCAGCATCTTATCCATGAGGCGCTGGAATGTGGCTGGGGCCCCATGTAGCCCAAAAGGGAGGATGGTGTACTGGAATAGCCCATCCGGGGTGGAGAATGCTGTCTTTTCTTTAGCTTCTTAGTTCAGAGGAATCTGCCAGTACCCTTTTGTCAGATCCAGTGTAGTCAAGAATTGGGCACTACCCAGTCGGTCAACTAGTTCGTCGATGCGTGGTATGGGATATGCATCAAACTGGGATATTTCATTCAGTCGGCGAAAGTCATTACAGAATCTCATGGTACCGTCAGGTTTAGGCACTAAAACAATGGGACTGGACCACTGACTGTAAGATTCTTCAATAACCCCTAATTCTAACATTTTCTTTACTTCGGCCTTGATTTCTTTTCTTTTGGCTGCTCGGATTCGGTAGGGTCTCAACGTTACCTTGGCTCTGGGGATCGTGCGGATATGGTGATAGGTCTCAATCGTCCACACTGGTTTTCTAGAGAACACATTTTGGTTGCGATTAATCACATCGGCTGCCTCGATCTTTTGGATCGGCGTCAAGTCGGATGATATCCTCACTTGCTCATGTAAGTTATCTTCCTGGGGAAGGGCCTCCTGCATGACTAAGCATGCCTCTCGATCATGCCAAGGTTTTAGAAGATAGATGTGGTAAATTTGCTCCGATTTCCGGCGGCCTGGCTGCCGTACCTTATAGTTCACCTCTCCCACGGCTTCGATTATTCCGTAGGGTCCCTGCCACTGGGCCAACAGTTTACTTTCTGCTGTGGGCACCAATACCATCACCCGATCCCCTGGTTGGAACCGTCGAAGCTTCGCTTGGTGGTTATAATGGGTTCGTTGGGTCTCCTGTGCTCTCTCCAGGTGTTCTCGTACAATGGGCCTAACTCGGGCTATCTGATCTCTCATCTGCAGTACATGCTCAACTATGTTCCTTCTGGGATTTGGCTCCTATTCCCAGGCTTCTCTGGCTATATCCAATATGCCCCGAGGGTGGTGCCCATATAGTAGTTTGAATGGAGAGAAACCCGTGGAGGCTTGCGGAACCTCCTGGATGGCGAACATGAGATAAGGCAATAGGATATCCCAACCTTTCCCATCCCAGCTCACCACTTGCCTGATCATAGCCTTGAGGGTCCTTTCCACAAGGCCGTCTGTTTGCGGGTGGTATACAGAGGTCCGTAGGGCTTGTACATGGAGCAATGAACAGAGATCTTTCATCAACTTGGACATGAAAGGTGTCCCTTGATCAGTCAATAAATCCTTGGGTAGCCCAACCCGGGCAAAGATCTGTACTAGCTCCTTAGCTATTGTCTTGGAAGCTGTGTTGCGCAGGGGAACAGCTTCCGGGTACTGGGTTGCATAGTCCAGTACAACAAGCACATGTTGGTGGCCCCGAGCTGTCTTCTCTAGGGGCCCTACCAGATCCATGGCTAACCGTTCGAAAGGAACCTCTGTTATTGGAAGAGGTATCAAAGGGGCCCACAAGTGCGGGCGAGGGCTGTGTAACTGACACTCCGGACAAGAGGTGCAGTATTGCCGGACATCTTCATGTACTCCTGGCCAGAAGAACCTCCGCAGGATCCGTGCCTGGGTTTTCTCTACCCCTAGGTGTCCTCCAAACAGGTGACTGTGGGCAAGACTCAATATGGCTTTTTGATGTTTTTGTGGCACGAGAAGTTGTTGTATCTCTTGCTCCTGCATTTGCACCACGTGGTACAGGAGATCTTTCTTCACTATCAAGTAAAGTCAGGGACCCCGGACCTTCCCATCCACGGGTATCCCATCAATCTCGGCCACCTCTTTCCTGGCATTATCATATCTGGGATCCTCCGCCTGGTCCCGCCCAAAAGTCTCTCTCCCAGGACTAACCTGCCCAAGCTCCCAGGGGCCGGCTTCTGCTTCTTGCAACGGCTCGCCGCAGTCATGGCTGGGGGCAGCTTTTGGCTCACCTTCTGTGGTGGAAGTTTCTCTGTTGGCTGCTTGCGTCTATCTGCCTACTAGGGAGGTCTTCTGGCCCTGGGTCAGGATCCGGGTTCCCAAGGCCTTCGTGGCCTTCCTCTCTTTTTTTTGTCTTCCGGGTCTTTCGGGGGGCTGAGAACAGATCCTGAAAAATCTCAGTGAACATCGGGGGTTGACATTCCCCTGGTGACGAGTCACTATCCTCAGGGTCTCCACCTCCCTCGAGCCTCTCCAGGGGGAGTAAATTATCAAACCCTGGATAGTCCCTCCCAATGGCTACAGGATATGGGAGTTTAGGAACTATGCCCACGGTCACCTCAATGAGGTTTCCCTGAACCTCTATCTCCACTGGGATGGTGGGGTAATGGCTCACGGCCCCATGCACACACGTCACTGCTACACGTTTGGCTCGTAGCAGCTGACTACTTTTTACCAGCTTACCGATATGAGGGTGATAACACTCCCAGAGTCCACAAGCACTGTAGTCTCTGATCCATTTATCCTCACTGGCCTGGTGTAATTATGAGGGGCTAATGCGACCCCCGTGAGGTGGATAAGGGAGCATGGGACCTCCCAATCCCCCAAGTTACATTGCATAGGCTCCTTGGTGCTGGGACACTGTGCTACTATGTGTCCCCACTCCCCACATGCATAACATCTATAATTGCTTCTAATCACTCCCCTATCCCGGGGGTTAGGGGGTTTAGTCTCAGGGTTCCCCCCACTCAGGCCAATCCCTTTCTTCTGGGGTCCCCGCTGGTTTTCGGCCCCCCCTTCTTCCACCTAGGACTCCCCGAGGGTTTGGCTGCCCAACCTTCCAGAGTTGGAGTCAGGTGCTTGCTTCGAAAGGGGCCTTTCTTGGGTAGTCGGGTCAGTTCCCTGGCTGTCATCCGTCTTTCTACCAGTGTGATCATCTCGTCGTACGTGGACGGATCGTTCTGGCCTACCCATTTGTGGAGATCTGGCGGCAGTCCCCGCATGCAATGGTCTATGACCAGGGTCTCCAAAATCTCCTCTGGCCTGCACACCTCGGGCTGTAACCACTTCCAGGCAAGGTGTATGAGGTCGAATAGCTGGGACCTCGGGGGTTTGTTCTCCTGGTATTTCCACGCATGGAACCTCTGGGCCCTTACTGCTGCCGTTACCCCTGATCGTGCTAGGATCTCTACCTTCAGACAGGTATAGTCAGGGGCATCCGTGGCAGACAAGTCAAAGTAGGCCTTTTGGGCCTCTTCACACAAAAAAGGGAGCAAGAATGCTGGCCCACTGCTCCTGGGGCCACGCCTCACACTGAGCAGTCCTTTCGAATGAGAGGAGATATGCCTCTACGTCATCTCCTGACGTCATCTTTGGCAGATGACCGGTGGCCCTCAGGGTTTGCGTCCCGTCAGACCCTTGGGCCTGGGTGGTGAGGATCTTCAGCTGGTCCACCACCTCTTTCAAGAGGGCACGATCTTGGGTCACCTGGCTCATCAATAATTGATTGGTTTCCTGCTGTAGCCTCATAGACTCCTGTTGTGCCATTGCCTGAACCTGGGTGGCCTCCTGCTGGGCTGCCATGGCTTGTACCAGAGCTCTTATCACCTCCTCCATTGTGGTACAAAGCAAACAAATAAAGAAAATCCAAAACCCCAGTGCACTTTTTTTTAAACCTCTTTCTTCCGCCACGCTGTGTACGAAATCCCCCTCCTGACACCAGCTATGACAAAGCTATGTCCTTGCCTCCGTGAGTCCCACGTTTCCTGGCGGATTTCGCTAGCCTCAGAGGCTCACCATGACCCTGCACGTAACCCTTCTCTCTCTAGAGACAACGGTCACAGTCTACTGAGCCATTTTCATCATAAGCCAGCAAGGGAGGTGAGGAGAAGTTATCCTTCCTTGCACAGTCTCTGTTGTCTCCCAGTCTCAGTGATTAATCAAGGGGGCAAAGGTGGGGGGGGAGCCTGGGCCCACCCTCTACTCCGGGCTCCAGCCAAGGGACCCTAATAGTATCAGCTATGGTAGCTGACCTTTTAGAAACATGACATGTACAATTCCCTGGGCTACTTCCCCCACAGCAGCCCTCACTTCCTCAAGCTCCACTTCACCCTTACCTCAGGGCCTCCTTCCTTGTGCCTGATATGGTGTGTACTACTCAGCCTCTCCAACAGCACAACTTCCTCCCACAGCTCCTGACATGCACACCAACCTGACTAACTGGGAGGCTTTTAACTAGTTTCAGCCAGCCCCTGATTGGCTTCAGGTGTCCCAATCAACCTAGCCTTCTCTCTGCCTTCTGGAAAGTTCTTAATTGGCCCCAGGTGTCTTAATTGACCTGGAGCAGCTGCCATTTCACTTATCCTGGTACCAGGGATTTGTTTAGCCTGGAGCTAATATATCTATCTCCCACTACTTTTCTATAGCCATCTGGCCTTGCCCCGTCACAGTAGTTATATTAAAGTAAAAACTAGCATCACCCGCAGCTCCTGGAACTCTGGGGTAAACCTCTAGCACAGGGGCGGGCAAACTTTTTGGCCTGATGGCCACATCGGGTTGATGAAATTGTATGGACGGCCGGTTAGGGGAGGCTGTGCCTCCCCAAACAGCCAGGCATGGCCTGCCCCCACATCCGACCCCCCTGCTTCTTGCTCCCTGACGGCCCCCCCGGGACTCCTGTCCCATCCAACCCCCCCTGTTCCCTGATGGCCCCCCGGGGACCCCTGCCCCATCCACACACACACACCCCACTCTCGGTCCCCTGACCATCCCCAGACTCCCGCCCTTAACTGCCCCCCGCTGCCCCATACTGTCCCCCCGGGACCCCTGTCCCATCCAACTACCCCTTCTCCCTGACCGCCCCCAGATCTCCCGCCCCAACTGCCCCCCACCAACCCATCCAACCCCTCCTCTCCTTCCTGACTTGCCCTCTGGGACCCCTACCCCCATTCAACCCCTGTTCCCCACCTTCTGACCATCCCGACTCCTATCCACCCCCCTGACCACCCCGAACTCCCCTGCCCTCTATCCAATCCCCCACCCCCTGCTCCCTGCCCCCTTACCGCAGTGCCTGGAGCACTGGTGGCTGGAGGCGCAGCTGCACCAGGACAGGCAGCCACTCCGTTCAGCACAGAGCACCAGGTCAGGCCGGGCTCTGCAGCCCCACTGTCCAGAGCATTGCACCGTGCGGCGGCATGGCTGCCGGGGAGGGGGAAAAGCCTCCCAGGCCAGGAGCTCAGGGGCCGGGCAGGACAGTTCCACGGGCCGGATGTGACCCGAGGGCCGTAGTTTGCCACCTCTGCTCTAGCAGGTCCTACCCTATGGACTACAGCAATAAGCGCCCACTGGCAGCATTTCCCAGCCTGCTTGGAGTCAGGGGTGGAGACAGACTGACAAGAAACTCCTGCTGAAGCCAATAGGAGGCCTCTGCATGAGATGATATAGACAGGCAGTTAGCTCGGTCAATGATGAGCCAGGGCTGCTCAGCCCCTCAGTGGGTGGGAACTGCCCCAGCCATGCACTAGATCACAGAGCAGTTTGTGGGGACAGGAGTTGATCAGAGACTCCTTGAGCTGTCCTGCCTCTCTCAGCTCCTGAGCTCAAAACCAAAGCTAAAACTAGCCAATGTCTCTGAGTCAGGCTGTCCCCTCTCTGTGAGGGGGGCTGAGCAGCCCTGGATATTTTGGATTATTTAGGCGGGATTTAGGAAGGGTTGCCTATCTGCTGGCAGCCTGGCTCCAGCGTGACCCTTATCACCAGGGTTAAGAGTAACCATAGAAGCAGCAGAGAGTCCAGCCCTCCCTGTGATTAGGGATCCTGGAGAGCCTCACTCATGGCCTTCTGCACCAGGGCACTCTGTCGCACTAAACTCCTGGAGTTTCTTGAGTCCCCCTGTATCCCTCTCATATTTCTGCATAGAAGGGGACAAATTGGCCTTGAATTTGGCCTAAGCCACTAGCAGGGTTGGAAAAGTGTGTTGAACTCCCAGTTATCCCTGTGTTGTCTTTGGCAGTCGGATTATATTCCCTGCAAGGATTGATGGGCCTCGCTATTGATTTGGCACCACATCCCTTCTCTCAAGTGTTGTCATATTCATCCGTGCAGGGTAAATGGGCACTGGGCCAGCACTAAATATACCAAATGAAATGTGAAGTGAATCTAACATAACTTTTTTATTTAAAATAATTTATTTACCTGGAAAGGCTTAGCTCATACTCAGCATCTGGTTTTCAGTCAGTTCCTGCTCTCTCTCTCCCTTTTAAACCCAGTTTTCCAGCTGAGTTGATAGAGGAACAAACTAAGATCAAATAACTTGCCAAAGATCATAGAGAGAATCATTGGCTCAGACAGGATTTATAGAGAGAATTGCCCTGACTTCACTTGTATCAACAACCTACACCCTTCCTTTTTAGGTCTGCTCTTTCATTAGAGTCTCGGGATCTAACTCAGTGTTGCCCATTCTTATGATTTTATCGCATGTCTGGTGATTAAGGCTGTCGATTAATCGCAGTTAATTCAAAAAAATTAATCACGATTAATCACAGTTTTAATTGCACTGTTAAACAATAGAATACCAATTGAAATTTATTAAATATTTTGGACGTTTTTCTACATTTTCATATATATCGATTTCAATTACAACACAGAATACAAAGTGTATATTATTTTTTATTACAAATATTTGCACTGTAAAAATGATAAGAAATAATATTTTCAGTTCACCTCACACAAGTACAGTAGTGCATTCTCTTTATCATGAAAGTGCAACTTAAAAATGTAGATTTTTTTTGTTACATAACTGCACTCAAAAACAAAACAATGTAAAACTTTAGAGCCTACAAGTCCACTCAGTCCTACTTCTTGTTCGGCCAATCGTGAAGACAAACAAGTTTGTTTACATTTATAGGAGATAATGCTGCCCTCTTCTTATTTACAATGTCACCAGAAAGTGAGAACAGGCATTTGCATGGCACTTTTGTAGCTGGCGTTGCAAGGTATTTATGCGCCAGATATGCTAAACATGCGTGAAGCATGAAGGGACATATGAATCTTCAGTGCATCTGGCACATAAATATCTTGCGACGCCGGCTATAACAGTTCTATGAGAACACCTGTTCTCACTTTCCGGTAAGATTGTAAACAAGAAGCAGGCAGTGTTACCTCTTGCAAATGTAAACAGACTTGTTTGTCTGAGTGATTGGCTGAACAAGAAGTAGGACTGAATGGATCTGTAGGCTCTAAAATGTTACATTGTTTTATTTTTGAATGCAGTTTTTTTGTACATAATTCTACTTTTATAAGTTCAACTTTCATGATAAAGAGATTGCACTACAGTACTTGTATCCGGTGAATTGAAAAATACAATTTCTTTTGTTCTTTTACAGTGCAAATATTTGTAATGAAAAATATAAAGTAAGCACTGTACACTTTGCATTCTGTGTTGTAACTGAAATCAATATATTAAAAAATGTGGAAAACATCCAAAAATATTTAAATAAATAGTATTCTATTATTTAACAGTGCGATTAATCACGATTAATTTTTTAATCACGCTATTAATTTTTTAGTTGCTTGACAGCCCTACTTGTGATATTTGGTGTCTTTCCTAAAGCCCCATCTCTTGAAGTCAACTGTTTCTATGAGAATCTCAACTTTCATTTTAAAAAAAGTTTAGCCTTGGTGGTGGCAGAGAGAGAACTTGAAAATGTGACCTGAGTGCATGCTAAAGCCTCAGAGGCAAATCAAAGGAACCAAAGTTTTAAAAGAATCTCATGATTATCTTAAAAATCTCATAAGTTTTGGGAGTCCTGCCTCATGATGTTTGAACGCTTGTGGTTGCCAATACTCTGAACTTTCTTGGACCTCTTACTCCCCATACTGTGAACTCCCTTTTCCCCTCATTCTGGCTTCTCATTTAAGCAATAGGGGACCTTGTCTTAGTTCTAATGCTAAACTCCTGTATGCCTCTCTGTGTTTCCTGGAAGCATTTGTCATGGCATATTTCCACAACAGGACAGGAAGATCTGTTTGAAACAGTACAATTGGATTCCCACCTGACCAGCTCTGCATGTCTCCCCTGTGCATCACTGACTTCAGGGGCACTTCAGACTTGGATAAAAAGGTCCTGATCTTCAGAGCTGCTGAGTAACTGCAGTTCCTGTGACTTGAGTGGGATTTAGGGATGCTGATAATGAGCAGCTGGCCCTGGCCTAACCACATGGCGATACCTGTCCAAAAGAAGAGTTTTGAAAAGGAGTTGTGGGAGAGTTTAAATTTAATCTTATACTTTCACTATTAATCATTACCTCATGTCTTAATCAGCCTGACACCGAACTAGATATGGGTTTCAGTTTAGAGGTTTATGTTCATGCAAAAAAAATACCAGCACTCCTGAAATTGCCTGCTTGCCCTGTGAACATTGCATAATAACCCTCACTTGCGATCTTCCTCCTATGTACACACAAACCTTAACATCCCTGCAGTGTTAACTGCCTAGTACAGCATGTAATTATATTGAGAGAATGATCCCTATGCTATGGTTAGCTGAATGCATTCACAGGCATGTGAATTAGTCCGAGTGCTGACCCAGTGAAAAGACTGGAGGCTACCATTTTCTCTAGGGGTGTGAATGGAATGTGCTTGGGTGGTCCTCCAGAGGTACCACTACTAATGAAAAACTTACTTCTTGCATCCCAATCCTGTATCTCTTCTGCTGAATGCCTTCGACTGAGCTGAAGCTTTGCCCCTGGATGTGTGTCTGCAGCTTTTATCCAAGCGTCACCAGTTCTCAAAGGTTCAGCGCTATAGAGGCTGCGTGTTGCTTTCAGGGAAGCACTGCCCTTTTTTTCTTTTTTTTTTTTTTTAATTTTGCAGCTGGGTGCAGCTGTGGTCCAGCTCGATTTCATCTGTAACTGTTAGACTAGTTATAGAGGCTGTTGGGTTGGACCCGAACCTAAGATGTAGACGACAATTGTGCCTTGTAACTACCATAATAACTGACAATGATGATACAGTATGTTGTTTTTGAGTAGGGAGAGGAAAAGATAATCATATTGATCAGCGGATCCTGAAGAAATAAGAATGTGTTAAGCCCTGGAGCTGGCCTGACATCCAACCACTGAGTGTATCTAACCTCTTAAATCTGAGGAACAGTACTCCTCATAGTGTCTCTGCACCGTGTGGTTCCTAATAATCCCTCCTGGCGTAGGAGCATCTGCTGCTTTCACACCTGCCAGGGGGCCCCCTTCTCTGCTCTTCCACCTTGCTGTTTAAGAAACAAATTCCCTTGCTACCACTCCTGGCCCAGCCCTTTGGCTATTGAGGAGAGGGTGGCATGGATAACTGCAGGGTCCCCTCATCCTGTGGTTTTTCTGGGCTGATTGTCCTTGCAGTCCTGTGGATCTGTGGAGAAGGGAGAACAGTTCTACTTAGAGCCAGGATGTTTGCTGCTGCTGCCCAGCTGACTCCCCTCCCCATGTCAACATGGGTTGTACTGGAGTCATGATTTTAATGGTTGGATCTGTTTCCAGATGTTCACCAGCAGCCTCAGAGGGGACTCAAGGAGGTCTGAGTTGCACTATCTCCCACATGGGAATCCAGGAATATATGGCTTAGTCAGAACCAGATAGACCCCCACTGCTCCTCTCAGATTGACTTCTACATCCTAGGGTGCATTTGCAGGGCTGCTAGTTTATAACTAAACTATGTAAGTTTTTTCAAACAGCTTAACTGATAGGGGAACTAATGACCCAATAAATATGGAACTTTATGATGCCAGCTTATACTCTCTATCTTGTAATATAAAAAGAGTATAAAGTTACATTATTGTATGACTTGGGGTACGTCTACACGGCAAGCAGGATCCTGTTGCAGTGAATCTCAGAGCCTGGGTCTACAGACTCTCTGATTCACGACCTTTGTGCTATGGAGCTAAAAACAGCTGTCTAGACATTCAGCCTCCGGCTGGAGCTCCTCCTCCAAAGCCCACATTGGAGGGTGGGTTTCAGAGCCTGAGCCACAATGTCTACATTGGTGTTTTTAGCGCCCCAGCACAAGCCCAGCACGCTCGAGTCTGTAGACCTGGTCTATGAGACTTGCTGCTGGAGGGGGGGAGGGGGGTTAAAATACATTGTAGATATACCTGGTGTTCACCCTGAGTTCTCTAACTTCATATATACATGCATGGACAAGCCTTCTGTGCCAAATGCTGATCTCAGTTATGTGGGTATAAATCTGTAGTAACTTCTCTGCAGTTATTCCAGATTTACACCAATTAATGTGTTTTTAATCTATTTACTCTTTGGATCCTTTTCATACTTTAGTGATGTTAGCAGCTTCAAGTTAATTGTTATACTTCATATTTTACTAACTTTCTCAGCTATTTGGAAAGCATGTGACCAAGAAAACACTTGGTGTAAAATCTGAACATAGGTATTCCAGGGAGAGAGATTTCTCCATGGAGATGCTTATCTCTGAATAATGTGCCCTGGAGTTGTATTTTTGTGTTAAATGAAAGGATTTTTTTGGTCCACCCTTGCTAATTAGCAGAGCAATCCTTGGCAGCCAGGTATTACAGGTAGGAACAAAAGAGAGGAAATTTATAAGGTTTTGACACTTGAGCTGTGTAAATCAGCCTTACATAACTTGGTTGTTTTGGAAGATGTTCAGTTGCAAGCAAAGGTGCTCTGAATACAAATGCTGATCTGTATTTAGTGATGAAGTGTATTGAGTTACAGACACACTAGACAGATACACAGGCAGAGCAAATAAATATTATGAGAATGAGAGCACACTTTGCTCCAGTTCAGTTATAGTACTGGAGTGCATTATGGCTGGAGATTTATCACATCACCACCCATACATAGTAATTGGTGTGTGAGTTTGCAAACCCTAGTAAATTTTTTCAACTAAATCCAGACATACTGAAAATAATTTCTTCCACTGAGCTCTCTGCTCATGCATCAAGTATACAGCCTAATTCATCTAACTGTTCACAGTATGGTTTGAAGAATTAGGAATGCAAGGAGCAAATATTTTAGTGTCCACTAAAAACAGAGGTTAAGACTTACATTTGGCATTGGAAGGGTAGTACCGCTGAGTAGGGCTTAAAATCAAAGGTTTAATTTAATGTAAGATTTGTTTCATTTTACAGAGCCAAAGCTATTCTTGAGGCAGAATTTTGTGCTGATTCGCAAACAGAGGTGATAAATATTGCAGACTTTAAGAGGCCAGAGAGATCATAAATTGGAGTACAAAATGTCTTTCTTAATTTGGAACATGGCAGAGGTTAGTCTAAATGGTGCTTATCTAGTGACAGACATTGACCCAGAAAGCCATTCATCAATGGTATAGCTCTCCTAATGTAGAGCTGATGTTCTATAGCCTTCTCTGCTGGAGCATTTGGTGTCTAACACAGGGCATTAGATGGTTTCTAAGACCTGCGTGTTGTGGACATGGCAGTTGTTGGTGGAAAAGATGTTTGCTGAGATCTTATGAATGACTGCCACACCTTTCAATTAACTGATAGGCCTAATCCTGCTCTTGTTGAAGTCAGTGGCAAACACCGTCTTGTGTTGATGGGCACAGGAAAAATAAAGTGAACACAGACTAACAGGAATCAGGGTGTTGGTGTTTAGGGCCAATTTTAAACTTGGCCTTCTGGTGGTTAGCGTCTAGGTTAGGGAGCTTCTCCTTTCCAATGGTCAAATGCTGCCAAGTGGGAATCATATGGTAGCTGAGGGTGTCCAGTGTTTCTAAAGGTGATGAGCAGCTCTTGTGAGGAGGTACTAAGTGGATAATGCTTCTGGTGAATACTTTTAGACACACCACGGCTCCACATCTGCCTTGTTCTCAATAACCTCCCTTTCCATTTTGTTGCCCTGTCTTCAGGCACCAGTATCCCATTCTGACATCAGCATTGCTCCCCTGCTGAGCAATGGTAACAGTTGTCCAGGGCCTAGCATGTTGGCTTCTCAGTTGGGAAGAAATTGATGATGTGGGGTCTGGAATATTCTAAGTGTAACTTGGATACATGTGTAACTTATTTTCACATACACCATTCCTGGAATAGAGGTGGTCAAACAGCACAAAGGCAATGCTTTTCCCTTCCACCCCCACCCACCCCCTCCAGGTATCTCAGCTCAATGCCAATGCCCAGTTGCCAGGGAGCAACTCTGATTCTAGAGTTGACTCTATCTGAAGACCAAATTCTCCTGCTGTTAGCACATTTCTCCAAGCACCACTGAATTTACATGGAACCTTGCATAACAAAAACTAACACAGTGCGTCTTCCAAAGACAGAACATTTGCTCGCACAGTAAGAAAAAGAATATGGAGAACTATGTAATAGACATAAGCCCAGATGTTACCCTCCATTTCTGTGAGAAGACCAAGCAATGGGAATAGAATGGGGAGTATTACCTCTGCAACGTACTTCCATTCCAATCATCTTAGAGGCCCCCCATCTCCTGCCAACTTCTCTTTATAAACCCAGCCCAGCTCCTCCCCCAGTTGGATTTCATAAACAATTAGGCCGTAGTACGCCCTGGCTTTCCTCGAGATGCAGCCTATGAGTTAATTGGCCAAACTTACCCCTGCAGGCCTACTGTGGGGTGGAGACTCCATCACACCCCATATAATGTGCTTTATACTTCAACATGTTCAAATAAGCAGGGCTCCATCAAGAGGCTTGCTCTCAGAATAAACACACCTTGTTTTGAAGAAGGTTCTAGCCAATAAATCTACTAACTGCCTGCATGCCTAAAAGAATCCTCCTACGCCCAAAACAAGAACAGAGACACAGAAACAAGATCACTAGCGAGCAAAAATAGAAAGAGACATGCATGCTTCTCCCCTCTAAATTTCATATGCTGAGGAAGCAGGTCCTTTTGCTAAGATGCTGTATCTTGATTTCTCTGAGTCTGTATGTTCTCAGACAATCTGAGGAGATGACAACGTTTTCCATACTGTATCGCTGTCAGATACTTGCTACTTGTCCTTCCCTGATGAAGTGTTTGTTCATTTCCCACAGAGCTTGAAAATAATGGCTGGATCCCGTAGCAAAGGAGATGCAATGTGACTTATGGGAGGGTTCTGTCCTCTAAGGAGGACCTGGTAGTGGATGTTCAAACCAATGCTTGTTAGCAGAGAAACCAGAGATGGGGAATAGAAATAGGCTTATAACTACAGTCTTCAGTGAAATTTGGTGTCTCCCGAGGGGTCATGAACCCAGGTAAAGAGCTGCTTAATAGTGCTATGTAAAGTGGTGCTGCCGGCCTACACAGAAGTCTCACTCTTATGAACACTCAAGATTAAAGAAGAAAACTCCCCGTCCAATCCGCCATGCTATCACCTTAATCAGCTGGTCCATCAGCCCTTACAGAGAGAGCACCGATCACAACACGTCATTTGTGTTGTTCTACCCAGTCCTTCAGCCACCCCCAGTCAGGCTGTCAGTGGCACGAGACACCTGTTCGGCATAGAGCACCCAGCCCAGAACCCCTGAGCGATCCGCCAGCCTCAGCCTCCCGAGTAGCTGGGATGACAGGCATGCGCCACCGCACCCAACCCGCCATGATATAACTGAATAAAAGGTATGACCAGAGAGTTGGCATTTTCCTACTCCTGCAATTTCTTGATTGTTCAAGAATAAATTAGATGATAAAACAGAGGAGATTTAGTTCATTTAATCTAGCTGTTTGCCAGGGGATAGCAGTTACGGCTCCATCCTCTACAACTAGAGTTGCTCCCTGGGAACTGGGCATTGGCATTGAGCTGAGATACCTGAAGGGGGCGGGTGGAGGGTGGAGGGGGAAAACATTGCCTTTGTTCTGTTTGACCACCTCTATTCCAGAGTACAGATTCTACATAGCCTCACAAAACATAAATTAAAAGCAGCTGTGGAATACAGCTCTGCTATAAACTAAATTGAAGAGGAAAACTCATTTGAAACCTTAGCCTTAAAAAGCATTAAGAGATCAAGTTCTGCTTTATGTAAGACTATGATAACTGTCAGCAAGGTAAGCTCTGTATAATCACAGGTCAAGGAGCTAGGACATCAGAGAAATCTCCAGATTGCCCAGTTCTTGGTAGGAGCAAATGCAGGGATGCCTACCAACCGATCTGAAAGCAAACTGCTCGTTAATACTGTTAGATGTTTAAATGCAAATGTTAGATTGTTAAGTTTAAACGCACTTCAGTTAACTTAGTTTTACAATTTTCTGTTTCATTCTGACAGAGGTGAGTGGCCTCTTCACTTACTTAGTGCATCAACGGACCCCCTTTTTCAGTGCTAAGAACTGATCCTCAGCTGGTATAAGTTGCCTTCAAGGAGCTACAGAAACTCACATTAGGTGATGGTCTGCCCCAAAGTCTTTCCAGGATTGGAGAGCAATGTACTGGTTCTAACATGGGGCACAAATCTGCACCCATTGAAGTCACAAGTAAAACTTCCTTTGACTTCAGCAGTGCAGGGTCAGGCCTGTACACCCATGTGGGCTGACAACATCGGAAAAGCCTACTACCCATAGGGGTGGGAGGAATGTAAACCTCTCACACCACACAACAGGTTCCAGTGGCAGTGACCAGGATTTGGCACCACTTCCCACCTGTGGATGGCAGTGCTTCTGAGAAGGATATCTAGTCATCTTCTGTTTGTTCAACCCTAGAGTGCAAGATTTTGTGAGCAGTGCTTCTGTGAATAATTTGCAAGATGACAAGACCTGTTGGCTTGGAGAGCGGCCAGTACAGTCACTAACGGTACTACATTAACTACTTTGACTATTTTCTTTTGTGAGGCAACTTAAGTTTTCCATCGGCACCGGTGCCTTCACATCTCCTAGTTTGCTTTGAAGGGCTTCATAGACCAGAAAAGTGCTCCAAGCACCCACACAAGAAAGGATTCCTCACTACACAGTTGTCATTCCTCTTTGAAGAAGTGAAACGTGCAGTAAAAAATGATGGAAAGTTGAAACAAGGACATCCAGCAGCTGAGTGGGACCAATGACATAGGACTCTATTTGCCAGCTTTCTTTTCCATATTGTAGCTTTTTTCTAGGATTGATTTCAATAGGCAGTATTTCAGAATCTATTCACTGTTATTTGATTAATCCTCAAATTTATTGAGCGCTAACTATAACCCCTTCCGCCTACAGTCCCCTTTATTCTTACCTGTTCTGCTTTACACAGTTACAGTTTATAGGCTCTTATTGTGCAGTGTTTAGTTTTTGTATTACCATAGCACTGAGGAGCCCTAGTCATGGTCCAGGACCCCATTGTGTTAGGTGACGTACAAACACAGAACAAAAGGATGGTCCCTGCTCCAAAGAGCTTACAATCTAAGGTGCACGCACTTCCAGGCTCCTTACCGTGAGATTAAGGAGAAAATAAACATACCTCAACTACTTGCTAAATTAAACTACTTTCACCTTCTTAAATTGTGTCTTGTCCTTTCCAACTGAAATCACGGTTCAGAGGTTTTGAGTTCTGCTGCTCTTTCACTTTCTATCTGTGAATTGCGCTCTCATGACAAGCTTTTTTTACTTCCGTTTTTAAATTCATTTTCATTGTATTAGAACAGAGGTTTTTAACCTTTTTTCCATTTGTGGACCCCTAAAAAATGTCAAATGGTGGCGGGGCAGATCCCTTTGGAAATCTTAGGCATAGTCTGTGGACCCCCATGGGTCTGCGGACCACAGGCTGAAAACCACTGTATCAGAATTATCATTTGATTTTATTGTAACTATTCAATACCTTTAGGTATTTGGGCTGCTGCATACATGTAATTATTTTGCAGCTGTATCAACATCAAAGGGAGGGGCTTTCCTGAGAATCTTTCAAAGGTGAATGCCAGATAAAAAAATAAAATGAAAGCGACTGTAGAGCAAACTCCAGTATGGTGCACTATGACCAAGCCTAACAGAGACTGCAACGTAAGCCATCAAATATAACTTAACTAATTAGTCCTGTCCAGTTTGAAAAGACCCTAATTATAGAGGCCTATAGTGAAGCAACTCACTGGTGCAGCGCCTCCTGCTGGGCATCTCGGGAATTAGCTCTTTCCAGCCTTCGGAGTGCCCTCTGCAGGCCGGTGTCTCACCTGCTGCTGGCATCCGTGTCCCTCCCGGACCCTGATTCCCTTTATGCTGGGATTCTGCCCCAGCAGTCCCCCCCACACTCGGGGTCTCCCCTCCCTGGGGAATCCCCAACCCCCTTTGCCTCAGTGTCTACTGCCAGTCATCATCTAACCCCCGCTCACTGTGGCAGACTGCAGTGTAATGGCCACTCATCGTTGGCAAGGGGTTAGGACCAGCTGCCTCTGCCTATTGCCAGGCTGACCCTCTGCAGCCCCATTTCTTTTCTGGGCCTTTACCAAGGCCTGCAGCCTGGGGGTTTACCAGGGTGGAGCTCCCTAGCTCGCTCGCTCGGCTCTTCAGCAGCTAACCCTTCCCACTCAAGGGCTAGAGTGAGACTCTTCCAGCTTGTGGCCCACAGCCCTTTTATAAGGGCCAGCTGGACCCTGATTAAGCCAGACACACCTGTGGTCAGCTACATAGTCAACTTCCCCCAGCTGTTCTTAATCCCTTTTCCCAGCTGCAGCCCTCTGCAGGGCTGCTTTTACTATTGGCTCCCCCAGGCAGCCCTCTCCCAGGGCTGTTTTAACCCCTTCAGGGCCAGAGCGGGGTGACCACCCTGCTGCAAGGCCCAAATAATTCTCCAAGTGTGTAGCCTGAGCAGTTGGGCTGTGTGCTGGGGACTTTCTCCAGGGCTGGGTGTTGGAGAGGAAGAGGGCAGAATCCTCCAAAGGTCACAGATTGGACTGGGCCACTGCCTTCACTTGATTCTGTACATGGCTGAACATATTAGGGCTTGACAAATAATTAACTATGCATCAAGATTGCTACATCTGCCAGTGAAGGTGTATAATTTAACCTCCTCCTTATTGTTTCACTTTGATACGTGGCAGAAAGTGGAACCTGAGATAGCAGCAATATCCTTTGACAGGAGGGAACCTTGGGGTCCAAAATGATCTTGTGATTCCTAACAAAATTAATGGCGGTAAATTCTTTCCCACCAAACAGTAAGTCTGGGAAGCTTACCCTTGTATACTGATGCCTTGTACCAATCAACAATTTAGGATTAGCTGGATTAAAAATTAATCTTATTGATGGCCCTCCAAATCTAAATTTTAATTTGGCAACTAGTCAACAAAGCAACTGCTGTCCCAAGACCTGGTGTGGAAAATACTTTTATCCCTCATGGAGTCAAAAAAACAAGGCCTTCTAGGTGACTTACATGAGGCCTTTCAGATTTCCTTCATGAACAGTGGCTGGCACAGCACTAAAACTCTCCCCTGTGTAGCTTGCAATGCAGAACAATGAAACGCTACCATGAAATGACATAATTCCTCTTGCTCATTCATGTCCCCTCGCAGTCTTCTCTTCTCCAGACTAAACAAATCCAGTTTTTTCCATCTTCCCTCCTAGGTCATGTTTTCTAGACCTTTAATCATTTTTGTTGCTCTTCTCTGGACTTTCTCCAATTTGTCCACATCTTTCCTGAAATGTGGCACCAAGAACTGCACACAATACTCTAGTTGAGGCCTTGTCAGCACGGAGTACAGTGAAGGAATTGCTTCTTGTGTCTTGCTTACAAAACTCCTGCTAATACATCCCACAATGATGTGGGTTTTTTTGCAACAGTGTTACACTATTGACTTATATTTAGTTTGTGATCCACTATGACCTCTAGATCCCTTTCTGCAGTACTCCCTAGGCAGTCATTTCCCATTTTGTATGTGTGCAACTGATTGTTCCTTCCTAAGTGGAGTACTTTGCATTGGTCCTTATTGAATTTCATCCTATTTACTTCCGACCATTTCTCCAGTTTGTCCAGATCATTTTGAAATTTAATCCTATCCTCCAAAGCACTTGCAACCCCTCCCAGCTCGGTATCGTCCACAAACATTATAAGTATAATCTCTATGCCATTTTCTAAATCATTGATGAAGATATTGAACAGAACCAGACCCAGAACTGGTTCCTGCAGGATTCCACTTGATATGCCCCTCCAGCTTGACTGTAAACCACTGATAATTACTCTCTGGGAACAGTTTTCCAACCAGTTATGCACACAACTTATGCACCCACCATCAAGGTTGTATTTCCCTAGTTTGTTTATGAGAAGGTTATGTGAGACAGCATCAAAAGCCTTACTGAAATCAAGATATACCACATCTACCGCTTCTCCCCATCCACAAGGCTTGTTACCTTGTCAAAAAAAGCTATTAGGTTGGTTTGACACAATTTGTTCTTGACAAATCCATGCTGACTGTTACTTACCACTTTATTATCTTTAAAGTGATTGCAAATTGATTGCTTAATTATTTGCTCCATTATCTTTTTGATTACTGAAGTTAAAATGACTAGGTAGTCTATAATTCCCTGGGTTGTCCTTATTCCCGCTTTTATAGATTGGCACAGTATTTGCCCTTTTCTAGTCCTCTAGAATCTCTCCTGTCTTCCATGTCTTTTCAAAGATAATCGCTAATGGCTCAGATATCTCTCCTCAGTCAGCTCCTTGAGTATTCCAGGATGTATTTCATCAGGCCCTGGTGACTTGAAGACATCATGCAACTGAACAATGCCCTCCTTATTCCCACCCACATGCCTGGCAGGCCATGCTCACCATGACTGGGGCTGGAGAGCAATGCTATGCAGAACCACTCCAAAGCTGAAGAGTCAATAAGCATGTCTTATTTAAAACTTTTATGGGAATAAAGGGAACTGAGTTCTGAAACTTATCTTTTACTTTCCATTGTGACTGTCAATACAATAATACATCTGTCTGTTTTATCTGTAGCTGCTGCCATTGTGGACTCGAGGGGGAGCCCCCTCCATACCAGTGAAACAACTGACCCTGATGAGGAGGAGAAAGAAGAGGACTAGGTAGGACATGTTCAATAAAATCCTGCAAGTCAGTGCTGCACGGACTGTGAACAGAGGGCTTGGAGGGTGAATATGGCAGACAGCCTGGAGAAGGAAAGAGACAACAGGAAAAAGCCCCAGGAAAAGGTAAGGGAAAAGCAGCAGGACATAATGGGTCTTCTTAGGCAGCAAACACAAATCGACCAAACTCTTGTTGACCTGCAGGTCCAACCATCACGGGTTCGCCTCCCTTTGCAATCAACGGAGAAGTCCATTTTAGCTCCTTCCTGCACTCCCCAACATTCCATGTGGCATCAGGGCTGCATCCCTACCCCTACTCCTCCATGGTGCGGGAACGTCAGGAGAACGGCAGTCACAAACACTGACCTGTGAGAGCCACAGCTGGTGTCTGTTAGGTAGGAGTGGACAGGAGTGTTTTCTACCATTTTTAATTTTAAAGTTCTGTACCACTAAGTTATTTTTGAAGTTTGTGTTGTATTTGTTTTTTAATTGCACATTACATTGTGTACTGTTTTGGGTATGCAATAAACTTCTGTTTTTTGGAAATACATTCCTATTTATTACTTCTCAACATATACTGCAGAATGTGTAGTGTTACTCGAAGCACCCGCTACTAGTAATTGAACAGGGCCACCGAGCTCATGTGTTCAGTGAAGAACACAGTGTAATAATTATACATGTACAGCAAGTGCCACATAATTCATAAGTGCATTAAGAGACTGTGTGATGTTCATAAATGTACACCAAGCACCCACACAATTCCTAATAGCTACCAAAACTCTAGGCCAGGTAGAGCACAATCCATCACATCACAGCACTGTGGCTGATCATTATAGTGCTCTTTGAAGGTCTTTCTCAGCTACATAGATCCACGTTGAGCTCTTCTAATGGCCCTTTTGTCTGGTTGGTCAAACTCAGCAGACAGACGCTCCACCTCTGTTCTCCATTCCGACAGCAACTTCTCCCCCTTTGCCTCATGGATATTATGCAGGACACAAAAGGCAGCTATAACCAGTGGGATATTTTGCTCACTGAGATCCAGTCTTGTGAGTAGACACCACCAGTATCTTTTTAATCTACCAGAAGCACCTTCAACTGTCATTCTGTACCTGCTGAGCCAGTAGTTGAATCTTTCCTTGGAGCTGTCAAGGTGGCCAGTGTAGGGCTCCATTAATCTAGGGAGCAAAGGGTAGGCTGGGTCCCTCAGAATTACTATTGGCATTTCAACATCACCAATGGTAATCTGCCCGTCGTGAAAGAATGTCCCTGCTTGCAGCTTTCTGAACACTACTGTGTTCTTAAAGATGTGAGCGTCGTGCACTTTCCCTGACCCGCCACATTGATAGGTGAAGCATCTAGTGATCCACCAGTGCTTGCATAGCCACAGAAAATTAGCCCTTTCTGTTGATGTATTCTGTGGCAAAGTGGGCTGGTGTCAACCTTGGAATATGTGTGCCATCTATCTCCCCACCGCAGTTCAGGAACCCCATTTCTGCAGAGCCATCCACTATGTCCTGCACATTACTGAATGTCACAGTCTTGTGTAGCAGGAGATGATTAATGGCTCCACAGACTTGCATGACAACGGCCCCACTGTGAATTTTCCAACTCCAACCCCACTGACTAGTAGCAATTCAGTGTTGCAAGTTTCCATAGTGTGATCGCCACTTGCTTCTCAACGGTCAATGCAGCGCTCATCCTAGTGTTCATGCGCTGGAGGGCTGGTGTGAGCTCAGCACACAGATCCAGGGATGTGGCCTTTCCCATCTGAAAGTTCTGTAGCTACTGCCCAGCATCCCATATCTGCATTATGATGTGATCCCACCAATCATGGCTGGTTTCTTGGGCCCAGAAACTGCACTCCACTGTCTGCAGCTGCTCCACGAATGCCACTAACAACCTTAAATTGTTTTTTGCTATGCCCCTCAGCAATTTGCTCTCCAATAAATCATCATGGCCCTTGTTGCTGTGGTTCTTCATGTGGCTCTGCTAATACTGGATGATCATTCGTCCTGTGTTTGCAATGTTCATGCCAGCAATGCAGAGCTGAGAGCTCTGCAGGCACCATGCTTCTGTCAGAGATGGCAATCAGCAAAAATTGCTGCACAGGTTTGTGGGATTATTTTAAAAATGTGCAAAAATTATGGGATATGGATGGCATTATGGGATGGAGAAAATTGCACGATGGGAACTTGCTCCCTTGCTCCCAGTGCAACTCATTTCTGCTGCACCATGCATTGCCAAAATTTCTCAAAAGACGGTGCACTGGATGATAAGTGGCACGCTGGGATGTCTGCCCAGGGTGCACTGAACTGTGCATTGACACACGCACTGGTCAGTATGTGCAGTACTGGTGCAATGGCCAAGCGTGCGTGTGCATGTGCAATTCATTAGCTGCAGTGGCCTTAGGTTGACATAACTTGAGTCGACCAAAGTTTGTACTGTAGACATGGCCAACTTATCTGCTGCTCTCTCTTTCTCCACACACGATTCCTGCAGAGTATTGGCTGACATCACATTAACAAGGGCTCTGTCATCTGTATGAACCAGTGTTCTCTGTTTGATGTGATACGATAAGGTTGCGATAAGAGAAGGTTACAGGTTAAAGGTATGCACACAAATGAAAGAGTTGGCATTTCTCAGTTGCAAAGATGTCTGGATTGTACCATATAGGTAGAATCATCCTACTGACTCCCAATGGCATGAACCACTGTAGGTGACCTTCTTCTTTAAACTGAGATGTCCTTTCTAAAAGTGGCAGATTTGAATTCAATTCCTGATAGGATTTCTTCCTTCTTGATAACTGATGGTCAATTTTAGAGTTGTACTATTTGCTTTCTTAAAGAGATGCAGCTGGACTCCTAAAATTCTGATTTCTCTTGTCGTTTGTATTTCCAATAAGGGAAGTCTCGATGCATACTGAACAGGAGCATGCGTTGTGAGCAGGCATTTTTGAACACTGAAAATATCTACTCTCATTACCTACTTCCAACTTTTCCAAAGGACTAGTGGAAGCCCAATCTCGGTTCAAGGACAATTGGCCTTTCTAAGAAATGTGCTGTGTTCTTTCTTTACTATGGAGTGGCTCAAACTGATCAATAATGATGGATAAACATACACACTACTTTTCTAGCAGATATAAAAAGTGCTGTTGCCTTTTGAATGTCTAGTCTGGGGCCAGATTCTGCCATCCTTACTCACATGACTAAGTCAGTGGTGCGGCCCACCAGGGCAAACTGATTGCAGGCCGCAAGACATTTTGTTGACGTTGACCCTCCGCAGGCATGGTCCCCCCACAGCACCCAGTGGCTGCGGTTCTCTGTTCCCAGCCAATGGGAGCTGAAGGAAGTGGCGGGCTGCAGGGATGTGCTGGGGGAAGGGATGGAGTGGGGGCGGAGCCTGGGGCAGAGCCGGGGGTCGAGCACCCCCCAGCACAATGTAAAGTTGGTGCCTATGGTACTATTCACAAAGTAAGGTGTTACTTGGTCTGAGCAAGGGTGGGCAGAATACACTCAGTGAGTTTCTAATAATATCGGTAGAAGAGAAGAATTATCTGTAGCTATACTCTGAAAATCCTGAGCCAGCTCTTTGGCTGGTGTAAATGGCATTGCTCTGTTAACTTCACTGAAGCCAACCAATTGAGGATCTGGCCCACTATATATATATAGTTTTCCTCCACTAATTAAACCTTTGACATTATGGGTAGATTGCCAGTCACAAGATTAGGATGGAAAACTATACATCCCTGGTGGTTTAATGCATGAATTCTTTGATGAGCATTAATAGCTTTTTAATCTGGCTATGTCCAAGTATAAAAATCATGCTGTCAAGGCACAGTATATCACATAACAATGTCCCTACTCTAAAGGGATATTTCCTGTTGGATGGTGTCTATAATCTACAACAGAAGCATTAATGCACGTTCAGAAACTAATCTAATATCAACAACAAATAGTAGTAAAATAGTTTTAAAAGGTCAGCTTGCGGTCCCTTAGTGATACTCAGCAGATACAGCCCCACATTAAAGCTGCCAAGCCAGAACTAATGAGCCAGACACTAAGTTGATGCAAAATCAGCCTACCTCCATAAAATGGCAACATTCAATTATTATTCATTATTAAACAACTCATCCATTAAATCTCCAGGGACGTATAGCTTTCCATCCAAATCTTGTGACTGGTTAACAGCTCATAATGTCAAGGGTTTAATGAGGAAAAAGTAGTGGGTCAGGTCCTCAGCTAGTGTAGTAAACTGGTGTGGTGTTGAAGTCAATGGAGAGATGCCAGTTTACACCAGAATGAGGATATGTGCCTGCGTATTCCTGAATTCAAGGCTGCCTGAGAATGGGCACAGCTCCTCTGCAAACCATGTGTGGAAATTGCTCTTGCCTGGAGAGTGTTAATCCCAGCAGGGATGGAACATGAGGGGACAGGTGCATGTGTTGAAATGCACAGCCCATTTTCCCCAATCCACCCTGCCATACACCCGCTGTGGCCACAGCTGTGGAGGAATTTGTAGTGAGAACTCAAAAGATTGCAGCCCAGGATTCTTTGCTTTTCAGTTGATCACATATGTGCAGACCAAGGCCTACATTTGGCCTGGGGTGATTCCCAGCAGCTGGTGTGACATCATTGTTTCTAGTTTTCAACATGACTGGTGCTGTTTGGTAACTCTTTGTGTATTCCTAATAGCACGTTTTACCCATCTGAGAGTAGATTCAACTGTATTTCCCTTGCATTTGATGTCATCTCCTTCCTCTCATTTTGTTCTGCTTCCTTGTTATGCAGATAGGGTGTTAATTACCTGATAATTTACTTCCTATAGTCAACACTCTTTGTCTTTATAGCAGAGTCATTTTGACAGTTTCCATAAATGGCTCTAATCATCTCCTTGATATATTGACACCAGCTTAATGGGAGTTTTTTTCTGCCATATTTAGAATGTGTTTGAACCTCCCTGAAAGAAAAATTAGAGGCTGTTTCTCAGCAATGGCCCCACTGGAGAATTAACCTTAACCTTTTCTCTCCTCACCTAAAATATTACATTAATTATAGAGAGCAAGATAAGTGGCTCTCAGGAGCAGTTTGCACTTCAGTCATTCATTTCATGTAACCCTAAGATCTCACACTTGAACAGCTGTGTTTCACTGAATGGATTGGGTCAGTCTCCTGGATTGCCACTTCAGTTTGATTTTACTTTATCATGTCCTGCTTGTGCATGACAAGGAAGATTTACAGTAGCGTTATTCCACACCTAGTAGTGATGCTGTTTCAATAAAGAGACTTTTGGCTGAGGTGAGATTTAAAGTATCATGACAAACAATTAAAATACTAAAGAACAAAGGCAAAATTGGATGTACAATGAGGATTGAAAGTAGCAACTTTCTTCCTACGTTCCTGTTGTCTGATTATCCAAAGTAATTGTTTGAACTAGAGATTAGATAAAGCTCGAAAGATAAGATCTGACATCTAGGTTTTGAACTTTCTGAAGTTTGCAGAGACTGGATCTGTAACACTGCTTAAGGCCCATTCCTAATCTGCACAGTAGGTATCTTCCTCCTAACTCATCTCCTCCTGCTTGATCCTGTAACGAAGTCATAACACTGATTGTGACAGCACAATCTATCACCCCTCCCCCATCACATGAGATCACAGTTGCAATGATGACCTTCTTGTAATAAGAGAAACTGGATGGTGAAAAAGAATTCTCATTCATGTATCCGATGAAGTGGGCTGTAGCTCACAAAAGCTTATGCTCAGATAAATTTGTTAGTCTCTAAAGTGCCACAAGTCCTCTTTTTCTTTTTGCGGATACAGACTAACAGGGCTGCTACTCTGAAACCATTCAAATACAGTCAGTAAAAGAATGATATAGACATTAACAAAGTAAATTGTATTCTTTGTAATAAATGTTCCTTCTTAGCAAATTTGATCCAATAAAATATTTCTCTTATGTCTTCTGTATGGTTGTTAGTGGTCAACAGAAAACTCCTTCTAGTTTTGTTACTGAAAATAGTTGTCACCGAAGTCCCTATATAATGACAGGTTTCAGAGTAACAGCCGTGTTAGTCTGTATTCGCAAAAAGAAAAGGAGTACTTGTGGCACCTTAGAGACTAACCAATTTATTTGAGCATGAGCTTTCGTAAGCTACAGCTCATGCTCAAATAAATTGGTTAGTCTCTAAGGTGCTACAAGTACTCCTTTTCCTTATATAATGTAATAGTCTTAACTTGCTACAATGATTTTTTTTTAAAGCACTCTAGATTGACTGGGTCTGGTACTTGAAAGGTTTAGCACTGGATTAATACACTTTCTAGAGTGTCTTTTGAGAGCTCAAGGCAGTTTAAAAGCATGGCTGGAATAAGTGTCAAAACAGCCTTGTGAGGTGCATATTATGTTTCACAGATGGGGAAACTGAGGCACATAAATTAAAAGCTCAATCTTGCAAGATGCTGAGCACTTAATAGGGTGTTGAGCACCCACAAATTAAATTAGTGGGAGTTGAGGGTATTTGGCACCTGATCGGAGTGTTTAGGCCTGAGCTCTAGTGATTTGCCCAAGGTCACACAAGTCTTGTCCTTTAACCAGTAATCCAGGTTTCCACTAATCGTACATGCAGCCATTGCTGTCTCTTTCCACCAGACCTCTGTTCAATAGTATGAGTAACATGAAAGGTGGCACAAATACTACCAAATAATAATAGTGCAAACTTCAGAGATTTCAGTGACACAAACAAAATAAAGTAGATTTTTTGTGTAATGAAAAATATTAAAAAATGCAGTGTTTGATGTTATGCTCGTAGTTTAATAAATTGAGCTCAAGTTGCCAACATCACTTGGAAATAACATTATTTAATGGAAGAACATCTGATAGGATTTAATCTCTCCTCTAATCAACATTCATTTACGATCTCTGGATTTTTTTTATGGCTTCTTATTTCTATTTACTGGGCTCCCGTAGTTAAAAAAATAAAATTAAACTACAAATGCTCTTCTTGTTGACACAAATGTCTTACTAGTCTATTCTTATTAGCTGCTCTTTGCTTAGTAAGGCATCATAAATAGGATTATTTGGATGGTCAGTAGTAATAAAATCATCTTGTTCATGTGGCTTTTGAGCTGAGGATCTCAAAACACTTTTTTAAATTGGCAACTAAGGTGCCACAAGGCTAAGTGACTTGCCCAAGCTTACCCAGTCAGTAGAGAGCTGGCTGATACTGCAGAGAACAGCTGAACAGATGGTGGCAGAGGCAGGATGCCTTTTTAATTTGGGTTTGCCAATCAGCTAGAAGATACTGCAGTATTTATGGCAATTTACTGTAGCTAATTTTTACTTTGTGATTCTTTCTTTGTGTGTGTGCCTATACCATGTTTGAGATAAAGCTTTGTCGCAGATTATCAATCAGCCTAGGAGAATGGGCAAAAGATCAGATTTAGACAGTGGCGTTCTAACACTTTTAATAGTGGGGGTGCTGAAAGCCAGCCCCCTTGCACCTGTCCATGCTTCCCTCCCGGGAGCTGGGGCTGGGAGTAGGGCCGTATCTCCGGGAGGGGGGACCCAGACAGGGCTGAGGCTTGGGCCACAGTTGGAAGTGAGCACGGGGCTAGCAGCTGGGACCCCGGGCATGGGGCCAGCAGCAGAGCCCCAGGAGCAGAGCCAGGAGCCCACGTGCGGGGTTGGGAGCAGAGACCCGAGAGCAAGGCCAGCATCCGGGACCTCTCCTGCAGGGCTGGGAGTGGAGCCTCGCTTGAAGCCTGGGGATGCTCCAGCATCCCCCACACCCCTAGTTCCCGCACCTATGGATTTAGAACTCAAAGGGCCAGATTCTGCTCTGTTGCCTTGGTGTAACTCCACTGACATAAATGGAATTACTCTGCATTTGCACTAGTGTATCTGAAAGCAAAATAGGCTCAAAAGCGGGAAAAAAAAATCAATTCCACAGCTTCTTGTTGCTGACGTGCAGAGGCGATGCACAGGGGGGCGCGTGGGGTCACATGCCCGCCCCTTTGCCGCTTAACTTGTACTGAGCATGCTCCTGTGGATTGAGCATGCTCAGTAACACTGCTGAAGCCAGCTGCCCCCACTCTGCGCCCCCACAATCAGCAGGCCTGGGTCATCTCTGCTGACGTGGCTTTGGTTTGCGTGTATTAGGGACTGGTGACACTGCAGAGCTCCCTTAAGCCAACAAATTAACCACTACTTTTTGTAACAACTTTTAGACATTCCTGCAGCAATGAGTAAATGATGTATGAAAGAGAAAAAAGTCTCTGCGCCTACTGCACAAAACCTGTGCAACTGGTGCTTTGCAATCACTGCTGGGCTGGGCTGTTCTCTTCTTTACTGACACTTCCTTTAGAAAACAGAAAAAGTGTAAATAATGTAATTACAATGCATGCAAAACAATAGACACGTGGGTCCAGGTAATCCTTCTTTTGTCCATACTTAAGCAGCCACAGTTTCTAAGGGCAGAGCTCGTGTGTACATTATACGTTGTATTAATCTCCAGTTGGAGTGTTCTTCGGATTAAAGCAGA
The DNA here is from genome assembly GCF_965152235.1 of Eretmochelys imbricata. Taxonomy (NCBI): domain Eukaryota; kingdom Metazoa; phylum Chordata; order Testudines; family Cheloniidae; genus Eretmochelys; species Eretmochelys imbricata. The sequence goes on from NC_135572.1 coordinate 139,499,748, forward strand.
AAGCTTGTGCTGAACTAAATTCTTTTTTATTTAAAGTTTACATAACTGAAAGCAGATCTTCGCACTGCATGTATGACAACAGCTCATTCTGCTCTTCACTGGTAGCCTGCAGTTTGCTCTGTGTCTGCAGGCCAGCCCCTTCCCCTCCCCCGCACTTTTCAGTATGGAGAGAGGCTTGGTTGACTTCTGCAGACACACCCTACAGCCTTCCACAACAGTAATTACTGCTCAACACAGCAGTACCACGAGGAATGCCCTAAATTCTAAAGCCTGATCTACACTTAAAATTTAGGTTGGCATAGCTACGGCACTCGGGTGGGAAAAAGCCACACTCCTCAGAACTTTAGCTATGCCAACCTAATCCTGGTGTAGATACAGCGAGGTCAACAGAAGAATGCTTACATCGAGCTAGCTGCCATCATTCGAAGAAGTGGCGTTCCTACGGTAATGGAAAAACCTCTTCCATTGCTGTGTCTACACTGTGGAGTCATGCTGGCATAGCTACAGCACCATAGCTATGCTGCTATATGTAAGGGAACTGGTGCCCCCTTACTAACATTCAGTGGGGGTGTTTTAGTTGCTAGTTTCCAGTCCTAAAAAGGAGGAAGGGTCGATGGAGAATCAGGACCCTAAGACTGACATCTCCCAGGAACAATGGGGAGAAGCCAATGTTCCAGGTCAGCCTGAATGACAGGGCGGGCAGGCTAATCAGGGAGTCAGGAGGCCAGGGAGGTCCTGTCCTCCATGTGAGCTGGAATTGTCTGGGTCAGACAGAGTGGGGCCGAGCTAAGGAGAAAGCTGGGGCCCAAGCTAAGCTAGGGAGGAGAGCTGTGCCAGATCCAGAGGGGCCAGAAAAGCAGCCCAGAGAGAGCAGACCCTGTCCTGGGAGCAGAGCTGCAGCCCCACAGCCAGAGGCACAGCCCAGAGAGAGCAGACTTGCCCTGGAAGCAGAGCTGCAGCAACCAGAGCCAGAGGGGCCAAAGAAGCAGCCCAAGTAGCAGGAGACAGAGCAGCAGCAGTGCAGAGACTGAGTGGTGCAGCTGGGGCTGGAGCAGTTTGGAGCTGGGTGCGGTGAGCAGCTGGGGAGAGCGAGGGGGACCCTGGGCAGCGGGCCCAGGACAGGGAGACGCCTCAGCCAAGAGGCTCTGCAGGCCAAGCTTGGATCATAACCCCGACAGGGCGGGGGCGACACTGGGAAGAAGGGTCCTACCACTTAGAGCCTGAGAGCCTGTGGCCACCACCAGAGCGAGTGTCCAACCCACAGCATCCCTGCAGCACCGCCAGGGCCTGAGAAGGAGGCCTGGGACTTACAAGGAACAGACTGTGAACTGCCCTGACGTTCCAGAGACACTGTTTGTGATGTTCCCTGCCACAGAGCGGGGTGATGTGTTTCCTTGAACCTTTCCCATTTTTCCTTATTCTTTTTAAAAGTAATTGTTGATTAAATAACTTGCATTTGCTTTAACTTGTATGTAATAGTCAGTGAGTCAGAGAAGTGCCCAGTGCAGAGAGAGTACCCTGGAGTAGGGACACCCTAGCCCCTATCCTAGGTGACCACAGCAGGGTTGGGGGTCGAGCCCCCCAGGAATCCTGGGCCCAGCCTTGTTGGGGTTACGAGGACTCTGCCACACAGGAGAGCGGAAGGGGAGTCCTCAAGGGCAGGGAGGCCACTGGATAAAGGAAGTGGGAGCGAGGACTCAGATCCTTTCGCTAGCCCACTTCACCGGGGTAGTGCAGAAGCCAGGAAAGTTCCCCACAATAGCGGGACTATTCCCCCGCTTACATATAGTCCCCAGCATGTGGACGTGGCCTAAGACACAAACCAAAAACACTTTTTTAAAAAGAATGTTTAGGTAGCTGTGGGTCACTCTGTTATGTAAAAACATCTCTTTCCTTTCCATCAACAAATATGTGAGCACCTTGTAAATGTCCTCCAGGTCATGCTGATGAGCACGGATTAATTGGCTGGCTGGGCAGACTCTCTGGAAACCAGGACAGAGGAAGGGAAGAAGAAAATGAAGAGACACATTCTTTGTTCTCAAATCCCCCTCAGCAAAAGATATACATCTATATAAACTCACTAACGGTGGGATTTTTCAAAACTGCTCAGCTTTGGCCTAACTCTGCCTGTTGAAATCAATGTGGAGTTTGACCATTGACTTTGAAAGAGCAGTTTGGCCAGTGCTGAGCACTTTTGAAAATCCCCCCCCAAATAGCGTCCTTATCTCTTCACTTTTCACAAGGCTTCTGACAAGTTTTTGAGACTTTAGGGTCCTTTTTCTGTTTGTTAGTGGATGAGAATTTGGCTGTCTCGGTCTAAAATAGCATGTCCTGAATTTGTGACACAGGAAGCAAGTTCTGAACCAAATAAAAGGTTTTCTGCATTTTCTCCCTCTCTTTCCTAATAATAATACAAAGTACCTGACATCCAAAGGGTCTAGGAGGTAGCTGGGAATTGCTGGCTTCTGATCATAAGTATGCCAATCATGGCCTCAGCCTCATCCTTACAAGCACAGGGCCCGATCAAGCTCCCATTCTAATCAATGGAAAGCGACTTGTCCCATTGATTTTGATGGATGGTGACTAGAAGCCATAGGCCCAAAATTTCAGGTTCCACAAAAATTTCCTTCATAAACAGCTTCAACTCAGTTGAGTCCTGGAGTGATTCTGTATCAGCTTCCATTGACTGTGGTTATCCTGGAGGCTGATCCTGTCTGGCTATATGCCCTGGAGTCTGCCAAAGTCCTTCTTATAACCAGACTGACATTTGCCACAACCATTGTGCTTTTCCTATGCTGCTCCTCCACCCCAAAAATATCCCCTACAACCTACCCCAAGCAGATCCTTTCTGTAACCCCCAAAGTGAGATGTGCTTGAGAGTCCATGGAGTCCACTAGGGACTTTCCAATCTAACCCAGAAGGTGCTGAGATGCTGTGGTGGTGAACGTTTGTACAAAACTCTACAATCAAAGAGAGAGGAGAGACTGTGTACTCTGAGTTGGAGATGCTTTCCCCTATGTCTACTTCTTTTCTGCATTTGGGGACTTCACCCAAGGGAAGGGTGCTGCCCTTGATAAGGATGATTGATCCTGCAACTCTTCTACACTACAGTATTTTACCATGATCCACACAGAAATTAGGCTATATGGAGAATATCAAAACTATACAGACTCTTTGCATACTGGCTATGTTTTAATTATATACAGACACTCCAAATACACAGTTACCCATTCCTGTTCTGTTTTTAGTTAGGACAATAATACATTCCATATCATTTATGTTGTTTAATTTTTTAAGCAAGCCTCTTGTTTTCCAATTCTTTTTATAACATTATCTGTGTTAGTGTAAGAATAATTCCAAGTTAAACTTTACTACAGATGTTTTGACACTTCTGGGTGAATATAAATAAAACTAGAGAGATGACGTCAATAGGAGCTGTTGTTGAAAATCTAACCATTTATTTAGATGCCTATATATATGGATTTAGGAGCCTAGCATTTTGCACCCAGTTTTTTCCACCCTCTCTGCACTGGGCTTACCTCAAACAGCTTTTTTTATTAAATTTTTTTTTTATCTAGAAAGGGCCACATGATACAGCACTTGGAGCAAATATAGGAAGACAATCCCTACCAAAAATTCTTACAGTCTAAATGGTACCTTCTTAGCCCATCCTAATTTCTATTGATTTAATATCTAGGACCAACAACTAGACTTGTTCTGAACCAGTGAAAGTCTTAAAGTTTGATAGCTTGTGACCCTTTAGGGCTAGAAATGGGACTATTTATACAATCTGAAAGGGAACATTCTGAGGTTTCCAATAGAGAAAATCATGGAAGGGCTTCAGATATCAAACCTTAAAACTATATGCATATTGTTATGAATGGAGGAGTGGTGGAACTTCTTTGGGTAAATTTCAGAGAATGGACTCATGGGCATTAAGGCAGATTAGACATTATGGGAAGAAATGAGCAAAATTGTACCAATAAGCTGTCCTTAAGATCTCCAAAATGCTGCTAAAATGGTTTCTTCAATAAAAGAGGGGGTCCTATAAAGAATACATAATGGAGTGATATAGTGGAGTGGTATGGGTTAAAGATTTTTATTCACACTCTTTTGGAATGAGTTGTACAACTCACTTGAGGTTTTGTCACTCCTGACTAATAGGGCCATCCCAAATATATGCTAATAAAACCCTTTTATACGTACTCCATTTCTTATAAATCTAAATAAATAAAATCAGAAGTGCATTTTAATTAAAGATCAAAGGAGAACCAACAACCCACAAAGTGTGTACTTATATTTTATAGTATCCATAAAAATTGAAATGTTAGGCAATCTTAACTATAGACTTTGCACGCAGCTCTGCCTATAATATATGTGTATGTAGACACACGTGTCTATGTATTATAATCTTTATGTATAACATATTCCCAAAGCATGGCTCTCTAATTCTGGGAATGGTACACTTTATGAACAAATGCTCCATATCCTCCTTTCTACACGTGTTGCTTTTCAGTTGTGCCACAGTTTGAATTTCATGCAGTTGTTTCTTTCTGGATTGAATTAAAAGACCAAAATATTCCTGGCGTTTCTACAAGAGCTATGGTCTTGTAATCAATGTCAAAAGGAGAACTGCAGATGGTAGAAAATGGTGATAAATTTCCATGCAAACCTTGTCCTTCATTCTCTATCCAGATGTTCTTTTCTACATTGCTAACCATCTGACGAATCTCAGGTCCAGTTTGATTTCCTGCAATTGCTTGTCGAGGAAACAGCAGGATATAGCTTTGGGCATCTTTTGGGCACATTCTAGAAGAAAGCCTCAATGGGAAAATTGTCACTGTGAGACGGTTGGGTTTTAGGACACTTTGTCGCTGAACTCAGTTTAATGGAACAATTAATGTGGAACATGGTTGTCGTCGGTTGTTTGGTAATCTGGTGTTTGTGATTCGTGGATGAGTGGAGATTAGTAATCTATAAATCCTTGCGGGGGGAACATCAAAGAGGACATCGCCTTGGAAAGAAGACCTTGAGAGAGAACGTACCCACTGAAGGAATGGTATAACTGAAGCATCTTCAAACTGGTGTAAGTGTGAAAGCAGTAGGAAGTGAAATTTTTGTTTGTATTTTTATCTATTAATAGTTGTGTGTGTCTAAGGATGTCCATTTTTGGTATATAGCTTGGGTTTTTGTTCTTAGTGCTCTTGACTTTATTGTTATTGTATATATACATGTTCTCTGTTTTTTACTTCAGCGGACTTGCACATAAAGAAATAAATAACCACACTAAATGGATCCACACAGAAACCATTCTACATTTTAATGCATATATGGGGGATCAGGGACTCCACTCAGGCTGGTTTGAACGGATGGAACCATAAAGGTTTACTTATGGAGGCTTTTTGCACATTACCAAAATGCTCTTAAGGCCCCTTTGTTGTAGACAAGTTCTGCACCTGCAGGAAATATGTGTGTCATCTGCCAAAACCAAATTTTAAGGATTAGCTAATAACATTTTCTTGAAAAAGAGAGCTGACATTCTTAACCAATATCATCGGTCTTTGAAGTCTCAGTAAACTGTTTTCACTGGTTGTCTTTTTTAGTTAGCCTTTGAGTTTTACTCTTTGCAGGGTGTTTTTTGTTTTTATGGTATGCATTTGTTTTCCCCCTAAAGGGTAAAAGACCCATTATTGCAAATAACTTCCTTAATTCCAGGGGACCAAGTTATCAATTATTCTTTGAGCACATCCAGTTGCTCTATCTCACAGCTTCATCTGATGTTCCATCCCAGAGTATTATGAGACCTCAAGGAAATTCTCAGCTCAAGTTATAAAGTCTTATATCTTTTGGGTCAGAAGATATTGGGTCTGATTCCCCTATTTTTATTTACTTCAATGGCATTTATTTGGATTTACACTAGCGTAAGTGAGAAGAGAATCAAGCCCTCTGAGTTCTGTTCTTCCTGCTACTCTGTACTCTTGAGCTGGTGAGTGTTATCTGTTTGGATCCTCTTCTTAAATACTCCGGTTTCACATCACTATGAGTAACTCAATTGATTTCAGTAGGCATACTCTGCATTCTCATCAGTGTGAGAGCAGAGCCAGGCCCTGTATGCATTCAACCAGAGATTCATTGGATTGGTGTACCTATTTTTGACAATTTCACAGAGGGCTTTAAAATAAATACACTTGGGATGGAGAAGGAAGGAAACAACCTATTGATGGGGGTATAAATCTCTCAGCTTAATCCTGCAATCTCATATAGGAATGTAGATTTGACTATTCTTTACACCCTTGGAATGAGTGAGCGATAAACTTTATTCTGCTTGCTGTTTGGACTGGCAATCTAAGCCACTTTCAAATTCTGCGTGACCACAACCACAGACTTGCTGTCGACGCCTCCAGACAACAGAGAACAGGCCTCAGCCTGCGCAACTTCTTCATTAGTGCTGCTGGTAGCCATAATTATATAACATGAGAGTGTTCTTCTCTTGCCAGCAGACAGAGTTAATGCAAAAAAACCTTAGGTAATAATTTTAAAATATATTGTAGCTCTACTGTAAACAGGATAGGATTGCTTTTTTTAAATAACAGATCCCATTAAACAGAAAAAAGTAAAATGTGGACATAAAAAAGGGTGATAATAGCTCTGGTTAGCCTTAAAAACAAATGTAGAGTCTAGTGACATTCCATTATTTAACATGTTTTTTTATCTTCTTAAAGCCCGAAGATATCCTTTCAATTTCCATGCTTCATTTATCTAATTTAAGAGCAGATGATTAATTATGCTTCTATAAACCATGTTTCTCTTTGAAACTATAATCACTGTTACTTTATCAGACTTTTCCTTTTGTGATGTATTTTCCGAGCACTTAAAGTATTACTTGTTAGTTAAACAAAATGGGGAAGCTGATCTGACTGGTCATGAGGAGACCACAAGTTGGCTCAGGTTCAGAACGATTTATATCAGATGTGGTTGAAGATTCCACATAAAAATGAGTCCAGTGATCCTGGCTCAAATATCAGTGTGGCTTATTACCCATGTCATAACTGTTTTAGCTTTTGGATGAATACAATTGGCATTCGTTGCTTTCAAGAAAGTGTTAAAGTACTGAGGTTTAGGGCACCTTTCCATGCTATTGGAGGGTAATCCTTCCAGGCCAGAACTGGAGTGCGTTGTCAAGGGACTGGATGAAAGCCCACTCTTTTGGCTCTATCCTGGAGAAAAAGGAGGACAATGAAGGAATTAATCAAAGAGATAAAAATGACATCATAGGACAGCTATTTTATCTCTTTACAAATCAGTGATTGTTTCATGGAGTGTGAGGGCTTAATACTGGTGACATCTAAGTCATCAGCTTCATGACAAATCCCAAAGGGACATGGCCGTCTTGCCAATCAAGTACCATCCAGATCAATCTCTGGCAAGGTGCTTAAGGTGGTTTGATTATATATTCAGTTTATGTCCATCACTGGCAAACTTGTTGTGCCACTGAAGGTTTTGGCACCCATACTCACCGATCGTGGAGCAACATTCCTCGGTATGCATGCTTCAGAATTCATTGATCTTCCATTCTTCACAATGAAAACTGAAAATTTTGATACTTCCCGCTGAAAGGAAACTCTGAAATTTTCATTCTGGGAAAAATCTAACAGTTCCAGTTTGATTTCTCCCCCGCTCCCTCCTCCCCAAAAAATGAAACAGAGCAGCCAGATGCTTCTGTCCCCCTAGGGACTCCATCGGCTATTCCTGCCAGCTGTGGGTAGTTGGAGACCACCACTAAGTCTCCCACCTAGGAATGGGGAGACTGGAAGCCCTGAGAGCCTTTACCAAAGCTTGTGCTGCCAGTCTCTCTGCTGCGGAGTCAGGAGCTGAGCCGCATTTGGAGCTTGGAGACCCAGGCTTTCAGGCTCCCAGATCCATGGCAAGGAAGCTGGAAGTCCTTGCCTGGTGGGTCTGCTGCAGACCCTGCAAGCCTGGAGTCTCCAGCTCATGGCGTGGGCTCCTCCAGACCCTAGAAGCCCAGGTTCCACAGTAGCCCCTCAGGAAACGAGGGGCAATGTTCTGTCAGAACCCTGCCTACAAGTCAGCAAAAGTTCATTGAATGAGGAATGTTCCTGCTACACTTTTTGGGTGTGACGGATTGGCATTTTCCAGTGAAACGCTGTTCTGTATGCAGGCACAGTGATACAATCTTCCTTGTACTCTTGCACCAATGACCCTCAAACCTGATTTGACACATCCCTGCCGTTACTGAACCCTGGTCTCCCTGGAGCAGAGACTTCTAATCATTCAAAGTTTGGCCCTATTGTGTTGTGGTTTTGGAATATGGATAAAAAGGGACTAGGATGAAACCACCAAACTCCTTTTCACTTGCGCTCTGGGCCAGGATTTGGAACATGGGGCTCCACAGGGTATGTGGGCTTGATTCACTGCCAGTCTTCTATTAAGTCTTCTACTATTGGAATCCAGTTGGCAGGTCCCAATGGTAGAAAGCTTGCATAGGAGGCCATGGGGGTTTCTTAAAGTGGCACAAGCAGCCCACATACCTCTCTCTCTGCCAGGGACCCAGCACTAGTCTGCCTAGTGGGTATGGCAGGAAGGGGCATGGCCAGGGCAAAAGTATATACACTTATTCAACAACTTTCTGAGCAACTCTCTGAGGCTAATATGAGACTCTGGGCAAAACTAAAGCGCCTCCTCTCTGGCAGAACCTATGGGGAGGGTGGCAGTGGTAATATATCCTACCCTTTCCGGGGGGGACTCTCTCCTATGGCTTAGCTACCCTCCATGGGTGTAAATGATGCAATTAGCATTCTGCTGATCCAATGAAGGTGTAATTAACCCACGGAACTTGCTTTCCCCAGATATTAATGAAGCAAACAACTTAGCAAAATAACAAACCATTACAGGATACACCAGTCACTCTAATAATAACAAGGACTAGGCTTCCCATCAAAAGCTGATGTACTGCTGGCATCAAGGAAATATCCACCATGTCCAGTCTCTTTGCCCAGTTGAAATATTATTGTAGAATTGGCTGGTTTAATTGTAATACCCAGGAGGTCAGACTAGATGATCTAATGATCCATTCTGGCCTCAGAATCTATAAATTATTGTTGGGTGTCTGAAAAAACCATAGGCTACTGTTGGAAAGATTGTGCCTAACTAGGTGGACAATTGCTCTGTTCTGGTTTGGAGGTTACCAGACTCCTTTGTCCCTTATACACTGAGCATCCTCACCCACAGGGACCTACAGCCTAAGTAAATTATGCCATTAATTCCAACAACTGTAATAATTTGTAGATGTTTTGCATTTAATAGTCTACATCGCAGGAGCCATTTCTTAGAGCAGTATCACATAAGGAGTAGTCACATAGTATATGGAGACAATGCAACTTGCAGCTCTAAATTAGCCAACAGCTTGGTTATGACAAAGGATTGGCAGGGTTATAATGACCAAAGGTTAATTTGGGTTTTGTCTGATAATGGCAAGCATTGCAGCTAGCAGTTGGTGACGTGCACTGCTGGCTGTTTGTGTCACAGTGAAGAGAATCCAAAACAAGGAAAAGAGGGACTAGCCACCAGAACGGGAACCATGAAACTACTTACAGGTTCAGATTGCACAGTAGATATATGCAACACTTTCAGCATGCAATTAACTTATGCTACATTATTATGGGAAACCTATAAAAACACGTATTAGCACACGAGTACCAAACAAATGCTATGACTCTCACTTCACATTTACAGTCGACACAGCACATCGCTGGACACCTGGCAAATTTTGCAGTCTTGATGCAGGTGAAACTTCCACTGACATCTATCTGTAAGGTCCTGAATCAGGACTCCAGGATTTGCCGATGTAAATAAACTGCCCAATGCCAGTGTGCTAAGTGGAAAAGCACTTTAAAGTCTTCCACAGTCTGGAGTTTAAAATTCCAGGTGGTATAATGTGAGGTGTAATTAAGAAGCCAGAAACTTTCTGATTGGTAGATCTCCCACTGAAAGTGAAAGTATCCCCATTTCCCCACCCAACTGCACTACTCTTAGTAAAAAGTGCAGTTTCTTTTTGAGTGAACTTCCTCTGCTCTCATGGTACTTCAAGAACTTTTTTTCTAAAATACTGTGTTTTCATTCTTAATATTCTTCCTTGGTATCATATAGATCCCCATATCCACTTCCCCTGCACCTTCAGAGATCAGGCTTCATGCTCCAATTGAAATCAGTGGTAGGCTTGCTATGGACTTTGCTATGACATTTGGCTGCAATGGAATTCCTCCCACATGAGGTCAGAATCCCTTCTATTGTCTGAGATGCCGTTACTTAAACATCTCCTGTGTTTATCAGAAATAAGAAGTTTTAGTAAAGAAAAAGACACAAACAAGGCTTTTTAAAGATTAATTTCCACCTAGCCAAAAAGTACCCTGGGTAAATCAGGAATTAGAATTTAGGAAAATGGAATGGATACTTGATCGTTTTATAGTACTTCAGCTGTGTTAAAATTATTTGAAAAACCTTAACTTTGCCAGAAGGCCTAGTATTTTCCCCAAATGCCAACAACTTCATTTTCCTTTGGTCTCTGATCTATTGCATATTCTTGGATGTGCTCTTGCCCTTTAATTCTCTCTTTTAAGCTGATGATTAAAAACACTTAAGCAACTTCCTCCTCCCTCCCTTCTTTCCTTCTCCTCACCTCCCAATGCTGGCATTCAGTATCCTTTTCAGAAATGTTTGAATACAAAACTACTTTTCTCACTAGATAAACTTGCATTACTCATTGTTCAGATTACAGGTCCAAAGGTGTTTCTTTCTGATTTTCATCACTGATATGACCGATGAAAACATTTATTATGTGTGCAACTAATATTAACTTACCAGAGTGATAATGAAATTTGTTAAACTTATTTCTTGGTAATAAAATCCAATTAGAATGTGAAGGCTGCCTAAAGACGCATTTAAAGGAACACCGTCAATTTTAAAAATCACATTTCAATTTGAAAATGGTATCCTTAATATTGTTACAGGTAACTCGAAAACTCCTGTAATAGTGATCAGAGAAAACAAATGATCGTCTTGTCTATTTTTTCAGTTTGTTTGCACTTTGTTTTGACAGCACTTCCCAGGTGTAGTTCATTTCTCTGTTTTGCTGATGGTGCTGCACTCTTCCCAGACCACGCGAGAGGGCCATGTTGTTTTGTTTGTGCAGGGCAAGTTCTGGTCCATGACTAGGGCTCCTATGTGCTACAATGATACAAATAATTCGTAGTAATACTAGGAACAGCAGCAGAACTGAAACAGAAGGTGAACTGGCAGAAAGCAGGGGAGGGTACAAAGAAAGCCAATGTGGCAGAGGAGAGATTGAGATGGGGAAACACTCCCTAAATGCCCCCAAAACCAGGACGTGTGAGAGAGTTTCTCAGCCTGTCAGACACCTCACAAAGTGATGAGGGAAAAATAATGCCTGACCCTGGGAGAAAAAGGAGATGTCAGACGTGGCACTGTGCTGCATAGCACAGGCACTGATGATAAGTGGACACACAGAGTGTAACCCTCTGACCAGAAGCAGGTCAGACCGGCTTCTGACAGGTTACCTGGGGAGAGAGGCCTGTCTCTTTCTTTGGCAACACTGGAGAGCTTGTGGTGCCAGTAAAGTTTTATGGAATGGAAAGAGGCATTTGGGCCTTAGCATTTAGGGTAGTATTGCTCTTGGAGCCCAACCAAAAGCCCTTCTCGGTATCAGCTAGGAGCTGAAAAACACTGGCCCACACCACGTAGTTTCTTAAAACATTTTTTTTTTTTTTAGAGTAGCACATGCTGTTTAAAGGGGGCTCTGATAGAATATTGAATTTCAAAATCTTTGTCAATTTCCAGACACTCAGCTTGACCGTGTCCCTTCAACTAGAGTCGTTCTGAGCGCTTTACCCACTTCAGAGCCTGTTTTGGACCCAGGGTATAGTATTTTATCCTGCTCCTATAAAAACCAAAGGCAAAACTTTATCTTAGTTCTAACAGGGCAAAATCAGGCTCACAATGAGTTATACTATATGGCTATATGGCTTTTCTGGCTTGTGCTTTTTTCTATGGCCTTGATGTGATGAATGAATGTTATTTTCTGCTCTGACCCAGAGATTTGGACTATTGTCCATCTAAGCTGTGAAGTGAGCTTTCTAACAGTGATTACTTTCACTGAGCTAAAATGGATAATTCATGAGAATGGTCTGTCTGTGACGTGTCTCCTCCGTATTTTGCTGAGAATAAAAGAGTGGGCTGTTCATTAGAGCAGGGCTCAGTGAAGACACACACCAAACTATGGTCAGGGGGCCACAACTTCATTAAAATAATTTAGCAAAACTATGCCTACAGGCCTCATGTCCTGGCAGTAGTGGAAAGGAGAGGAAGTGACTGCAGCCCAGAGCAGTAATCAGCTTCTTCCCCCTCTTGGGCACTCAAATTCTGAGCAATCCAAATTTTAGCAGGTCTGAATAATCCTCGAGATCAAGTGAGCCTACACCATCCTACAGCCTATCTAGGGCCATGGTATCTTGCATGTTACTGGATTGGGAAACCACTGAACTTTCCAAAGTGATCTTGAGGGGTCCCATGATTACAATCCCCAACGCTGTGGGAAGATGAGTTAATGTGTATTCAGTATGAATGGTGGGTGTCCCATATTCCAGAAGATCCAACCACCTTTCCAGCAATTAATGTAAACAACTACCTGGATTCTAACCTTGCTGCCATCACCCACTGTCACAGAAACCAGACAATTTTCAATCCGCATTGTGATGTCCAGATTAAAGAGATTGAAGCCAGCAGCAGATGGTCCTGACTCTCTTATACAATGTAATACCCTCCCAGCCAAAATAAAATAAAAATGCATCAAATCCCTTCTGCTCCTGACTGATATCCTTTCTGGCATAGTCCAATCTTGAGGTCTGCTTGTGTCTGCCCACACCAACTAAAGAGACTTGGACCATACTGATATATTCACAAGGAAAACGGTTTCAATGTGTACCAACCGGTGAGTGTGTGTTACAGCTCTCCCTCTGTGCTGAACCACAGAGGACACAAGTTATTGCTGTCCCAAGCTATAAAACTTGGCTCGATAGCTTAAGTTATAGGAGTTGTGCTTTTAGCTTTGCTGGTCCCGAGGTCAGTCCATGGTGTGTCAGCCAAGAGGAGGGCTGCCGTCACAAATGCATTTAGCTGACATGAATACTTCCATGATCAAATCGTTACATTAAGATGAATGATGAGGGCAGCAGGGAGAGGAGGGAATATGTCATTTCTAGAACTTGCTAATGTGGGGTGTTGGTGGATCCCAATGCACTAGCCATACCAGAGGAGCTGGCATCTGACCCAAGGGCAGTCGTGCTGTGATCGTTGTATGTCTAGTGATCCCGTTGAAACCCAACCTCCAAACCGTGGGTGAGAAACGTCCCTTTCAAATACAGCTGAGAAACAGCAACACAGAGGCAACGTGGCCATGGTCATGGAATGAGGGACAGAGGAAGAAACCTAAAAATGGTGGGAAACGCATAGTATTAGAAAAGGCCCTCGAAAAAAATGTGGTATCAATAGATACTGCCTCTCTTTAAGAATTTCACTTGTGTGCATTTTTAGCATTGTACCAAACCTTTACTGCCACACACCAGTAGTATAAAATATGTGCAAGGGGTGAGTGGGGCTAGGTACCCTTCCAACATAAGCTGTGTTACCAGGCCCAGGATAGCTGGAAGGGTGGGCAAATGCACTAGGGAGCCATTTGTCACATGGTTGAGGAAGGGGAAGGTAGAGAAGGAGCAAGATCTGGCTGCCTGCAGCAGTGCTGATTAACAGCAAAGAAGAGATGGTTGAGGCAAACAGTATGAACATGCCTGCATGGCCCTTGCAAGGGGAGGAAGAGAGTCTTGAGCTGCATGAAGCATAGCTAAGGGCGAAGAGCTGGGATAAGGCTGAGCAGGCAGGCTACACAGCAGCTGTGGGGTAGAACCAAAAAACCCTGCTTTTGCCTCTTTTACAAGTGGCCTAATCCAGCAGTTTATCTTGCTACTTGACAGAGGCACTGGGAATGACCAGTAGCAGCCTCCCTTACAGAGAGCTCATCACTGAGCAGTGAGTGTTGCAATGCTAGGGTTGGTTTGGTCCCTACAGCTCTGTTCTCACAATCCAGCACTAACTTTGTTGGCAGATGCTCTGTATGGTTTGGAATTCCCTTCCTTGTGTATAAATATGAACATATTTTGTAGTGGGTTTTAAATAATTCTGTGCAGTGAATGAGGCAGGGCTTCTGTGGAAAAAATAGGATGTGATCATGTAATTAAAGACTGTATCATAATATATATGCACATGGGGGCCAAATTAAGGTTAGACAGGCAACCTTAACTGGGAAATTTAACTTCTTAGTGCTTGACTATGCAACCTTCATATTTTTTTAGTGGTCACAGGGTGATTGGCCCATTTTTAAGGGGGAACAGGGGTCCAGTGCACCTTTGACTTATCAGCTACCTCCCACTTTGGTTTAAGAGAAGGCACCAGGGCCATATAAAAAGGGGAGAGAGGAACGGAACAGGTGAGACCTGCCTGAGGAAGAAAGGAGAGACCCAGAGACTGGCACTGTTCATTAATCATGTGCAGCTGGGGGTGGGGAACTGACATTTTCTGTAAAGACCTAGACTGTCAATAAGGCAGGGGGCATTGTGGCTGTGAGAGCTGGAGTCCCTGTCCTTTCGGAAGTGAGGCAGTCGGTACCGGGAGGAAAAAGCCTGCAGAGAAAAGGCCCTGGGAGGTGAAGCTCAGCTGAGAGAGGAAGAAGGAACCCTTCAATAGGCCCTGAAGCAGGAAGGGGGAAGAGGAAACGCCCCTGAGCATGGGTGCTGGAACTAGGGGTTTGGGTGGTGCTGCAGCAACCCCTGACTTGAGGTGGTTTCCATCATATACAGGGTTTACAGTTTGGTTCAATGGCTCTCAGCACCCGCACTACAAAAATTGTTCCAGCACCCCTGCCCCTGAGACCTCTATCCCAGGGTGAGCCAAGGAACGGGTTTTGTGGGGTTCTTTTTGCCTCTGGAAAATAAAACGGTGCCTGGAAAGAGAATCTGAGTGTGGCAGTGGGTCCTTCGTGGGCTGGGCCAAGCCACTACCTTACAGTTGTGTGGTGTCACTGTGTAAAATATCGGTTAGTAATATCTTTCCACTTTACGAGTAGATGTTACATTTGGTGATTAGGACCTGGCTTTCCAGAATATCACACTCCAAAATAGAATGTCTTTTGTCAGAAACAATATCTCTTGTTTAACAGACTGAAAAGTAGCTTTTCCAGGGACTCTGCTTTTCCTGCTTCTGGAGTGAGTAGTTCATATTTGAGTTTGGAGAATGTTAGTTCATATTCTGACACACATGCCCATATCTTATCCCCTCTGCTATACCTCAGTTTCTTGAAAAGGAGCAAAGATTTGCTCGGTAATTGTCTTGGGTAGATGGGGCGAAAGACCTGACATTTGTTTTTCTTCATACGAATATTTCGCTAGTGCCCACACTGCAGCAGAATGTGCTTGTCTAGGAGAGGGGAGTAAACTTGTCACTTTACCAGAGTATATTATTATTACTGTGGTAGCCCCCAAAGTCCCAGCCAGAATTAGAGCCCACAGGGGCTGGGCGCTGTACAGACATCTAGGAAGATGCAGTCCCTGCCCCTAAGGCTTTGCAGTGCAAGGGCCTGATTGTGCAATGAGCTCTGCCCTAACCTAGGTTATAACCTGCAGCAGCTGAAAGATGCATAATCCACTCTAACTTTCCTTACCAGGCCCACTAAAAAACACCTCTCTAGTCACTGTCAGGTCCATTTTCAAAGGGGCCCCAACAGCAGAGGACGCGCCAGAGGGTTTTGTTTTTCAATTGTGCCTCACTCACACTCCTGCCTTTCTGCCTTGGGAGACTTCAGGAGCTTTCCTCCCCCTCCCCGCACACATCTTCAAACTGATGTTTTCCGACCTGCTGCCAAGCTGGAAATCGTTCCCAGCCCAGCCTCCCCCACGCTGGTAAAAATCCCCTTCCCTTGGAGGCATTGGCCGCGCTCCCGTCTGCCCCCCAGCCTGGGGCGCCTGCAGTGACTCCCTGTGGTGGAGAGGGGCGATGTCAGTCTCTCCTCCACCTCGTCCCTCCCCGTGTCTCTCGCCTCCTCCCCCAGGCTTTCGGCGGATTCCGCTCTCCGGGTTTTCCGCCCGTCCCGTTGCAATCCGCCACCTCGGAGCGGCCAGCGCCGTGTGCGAGCGAGGCGGGGAGCTCGCCGCCCGGGCAGCTGATGCTCAGAGGAGCGGGGAGCGGGGCTGGGCGCCGGTGACTTCGCCCAGCCGAGGGAGCCGCTCGCAGGCAGAGGACGCCGCCCGGGGCGCGCACCATGGGGGACGCCCGGCCCGCCGGTGCCGGCTGTTAGCAAGTGACAGCGGACTCGGGAGAGCGCAGCAGCCCGGCGTGCGGGGCTCGCTGGGCGGCGGGGGCCGGGGAGGGCAGAGCGCTGCCGCGATCCGCGTGTGTGTGGCTGGCTGGCTGGCGAGCCCCGGGAGCGGCGATGCCCTTCGCCAAGCGGATCGTGGAGCCCCAGTGGCTGTGCCGGCAGCTGCCGGCCGCCTCGCTGCTGGAGGAGAGTTTGGGCTGCCCCGAGCCCCGGGACCAGCCGCAGCCCGAGCCGGAGGAGGCTGCCGCCGTGGTGCCCGCGGAGGGGAAGGAGGCTGCGGCGGTGCTGACGATGCTGGATCTCTGCTCCGTCAGTAACGGGGCCCTGGCCCGGATCCTCCGGCAGCTGTCCGACGTGGCCCGGCACGCCTGCACCCTCTTCCAGGAGATCGAGTCGGAGCTGCAGCTGGCCCAGCGCAGGGTGCGGGCGCTGCACGGCAAGATCGGCGGGGTGCAGGGGGTGCTGCGCAGCCTGGATCCCAAGCAGGAGGCAGTGCGTGAGTAGCCCGCCGCGCCTCGGCCCCCTGGGGGGGGGGGGACTAAGCCTTGGTGGTGTGGGGGGCTCTGTGTGTGTGTGTGTGATCGCCTGGGAATGAAGCTGGGGGGCAGCCGGAGGGGATGGGCTCTGTCCGGGGCGCTTGGAAGGGGGAGAGAGGGTTTCCGGGCGAGAAAAGTTGGTGCTTTAACGACTGAAACCAGGGGACGGACTTGCTGAGCTGTGAAGTTGAATGAATCGGGGGAGCGGGGTGGGGGTGGGGGGCGCACGCTTCTCCTAGACCCTCGTCCCAGCTTGGCCCTGCTCCTCCTGGCCGCATCGCCGCCTAAAAAGAAATGGCCCGAAGTCCCTACCCCTGCCTGGGGGCGGAGGCGACGGGTGTTTGCAGGCTGGATCTCCCGGGGCGGGGGGGGGACGGGACACTGGGGACCTGGGTGGAAAGTTGGGAAATGGACCGCTGGTTTCCAGGGCGAGAGCATCTGTTTGGCTCGGCAGCGCGGTTGCCTGTTCCACCCGGTGGGTGGTATGGGATGATCCACCAGTCGCCTCCTCACCCGTCCCAGCCCTGGGCGCGCCATCCCCGCCTCGCTCAGGAGTCGCTGGCTGCCATAAGTGAGCCCCGGCCGCTTACGGTGCGGCCAGGCATTGACTCTGCGGCTGCAGGCACCAGCCGGAGTGGGGTTGCGCTGCTCTTGAATTCCTCATGATAAGTAAATGCCTGCTCAAGGGGCTGGAAGGTGTGTGGCAAAAAGAGGGGTCCGGGGAGGGGAAAAGGACCTCAGCTCTCAGCGCTGAAGGGATGAAAATGCCTGAATTCGTCAGGCTTGTACTTTCCCAACGTTCAGGTCCGACAGACCCACTTGATTTGCTGACGTTGACCAGTGTCAAAGAGATAGCTCCCCAACCTGGTTGTTTTCGTGTGTGAATTTATACACAAAACAAGGCGTATCAGTGTGTTCCTGGGCGCAGGGTGTGCAACCAGACCATTCCAATATCAAGAAAGATGATGTCAGTGGTTTCTGACTTACATAAGAAGCTTCCTGACTAGGATTTCTGGGACTGCATAGTCAACAGCGAAGGATTTGACAGGGGATGTTGCCAAGGCCAAAACTATAACTGGGTTCAAAACAGAATTAGATAAATTAATGGAGGATAGGTCCATCAATGGCTATTAGCCAAGATGGTCAAGGATGCAATCCTATGCTCTAGGTGTCGCTGAACCTCTAACTTCCACATGCTGGGACTGGATGACAGGGGATGGATCACTTGATAATTGCTGTGTTCTGTTCATTCCCTTTGAAGCATCTAGCACTGGCCACTGTCAGAAGACAGGATACTGGGCTAGATGGACAATTGGTCTGACCCAGTATGGCAGTTCTTATGACAGAGGAGATGCTGCAGGATTTATACAAAGGTGCCCATGGGATTCCCCCCCCCCCAGGAATCTCTGATACTTCTCCAAACCCAACCTTCATTTACCCCCTGTCCCTGTCAGTGCAAATTTCCCTTATCCTTAAGAATATTCCTGACATCCTGCTTAAAATTCTAAGCTCTTAAGTAGAAATAATAAAAATGATAAATCTGTGGTCAGTTTTCAAGGCCATAAAGTCATGAAGTTTGAGGAGTGACTTTTGTTTTGAAGAGCAACCCCTGAGGAATCCTGGAAAAAATTAGATCTGTTGTGGTCAAGGCAATATTGGACTGTTGTTATTAGCAATGAGTGCTTTAATCCTGCTTCCTCTCCAGTCAAAAGCAGTGACAGGCTCTGTACTTCTAACAGCTGTTAATACCTTCAGAATGTGGCTTATGTTAACAACAATTGAATAGAACCATTTTCAGACTCTTAGTGATGTGTACATTTCCCAAATATTTGTGAATATGTAATTGTCTTAGGTAAGATTTCTGTCTCAAACTCTGAGCTAACACAGTAAAATATGTTGAGTCCATTTCTTCTCTTGCTATCTATATAAGAGCACTACTCAGAGAGAAACACGGGAATAGATTTTGCTCTGTTATTCCAGTATGAATCCAAAGTAGCT
The DNA here is from genome assembly GCF_965152235.1 of Eretmochelys imbricata. NCBI lineage: Eukaryota > Metazoa > Chordata > Testudines > Cheloniidae > Eretmochelys > Eretmochelys imbricata. The sequence goes on from NC_135572.1 coordinate 139,518,741, forward strand.
GCACCAAGTTCAGTGAAGTTACTCCAGTTTACAGGGGCTAAATGAGGCTGAAATATGGCCAGTCTTTTAAAAAGATATTTGGAAGTGAACATGACATTTTAAAATTCATTGTCTGATTTTTCCTCTCTCTCACACCTGTGTAGAGTTGGAATTTAACCCTCTTGTGAGTCAATGAACTTCTTGGTGAAAAGAAGCATGCCCTAGGTGTTCAAAACAGATATATAGAATGAAGTGCTCAACTGCAACTAGAGTAAATCAGCGTAGCGCCATACTGACTTCAGTGGATTTATGCTGATATACGCTGGCTGGGGATCTGGCCCATGATGACGAGAGAAGGTTTTCTGTTTCAGGTGAACACTGTTGTATAACTGGAGTGGTTTTTTCTTTGATTAGAAATGTGTGGTGTGAAAGAGGATTGTGTGATGAAAGGAGGGGACCAAGTGAGGAAACTAAACCTCTTTGGGCCACATTCTGCTCTCATTTATACCAGTATAAATCCAGAGTAACTACATTGAGATCAGAGGAATTACTCTGGAGCCGAATCTAGCCCTGTGAGGGTTTTTTTTCCCTCTCTTCCCTCCCCCATGGATTGCATTTATGCAGTTTGTATGCAAATTACAGTATGACACACTGACGTTACATTAGTGTAGCTCCATGATCTTCATTATCCAAGTGTTGATAAAAGCAGAATGTGGCTTTTTACCCACATTTTAATAGTGCCAGGAGCTAAATTTTCAGCTCTTTTGGAGGGGAAAGACTTTGCTGATTCTCTCTCCCCACTTCCCCATGCATACACACCCACACCTGGATAGTGAAGCTGTAGAGATCCCCCTGGATGACTAGATCATGTGAATGCTCTTCTGGAGGAGTCCAGGGACAATGTCCCTACTTCTCACATGTATATACTGTGTCGCATTGACGCAGCTACTCACACCTACATACCACCTCTCCACACTCATGTACTAGTACCATGTATCTTCCCTCTACGCCCCTGTGTATCTAGTGTATGATTCACAGACTAATCCACGTTGCACATTAAAGCACACATCCCATCCTACAGTGTATGAAGATGGCATGTCCAGTTTTTCCGTCCACAGACCCTTCCTCATTCATTAGTACTATTGGCAAAACCTTATGCAATTGTTTTTAAACATGGTGGACCAAACTCGTCCTTGATTTTATTTCACTGAACTCAACGGATGAATTTGGCTCAACTCCATTGAAATCAATGGAGTAATACCAAGGTTGAATTTGGCCCAGTACTTTTAGCATATCAGGGTGTGTTGGCCATATTTGCCGAGATGCTGTGCAATATGGTATTAGAATCGCAGATGAAGTACATTTTAAAAAGACTTATGTTTATAAGTATTAGTCTGTCTTGCTACTGTACAAACACTTGGTGTAATAACACTGCAAATTGCAGCACAATGATTTAAGAATAATACCATCCAATTATTAGGCTGCTAGCAGAGGTGCTCAAAACATTGAGCAGTGAAGTTTCAGGACTTTTTTCTCTCTTTCCTAACAAGCCAGACAGATTACAAGATTTTGTTATGAAGACATCTAGATAATTGACCAAATCCATCTCTGGAGTATTCCTATTGAAGTTAATAATTATATCAGGTAGTCATTTGACCCAATATATTGACAAGTCAGGTTACCACTGTTGAGGAATCAAAAAGATGAATGGTGCTGTAAAGAACAGGAAAAAGTCTCTTAAAACTAGTGTATAATAGCAGTGTATATAAGTATTACAGAAAGTAACATATTTTACATTTTTAAACTTGAAGATTTATACATTATTGACATAAAACATTTGACTAGGGATCATAGGAAAGTCACAGCAGAAAATTTCAAGGACTATATTAGAAGTGACATTTTGTTGGGTTTTACAATAATGCATATCCCCAGTTCTGCAGTCTTCTTTGAGTCTTAACTTCTTTGTCTCAGGGTCATAGTTATCTGTCTAATAAAGACCTCAGGACTGTTTTTTTTTTTTTAATTTAGCTTGAGCTTTTCTGTTGTACAGATTCTAATTTTCCTCTCACTTCTGCTTAGAAATGGGGATTGGGAAATTTACCAGGCACCTGTTAGCTAGAGGAATAAACTAAAAATGTTGGCAGAAGGGCATCATCTAGGTTCAAGGGAAAGATTGTCCCTTTCTCCCCACCCCATCCCCAAACACCCCCACTTCACTACTAGGATTCCTATCATAGTCCAGTTCCTGGATCTGGGTTAACTTTCCATCTTTCATGAATGTCTCTGGTTAATAGGGGTCTAAGAAATTTGAATCCATCCCACCCTACTGCTGGAAGACAGGAAAGAGCTTTCTCTTTTCCTTCCCTGCTACTCCAAAATTGACTATTCTCTACCCTTCTCTCGCTCTCAATATTTTTTTGTCCTACTCCACCACAGATTGCTGCTGCTGCTAGAGTTTTCAGAAACCAAAGCAAGATGATAGTGACACGATTCCTGGCAGTCTCACTATTGCCTACTACAGCTTTCTGGTAGTCTGCGGAAGAGAAGAATGAGGGGGGATTCGACAGCTGCTTTCAACTACCTGAAAGGGGGTTCCAAAGAGGATGGATCTAGGCTGTTCTCAGTGGTAGCTGATGACAGAACAAGGAGTAATGGTCTCAAGTTGCAGTGGTGGAGGTTTAGGTTGGATATTAGGAAAAAGTTTTTCACTAGGAGGGTGGTGAAACACTGGAATGCGTTACCTAGGGAGCTGGTGGAATCTCCTTCCTTAGATTAAGGTCAGGCTTGACAAAGCTCCAGCTGGGATGATTTAGTTGGGGATTGGTCCTGCTTTGAGCAGAGGGTTGGACTAGATGACCTCCTGAGGTCCCTTCCAACCCTGATAGTCTATGATTCTAATAGCAATGAAACTACCGAGAATCTTATTAGTTTTACTGTGTTGTTTATTGAGAAAGCTGTGAGGATCAGTAGAAGCACAGGATCTGTCTGCAGATTCAGGAAAGCAGCAAGGCATATTTTCATATCTGGAAAAGTTACTTCATACCCCCAAGGACTACAAATGTAACACTTTTTAAATTAAAGCTTCAATTTTGCAAAAATTGATGATGTAGGTCACCCTACTGGCCAGGGAAGGTTTACTAGTAACCAGCATTCAGTAGGCAATGGAGTTTTAAAGTCCTGTGATCTCTAAGAATTCCATAAGTGCTGAGTTTTTATTTTTTAAAAAAGCATAAATATTTTATTGAAAATGAACATCTTTTAAAAGTTTAATCCACGAGAGTAGAGCCTCACTTCTTCCTTCTGCGTTTTGCTATATAGCCAGGTTCAGTTCTGTGGCTACCAAGGAACAAGGGAACGTCTTGTGTTACTATGCTTTTCACAAGTTCCTAGGAGCAGCTCTAGAGTGCTACAAGGAGTTTCAATACTTTGGTATTTTTTCCTTTAAAGGGACAGTATCAAGATCAAAATAATATCTTAAATTCTTTACTTGCAAATTTATTCAGTCATTTATAGCATATGCTTATGCAGCTTACTTATTACATTTAACTTGGCTTGGTCACTGGAAATTGACTGGTTAGTTTCACTTTTGCTTTTTGTCAGTTTCACTCTTTTCCCACCTGTGGGTAGAATGCTGCTGAGTATGGGTTTCCAGCACTGCAATGACATGTTTAATCCATAATGATGATCTGCATGCTCCTTTCCCTACACCACCACCATTTTTTTTTTACAAAACCTTTTATTTAGATCTTAAGTGAAGATGATGATAGTGTCTTCTCATTTTATTATGTTGAAGTCCCAATTACTGCTGAAATGGAATCTGTAAAGAATCCCCTAAATGAAGTTGTCCAGAGAGCTTCAGAACGGATATGGTTTGCTTCATCAGAAACCCCAGCCTCTTTAAGGATTGGTGTTTCTTTAAAATAACTTTGGGGGAATCCTTTTAAACATAGAATCATAGACTTTAAGGTCAGAAGGGACCATTATGATAGTCTAGTCTGACCTCCTGCACAACACAGGCCACAGAATCTCACCCACCCACTCCTGTAACAAGCCTCTAACCTATGTCTGAGCTATTGAAGTCCTCAAATTGTGGTTTAAAGACTTCGAGGTGCAGAGAATCCTCCAGCAAGTGACCCGTGTCCCACGCTGCAAAGGAAGATGAAAACCCCCCAGGGCCTCTGCCAGTCTGCCCTGGAGGAAAATTCCTTCCCGACCCCAAATATGGCGATCAGTAACTCAGATCCCACCCTATCTAACATCCCATCACAGGCCATTGGGCATATCTACCACTAATATTTGAAGATCAATTAATTGCCAAAATTAGACTATTGCATCATATCATCCCTTCCATAAACTTACCAAGCTTAGTCTTGAAGCCAGATATGTCTTTTGCCCCCACTGCTTCCCCTGGAAGGCTGTTCCACAACTTCACTCCTCTGATGGTTAGAAACCTTAATCTAATTTCAAGTCTAAACTTCCTGATGGCCAGTTTATATCCATTTGTTCTTGTGTCCACATTGGTACTGAGCTTAAATAATTCTTCTTCCTCCGTAGTATTTATCCCTCTGATACATCTATAGAGAGCCATCATATCTCCCCTCAGCCTTCTTTTGGTTAGACTAAACAAGCCAAGCTCCAAGGGAAAGAATTATTGGAAGCAAACCATTAAAAAGCAACAAATAATAGCTATATTTTGTTTTTTGTGAGGTTGAGACAAATGAATTCAGTTAGACGGCAACTCCATTCTGTGCTCTTCCTATTGTGCTGAGGCATGATAGGAGATAAGGAATGGATGACCATCCTATGTCTTGTATTGTTTCCAATACCAGTAACCACAATAAGGAATAGAGTTTCAGCTTTCCTTAATTCTGTACTCCAATGCTTTTCTGAGTTCAAGACACACCTGAAGCATCTGAAAGTAGGGTATGATGTTTTGGGTTTTTGTGCTTTAGGAAAAGCACATTGTTGTAATCTAAGGTATGTGAGGTAGCACAGAGCCTCAATGACTCTTTTTGCCCTCTCTCCCCCATTTTATTTAAGTCATTTGAACTAGGAACTCAGTCTGGGGCCCGTAGACAAACCTGGAAAGAAAAATTGTACATTGGATGTGATAACCAATGCCTTCAATGTAATGTCTTTCCCTCACACTCAAAACCAGTGAATAATAGAGCACAGTTCTTCGTCCTTCTGGAAATGGACAAGATTTCTGTCTCTTTATCAGTTACCTTATTTTTTTAGAAGACTTTTCTCTATGGCACTCTTGAGTGTAGTTCTTCAATTAATGCAACATGATCCAACATTATGTATTTCAGTTGATTTCTCTTGTGGTATGGGAAAGCAGGAGAGTTCCCCCACTGCTCTGCTTTTTATAGGCTTGGAGGGCTGATGTCAAATGAGCAGGGACTGTGGGATTTGGAGAACTGAAAGGATGGTTTGCGTGTTTGGTTTTTGCTAGCGTCGGAACAATAAAAAATGGAAGAGGAAAACCAGGGGGTAAGAGTTTCCGTGCCTTACAATAACATTAGACTGCACACAGTCATTCAAAAAAGAAAAGTAATTGTCTTTGTTTACAAATTAATGATGCAACTTAGTTTCTGAAATAGAGAAAAATATGTAGAGTCAGGTGGAAGGCTTTTTAAATCTAGTGTAAGCAATGGGTAGAAACTAATACCAAGGACTCTTACAAAAGCACGTCTGCAGTGATCTTATGCTCTGGAATCTTGGGTTGCCACCTTGACTCACATTGTGTCATATATAACAATCTATCCTTTTTAAAATAAAACAAAGGAATAAAATTTAGGCCCCACTGAAGTCAAGGGAAAAACTACCATTGACTTCAATGGTGCTAGGGTTTTACTCAAGCACTTTAACAGTGAAAATTAAACAACTCCTAAATATCAGAGGAATATGGCTGTTTCGGGGTCTTATTGCTAATTGAAGAGCCCTTCTGATGAGAGAGGCTGATATATATTAAAAATATTCAGAGCTGGATTCTCATCTCATACCAGTCATACACCTGGGTAACTTTGTAGACTTTAGTGGAATTAATGGAGCTACTCCTGACTTACACTGTTGTGAAAGTAGAACAAGCCCTATATGTTAAGTAGAGATATTGAATGAGGGTCTCAGCTGGTATAAACTCCATTAAGGTCAGTGAAGTTACACATGTGTGAAACTGGTGTGAGGGGACTTAGGTGTATATGTTAGGTGCAAATGAGGAGCTGGCTTGATAACATGAGTATATGTTTTCATACAGCCTGCATCTGGTGTCTATTTGAGAATCTTTATAGTTTAATAATGTGGGTAAAACTCTGTGGTCTTTGTGTGTCCTTTTAACATCTTGCTCTTGGTTCTACCTCCTTACCCCCTTCTGGTGTGATTCATTTATAAAATAGATTGTCTTGGGGGCTGGGAAGTGAAGGTAAAAGAGACTGTGGTTACTTAAATTCTTTGTGATGGAGATCATGTGGGAGAGTCAATTAGCTATCTGCTTCCACACATGAAAGATGGGAGTTTGACTTCTGTGGGAGGGAAGGGGAAGAGCCTGGAGTGTATCCAAAACCTATTGGCTAATTCTGAAATGTCCTTGAACTAAGGGAAGGAATTATTGGAAGCAAACATTAGCATCAAATATAACGGTGCGTCTCAAACGCTGCTCTGGCTCAACAAAATCTGACTTTTTTTTTTACATTTCTTGCATAGAATTGCCTGTTTTATGACTTTTATATTGTAAGGATCAGATTATGGCTGGCCTCTATAGATATGCAAGGATGGGGAAAAGAGACAGAAGAAGCTATTCTTTACCATGCTTCCCCATGTACGAGCCAGCCAAAGCTGCTGCCCTGAGTGCCAGGACCAGGAAAGATTTTTTTTTTCTGAGTGTTGCTGCTGCTGAAGTGGGGCTTTGCGCCTTCCCTTCAAGCTGGCCAGCAAAATAGAGTCAGTATAGGAGAGTGCAGCTTGTTTCAAGGCACTGCAGGCTTTGCTCTGGCATAGCTTTCTCCAGCACCCCTGGAAATATTGTACCTGAGACAAGCAGCGATCCCCAGAATTCCCACTTGCACAGAGCTCCTCCAGCCCCACCTCTGCCCAGCCCAGCTTGTGGTTTAGCAGCCAAACAGCACCAACCTAGCCCTGGTTATTTACTTGCTAGAACAAAGATAGCGTGAATGCGTTCTCCAGGAGAGTTTCCTTTTAATTGTTTGCTCAGTGCAGGTCACAGCGCTCAGCCGATAGACAACTTTGAATGGTGCAAATGCGGCGAAGTGGAGCAACTCAGTTGATGGGAATCTATTAAAAGCAGAATGCTAGCGTTTTGTCCGTCGCCGTCTCATATACTGGGATACATAAGAGTAATTCACCTCATGGCTATGGTTTTATCCCCTTATTGCACATTAGGTAATGTTACTGCACATTGGGTGGGTGACCAGACCGCAAGTGTGAAAAATCGGGATGGGGGAGGGAGGTAATAGGTGCCTATAGAAGCAAAAGCCCCAGATATCAGGACTGTCCCTATAAAATAGGGGCATCTGGTCACCCTGCACAGTACATTAGGGCTGGCTGAAGGTGTGAAGGAATCTCTAAGTGAAAGTTGCTGTGGGTGCATCAGTGCCCACTCGCTGCCCTCCATGTAACATCATGGTGCAGTGAGGGTAACCAGCTGCTTTGTACCTGGAAAGGGCTGCTCTACCATACTTCCACCGCTTTTAAAGGTGAGACTGGACATGGGAGAACCAGGTGAGAAGGAAAAGGACCTTTATGGAGATGAGGTAGATTAAGGTGGTGAATTAAATGTAAGTGCTCCCCCGAATGAGGATGATTCTTCAACTGCATTGGGAAATTCCTGCATTCCTCAAATATTCTTTACTACATTGGGGGCTCCAATGCTGATAGATCCAGGGCGTGGTCCCCATCTGTTATCCCACCCCCTGCAGTCCTGGCGCCGACCCTGTCAAAGACTCTCTCTATCTTTTCCATAATTTGAAGGATTACCACTTCATGGTCCCCATTGATCTTTAATGGCAATGTTTTGGTGTCTGAAGTGGAGGAAATATGATCAGCTTGCGAGAATATTTTTTACAGCAGAAGTGCACAGTTGTGGGGTCTTCTGAGTCAGAGGGCTGGGCTTTTCGAAAACCTGTGTTTCAGATCACTCGCAATCTCCATGTAATCAGAGTTTGACATCAGAATCTCTATTGGAGCAGCTTCAGTGATTAGCCTGGAAAGAGGGGAACTTTTTCTGTGTTACTGAGTGCGTTTCGGGGGCAGAGCGGGAATTTCTTTCTTTCTTTTGATGTATTAGCATCAAAAGAGTCTTAGCTTCATTCCTAATTGCTTCTAGATTTTTAAATTTATATATCAGTATGTAAGTAAATGCAAGAAGAGATAGCTGTTCAAAAAGGCAGGGTTTATAGCATGATTAAAATAAAAGATAGCATCCAGTGTATACTGCTGTAGTTGAAATATCTCCCCCGAAGACTTTTAGTTTACATTCTCATTATATCTAACCGCTTCTAATGCACTGCCTGTTTTAACAACTGGCATGTTTTTAGGATGGATGTTATGGCAGATATACTCCCACCATATTTTAACTTGAGACCTTAAATTGTTATATCTGTGTATTTGACAATTCTTTTTATACATCTCAGATTCCTCTCCCTTCCCTCACTCTTTTCCCCCTAAACTTCCTTTTTTTAAAGAGGAGTGGAGGAAAGCAGGAGGGAATTGAAATCTCATGAAGAATCTGGTATAATTACATTAGGAGTTGTGGACTTGGAACTCACCTATATTCAATGAACACTGCATGAATCTGCAATGTATTTCTCAGCACAGGGTGATTCTTTATCTTTTGTATATATAGGTTCACTGTAATTCTTACAAAGCCACTTAGTGTTACTTTTTGCTTTCAGTTGGAGGGATAGTTGGACTTTGAACTGTAGCCATTCAGAATCTGGCAGGGAGAAAGTGCTGAGAAGCTGTCCTGTTAACATGTGCATGTGATTAAGACCAATGAGCATGGGGTTGTGTGTTGTACTAAAAATAGTCATAACTTGTCAGTTCTTTCCACCTCCCTCCCTAAAGTTTATTGTTTAGCTTGCAAATGTTTAGAAGTAGCTTTAAGTTGGGAGCTCAGTCCTGCAGCATGTAGACCTGTAACTCTCAGTAATTTCAGGGTCAGCCTATTGCTGTACCAAGAAGGAAACAGATGGACTGCTTTAGCCAACTGCTTTGTACACTGAGAGCTTGAGTAGCTTTGAATGCAAAAACATTGTCTTTCTGCATGGATCCCCGTTTTATTTATTTGTATTTTGTCTCTTCTGATGCTGTAGCATACAATACATAATACAATTGCAGCTGCCATAAGAAAATTGCAGAGGGCTAAAGTTTGTTGATAATAAAAGTAAGGTAGTCAGCAATAAAAGTAAATCACTGTATTAAAAGTGAACCTGAGTAGCAACATTTTTGTAACCTAATATTCATGTTAATCTATTCCCAGCATTTGGTCAAATCAAATAACTTGCTTTTTTATTTTAAGCAAAAATGGCTGTGGTGTGAATCATAGATGCTCTGTGTGGCGGGGGTAGAGATGAAACAGGTAGAGCCCTGCAAATTTGCTGATATCTGTTTTATATCCACAGACCATGTTTGTGGGTTGGATGCGGATACAATTTTGTATCCGCGCAGGGCTCTAGAAATAAGATTGAGTCCAAACAGAAGGCAATAATCAGCTTGCCACCTTTCCCTCCACCCCCACTCCTCCCATGGTTCTTTATCTTACCCAAAGCAAGGGGAAAGTCAGGTCTCAGCATAAGCAGGTTCCCTTCCCCTAGTGGACAGTGGTTTCTGGTGAAGGGCTAAGTGCAGCAGAGCAGGCAGGAGATGCACATTAAATCAGTTATTAGACCATGCATAAAAGTTCTGAGAAAAGAGTACACCTCTCAGGTGAACCACTAGATTCCCTGGCGGAATTGGTGCTCCTCAATTGCTTGCCTTTGAACTCACAAAGCTGAGGATAATCCTGAGTTCTTGGTAAGTGGATTTTGCTTGAGGTTGCAGGGGATGGAATTCACACACTCTTCCCCATCTGCCCCATACTACACTGCTTGGCTGCTGCTGTTCCTGCCTCTGGCACAAATGTGGCTCCAATGGTTTGCTCTATATCACAGTGTTTGAAGCCATCAGAGATTCCCTCTCTTAGGATGTAGAGGGTGTGGGAGACCCCCTGCATGGTCACTCCACTCGCATATAACCTGTGGAGTTGCTGTGGGAATTCAGGGGCATGGAGAGCTTTGCCCAGGCTCAGCAAGCCAAGGGTAAGTTTCATCCATAGGACAGATCATTTTGTCAACACTGTCTCTTTTCCATTCCGTCTCACCTCCCAGAATTACTGGGTTTGTTAACTAGTTTCCATCTAAAATCATTTTTTGTCTTCTATGCACTTCCTTTAGGGGCTAGTTTTGGCCCTTCCTACTGCCTTAACTCCCTTCTTCCCTGCATCTTCAGTGCTGCATTTCTCAGGAGACACAGTGCAGAAGTTATGCCTTTATCTCTGCCTTAATGGTAGAGGCAACCCTTCCTCCCCCACCTTACTGTGGACAGGAGTGGTGATACTAATTTTTATTGGTGTGGTTTATTCTTCATTGATTATCTTTAATAATGTGTTGCTGTCTTGTTCAGGTAATAAACTGCTGAAAACTTCCTAAGATTTAATCCAAACCAAACCAAACCAAGCCTGCTTCTAATGGATATTGTAAATGGATTATTGTCCTTAGCATATTGAAAGCTTCTTGTGTTAAGTTCCTTCATTTTAAGGGTGCAGTATATTTTGTTGCAATGCTCTCCAGTACTCTATCTCATTCCAGGCTTAAACCAAGGGGGCGGGGGGGCGAGGGTGAGGGAAATCAACTAAACTAACAATTTAAATTACAAATCAGTTATTTTTTTGGGCTGCAGCAGTATTCCTAATTTATATTATACTTTGGTCTTGATCCTGCCTTGATGACAAACAATGGGATAATCTGTACAGACAAACTGGGATAATCTGGAGTTTGCATGTAATAACCTGCAGGCTGCTATTTGGATGAAGTGTTCTGCTATAAGCAATGGACCATATCCTCAGCAGATGTAAATCATTTATACCCACTGGGGATTGGGCCCGGTAAGTATAAGAGATACATAACTGTCATATGTGCTCAAAATTCTCCCAAATGTGATGTGATGTGAACCAGAATAGAAAGACTTAGCACCATGCACCAGTTATCTGCACTCTGTCATCTGTATGGACATTAAACAAATACATATCTTCAACCAAACTTATTCCTGGTGTAAGTCCATTAAATTGAGTTACATTGGCAATGAATTTGACCCCTCATGTGTAGCTTATTTAGTACACAAGATGGAATAACCAATGCCCTTGAACCTCCTGTAGCTGTGTACTCACTTAGGGAGCTATCTGTCTATATCCTAAATCAACAATCCAGACATAAAATCTAGTATGGAGTATCATGTAGAATTGTGGAAATGCTCCTTGAGGAAGAATGTTGGGTCCATAAATTAATGAATGGATTACAGCAACCTCTGACTGGGTGTAATATGGATAATGTTCATTTATGTAATAATCCAGTTGTAATTTAATACAAATTATTAATTTACATTAGCAATAATAATTTATCTAACTGTTCCACAGTTCTGTCTTAGAACACAATCAAAAGGAAATTGGTTAAAATATGGTTAAATTGGTTAAAATGAAATATGAGAGGGAGCTACAAAATGTTGCAACCCTTAGTGATTTTTCTTGGAGCCTAACCCCTGGGTGGCAGTAAACACGAATTGATGGAAGGGTTAGCATAGCAGTTGCATTATTGTGATGTGACATATCGTGGTACATGTGGTCCTATGGCTTCTTCATCATCTAATTATCTATTGAACCCTTTTTCCAGTTGTTGAGATAGACTAGACTAATGCAGGACCACCAGCTCTGTGTGTATGTACACACACACACATACATAATGGGAAAGTATATAAAAAGAAATGAGTATGGGCAGAGGACATCATGTAAAGGCAAAAAGGTTCAGAACATTGATTATGTTGAACTTAGATCGCGAGTATATAGGGAAGAAGAATTCTTGTCATAGCCATACCAGCAGCAACTGATGCAGACAAAAAGGCCAAGGTACAGTATAATTTCCACTTTCCAAATAAAGCAAAGATTAATCTCTCTAATTTTTTTAACTCCACATATTTCATCAAATGGTCAGAGTTTGGTACCATGTGGGTCTCGGTCAGTCTTTTAAGATAGCTCATTTGCTGTACAATATTTGTATGTTTGTTTTTAAAAAACTAGAACAAGTCTTATAATGAAGCAAGTTGTGGACTGACAATGCCAAAGCTTTAGAGTCAATGAGATTCTGTGGATTGATGTGTGAATGCACACCAACAGTACTTGTGTTGTACTGGAAGATTGGGGGGGCATAGCCTACTATGTGTAGCAAAATGGTGCTGGCTGGTAGCAATATAGATACGGTGCAGACCACAATGGAAGAAGGTGGTGGTATGGGCCATTTCTCGGCAGTTCCTCCAGACTGATCTGAGGACTCGCATGAGAATAAGTTTCTTTTTGATCTCAAAGCCACAGATAAATCTGTAGACATGTTTGAGGAGAGGTGAAGGAGAATATTATGAAATGTAAAGGGAGAAGAGTATCCATCCTTGAATATTCTCACTTATATGTTGCAGTTGAGGCTGGCCTAAATATGCTGAGTTGATACTGATGTTGAGGAATCTCTCCTACTGGATGTAATGGACCATCTCAGACAAAAGGTTTATTGTTTGGAGACTTGGGGCTAGTGGTTTTTGGTTGTGCTTGTAGTTTGGATATGTTAATTTAGGCACCTCTCCATTGAATATATTGCCCAAATTATATCGCAGCAACTGACTGAAAAATGAAATAAAGAACGTTTAACACCCCACCCAGTGAAATAACAGTACTAGCTACTTTGTGAAATTAATGCTCCAGAGAGAGGGAGAGAAGGATTGTATGCAAACTGATATAAGTCAGTGGCGTAATTCTGAGATTCACTGAAGGCAGGTTATATTTATAATTGCAAAAAATATGAGGTTATGCCCTTTAGTTTGTTCCTTTGTAAATAGAGTTGAGCCTTAGGCCAGGTCTACACTACAGATCTATATCAGTAAAACTATGTTGGTCAGGGGTTTGAGAAATCCACATCCGAGAGTGATGTAGTTATACCTACTTAACCCTCCATGTAGACAGTGCTATGTTGTTGGGAGAACTTCTACCGCTGACGTAGCTGCAGTCTCTCGGGAAGGTGGATTCGCTACTCCCATTGGCATAGCACCATCTTAACTAAAGCTGTACAGCGGCTCAGCTGCAGCAGTGCCGCTGTGTTGCTGTAGCGCTGTGCGTGAAGACGAGCCCTTGGTCTTGTCATCTGTTTATCGATAGCTATAGCTACATTCTGGCCTCTTTTGCTACACTCCTGTAGCAGGTTCTTCTTGATTTCGTAAGCCAGATGGGCAGATGCCTAGGGCTGAATGATAAGATTGCATGTCACATAAATATCCCAGAGTTGAAGGCTTAGAGCTCATGTGAATCAAGGTTTGGTCAGGATTTCAGGGCATAGATAGGATGATTCTGCTACCTCAGTCTTTTCTTCAGACCATATTTATTGATTTTGAGGATTTAAACTCAAAAATACCAAAGAATATCTTAATCTGCAGGCATGAATATCTATCTACATGAGTGCTGCTCATTAACTAGCAGGAGTTGTATAAAATCTTATGCAGCAAGATGGGAGCCCTCCCTTCCCTTTAAAATACATAAAGCCATTTCCCTTCTCTTTTCAATATCTTGGCTGTAGATCCAGTTGGGATTCTAGGATTGGCCAGCCCCTAGCTTTATTTACTCAAGCCCTGATCCTGCAGTGATCCTGGCTGTGGGGTCCCCCGGAAGTGGAACAGAGCACGGTGCTGACCATATGGCATGGTGATGACCATGCAGCATACACTGCAGGGCTGGAACCAAAGATACCAAGTTCTTTCCTGGGAAGATACTTTAGTGCCATTTCTGTGGAAAGTACATCCCCTTTCTGCTGAGTTATGCTGCTGGTACTAGGCAGATTGTGCTCACTGTTATTAATGCAGTTCCTGAGATTTGCAGATCCTGACCTCTTTCTGTCTGCTGCATCCTTAAAACCCTGTTGCCTTTTTGAGAGGTGGCGGGTTCCAATGAGAAGCACTTGTTGGCAGTGCATGATGCCTTCCTTCTGGGCTGTTGATTCTTTGAAAGGATTGTTTCAGGGAGGGGCAGAGGAAGGTGTGGGGGGGAGGAATGGAATGGGTGACGAAGAAGCTGTGTGGCTGTGAATGGCCTTTTGGTAAAGCATTGATTCTAGAAGGTATACTGCAGGGCGTTTAAAAGCACTCAGATGCTGCAGTCTTTTGCCTTGTGCTTTCCAAAGGCCCGATTTGAGGGGTGGTGCTTATCTTTAAATAGCTGGATCACAAGGAGATCATTGTTCTCTTGGGCGCTGCGTAATTTTGCTTTGAAAGAAAGTTTAGCTGTATGTACTGGGATAAGGGACACAAAGATTCAGTATAACGTTGGGCTGGGATGTATTGTGTTTGCATAGTATAGGGAAAAGAATTGCAAATGTTGGGCAAGTTTCATCCCTGGAGTAATTCCATTAACTTCAATAGAATTATTCCGGAGAGAAATTCGGCCCAATGCCTCTCTATTGCTAATGCCAGAGAAGTTCCGATCTGTGGAATCTCACTGTAAATGAGACTCTCTTTGTACATGCTGGCTGTTCGTACTAGATATTGTATAGCTAATTAAGGGTGAAAGTCAGCACTTGAGTACTGTATGGCCTTGAACTGGCCCAAGTCCCACTTAAGCTTTCAAATCAAAACTCAAGTGAGACATAAGTACTTAGCCCTTATTGCAAGGGGTGAATATCACCCTAACTGTGTAAGCGCTGAGTTTACCATTGTCAAACTCCCAGACCAAACAAGCTTTAAAATGTAGCCATGTTTTCTGATCTGATATAAAATTAGATGGTTCATCTCATCCCATGCATCCATTGAAGCCTGCCTTATTCTGACATAGCTTTCATGACAGCTAGATTACATTTGGAAACACCATAGTGCTATTTACTAGAGCCTGTTTCGTGCCAATGAGCTGTGATTATTTATTACAAGAAAATGTGGAAAGCTTCTACTTTTGTGGCCTAAATTGCCACCAGTAAGTGTGACCTTCAGGTGAAAACATGGGGCCCAAATCCTACAAGGCACTGGTTGCTTCCCAGGGAATGCTGAGCATATTCAGCTCTAGAACGGGCTGGGGAGAAAGGATGGTCTAGTGGCTAGGACTTGGGAGACCTGTGTTCAGTTCCCTGCTCTGCTAGAGACTTGTTGTGTGACCTTGGGCAAGGCTCAGGCTTGGGGCATGGCCTACGCTCCCAGGTTATGCCAGTATAGCTGTGTTGGTTCGGGGTGTGCATTTGCTTTAAATCTGTCATAGCAATGTCAGCAGAAGCACTAATGGAGATGTTGTTGTATTTACCAGAAAGTCACTTACCTGGTATAGCTTATTTTGCTCGGGGAACAAGTGTAAGCTGTACTGGGAAAAGGACTGTTTTGCTGGCATAAGCTGCATCTGCGCTAGGAGGGTTTGCCAACATAGCTGTACCAAACCTTTTAAATGTGGACAAGGCCTTAATCTCCCTGTGTCTCATTTCCTCATCTATGACATGGGGATAACAGCACTTCTCTACCTCACTGGGGTGTTGTGAGGATAAACACAGGAGAGATTGTGAGCCACTCTGCTGTTAAGATGATGGATGACACATGAATGCCTAAGATACATTGTTAAGTATGCTGTGCAAGTGACTAGCACTTTGCAGGATTGAGGCCTTACAGGGCAACGTTAAAATAATTCCCTCTTTAATGGACCTATGCTTTCAATACCATGAAGTGCTGATTGGCCAAGGAATATCACCGGCACATACAGATGACATTTTCCATTCCTTCCCTAAACAAATAGGGGTCATTATTATTGAGAATGCTAGGATGTTGTCCGTCAAAGACAAAACTTTAGTTACAGTGACATCTGCAGCTGCCACTCCTTCAGGAGCTGGATTGTGGTGGAAGAGTGAGCTGCAACACTTCCTTACATTACAAGCTACATGTCCTGATTAATTACAGTTGGGTAAAGATGAGATTATGCCATGGGACTTCGTTTAATTAAAAAATAGTGCTGAGAAGTTTAATAAATGTCTGATGTGTACTGTCTGGCTGCTGAGTGCAAATGTTGCACTTTTTAGCAACCCTTAGCGGCTCTCTTCTAACTTCAGTCAGAAAGAGCCCACAGATACCCAAAGGGGAAGGCTGTGCTGGAGTGGTGGTGGTGGAGGAAGGCTGGAAGTCCAGGATCTAAAGCTTGTCTTGTACTGTTGAGTGGAAAAATTACAGTCATGTGTGTGAAATGTGAACTCAAAGGAATTTTGTGTGTGTGGTCTTATTTTGTTTCTTCCCTGTTCCCCCACTCACCTGCATCCAACTCTTTCATCTATTTTAACTTACATTTTTGTAATAGTCACCGCTAATCTAAAACAACAACAATAAGAAAGTGTCTGCGTATAGAGTCTGTTTAAACTGTAGAAGGCGCAAGTTCTTCTAACATGCTTTTTGTTAGTACAGGCTTGGGAGAGACCTAATGCTCCATGATAGCCATATGTTAGCAGCGTGTCCAAATGTTACAAGAATTGCATGTAGTTCTTGCGTCTCCTCTACAATGGAGTCCTGCACAGCATTAAAAGCTTATTATTATAAATCTACAGTTATGGAAAGATTGTAGCTTTGCCTCTGCAACTGTTACCTTATTATGATTATTAATGTAATATTTACAGTTTACTCCCCCACTTTCACTGTACCTAGACATTAAGGAGGTGGGAAAGTATAGACATTGTAGACATCCTTCACCTGGAGATTTTGTTTTAAAAAATGTCCATGGCATCCGTATGAGCTCTCTGAAGAAAGATAACCCCAATTAACCTCCAACAAAGGTTTCTGGATCATATAAGATTTGTCTGGGGCCCCTGGGGAGCACTAGTCAGAGCAGATTGCATCCAGAAATTAAGCTTTTGCCCACAAAGTTCTAGGAGAGATACTGAAATAGCAACCTGTCCCTTAGCACTATGGTGTTTTGCTTTGCCTAGGTGTAGATTAGAATTAAGCCTACTTCACTTACCAACAATGATAGACTTGCATTATATTTAGTTCTGACCTCCATTCAGTTAGAACTGTTCTTAAAAATACATTGCTGGTAGAGTAAGCAGCATAGTGGCACAATTTGGACTGAACCACTAACCAGGTTGGCACTTCTCAAAAAAGAATAGGGAAAGATTTTGCAGAAATAAAATAGCTTTCTTCTTACAGCTGCTGTGTTGCAAGAGATGAAAGAAAACATAAAAATGAGTCTTTTACTTTAAAAACGCCCTCAGAAGAATGATTCAGTTATAAACTAGTTTTTTCAGGATCTGCAGGTGGCTTGTACACTGTAGTTAGATCCCTGTTTTACCTTTTACATTCAGATCTGCAGCTTAGTTCATTTTAGGGGGAAAAAACCTCTTAGTTTTACAATGTGAGATTTGTAGTTTTTCAAACCTGCCCTCTTGTAGTATGATTACACCTTTCATTTCCAGAAGGGAATGCGACTGTGATTTGATACTGACTGTTTCAAATCTATTTATTTAAAGTATGCTTGTAAGATCTGAAATTCGGTAGGTAGGTCATACAGAACTATAGGACAAATCTGAGATTCTTCCTTCTGCTGACACTCCCCATCCCAGCAGAAGACATGAGTTCTATGCAACAGGGCAGCTGTAGAGTTGCCAAATCCTCTGGGAATGGCCTGGAGTCTCCCGGAATTGTCATTGATATCCCTGTGACTATTGAAAACAATCCAGGAGATTTTAATAGGATATTTAAAAAAAATGACATTATGTCATGTTGGAAAAAAGAAATATCCTGGAATAGCTTCAGTCAGCGTTGGCAACCCTAGGCAGCTGGTCAAGGTCCAATCACTACAGATATTCAGGCAGCATACTACAGTCCTGGGAATAATCTGAAGGGGTAGTTCTGAATTATACAGTCCTAGGGCTCAGAGTGGACTATGTGGGATTTTCTGTTCTTATTGTGTACCCTTCTATAATCTTGTCTTTTGAAGCATTTAAAAGCTTGAGGAACCATGATTAAAAGCCTCAAGTGGCATGCTTTTCCATTTATCCTCTAAGAGGATCGGCATCAGTTTCACTGCTCTGATCCATTATAAGAACTCGCAGAGAAGACAGACTCTCATTGACTTCAGTAGGCTTTTGGTCAGGCACTGAGTGCAGTAAAGGAGCATTATCTCTTATAATGTAGCAAGCACAGTGTTGAATATCTGAAGCCATTCTGTTCTTTTCCACCTAGGTTCATATGCCACACCCATCACTGTCATAGCTGTGCATATCTCCTTCCCTATCTCCCTGTCAATTGGACACGTATATTAAGTACATTGTAATTGCAGAATTAGGTATCAAATCCTTCAAATAGCAAGGGTAGGTGACGCATACAGCATGTAATGGATTTGAAATCTACCATTTTTCTCTCTTCCTGATCTTTGAAGTCAAAGATTGCTAGCTGCCACTTCATGAGAAATCGCAAAGAGTAGAAGAAAATATTTCAAAAGCTTTGCAGAATCATTCAACCTAGTTTAAACCCACGGTTTACTTGAACCCCTGGAGGTCAGCTCCATTTTTCAGTAGGATAATCTGGGCATCTCTTGTGGAAAAAGATGTTCATCCCTGATGTTGAGAGAATGTGGGGTGGGAGGAATCACTCATGTGCTGAATGCCCCTCAGATAAAGCAGGTGAGGAATCTTTTTACTAGATGTTTTCCTGTTGAAGAATGCCTATTCATTTAAACCAAGACTGCTGGTGGGAAAGGGGTGGTGTTGATGAGTTTCCCATATAGAAAAAAATTTGGAGAAAAAACTTTGGAAATTGTTGAAACATACCATGTTGACATTTTCTATTTGAAAAAAAAAAGTTATTTTTTTTGTTCAGAGTGACTTTGTTTCAAAATTTAATTTAGAGAAAAACAAATTTAAAGAATAAAAAGGTCAAAATTGAATTGAAATGAAATGTTTTGAAATGATCAGAACAAAATGTTTAAATTGACCTGAACCTAACTTTTCTTTGGATTATTGGTTTGTGAAAATTGTCAAGATTTTCTAGGAGTGGGAACATTTTGTTTGAAATATCAGATTTTCCCAAGATGGTAAAATAGTTTCCCAGCCTGCTTGCTCTTTGGTTACATTTGAAGATTACCTTTTCAGTTGTTAGAATTTTGCAGGTCTCGTGATTCCAGTTATCTTTAAAAATATATGTGTATATCTACCTCTCTTCTTGCTGAGCCAGTCTTGCTCACCTTACTCAAGCGTAGTCAAAAAAAAAAAATTGGCCCATGAGTTAATGTTCGTTCCTGTGGCACTAGTACAAAAAACATTGTGTGATCTCTGCTAGATCTGCCTTGAGTTAACTAATGAACATTATTCCTATATCTCTAACATCACTGATGATGCATCAGCAAGGAAGTCAACAAAGGCAGCTGATTGTCAGCTC
Organism: Eretmochelys imbricata; assembly: GCF_965152235.1. Classification (NCBI taxonomy): domain Eukaryota; kingdom Metazoa; phylum Chordata; order Testudines; family Cheloniidae; genus Eretmochelys; species Eretmochelys imbricata. The sequence continues at coordinate 139,538,406 of NC_135572.1, forward strand.
TAAACTTTATTAGAAACCTAAACAAAAGGCCAACATTTGGTTGGAAATAGTCATTTTTATTTGGAAACATCTTAAGAAGATATACAGAGTAGTAAGTTTCAAGAAGACAAAGGGAAATGCAAAACGAACCCTCCACCATAGCCTTTTAAACAGTTTAGCATTTGCGTTTTTCTTTTATAGTGATGCTGAGGCCCTGATAGAGAAGCGTGCTTTGTGTTCACTTATTTAAGATTATCAGATTTATACTGTGCATTAGCAAATGCATCAATAGTGTCAAGACTAAACAAAAAAGAAAAAAATTATACAAAATTGGCAATTTAAAATATTTTCAGGGGGGCACATTGGAAAGAGTCCTGACTGAGTCACAGGTGAGAAGAATATGACACTCTGTAGGAAGTTGCGTTGAGTGAGGATTATCCCACTCAGTTGTCTGGCCTCATAAAATGAGACAGCCCCCTGTGTGTCTCCATGAAAGTGATACTTGCCATTGATATCAGCAACTGTGTTGCTTTCTAATATTGTGATGGATGAACTTGCACGGATTATGTTTGAGCTGCAAGAGAAAAGACTGAATAAAAAAGGATACACTGATGAGAATGTAAAAAGATTCTGCGCTGTAAGCAGAGCTAATTTTTGGTTCATTATTCACAGAAATAAAGGTTTTGTTTCCTCCTTCCCCTCCCTCCCCCCTCCCCAGTTACTGCACAAGAAGGGGAGGGGTTGTGTCAAAGAGATTGTATAAAGCTGGGATATTTCCTTTCATATTCTTCTGTCCTCTGGATGCAAAGAATACCCTGCAACGTGTGGGCTGAGATGTATGTGTCACATGTGCCCCCCTCATACCCGTGCTCCATGCTGAGTTTTTTTATGTGATCTTGCAGGATAAAGTTGCTCCTTTAGGGACTTGCCTTGTGAGTATTTGATTTCTTAAACTATAATATGAAAGCAAACAGCTGACCCCCAATGTCTGCCTGTCCAGACTTCCGCTAGCATGGAAAAGGGATAGAAACATTTTGAATGAGGCTCCGTGTCTCTCTGGCTTGTGGTAAAAGTGCCATGTTAACTCCTTTATTTCATCAGCTGCTAATAAGGGCTATGTCCTGGAGGAAATTACATTAGCTATTGCGTGGCCCTCCAGAAAAAAAGGCTAGGTACCTCTCATGCCACTATGTTTTTGGCAAAGGGTGTGACAGCCAGTGTTGGGCATTAATTATATCTTAGGACATGCCACTTGCTTATGGATGATGCTGTGATTGGCAGTCACATCGCCTTTGCATGAAATGATGCCCCTGTGGTGTTCCATGGCAATGGAAGGGCCAAACCTCATTGAAACTGGTGCTGTGAAGAAAGCCGGGGAGGTTGGGAGCTGGGGGGGCCACACAAGGACTCCACAGCTAGCTACACGATGCAGAGTGGAGTTTTGTGGCCAGGCAGCCTGAGGGCGCAAGTAGGGATGTGTGCGTGGAGTGTATGCGGACCTGTGGGTGTGTGGAATGCACAGACCTACTGGCCACAGACCCTCCTTGAGAGCATGGTCCAATATTTTGCCTCTGACAGCGGGTGCTTCCAGGTTCTTACGAGGAAGGTGGATAACTAAAGAATAACCTGTGCATGTGGGAAATTTCTTCCTAAAACCCATAGTTAGTGGTTGGCTTGAGCCGTGAAGCCCTTCTAATTTATTCTAGTCTATCAGGTGCAACTTTGATGTTCTTATTATCCACATTCCTTTTAATCTAACCCTTCTTTGAATACTACTAAGCTTCCAGCTTTAGTGCTAAAATGTAGCAGTGAGTTCCACAGGCTAATTATGTATGGTCTGTGGATGTTGTAATCAATTTTCAAGTTTTTTTTTTAATGTTATTCAATATCCCCTTTTTCTTGTCTCAAAGATTGGGTAAGTAAAACATTCCAATGTACTATCTCTATGCCATTCATTATTTGGTATACCTCTCTCATGTTTCCACCTACCTAAGCTAAACACTCCTAATTTTTTCAAACTCTTCTCATTTAGAAGTCTTTTCATGCTCTCAATAATTTTTATCACCTGTATCTGAACCCTTTTTATGTCTGCTCAATTTTGTACCATTTATATGAGACTGCAGCTAGCACTGTCAATATTCTTATGTATCAGTTCTGTGCATTGATTTTTATCCAATCTACTTTTTTTTTTTTTTAAAGAAACTATCTATTAAAACTTTGGGCCCAATTTTGTAGCTCTTCTTCATGTGAATAACTAATCCCATTGACTTTAGTCATTGTAAGTAAGGCCTGCAAAATCCTTTTGACTATTATATATTAGCATGGCAAACTAACTAAGTTACAGACCTGGACAACTTGGTTAGCTGCCATGCTCATTTTCTAATTGCCTGAATTGTTGAAACAGTTTTCTTTAAAGATGGCACTTCCTTTTTTTTTAATAATGAAAATTGTTTTGCAAGAAGGGAAAGCTGTGTTTGTTTTGGAAGGAAGATTTATTGGGATGATATAATCCCAATTTGCATTATCTCCTCACCTGTTTTTCCTCAGGGAAACTATCAATCTTTATTAATTTTTCTAAGTTGAAAGATCAAAATGATAGACAAATTCCAAAATGGGATGAAAACACTAATATGAGTTGAAAGAATAAGCTTCTTCATTAATACCTGTTGAAATTGAATTCAACGAGGAGCTAGTTCAGTAGAGGTGATCTGGTAAGAGTTTTGTGGGATCAGAATCCTTTGTAACAGGAGAATATATGGTAATAGAAGGCACAGTAGTACACTGGTCTCATCTGGAAGGAGCTATCTTCCGTGAACTCCCAAGGTGGAGCTTGCTTTCATTCCTTAAACAACGTAGGCTTGTGAAACAGGAAAATACAACAAAATACCTGATAAACCATTTAAATTTTCTTATAGAAATTGGAGACGAAGACCTATAACGCTATCTAGTCCACATCCTAGCAAATGCAAGATTGCTCCCTGTAATATGTTCTGAAGTGCTCGGTGACTCTAAATGACGCAGGTGATGAGGCTTTCGTGGGGAGGTTATTCCAGTATCCAACAGAGATCACCACTAGGACCTTGTTGCTAATGAGTCCTATTCAGGTGAAAACAGTCTCTGTAGTTGTTGGTCTTTTCGAAGCTGCATTGGCCTGCTGGGTAACACAGATATAGTGCTTGCTCTTGATTTCAAGAGGAGTCCTTTAGCAGAGACCACGTAATAGCAGTATTGACATTACAGGGCTCCATATGATTGCTTCTTCTCCAGGGCAGCCTGTGATGTCTGCTCAGGACAGGCCCTGACATATTAATGCAGGAAACAGCAGAGGAAGATTTTTAAAGGGGCCATGCTCTGGTGCACAGCTTCATGCCTTTCAGATAGGGACCTGTGGCAAATCAGGTTGAAAAGTTACAGTCTCCAACCCCTCCTTTCTCCCTGACAAAACAAATTCACCCTGCACCCTGTTAGGATTCGGGGAGAGGCAGAGCTGTCAGCCAAATCTATGGAAAACCAAACCAAAACCCATCCTTAGATTTGCTGGTTCTCATCCATATTACCACTTGGACGTTTTGCAGGGGAATTGATATGGACCATGTGGCCCCATCAGGTGGAGATAGGTTCAGTTATGGGCTAAGGGGTTGGGCAGTTTGAGAGGTGGGGCAATCATCTGACCATGGTCTTAGGTTAGTACTACAGTAATATCTTTAAATTATTGGTACGTTTACTTTGAAAATGTATATAACTTAACCGCACCCCCTGCAATATTTACAGTTATTGAATTGGTACAAATAGTTTCTACTTTGATGGTCTGCATGCATGTGTATTTTATTATCCATGAAAGAAGAAATGTAGGATTTTTATTTTATTTAAAAATATTTTGGAGATCCTATGATTTGCTTGCCTGACTAATTCGCCATGATTTAAGCCCATGGCTGTTTAGCGTTAAACTACATTTGGTCAAACCTAAAACAAGTGGATTCCTTATAGTTTTAATGTAGGAAAATATTTTTTTTTGTTTTCTCATTTGTCCTTCCGACTTGATCAAATCCAGTATATTGCATATTTCATAACTAAATAAGGATGAATTTCATGACTTCTGCTGTTTTTTTACACAAACAGACTTTGATAAGCAAGTTATATTCGCTAGCTGACATTTGATCGCTGAAAGTAGAGCTTTGTGATGCTATTATCATGCTTTATAAAAATTAATAATGTGCAGGGCTGGTTGCTTTCCGTTAAATGCAAAAGGGAAAATAAATAAAATGTTAAGAGAATAGTGGGACATTGTAAGTGGGACCAAAAAGAAGCCACCTCTAAACTAGGCCATCAGGAGACGCACAGAACGTGTGCAGTCAATTATTGCTGTCCTCCCTTTGAGCTTGATTGTCATATAGATATAGAGACATAGAGATATATAAAGGCAGGCTTACACTGCTGCTTCTGCAGGGAAACTATCTCCATCCCCTGCCAATGTAAATCAGGAGGCCTATGGAAGAACCGAGACAAAGCAATATGCCATTCCCCCCCAGGATTAAGCCATCTCATTCTGTTTAGTTGCATGGTGTGTATAGGTATTTTCCATCTCCTGGGTGTATATGATAAATTTGTACCTCATACATAGGGCTCAATCCACCCCCCGATTACAAATTTCAGGGCTTTTATATATTTTTTTTTACATTTGTACAAACGTGTAGAAAGCAGATGAGTTATTTTTATCAATATAGTTTTCTTCAAAGATGTTCCATCATTGATATTGCATTCAATATATTCAGTATCAGGAGTTTAGTTTGTTAATTTCTGGTAGGCTATAAAATATTCCTTTCCTTTATATAGCCCCATAGGTGTGCATCACACTCTAACAGATTAAGGCCTAGATGCTGCGCCAAGATCTGCTAGTGTGGACCTTGGTGCCCATGCAGAGTTCCAGTGAAGTCAGAAGGGCCCCTGGATTTTGGAAGGATAATATGTAAGAGAACATGTTAACTCTAGCCAGAGCCGTTGCGGATTAGTTTGTCCCCCTTGGGTGTTTGTATGCCGGCAGGGTTATGGGCCCAAATGGGTCAGTGAAAAAATACTGAGTGTATTTTAAATGTTTCACAGGAAGAGAGCATCTTTAATAAATGGTAAAATTTTCAAAGGGAGGGAAAGAGATATTGGAATGGAGATGAAAATTTTAAGCAGGGAAATCACACTGTTGAAATAGAAGACATATATTTTGGATTGTATTACAAAGACGGTCTTAGGTATTTCTTTCTCTGATCATTCTTAGCACAATGCTGATCTTTACCACAGCACTACTTAACATTTAATTAGATTTCTGTGTTAGTCCCTTGGTCTAAATGGGGGATATTTAATATCGCCAAAGAATAATGTTAGAAATCAGCCAAGTGTGGGGAGGGAATAAAACCCGCTTTCTATTCTTTCTGGAGTACAATGGCTGGTTGGGGAAATTTGCTTCTCTTGATTGAGTGACCTGATTTTTTCTTCCATCCACACAACACAGCCTCTTATAAGAAAAAGGCTAGTCTTAAATTCATACGTAATTGCACAGCAGGGAGACCCAGTTTAAAAACGTAAATTTCAGTGTATTAAGCAGTGGAAATCTCTTTTGAACCCTTGAACTGTCTTTGTTGTTTAAATGGCCACCTACAGAACCATTCTGCAGAGAACAGCAGGAACATAGTAGTCTCTCTTATTTTGGGGAGGGGGAAATGTATCTGGGGTTATTTCTCCCACCCCCCACCAATAATTCTGAAATGAAAGTATATTCTACATGTATAACAGTGGACACTAATTATAGAATTTGAAGATGTTTGGGCTACCCAGTAGCAATAAATGATGGTATATTGTAGTAATGAACATGAGAACAGTAGTTTTCTTTCTTTGCTAACAGCACCAAACTGGGTTATTGTTGCATCTCTTTGTATTCTGTTGTTGAGTTTTATGAGCTCATTTAGGAAACTTGAGAGTCCTGCTAACTCTATCAATGGGGCTAAGAGTTAGGACTTTGCCCTCTATTATATAAAATCAGAGGCTGTCGCTGGAAATACTGCAATTCATCACATCAGAATGGATATCTTACTATTCTCTTTTTGTGCATTCATTGTTCTGCTGCTCTTCTAGCCGTGTGTTCTGTACAACACAGGAGGGTTGGATTGCGTCCTGGCTTTGGAAAGATGAGACTGAATGAAATGCGGAGGCCATGAGTGCTCCATTAATCTTTTGAAAGTAGAAGCAATGTATATTTAAAAATGTGGTACTCACACTCTACACATATAGCAGAAATATTTTACGGTGACGTTACTGGTTATGGTGCTACTGCCCTCAAACCTACTCAACGGTTATTTTATTAGCTCTTTAGAATTGTGTTAGTGCTGGCTGTGCATTTAAGGACTGCTGTGAGTAGACATTTGTAAGTAAAGTTGATAAAAGAGGAACCCGTATGGTGGCAGAGGAACTATTGCCCACAGGTCATTGCTAGATGGCTGGCTGAGTTAGTGTGGGTTGTGTTGCCAACTCTCAGGATATTATCAAGAGTCTCGTGATATCTGGTGTTTTTCTTAAAGTCCCTATAGCTGGAGGCATATGATTATGTGAGAATCAGCTTTCATTTAATAACAAAATTATGAAGAGAGCTACGGAACTAATCTCAGTGGCTTAAAAATCCAAATGTTCGTGTATGTTGTGTGTGTGTGTGTGTGTGTGTGTAGGCATTTTCAGTATGCTTTTCACTGTGATATCTAGGTGCTTTCCATGTAAGCATCCTTTACAGAGAATTGTCCAGAAAAGAACAGTTCTCCTGCCTATTTGCAGGATCAATTATTCCCTTCTTCCCTGGTTTTTCCTCTTCTGTTTCTTTGAGGGAATGCTTTCGTGAAGAGGAAGGTCTTGCCATGTGATTTGAAGGTGGCAATGCCAGGATTCTTCCATTTCTGCTGTGGGATCTGAAATATTATCAAAGAACAATGATTATAAGTTGGTTAGTTTACAGTATTTAACTACCCTATAAGTGTGATCTTGTTTAGATGTTTCTCTCCTGAATGTCTGCACTGTTTTTAAAATTAACTCATTTGTAAACGAGAGGGACCTGAAAAAACGTTGAGCTATAATTTTGTTTTTTTTCAAAGGGTTCCTTTTAGGTCTTGTGAACTCTTCAGTTACTAAATACACCACCTTAAAAATTCTGTCTGGACTGTCAGAGTAAGAGGCACAATTTTGATTATGATTAACATTTTAATGCCTAACCAATGTAGATTTAGAAAATAAAATGATAATGAGAAGAAGTCTATAGATACAAACTAGTTCTAGATAGATCAATACCACTTTTATCCCGATAAAATAGTAGAAAACACAAATCTCAATTTTTAGAGACTATCCATGTTTCTATTTGAATATGTATATTGGCACAATGATGTGAAAGTCAGTGACCCTGCACAAACAATAATATAATCAATATTCTAAGGATTAGCCTTATGTAAATATTTTTTTTTGTTCTATCTTTGTCTGTCTGGTTCTGTACTTATCCTTTCCTTTGATCTAATGCATCTTAAAGCTTGTGCGCTTGGCTCCAGGCTTTTAAAAACAAACGGCTTTTAGCACAGACATTGGTAATAACAAAACAATAACCACTTTTGGACTCAGTTGGAGCCTACTGTTTCTTAGTTGGCATTACTATGTTCATTTGATTCTGTTTTCTTAGTATACTCTTCTTGCATCATCCTCAGCAAAATGAACTATATTAAAACAAAACCAATTGTCACCCTCTCCCCTGACATTAGAATATTACTCTCACTGTCAAACTGAAGTTTCATATATTCCCAGGGCAGAACAGATCACTGTGATCATCCAGTCTGACTCCTGTGTAACACAGACCACAGAACTTCCCCAAAAGAATTCCTAGGGCAGAGCTTTTAGACAAACATCCAGTCATGATTTAAAAATTGCCAGTGATGAAGAATCCACCACGACTCTTAGTAAATTGTTCCAGTGGTTAATTACCCTCCCTGTCAAAAATTCACGCCTTATTTCCAGTCTGAATTTGTCTAGCCTCAGCTTCCAGCCATTGGATTGTGTTGTACCTTTCTCTGCTAGATTGAAGACGTCGTTATCAAATATTTGTTGGGTGACTAGTGGGAGGGACTCAAAAGGGGCACCAGCTAAAGGGGGGCACGTGACCCTCCCCATATGCCCCCCCCATGTGACTCATCCCCATTCCCTCCCCATCCCACATTAACTGGCGAGGGGGCAGGAGGGCTCTGCTCCAGTTCCCCTGGCATGCGTGGAGCCACTAATGCAGTCTCTCAGGCAGCTCCAGCCACACTGCCTGCCTGGGCTTTAGGCATCGTGGCCGGAGGCTGCCTGGGAGAGTGCAGCCGCTCCGTGCCGCACCAGGCAGCGAGGCCCCACCTCTTCCCTTCCAGCTCTGGCCCTGCCACTTCATCTCTCTGGCTGCTGGCCTTGCCCTCACCGGCATTATGGGAAGGGTCATGTGACCCTTGCCCCCCCGCCCCCTCAGGTCGCCATTATTTCTGATCAAGTAGCCCTTAACTTCTTTTTTAAAATAAAGAGCTTGAGCTCCTTGAGTCTGTCACTAAAGGCAAGTTTTCTAATCCCCTAATCACTCTTGTGGCTCTTTTTGGAACCCTCTCCAATTTATCAGTATCCTCTTGACTTGCAGACACCAGAATTGGACACAGTGTTCCAGCAGCAGTCACATCAATTCCAAATTCTGAGGTAAAATAACCTCTCTGCTCATACTCGAGAGTCCCCTGTTTATGCATCTAAGGATCCCATTAGCCCATTTAGCCCACATTGCACTGGGAGCTCATGTTCAGCTGATTATCCACCACGACCCCAAAATCTTTTTCAGAGCACTGCTTCGCAGGTTGGAGTCCCCTATCCTGTAAGTATGGCCTACGGTCTTTGTTCCTAGATGTATATATTTAGCTGTATTAAAACTCGTATTGTTTGCTTGCACCCAGCTTACAAAGTAATCGATTTAATCATACATCTAACCTCTAGTTTGTCTCAAAGATAGCAGGACGTGGTTCTTAGTACTGCTTTCCATTCTTCAACATGTCTATTAGGATAATGGATATTAGCATTGTTTGTGGCTTTAATTAGTGATGAGGGTGGGGTGGGAAAGGAAGAATACAAGCCAGTAAAACCATAACGGGTCTGATCCAAGGCCCATTGAAGTCAGCGGAAAGAAGCCCATTGATTTCAGGAGGCATTGGATCAATGTCAAAATAAAAAGAAGAAACATGAAAAGCCATAAAAGAAAGGGGGATTGGTGCATTATGAGCAGAAAATAGCATTGCCCTAAAATGGGTAAATTGGGACTAAGAGTACCCATACTGACTTCCTTTCATTTAAGATCATAGATGCCTGACTGCATCCAGTATACGGCATGTGTTGTTTTATTTTCCGTTAAGTATGCTCTGTTGCCCTTTTTTATGTCCACTTTCTATTTGATTTCATTGCAGTGCATATCCTTAGAGCAGTTAATGTATTTAAAAATGACCAAGTGCCGTTCTTTAGAAGTACTTTGAATTGGGTTCAGTATTTTCTCAGCACCATAATTATTTCAAGATTGTCTCTTCTGGATTTAAATTGGCAATGAAAGATTTTTATGGCACCACATCACTAGGAGAATCGTTGAATGGCCAGTGACCATGAAACGTGTGGGGTAGCCCTTAATTACTATAGTACTTTATTTCCGTTTTTATCACATACACAGCCTCGAACTGCTCTGGCAATTATTTAAAATTACACAATCAAAATACACATCTTCGTCAGCCTCATTAGTTGTGCCCAGCAGCAGCTCTTAACACAAAATGCTAATACCTCAATACTTTGGGTAGTCCCTCAACCTCCTCTAATTCCATACAAAGACCTGATGAAACACATGCACCTCCAGGGTGCCTTAAAGATTGTTGAATGTGGGCTCATTTCAACCGGGGCAGGAAAGCATTCTAGAGCACTGGACTTCTTGAAGAGAATTCTGTGCCAGCAGGGGGATCTAGCACGGATTTAGGACCTACTGAAACAAATCCTTGTTGTTTTGGGGTTTGTGTTGCCTGGGGTTACAGGTACTGAAAATACATCATTTCTTGCTGCAAAATTGTGAGCTACTTTTTGTTTTGTTTTTTTGTTAACTACTAACTGCAATTTGTTTACATTTTAAAATAGTACTACCCCTGTTATGAGCTGCCTAAGGCAGCCACATCAAAGCACTGCAGAGTGCGTGTGGTGCCAGCTTGAATAATAGCAACAAACCATGGTCTCTCAAATCTTGGTTTGATTTCATTGTTTAAATAGGAAACGAGTTAGTGTGATCCCTCTGACTATGGGATTCATAGACTCTGGAGCTCATTGTTCTGGCATTCATAGCTTTATTTTTAATTAGAAAAGAAGGAAATACTTTGAGCTCGTACTTGGATAAAAGCTGTAAATGATATTTATCACTTCCTAAAGAGTTTTCTTTCCTTTTAATTTGAGACCTAACATTAGAATCCTTTTTCTGTTCTAGTTCTTCCGTTCTTCTTTTTTTAATGCAGCTATAGGAATTCTTCTAAGGTCCCACCTATAGGAAAGGCGTTGGATTAAATCCCAGTCCCCCTGAAGTCAATGGGAGTTTGCTATTGACTTACGTAGGGTCAGATTTCACCCCTTGTCTGCACTGACAGTTTTAGGGAATGCTCTCCCTGTTGCACTAGCATGGATGCAGCTCTGCTAGCGGGAGAGCAAGGTTAGAGCACTCATACAGATTGGCTGCTGGCATCTTTCATCACCTACTAGCCCAGATCTATTCTGATGGCAGTTAAAAGGCTTGGTGGGTTAAACTCCAGCAGCTGCTACCATCTTGTCCATTCTAGGGCTTCCAATGTCGTTGCTGGAGCTGCACCAGTGTTAACAATGCTGGGAAATTTTAAGGGGAAAAGCCTTGTGTAGACATAGCCTTTGCCTATCTAGCAGGTTTAAACGTTTAAATTAAAGCAGCCTTTTTTGTGTGTCTCCACACTGGCAAAATGAGAAGGTCCAATATCTTGTTTGGGCCACAGCTATGTTTTGAACATGCCTATGTTGGACTGTAAGTAGGGACTAAGCAATGTTCAGGACATAGAATGACAGAATTGTAGGACTGGACCTCAAGAGGTCATCTAGTCCAGGCCCCTGCACTCAAGGCAGGGCTATGTAATAACTAGACCGTTCCTGCTTGTTTAACCTGTTCTTAAAAATCACCAATGACAGAGATTCCGCAACCTCCCTAGACAATTTGTTCCAGTGCTTAACTACCCTGACTGTTAGGAATTTTTTCCTAGTGTTCAACCTAAACATCTGTTGCTGCAATTCAAGCCCATTGCTTCTTGTCCTATCCTCAGAGGTTAAAGAGAACAATTTTTCTCCCTCCTCCTTGTAATAACCTTTTTACATATTTGAAAACTGTTATCATATCCCCCCATAGTCTTCTCCACACTAAACAAACTCAGTTTTTTCAGTCTTCCCTCAATGGTCATGTTTTCTAGACCTTTAATAATTTTTGTTGCTCTTCTCTGGACTTTCTCCAATATGTCCACATCTTTCCTGAAATGTGGTGCCCAGAATTGGACACAATACTCCAACTGAGGCTGTATCAGCATGGAGTAGAGTGGAAGAATTACTTCTCATGTCTTGCTTACAACACTCCTGCTGATACATCCCAGAATGATGATCCGTGTTCTGCTGATAGTTACTGAACATTGTTCATGGTTTGGTCTGGACTGTACCACTTCCCAAACTGTGTTAGAGAGCAGGGCTTGTGATTTGTTTACATTTCCTCTCCCAGTTATGTTTTTCCAGCTTTGTTCCGAAATTTGAAACTGAAGCCTGATATTTCCATTCTTGTTGCTTGGTGATTGGCAGCTAACTTAAAGGTTGTTTTTATTTTCTAGTGAAAGGGAATAGTATCTACAGCTCTCTAACCTGAACTAAAACCAACCTTCAGTACCTCACTTTCAGAGTTACATCCAGTGCCTGTTCCAGATAGGAATCTGGCCCAGCACAAATATTTCTCCAGTCAAGAAAGAGTAGTTATTTCTCTAGTCTTTCTATGTTAGAAACCTACATTCAAATGTAGAATGTCTTGCATGACAAGTGAAAGTGTTCACAATCCAGACCTTTGTGCATATTGGTCTACATCATAAAACTAACATGCAGTCCATCCCAACTGGCATTCTCTTGTTCCAAGGAGCTCAGGACAGGTATTTCAGTTTAAGATCATGGTGCATTTGCAGACTGATGAAGTAATTAGCACACTTCCACAGAACCGTCTTTCCTTGCTGATTCTCTCGTATTTTGGCAATGGTGCCATTTTATATGAAGGTTATAGACTCAAAAAATTCAATAAGTGTAAGCTTAAAAAAGTACTTCCCCTCTTATATTTTTTAAACTTGCTCTTATTGATTTTAGAATGTCTTCACAAACTGTGCCATTAGAACCTTTCAAGCAGCACAGCATGCTGATTTGTAAACAAATTCAAGACAACCTAAGACAATCTAACCTGTTAGAGTGACTCCTCCTGGATGTGTTGATTGGTACTAGTGTTTTCCATTTGATATTGCACTGTTCTTTAGCTTGGAATGATCCTGCTTCTCTCTCTCTCTCTTTCACACACACACACGACTTTGAGCCTCCAGTGTAAAGGAAGTTAGCTAAAGTGTGTAGTGTCTGATCTTTCATTTACCACAGTGTAAACTGGGAGTAGTGCTGTTGTAGCCGTGTTAGCACTACGACATGAGAGAGACAAGGTGGGTAAGGTCATATCTATTAATGGATAATATCTTAATATCTTTTATATTACATCACCCACCTTGTCTCTCTTAAATTAGGAGTAGTAATTCCCTGGAAGACCATGGAGACACGCTAGTGTTAAATTGCTGTAAAAGGAAGGAGAATCAGGCAATGACTGGAAATCTTTAAATTGAAAAGTTATGGAAACCTCGGGAATACCTGAGGATTAAGAAAAAATACCCCAAACGTGATTTTAATCATTAAAAAGGATTAAAGAGTGAGTGTGACAATTATTGCTTTCTTACATCTAACTTAATTTCCCTAGAAAACTAATGGCACAAATATGTAGGGGGCAAAGACCACAGTCAGAGCAATGCATAAGACAATGTAAATTCCTTGCTGGTAAACAGGTGGAGAAGAATGTAATTTGGCGTGGCTTCCAGGAAGCTGGAAGAGAGGGATAGAGCAGGAAGAACAATAAACAGAAGGAAAGAAGAAGATGTAAGTTGGGCAGCAAATGCACACCCAGCCATTTCAACTTCTGTTATAGCTTTTCATTCTTCTAGCTCTTTGGAAGATAAGTGACACCAGCTTAGACCCTCTTATCAAAGTGTAATTTACACCAGTTTTACACATCATCTCTGAATTTGGCCCAGAGTCTGTAAATCTTGAGAGGCTAATGGAACCATGAACAATGAATAGCCTGTCTTTTCAGAAAGAATAAATCAGACCAGATAAACGTGATCACTTTTTTTGGACTCGGTAATAACATTACTGGATTAAGGTGATTAAGCAAATGTATGATATAAAGCCAGACCCCGGTCCCACTGAAATCGATAGCAAACTTGCATTGACTTCAATGAATACTCAACTTCAGAAAAGTATCCCTCAAAAGCCACTTGAAAAATTAATTCGTATTTGTTTGGGTATGAGCACAGCCATGTAGATTAAAGAAGTGTCCGTGTCTTCTAATGATGAAGTCCTATTATGCTATGGAGTAGCCTTTTAGCTTGAATTGCACACATTTAGTCTGGGCAAAGTACATGAGTTTACTTTAAAGAGCATTCCTGTAGTGACAGGGGAATGGGCTGGGTGATCTAATAGCTCTTCTCCATCTCTTTGTGTGATGCTATGATTTCTTCACACTTCCCTTACTTGGAAACTAAAATAACAAATGACTGTCTCTTTCCTGGTTAAACATCCTTTGCACTCTTCTGTATATCTTCTCTCTGTGTCTCATTGAGGAACTCCAGAGTTCACCCACAGTGATGGCCTGGCAGTGTGATTAAACTGTGATTTACTAAAACCTGCCAAGCCAAGAGTAAAATACTTTTAACATATCCCAGCTGTTCATCATATATAATCCTTACGAGTTATTTTTATTTTTTTAAATGTCAAAGTGATGTACTGTAGAGCCATGACCCCGGAAGCTTCCCTGTTGCCTGCATATCTGAGGGACACTCTTTGCTCACTTATATAGCATTTTCTTATGCTATCAGCGTCTGGTTAGAAACACCAGCAGGTAGTTTTCCTGTCAACAACCAGCACAAAGGACTTCAGGATAACGTTATGAATTCAGTCATATGTAGTACCTTTCAGAGGCAATCTGCACTTTAAAAAGCATGCACACACAAAATTATATAGTAATATTGCAGTGATTATGTGCAGACATTCGGTTCATGGGAGCAGCTAAAAGGAAAGTCTCCCAGGGGTCTCAGTGAGCATTGGATCAGGCCTGTAACACTTGGGAAATTACAGCCTGTCTTTCTTGAGGCAAAGCGTTGATTTCTCTTCTGCCAACTTCAGTGGCCTACCTCTTCATCTTGAAAACCCCCTTCATGAAGTCCACACCAGGCAGGAAAACTTTCTTGCTCTGATGGAGTTATCCTTCCATGTAGTGGGGGGAGACCTCAAAGCTTGCATGGAGGTATGGCTTATCTGTGCAATTGGCCCTTGTCAATGGTGTATCTTCCAAGATCTGTACAGGGTTTGGAGGCCAGACCCTCTGCTTAGTCAGTGGGGGCAAACCCTCGTTATCTCATGGAAGAATTTGGAGGGAACTCCTCAAGGGGGATCTCCATGGAATTTTCCTCCTCATGAGTGCCTTCCTGGAGCTGTTTCCACAGAATCTAGGTGATCGAGCCAATATTTGTTATGAACTAAATGCCTCTTTTGGGACTTAAATCCATGATCTTCTGGCCCAGTGCCATCAACTGAGCCATATAAGACAGGTATAATCAAAATGGGATTGAGTACAGCTGGTTCATCCAATCTCTTTTCCAGGATTTGTTTACAGGTGGGAGTTGGGGATGTCTTCTGTTCAGCATTTGATAGAAATCATGTTGATCTCTTAATTATAACCCTTGGCGGAGATTTCAAACCAAGTTAAACCAGTTGCCTTTATGACTGACCTCTTAAGATGCCTTGTCTAGTTGCTTGGGCTTGGTGTTTAACTAATTTAATTTATTTTTAAGTTGTATGCTGCAGTTGGAAGTGGGTTCTACTTCACCTTAGCAAGATTTTTAAGTAATCATGATATACTCTGAGTCCCAGACATAAAAAAAGGCACCATCTGCCATTGGAATCCGTTTGCATAGGCTTAAGTGTAGTAACTACCTAACTGCTGCATATATATTTCATTTTTTAAAAAATTGCTCAGAGCTTGAATGTTTAATTTGAGGGAAGAGCTCCACTGAGGTGGAATAAGGACCCACTTCTTATCAGAATGTGCAGTTTTAATGGGAAGTGAAATTTGGGCTCTAAATGACTTGACAGTCACTTAGACAGGTCTTCTTTAACTATTAAAGAGAAAAGAAAACAAACCTGAGTTAAAGTTGCTAAACTATCACAGAGTGATTAAGCAATTATCTATATATTATGATTTTATAGGTGAGATGACCTATATGCTATGATAGATTATGATGTGGGTTGTCGTGTCTGTTAAACATGTGCCATCATTACCCTTTCATACAGAATCTGGGGCTTCGTAACTAGAGAAATTTTCATTAGACTAATTAATCTCTGGTTAAAGTATCTGCTAGCTAGTTAATACAACCGCTGAGCATGTACGATACCAGTCAAGTACATGATAACTTTCTGGGGGCCTAATCATGCCACCTTTACTCTCAGCCATAGTCGTTATAGTGCCATTACTTTAATAGACTACTCCTGCAAGTAAATGGCCCCTCATTTGGTTTGCCTAGCACAGAGAGCATCACTTATTGCTTTCCACCATCGGAGTATGAAAGGGTTGTTTCTTCCCATTTCTGCAGTCCAGCTGGGCTTTAATGTTCTTACTGATTACCACTGACCCAAAAAGTCTGTCTAGCATCCCTTTTATGGAGTATATGTCAGTGAAGTTTAAAGTCTCTCCTCTCCCCTAGGCTTCACTCTGCAGTCTCGTCTAGTCTGACAGCTGAAATGCCATATTTCATTCCCTGTCTTTTGTAGGGAAATGCTTGATCTAATAATGGCTGAATATTTTAAAAGGTTTTAGATATCAGAAAGGTAGGAAAGTTTGAAAAGGTCTGCATCCTTGAAAAGTGGATGTTTATAATTTAAAACTCCCAACTTCATTTCAGATTGGTCTCTACAACATTTCCCCATCACTCTATGTAACCATATAAAACTAGGGCCTATCATAATGGTTTTATTTGTATATTTTTAATATGTTTTATGGGATTTGAAAGCCAAGGCAGTAAAAGCTGAAAAACTTCAAATTAACAAAATTGTCTACCATCCTGCAAACCATTCCCATTATATCACATAATCCCTAACACTAATGAGTGTTTTGTGTATGTGTCATGATCCTGTCCTTGCCAAGACTGACAATAACAAGCATTTGGGGTTTTCTTGAGAGAGTAATTTAAATTTGCTTATGCTGCTACCATCTGCCTATATTGTCTGTATGAATTACTCAGAGAGAAGTATAGCCTTGTCTGTATTTTCAGTGTGTTAATGAGTGTGGTTCACTATTAGGTTAGACCCTTCCCCTGTTATAATTCCTTATAACTCTGGATAATTGGTCAAAAGAGAAATAAAGAGGCATTGTAACAAATAGAACATTCAAAACTATACAGTAAGTAAACACAAAAACATATTTTATTTGAGATAAGTGGGGGCATTTTCAGTTCCTGGAGCTTTACCTCCACTTTCTGGTCATGAAGAATATTGATCAAGGGCAGTCACTTAAAAAATAAATTGTACCTGTTCAACTTTATAGCAGAATAAGGTCTTGGAAACAGCTAGTAACCAGTACCTCTCATTCAACTGTGCATGCTATAACTTGCAGTGAGCTTCACCTGTTCTAAATGAAGTCAACTCTGAGCAACTCGAGTACAGTGTGGCAAGTTAGACTCCCTACAGCTGAACGAGAGAGGAGGGAAGGGCTGAGAAATCTACAGCACCAGCTCCAAACTACTTGTCCCAGAGCAGGAGAATGAACCAGTGGTTGGGAACACATGTTGTACTTTGACTGAGACCACAGTAGTTCATGTGTGCAAGGAGCTGCCTCACTTCAAGGAGGGCAGAAACATTGAGAAGCCTTCTGAAAAGTTCATGAATTTTTAATATGCACCTGTCTCTGCTGAGAAGGGCAAGGATTACTGGTGTGCAAAGAGGGGACCAATTATGTCAGCTTTCCCTGTTTCTCGAGGAAAGCAGAGATTTCCTTCATAGAAAAATTTGTTGGACTTGAGATAAGAAATCTGCTATTATTTCTTTTTGTTAATCCTTACGTTAACTAAAGTGTTTACAGGCTTTCCTTGGGGAAGGGAGGAAAACGAAAGATTGAAAAAAACAAAGGTTTCTCTTGCTCTGATTAAAATCTACACTTACGCAAGGAGAGTATTGTACAAATGACGCTAATGTCTTGGTCTATAAAAAGAGAGACTTGAACAAACTCTTAGGTTTGTGTAGATGTGCTCTTTATCTAATAGACAGTGTATATAAATAGCTATATGGCATAAGCCAAGGATTCTCAAACAGTTTTTGGAGTGGGGAGCATGTTTTAATAAAAAGATTGTTTGTTTGTGCACACATCTCTCCCATTTGCATTCACTGAACATACCTGTGGCAGCTGCACCAACCACTTACATAAACAAGTAATAGCAGGAAAGTATTTAATGTATTTTTAAGTTCATGTGACCGAACTGCTCTCCCAGGACCACTAGCAAGGGCTCTGTGGCTCATCAGTAGTTCATTTTTTCAGCCTGAATTGGGGGATGGGAGGAGAACATGAAGAGGTGTTTTTTGTTGTTGTTTCTTTTCCGTCTGGTTGAGCAGCTGAATAAAAAGAATCTTCTGAATGTTTGGGGCCTGATCCAAAGCCCGTGGAAGTCAGTGGGAGTCTTTCTATTGACTTCAGAGGGCTTTGGGTCGGACCCTTAAAGGAGAAGATAAGTACTCTGCCCTCTCTATGGGTTGTGGCAGATAGTTGATTGGGCCGGGGAGGTTATTGGTGGTGATCACCTCAAAAGTTTATGACATAGCCATATTGCATCTTTTCATTGCATCAGCTGTCTAGATCACTGTGGATGTAGCCAATACAAGGTGTAATTCAGGAGCATAGTCAATGGCTTTAGTGAGAGCACTGATGGGATTTGAACCATGTCCTCCTGTTCAGCCTTCCTCAGTCAGAGCATGCTGGCCATGATGTAACCTGTAGAGAGGATGGGGATACATATAGGTGGTACGGGAAAGGAATCCTCAAAGCTCTGACAGGGATCCAGGGCATCTTCAGATCAAAAAACCCGAACTGCTTTAGACTAGGATATCTTTTAAAAGCATCTGCCTCTGCCCCTCACCTCCACTTACTCACGTCTGCTGGGGAGGGTGGAATTATATAAAGTCCGTTTCGAATGCTTATGCCTTAGATCAGCGTTGGGCAAACTACGGACCGGGGGCCACATCTGGCTCTTCAGACATTTTAATCCGGCCCTTCCGCTGGGGAGCAGGGTCCAGGGCTTGCCTGCTCCGCGTGTGCCGTGCTCCACGCGTCTCCTGGAAGTAGCGGCATGTCCCGCATCCCTCCTATGTGTAGGAGCAACCAGGGGGCTCCGGACGCTGCCTCCACCCCAAGTGCCACCCCCACAGCTCCCATTGGCTGGGAACCATGGCCAATGGGAGGTGCGGGGGCAGTGCCTGCGGATGGGGCAGCGCGCAGAACCGCCCAGTACCACGCCTTCGCGGAGGAGCTGGACAGGGGGACATGCCACTGCTTCTGGGAGCTGCCTGAGGTAAGCACTACCCAGAGCCTGCACCCCTCCCACGCCCCAACCCCCTGCCCCAGCCCTGATCCCTCTCCCACCCTCCAAACCCCTTGGTCCCAGCCCAGAGCACCCTCCTGCATCCCCAACCCCTTATCCCCAGCCCCACCCCAGAGCACACACCTCCAGCCAGAGCCCGTACCCCAACCCTCTGCCCCAGCCTGGAGCCCCCTCCTGTACCCTGAACTTCTCATTTATGGCCCCATCCCAGAGCCCGCACCCCCAGCCGGAGCCCTCACCCGCTCCCGCACCCCAACCCCCAATTTTGTGAGCATTCATGGCCCACCATACAATTTCCATTCCCAGACCTGTGGCCTGTGTCCTGTGGGTCAAAAAGGTTGCCCACCCCTGCCTTAGGTATATGAACTTCCCCTGGGTTTTGTTTTGAAGTACAGATCTTCACTGCATGGATGTGAGGAGCCACGCTATGGTCCCTTTCTGTCTGATAACCTTAAGAATTAGTTCTGTCTTAGCTAGATCTCCAGTGTGCTTCTCTGGCTTGCTCATTTTATCTCTTTCCTGTGCTCAAACTATTTTTGTTTGTTTGACTTCTCTTCCCTATCCCTGAACCCTGAGTCTGTGTCCATCCAGCCATGGGACGCATATGTGACAAATACCTACGTTGCCTTTTGTCTACAGGTACTTGGCTTCTTTCCCATATTGTAATCTTGCAGCGCTGCCAAAGGGAAAGCAAGTGGTGACTGTGTACGGACAAGGGGGAGGGGGAAAAGCTGAGGCAGAGAACAGAAAGCTGACTTCAGAAAACAGCTTGCCGTCTCCTGTCATTTTGCCAGCACCTATGCAAGTCAGATAAGAGAGTCAGAGCCTGTGCGCTGTGCTCCAGGGTTTCACCTGCACCTAAGACATCTCTTTGATGCTTTTTACACTGTGTGATTGAAGAAGAATGATGGTAATAGGGTTCAGGCAGTGGGTATTTATGTCCCTCTTCCCCTCATTGAAGGAAGAAAGGACTCCTCTTCTGAGGAATGCTTAGATCCCTCAGTTCACAGAAGTGATGTTTAATGAAGAGGACTATTCTGGAATACGATACTTGTAAGAACAAGCTAGAATTCAGCAAAAAGCCAAAATGTGTGTCCCTCCAAATCTCACATAGATATACATCGGTGTGTCATATGTGCATATGAGTGTGTGTAATCCCACAGAGAGAGAGAGAGAGAGAGATAATTTGAAGGAGCTGGTGCTAAACTAGTACAATTTTGAAAGAGTTAAGGAGAGGATCCCCTCTCTACATGCCAACATTTAACCGGGGGGGAGTGGGGAGGGAATGTGTGTGTGTGGGAGCTGTCCAGTCCACTGCCTCATAAACTTCAACACCATGTTCCCCCTGTTTTTATACACCAAGCCATTGCAGTTCTGCAATGTTATTGCAGCGCTTTCATGTTTAATTCACTTTGATTTAGTCTACAGAAACATCAAGTGTTTCTGCAGGCAAATCCAAGGAGCCTTGCTGGGAATAAAACCCTAGAAAGAGCTTCAGAGAAATTAGAGAAGGGGCATTTTATTGTTTTTTACTGCAATTTTGCAATTTCACCCTGTTTTTTCTCCATTTCCCCCCCTTTATTTAAATGTCTCTACAGGGCAGATTTATTTTAATATCATGTCCTCATTTCGTCAGCCACTCTGTACGTGACCTGTGTGAGCTGTGTATGATAAGAATAGAAAAATAAGCAAATGTTTAATTTTGTGAGGGCGAGGGGAAAGGAATCAAAGGCCCTGCTACTGCTTCTGAAGAACATGAAGAGTCCAGTGTAAAAATACGCATGTTAAAACCAGCTCATTAGAAATTGTAAAGAGATCAACTCAGCTCTTCCACTCAGGTCCTGAGTATTTCATAAGGAGTCAATACGAAAAATACCTGGTCGGATATGAAGGAAGGAGGGAGGAATCATTCTCCCCATGACATGGAGTCATTACAGGCTGGTTATGGAGCTGCTCCATGGAGGATGTTAGCTGATAGAGCCCTCCATGTATCCCTGACACAGGATGAAGAACTGGAGGATCTACCCTGCCATAGCCACACCTAACCCCTGTGTATTTTCACAGAGACCCAAGGAGCAGTACACAAAGCATGTGTGCCCATGCACCCTGCCCTGCCTCCAGCCTTTGTGCGGTAGAATAGAACCTCATTGCTTCTGCTGCCAGGGACCTGCTATGATCCAGAGGCAAGGGTCAGATTTGACCCTTCTCTCACAGACTCCCTAAGTCGATTGAGTACGGGACTGAGGTCAGGCGGGTGTTTGAGTTCTAACCCTGACTCTGTCCCCATCTCCCTTTGTTGTCTCAGGGAAAATCACTTCTATCTCTCAGGCTGTAAAGCTGGGGAGGAGAATTCCTGCCTGCTGTAAAGAGTTTTGATGGTCTAGTTAATATTTGTCCTGGGTTTTGCACATGCAAACGACTTTCCTGATCTGCTTGGTTGCTGCCCTGTATGCTTCCTGAAGGAGTACTTTTGTGCTGAAACTGCCACTCCTCCCCCAGCAGCTGTCTGTTACTGGATGCACATTGCGTGGGTGACTCCACAGGGGTACATACTGTCCCCTGTATCTCTACTGGGCACTCAGAACACAGAGGGATGGGCAGATCAACATCAGAAAGAGAGAGAGACTGGAGAGAATTAAGCAATGATTGAGAAGTGATTTTATGAAGAAAGATTAAAAGAGCTAAACCTATGGTGGCGAGACAAACACAAAGGGGGACATCACTTTCAACAAGTGCTAGTACTGTAATAATATTTTGCATTTCTATAGCTCTTCTGATTTAAGAACCTTAAAGTACTCATTTTATTGTTTATTTGTATAGTATAAACAGTGTGCTAGAAACCTGTGAACACTAGCGTCCCAACACTCCAGCGAGGGAGGTGACTATTATTGTATATGTTATATACATGAACAATTTCAATGGTAGAAAGCTGAAGCAACTTGGGCATGGTCACATAGTGAGTCTAAGGCAGAGCCATGAATGGCGTGCAGGTACGCTGACCCTCTGCCCTTTGGCCTAACTACTGCCCCACTTATTGCCTGATCTAGAGATAGCCCATTGGAGTCGATCGGACTCTTTCCGTAGACTTCAATGGACTTTGGATCAGCCCTCCACTGTCCTGAAGGGGATGCTTACAAGGGTAGCTGTTTTTTTAGGCTGGTGCAAAGGATACAGATCTATAATCACTGGTGAAATCAAGTGAAAGAAGAAAGAAATGTAGATTATCAGGGGAAAAAAATGTTTTAATGGTGAGCTCTCTTAGCCTACGGAAATCTCCAAGGGAATCGGTAGAAATCCCTTTCCTTGAGCTATGCAATACTAAATTGGACAAATAAGGACCCTGGCAGCAGGATGGACAATTGTAGATGACCACACAGGTCTCCTTGATTGGGGGGTGTGTGTGGGTAGATCGATAGATATAAAATAAAGAAAATTCTCATGAAATTTAGGTTGGGCAACAACCAAAAGGATACATTGAGAAGGACTTTTTTCCAAACTGTACAGCTTCAGATGTGAACACGTTTTTTCATTGCCATTGTATGTCTGAGAGCCTTACCTTGTATGCATGCTCAAACTCATTCAGGTAATACCTAGATTTTGGGTTGAAAGTGCTATGAAACATTTGGAAACTGAAACAAAGTATGATGGTTGGTGTTCGTATTTGTGTATAGACGCACGCAATGCCCTTCCATCTCTCACTCACTTTGCTGTATTTTCTTTTAGTTTCCTTTTATTTTCTTTATTCCACCATAAGGGAGAATACAAAAGAAAAAGCAGAAAATCTCTGTTACATATTGCACAAAATCAGAAAATTATAGTATAGTACGTAGAAGGGGAAATAAAGAAGAGACGGGTCCATAGAATTACTATAATTCACTTACGGGTCTGATTTTTCAACAAGCTGCCTGCACGCTTACCATGATTGTGCATGCAGATTGAATAACTGCATGTGCAAATAGCTAACCGGTAATTTTCAAGTGCAATTAGCATATTTTTGTGTGGGCAATCACAGTAATTGCAGGTGTGTAACTTGTATGTACTGCAGTGCTTTTCAACTTCAAAGTGCTTTATGAAGATTAAACATTAATAGCAGTAACAGGAAAATTAAAAAAATACATTTGAGAGCATGATTATAGCTACTTACTTTCTTGCAAGTTGCATACATTTAAGACATAAAATACGTATTCAACAAAAAGAGAGCTTATTGCTCTTTTAACACAGCTGTTCCTTTACAGTGCTGGTGTCATAGCTCTAGGAACAGACAGACAGATTTAGGTCTACACGTGTGAGGACTTGGGTTCTTTATAATGCAATCTCAAGAGAGCTTGCTACAGAGGTAGAAAGTAATATGGGATGTAACAGTGGGACTGTTATTACTTAGATAGCACCATAAATGCATGTGACACTTTACAAACATGAGAGGAAACAAAGTCCTGCCCTGAGTAGCTTACAAATCTGAGGACAATATGGGTGTGAAATGGTGCAGAGCCTCTGCCAAATTCAGCATGTAAAAGGATAGCTGGCCCATTAAATGAAACTGGGATCAGTGCTCCTGTTCCAGTCCATGTGCTCCCGCTTGGACCAATTAAAAGGGCGGGGCAGTACCTGGGCAGGGGACTATAAAAGGTCAGTCAGGAGTCACACAGGAATTGGGCAGGAGGTGAGAGCTACCAGAGATAGCTGTGGTTCCTAGGAGAGGACTGAATGTAGGAGAGCAGCCAGAAGGCAGGCTGGCTGGCTGGCTGGCTGGTGTCCCCAAGCCAGGACCAGAAGGAGATGGCTGAAGGCAGCAGGATGGAGCTGCACAGCAGCGGAAGGAGGTGCCTGCTGGCTCCAAGCCAGAGACAAGGGAAGAGAGGTCTGAAAGAAGGGGGATAGCTGCTGATATCTTGCTGGAGATGTGAACCTGGCGGAACAGTGAAAAGGCCAGGGGGAGTGAGGGATGCTCCCAGCAGAGAGGCTGTGGAGTTGCTGGTGGGACGATCAGGGCTGCACCCCAGAAGGAAGTGCTGGAATGGCTGTCCTGGCAGAGGGATGGAAGAGAATGGCTAAGGAGCCTTGCTGAATGCAAGACACTGGGGTATGGTGAGAAAAAGGACCATGTGCACTGGGGCTATAGGGAGTATGTCTTGGGACTTGTGTTATAAACTGTTTGCACAAGGTTTTTGTAATAAACTGACCCCCAGGAGGGGTATTGTTTAAGTAAGAGTCTGAAGTGGACTCTTTCAGGTTACTCAAGAGGGAAACTGAGGTGAGGTGCCACTTGCAGGGCTGCCGTGAGGCCAGGAGGGGGTGCCCAGGATGAGGCGCTCATTTGCACAGTAGTTTGAAGGAAGAGGATTGGGGTTTGCAGAGATTTAAGGCACTAGGTACAAAGGAAAAAGAGGCTATTCCACATGTAATGAGGGGCACGAATAAAGCATAAAGCCAGGAGAGGAAGACTAATAAAATTATGCTAAATAGAAAAGCTCTGTTGGGTTTTTATTTCACCAGCACCGTAAATCCTCATCTTGCCATCTATCGTACTGTGGGCAAGTCTCAAAATCCTGTTGCTTTTTCAGTATCTTGCGTCTATGGAAAAGCCCTTGTTTGTTGCAGCCGACCCTCACCGTCACTACATCATTTCATAGTGGCAGTCAGCCACTGATGAATGTAGTGCTGTCCAGAAACTACATCTTGTTTTCTTCCAGTGGGTGTAGGTGAAACTTGACTCCCTAATAGTGCTGGTGGTCTGTCAGACCCTTACATGAATCGAACACAAGCCAGCTGTTTATCCCAGTTAGCAGCCAGCTATTCTTAAACCACCAGATTTAGTTTTCATCCAAGCAGTGGCCACCTTTGCAGCCTCCAAGTTGTCTGTCCTCTTTAATTAGCTCTTTCTTTTCCTAGTCTGTCATTTTCTCAGTGCCTGGAAAATGACTTGAAGTCAACACTGATCAGAACAAACCATGAACACACTTCACTTCAGAAAGACAATCGGGGATACCAGTGATCCATAAGGCCTTGTAATATTTTGAAAATAAAACATATTACTTTAAATAAACCTCCAATTAAAGTGAAACTCTCTCCTCTCTTTCCAGAGGAGTGGAAATAAGATTCCCTAATATCCCACTGCCAGGGTGAATAAACTGTTGTGACTTGATCACAGGGCTGAAATGGCTGCCTTACTGGTCATGAAGCTCCAGTTATCCTCCCATTATGCGATGGGATATGAAAAATGACAGCTGGTTTCCCTTCACTGGTTTAGTTTGCTATTGAGATCAGGTACCTCTGACCAGCCAATATCCTAGGATATTGCCCTGACTCAGACTCTTTAGAGCTGCTTCAAACAGAGGTCTAGATCTTATGGCTGAATGGTTTGGATATGGGTTGGCTGTGGGGCAGGGGGCACAGCAGGATGTGGGTGGTGAGGCAAAGTACAGCATTATTACGAAAAAGATGGATTATTCAGGAGTGTGTGAGAAAACTCTCCTTCTAAAGAAGGGCCCCTTTCTATTATAGCCCTTACCTCTACTCTACCTTAGCAGAACCAAGCTGTGGAGCACAGGGAGGGAGACAGAACACTCTAATCTAATCCATATACTGACTGCAGTAGTAGGTAGAGGGGGAGGGTTTATTTCACAGACACCAACTTTCAAAGCATTTCATAGTGCATGACTTTGCCTTGTCTTTAGTTACTCCCTAGGGGCTTGCTCTCCTATTTGGACACACACAAACACAAACACAACCAAAGGAAACAGCCTAATGACCAGAAACAAAGTTTTGTGCTCTTCAAAGGAAGTAGGGAGAGAGGGAAGGGATTAAGCCTCATGGCTATTTGTAGGCAGACCAGCCTGATATAGCCTTGGTTTTGGATAGCTGGCTTGTTCCTGCCATTATAGGCATTTTGATGATGGCTTCATAGTTCTGTTAAAATAATTGTTGGCTCTTGTTTAGCAAATGCTCCAGCTGAGCCAGCAATCAGATTGGTTGGTGGCTTTTAGGAGGCCCAAGGCAACAGAATCACAGTTGGCAAAATACCAGCTCTAGCGATGATGACGTTGCTGATGAGCATGAGGGGGAGGGATTCATTTTGGTTCCCAATGAGGATTGGACACACAACTCCATTTATTTACCCACAAAACAGAAAAAACAACAACTTTTGAGCATCTGAATTTCTTTGCCTTTTACTGGCTTATATCAGAGTTACAGGCTGGTTTGCCAGGCCAAATTCATCTTGTGAAAGAGAACAATGTACAGGCCTCAGTTTGAGTGTTGGCCAACATTCTTTTGTAAATGTGAGGTGTTCCATTACATAAACGCGAGGCTCTTCAATCCTTAGTTCCTGTTAAGTTTTATAAGTCTAATTATTTGTATTAGGTTACAGTACTGCCTACAGGCCAGGGCATCATTATGCTAGGCATGGTACAAACATAATAGACTGTCTCTTCCCTGAAGACCTTACATTCTAAGCATAGACTGTATGGACAACAGATGGCTGTAACACAGATTGGGGTGGGTGGGGAAATGGATAACAAATAAACAGATGTAGGTAGAGTATATTATGTATCCCCATCCCAATTACATGCTCACTTGACAGTTTGTATTCATAAATTGGGGTGGCTCAGGCCAGTTTTTCATGGGCAGATGTCCATTCCAGAACTACTTAAGACTGGACACTTGTGTCGATGGTCTCCACAGAAAGGAATAGAAGCTGGTCTGGCCCCCATCACGAGAGTTCCCTCTGAAGCTTTAATGTATTTACCCTCACAATACCCCTGTGAGGTAGGGCAGTGCTATTATCCCCATGGTGCTGACAGGGAAATGAAGCACAGAGAGCGACTTGCCCAGGATCACACAGGAAGTCTGCAGGGGAGTAGGGAATTGACCCTGGGTCCCCCAAGTCCCAGGCTAGCACCCTACAACTCCGTGGTGGCAAAGTAGGGGAAGTTTGCACTGCCATTGCTGTACCAGGTGTGTGGATAGAGAGCTTAAGGTGAAATCCTGGTCCCATGAAAAGAAAACCCCCATTTCTTCAGCAGGGCCAGGATTTCACCCAACTCCTGCCCCCAGTCTCCAGAGCAATCAAACCAGCACTCCATTTGTAAAAGAATTACTTTAATATGTCATAACCTGTAACACCTGCTGGACAAATAATAAGAATGGTATCCTTCAGTCAGGTACATAGTTAATTAGAGAGCTACTAAAATGTAAATTATAGGCATCAGACCTCCCTCTTGACTCTCTTGAAGTTGGTAGAGTCAGCTGGGGCACAGCCTGCTGAGAAACTTTTCAGTGTGTGCTTCAGTGACCAAAGAAAACCTAATGGCTTTTCTGAAAGCATTAGGTTTTATCTGGTCAATGCGATGCATTTGACACGATAGAGCTGTTATAAGTCTGCTGTTGGAAGCCTTCCTCAAGGGACTGTTTGTCTGAAATATACTTGACCTTCAAAAGACAGTAACCACTTTACAGTTACCAAGTATGCACAATAGAACAAGAATGTAAAGTTCTTATTTAATTGAAAAAATGTTTCGCTGTATCTATGCAGTGACGGTAGGTATTTGATGGCTTTTGTTGATTTTAATTCCCTTAACCACCGCGCCTGAATGCTTAAAGGCACTAGATTATATATGAACAAATCACCTGTACAAATAGTTTAAATTAAAAAAAATACTTTTAGTTAAGTACTGTACAACATTAGCTTGTTTACTGTAGAAAATAATCATGCCTGATTGAAGGGGTGGACAAGATGGCCTACGATATCTTTCGCCTTACTTTTATATCCTACACACGTTGTATGTTTTTGCACCCACTAAGAATTCTAGTTTATAGTGCCTGTTAGATCCTAGTCTAAGATTATTGTAGCTAGTGAGCGAAGGTCTCAATGTTCTGACACTTCACATTTTAGAATGTTGCTTGTAGTCTTGGGACTGTGAAAGCCCCATCTTACTGCTCCAGGGCTTATCTTACTACTTATCCTGTACCCCTAAGCAACTCCTTTCCCAAAATGATAAGCAGATACTCCCTGATCCATCTCCCACTTCTCATCTCGATGCCTTCTCCTTTACTATACTATCCCCAGCCTGCCTACCTTTAATGGATATCTCAGTAGCAGTGGCGGCTAGCAGTTCAGAAAAGAAGGGAATAAGTCTGAGTGAGAGCAAGTAATGATTTTTAGGAGTCCTACCAAAAAAAAAAAATAAAATAAAATAAAACACCCCAAGAGAGCAGGAGGTGGGTGCCTACTTTAAGCTTGCTTTTCCTTTTGTAGTCCCTTACGTGCAGACATTTGTAGTCCTCTGAGCTTGCACCGGAAATGAACCTAGCGGAGAAGAATTGTTACTGCAGTTAAGTGACAATATAATAATGGTGTTTTCTAAAGCAGAAACCAGGTGGCTGCAAAGAAAACGTCTCTTGCATAATAGTCTGTTGTCAGTGTCTGCGGTATTAAATGGTAGAGGTAAAATAGTGAAATTGTGAAGGGGAAGAGGGGAAGGAATTTCAGCCTAATAAACAGGTAATTGGCATCATTTGTTGGGGATATGTATTGAAAGTCTGTGCAAGACTGAAGATGTCACACTGGGAGGTGTCAGACAAAAGACCTAAAGGAGCAATGTACACCTAGCCCAGGGGTGGGCAAACTTTTTGGGCCGAGGGCCACATCTGGGTGGGGAAATTGTATTCAGGGCCAGGGCAGGGGGTTGGGGTGCGAGAGGGAGTGCGGGGTGCGGGATGGGGCACGGTGTGCAGGAACAGGCTCAGGGCAAGGGATTGGGGCAGAGGATGGGTGCGGGGTGTATGAGGAGGCTCAGGGAAGGGGGTTGGGGTGCAGGAGGGGTGCGGGGTGTGGCAGGAGGCTCAGGGCAAGGGGTTGGGTTGCGGGGTGCGGTGGGGGCTCAGGGCAGGGGGTTGGGGTGCAGGGGGGTGTGGAGTGCAGCAGGGGGCTCAGGGCAGGGGGTTGGGGTGCAGGAGGGGTGCGAGGTGCAGGCAGGGGGCTTAGGGCTGGGAGTTGGGGTGTGGAGTATAGGAGGGATTTGGGCTCTGGCCTGGCGCTGCTTACCTAAAGCGGCTCCGGGGTGGCAGCGGCGCGCACTGGGGTCAGGGCAGGCTCCCTGCATGCCTGCCCTGGCCCCATGCTGCGCTGCTCTGGGAAGCGGCCGGAACTACGTCCCTGCGTGGCCGCGGGGGTGGGGGTGGGTGGGGCACAGAGCTCCATGTGCTGCCCTTGCCACACCTCCAGATACCTCCCCCAAAGTTCCCATTGGCCGCGGTTCCTCGTTCCCAGCCAGTGGGAACTGCGGGGGGCGGTGCCTGAAGGCAAGGGCAATGCACGGAGCCCTCTGCCCCTCCCCTCGGGGCCCCAGGGACATGGTGCCAGCTGCTTCTGAGTGGTATGGGGCTTGCGGCACCATGGGGGGCAATCCCATGGGCTGGATCCAAAGCCCTGATGGGCCAGATCCAGCCTGGGGGCCGTAGTTTGCCCACTCCTGCCCTAGGCGTACATCTTCAAACATTCATAAGCAGTGTCCCAAAGCAGCTCCTCAAAACAGGAGCTACACAGAGAGCTGAACTGGTGACGGTCAAAGCCCTGGAAACTGGCTTTTTTCCTTTTGCCTCCAGAGAGACTGCACACAGAACCTGCAGATTGGCCTAAAGCAGTCTAACTGACACAATTATCAGAACTGGACCAGTTTGGAAAACACATTGTACTTGAACAGATTTCTTTACGTATACATACCTTTGACTGTTTATGGTAGATAATATTGCCCAAATCCATGAGTTTGGTCCCAATGAGATTTTAAAAAATAATACATTTGGGATTCTGTTTATTCATACCTTAGTTTTTGACCCTTTAGGGTTTGTGTTATCAACTTTTTTCTCCACAAACAAGAGGGCTAGAAATGTCTTTCGTTTGTTTGGCTTTCATTTAATCACCTGACTCCAGCAGATGGGGTTTTAAGAAAAATACCAAATATTGTAAGACTCACGATTAAAATCATGAGTTGGCAACAGTGGGTAGATGACCTGGCTGACTAGTAAAATGGCATCCAGAGCTGTAAAATTCTCATTAATTTTTTTTTAAGGCTCCAGGTAGACTGAGAACCAAGTTTCAGAACAAAAATGGTTATGCTGAATGTTGCGCATTTTGAATTGCTCTGACGGGTGTGGGGGCACTATGTAATGCCCAGGTTTTGATGGGTTAATTCCAGCTTCCCTTTGTCCTCTGCTCAGGGTGGAGAAGGGATAGAGGAAGAGCTGCTGGAGAGACTGCCCGAGGAAAGGCACCCATGCTTGGAGAACTGGGTTGCTCATGAGGCTGGGGAATCTTGTGTGATATTTTTGCTTCCATTGCCTTGTTTTGTATGTTATAGATTCTCTCCGGCTGCAAAGACCCTGCAGTCTATTGCTGTGTTTTTCTGCTCGATCAATCACCCCTCCCCACTTCCAGTTTACAACAACCTTGTTTATTTTTTTTCTCTTGCTGACCAGTCAATGTTGCTGTCCCTAGTTATTTTTTGCCACCATGGTATATTACAGTTCTAGGCTAAGAGCTGTGAGGGAATACTGGAAGAGAGACTCATCAAAGGAGTCTAAATTAAAGGCTATACAACTTCAAAGCAAAGTTGCTGGGGACTGGCGAGCTCAGGGCTTTGTTAATGGGATATGTAGCCTTTCCCTTCATGGTCACTAGTGCTTCCCATTGAGTGTTCTGGATTAAATGAATGAAGGGTTTCGGTCCAGGTCATAAACAGAAAAGGATCTAACTCACAACACAATTGCAACAGTAGGCACCTGTGTTGGCCGCCTCAGTATGGAGGCCAAGCAATGAAATGGCACAGAGTCTGGACCACTTCGCACTTTGAGGTTCTCCCTTCAGAACAGGCTCCATGCCCACTGGTCAGGGAGCGGGCACTTCTTTTGACAGAGGGTTTTATTCTCCAGGATCACTATATTAACCTCGTATGTTTTCCCATGAGCACTAAATTCACTTAAAAAAAATCAGAAAGTAGAGGAGGTGAGGGGAGGGGGAGGGAGATGGCTGTGCGTGCTCCTCTTTCACCTTGCTGGGCGTGTCAGATGGCTTCTGTCCAGCTAGCCAATCTTATCAAGGTCGTTTTTATATGAAAGGAAATAGATGATGTAAAAGACCAAAACAACTTAAAAGCTACCTAGGAAAGCGAGTCAGCTGCTGAATACCTATAATTTCATCATGGGATTTCCTGCTTACATCTTTAACTTTTAAATAGGGTTGTTGGTATGTGTTGTCTTGGGTTGTAGGTCTTCAGTGTTCCCTCCCTTTGCCTTGGGAAATATGATATTGAAGTCCTATATGGTGGTAACAGGATCCTTTGTTTCCCTGAGAGGGAGTTTCCAGTGTTGGGATAGAATATTAATTTCAATTTGGAGCCTGTCTCATTAAATACAGACATGATCTGGATGCAGTGATCAACTTTTCCTTGGTCTGTCTAACAAGGAGGTATCTGTAGCCATAAATAAGTCACCTATTAAAGAGATACCGGCAGCTTGTAAGGAAGGGAAAAGTTTCCAAGGCCCTGTGAAATGTTTCTAGAAGAGCATTTCGTTCTTTTCCAGCCCTCTTGCAGTACCTGTTTTTGTGCCAGAGAAGAAGAGGTGTGCTGGCACGGTGTGAGGAAAGCAGTGGAGTGCTGGATGAAAATCACCAGGGTCTTGGCCCTAACATTTTTGTGGAGTGGGTGGAGGCTGTCAAAGAGATGGCTCACACCCTTTCCACTCATCACCACCTTCACTTTGCCAGCTGTGTGACAGCTGCATCTGCTCAAGGGAGGCAAGGAGAGCATCTGAAGAAGCTGCTAGGTTATTGTAGCCTCAGTGTAACTAGGGAAAATCTGTGAGAGAAAACCAGACAGACCTTGGGTCTTGTCAACAAACAATGTTTTTTACTGTTTGAGCTATATTGGTTTAGTTGAAGTCATATAGTACTCTCCCTCCGGAGTGTGGAGTTATACTGGTGAAAGCACCTTTAGGCTGGCATAGCTGTTTCTGTAGTGAAGGGGAATAAGCTATCCTTATATCACTATAACTGCAGCCACATTAGAGGTTATACCACTTTAATTATATCTGTATAAACACCCCTAACAGAAAGTTAAATCGGTACAAAACCTGTGTCTAGACCAGGCCTTAGAGGTATTGTGAGATGCATTCTTCTTCATCTGTCCTCTTACTAGTGTGATGGCAGGAAAAGAGGAAAGTGTGTACTCTCTGAGGTAAACCGCTCCTGCATAGGCTACTTTATCCTGAAACTATGTTCTACTCCAGAAGTTTCCAAATTGTGACATGAATTTCTGGCTAGCCACCTGGTGCTGGCTCCTCTTCCTTATTTACAGATGCTAAGTCACATTAAAATTAGGGCTGTCAAGCGATTAAAAAAATTAATCGCACGATTAATCGCACTGTTAATAATAGAATACCATTTATTTAAATATTTTTGGATATTTTCTACATGTTCAAATATATTTATTTCAGCTATAACACAGAATACAAAGTTTACAGTGCTCACTTTGTATTTATTTTTGATTACAAGTATTTGCACTGTAAAAAACAAAAGAAATAGTATTTTTTAATTCACCTAATACAAGTACTGCAGTACAATCTGTTTATCATGAAAGTTGAACATACAAATGTAGAATTATGTACAAAAAATAAGTGCATTGAAAAATAAAACAATGTAAAACTTATCGACTACAAGTCCACTCAGTCCTATTTCTTGTTCAGCTAATCACTCAGGCAAATAAGTTTGTTTACATTTGCAGGAGATAATGCTGCCCACTTCTTGTTCACAGTGTCACCTCAAAGTGAGTACAGGCATTCTCATGGCACTGTTGTAGCTGGTGTCGCAA
Source organism: Eretmochelys imbricata (assembly GCF_965152235.1). Lineage (NCBI taxonomy): Eukaryota > Metazoa > Chordata > Testudines > Cheloniidae > Eretmochelys > Eretmochelys imbricata. Next base: position 139,571,284 of record NC_135572.1, read on the forward strand.
GGTATTTACATGCCAGGTGCGCTAAAGATTCATATGTCCCTTCATACTTCAGCCACGATTCCAGGGGACATGCTTCCATGACAGGTTCTGCTCAATAACAATCCAAAGCAGTGCAGACCAACACATGTTCGTTCTTATCATCTGAGTCAGATGTCACCAGCAGAAGGTTGATTTTCTTATTTGGTGGTTCGGGTTCTGTAGTTTCCGCATTGGAGTGTTGCTCTTTTAAGAACTCTGAAAGCATGCTCCACACCTCATTCCTCTCAGATTTTGGAAGGCACTTCAGATTCTTAAACCTTGGGTTAAGTGCTGTAGCTATCTTTAGAAATCTCACATTGGTACCTTCTTTGCGTTTTGTCAAATCTGCAGCAAAAGTGTTCTTAAAATGAACAACATGTGCTGGGTCATCACCCGAGACTGTTATAACATGAAATATATGGCAGAATGCAGGTAAAACAGAGCAGGGGACATACAATTCTCCCCCAAAGAGTTCAGTCATAAATTTAATTAACTCATTTTTTTTTAATAAGCGTCATCAGCATGGAAGCATGTCCTCTGGAATGGTGGCTGAAGCATGAAGGGGTATGACAATGTTTAGCAAATCTGGCAGGTAAATACCTTGCAGTGATGGCTACAAAAGTCCCATGCGAATGCCTGTTCTCACTTTCTGGTGATATTGTAAATAAGAAGTGGGCAGCATTAGCTCCCGTAAATGTAAACAGACTTGTTTGTCTTAGCAATTGGCTGAACGAGAAGTAGGACTGAGGGGACTTGTAGGCTCTAAAGTTTTGCATTGTTTTGTTTTTGAGTGCTGTTATGTAACAAAAAAAATTCTACATTTGTAAGTTGCACTTTCATGATAAAGAGATTGCACTAGAGTACTTGTGTGAGGTGAACTGAAAAATACTGTTTCTTTTGTTTATCATTTTTACAGTGCAAATATTTGTAATACAAAATAAGAATATAAAGTGAGCTGTGTACACTTTGTATTCTGTGTTGTAATTGAAATTGATATATTTGAAAATGTAGAAAAACACCCAAAATATTTAATACATTTCAATTGGTATTCTATTGTTTAACAATGCGATTAAAACTGCGATTAATTTTTTTGAGTTAATCGCGTGAGTTAACTGCTATTAATCAACAGCCCTAATTAAAATGCATTTCAACATATATTAAATACTTTCACAAGAGTTCTTTTCCATGTGAGCAATTGATGTTATTACCAAGGGGATGTTATGTGATGTCTACAATGCAATCTTTGTGACAAGATGTGGTCCACGATACAAAAAGTTTGAGAACTTTTACACAAATATTACACAAATATTGATTGGTGTTGGGGTTGGTAGAAACCTTTTAATGATAAATGGGAACATTACTTGGAGTATAATATAAATGGATAGAATCAAGGAGCGAGGCTCTACTGGAAGTTAGGTTTTTAATACAATGTGCACTAATTTGCAAATATAAATCCCAAGTCTATTCAATAGCTGTTTAATTAAACTCCAGATATTTGGTAACATTCTCATTAGAAAAGAAGGCTAAAGGTGACTATGGATGCAGCTGAGGAATGCTCTTGAATTTTAAGTCAGCTTTTAACTCATGAGGGGGTAAAAAAAATTAACAGTGTTTCATCCATCCTTAATCCATTTATTCTCACTCTCGAATACACTTTCTCTGTATTTTATGGTAAATACTGTATTACAAGGGTTAAAATTAATGTCACTTCATTGATGGGTTATTCTAGGGTCTCCAGAAACATGGCAGACGTCTGTTATTGAAGAGAGCAAAACTAACCCTGCAGTGTCCCCATCAGTCCTGGTGCCTGAGATTCTCAATCTGCTTCCCAGCAGCTCGTTGTGCAGGACCTGTGTTCTCTGACAGGTCACCATTCTTAAGAGAACTTTGATCACTGAACATTGCCTTGGGATTTTTTTCAGTTCTGATTTTCTCTGGGTGATGGTTTAACTTTTAAGCCTATTATTTACTCTGTTGATATCCCTACAAAGGAATTGCTTTATTTAGTTAAACTTTCTGTAGTTTACAATGAAGACCCTGTTGTCAAGAGTGGTCTGCTTCCCATCTCAATAATGCTAACAAGGGACATGTGAATGCACAGCAATACCAATGAAATAAGAGGAATATAGGACACAGCGCACACACATCCAGAAAGAAAAAGTTTGTGGGACCCATCTTTTGGTAGAGTAGAAGTGACTAACTTGATACTTCTCCCGCAGGAAGGAATGAAGACCCTTCTAAAATACTGCCAGCATATGAACTGGTCTAATTGCTGGGTGGAGGGGGGTCTTGTTCTAAAGATGTGATGCTGTAAAGCCTTAAGATTCCATATTTATGATGGGCACTTAGAAAAAGACAGAGTACTATTGAGTGTTTTACTCAGTGCTGTAGGAATTAATATTTATTTCAGGAGAAGCAAAGAAGCCCATCCAGATCTCTCAGTCCCCCCTTAGCTGAATGGCAGGGAAAAACAATTGTGTGAACAGCAAATGCTGTGCTTTTACTGTATGATGTTCCCTCCCAAAGGGACGGGCTGAAAAGGCATACGCACAGGAAATGGCATTTTATTGCTTTTTAAAGTTGTTTATATATTTTTTACCAAATGCATGTGGACAATGCTACCATGCTTCTTTGAGAATTGCAGAGGGCTTGTTTCCTCAAAAGTTGCAGGTGTCATCAGTGTCCTTCCCTGCTGCTATAAGGGGAAAGGCAGTAATCCAGAAGCCATCAAACGAGTGCCAACCTGTTAAAGAGATATAGCAGCCTATTTCTTGAGGTTGTTGTGCTATATTGAGCCATGAAGCAGAGGTGCCTTTTGTTGTCTGTGTACTGCTGTCCCTTTACATTTCTAAGCGCTCACCTGGTGTGCAGAGTTCAGAAGCCATTGTTGTTCTCAGTGCTCAGCACAGACTTTCAGAGGGTTTGTGTGTGCTTGTGCACTTAGGGCTTCTCTACATACAAGTTGCACCCCTATAACTTAATTAAGTTTAAAAACTGCCTCTGGTCATATATGGGATTAAAACTGGTTATATCAGTTTCATTTGCACCTGTAAATTGACTAACACAAGCTAACCTGCTAGAAAACCAGATTTATACTGATCTTATACTTAAGTTGCACCAGTTTAATGAAATCAATTCACAACTTTGAATTAAAGTGGTGCAACATTGTGTGTAGACCAGGCCAAGATGTAAAATCAAGGTGATTCTGTCCTCCGCATATGGAAAACCGTAAGAGCTGTGGTCAGCATGGGTCAGCTTGTAAAACGTGAAGTCAGATGATCTCAGTTTTTATTTCTTAGTCATGTGGTAGTACTGGGCTCTTTCTGAGAAGAGACTCTTGTTTGGTATTGTTTCGGTTTGTTTCTAGCTTCTCCAGTGTTCCCTCTTTTATCAGTCAGCCAGGTTCCTTGTCTCTGAACCAGAGCTGTTGTATTCTTGCTCCATTAGCTGTTACCGTTTACTGAGATGTTAATGTAAATGAGGGCAGTATGGGGGAGGAGATGAAAGAGCAGGCACGGGGAATTCTACTGTTTCTCTTCCTCAAGGCTGTGCCTGATGCTGCATGTTTTATTACAGGTCCAGCACTGAGTGAGACAAATGATACAAGATGAAAGTCTGTGTGATCTCACTGATGGTAATAATGGCTGAGGGACTCCTTATTCCCTCCCCCTCTCTCAAACTTGGTTCCATTGTATATTTCCTTCACTTCAGCACATTGTTTAGAGTCCACAGGTCTGGGATCCTTTAAAAGGCTTTTTTATGGTGCAATTTTGTGTGATTGAAACCACATTTTTATATGTGTCAAAACCAGTTCAGCAGTTAGAAAGAAATCATAATATAGATTGGATCATATTTCCTAAGTGGATGTCACCAGCTAATTCCTTTGTTATACCATTTAGCTACACAGGATTAACTGAGTGTTTACTATTAAGCCGTTACATATGGGTCACATTAATTCACACACACTGGCATTGCTTTTGACTAATATCTTGTCAAATAGGTTAACATTTCAAAATGTCTCTAAACCACTGAACTGCAGGGACCCATTATTTCCAAAGCTCAAGCCCGTCTGCTGGGGAGTTCATGTGTTAGAGCAATACTGCCATGTTTACATTTGAGGAGCTCTTCCTTTTACACATTATGCAAAGCAAATGAAAGAAATCCCTCCAGTTTGTTTCTTGTTTTCTTCTGCTTAACACCCCCTCAAAACATAAAAAGGAATCGTTTTGGCTGACTAAAAAGGTAGTTCAAGGAAAAGCGAAATCTTGCCCCATCCATTTCTCCTTTATCACTCCTCTTATTTGGCAAGAGAATCCTAGTCTTTCCCCTTCTTCTTTCACCTCATCTGGAATGCACTTCTTTCCCCCTTCTCCCCCCAGAAATTTAATTAGAAAGATTTGAAAACCCTGTGGGGCTTTTTCATCTCTACTGTACTGGTTTCTAAAGTGCATTTGGTCCCATTGCCCTTGCACCTCAGGGCGGCTATGAAACCATTCCAATCCAGCCCTGCCCTGCCCTGCCATCAGTTTAGCTGGGGTTGTTTAGTGTGAAGGAGAGATGAGATGAAGTTGTGCAATGGTAAAGCCTCAGGTCACACTTCCTGCCTACTTTGTTCCACCGTAGTTACCACCTTGACTGCCTCTTGGGCATCTTCTCTCACAGTCGCCTCCAGGCCTTTATCCATGCACTAGGGTGTGACTTACCTGAGCTCATCCACAAGATCCATACTCTGTCCATATTTAAGCTCCTCTTTAAAGACCCACTTCTGCTATGCTGCTTACAGTGAATGTATTTGATTTGTGTATAAAATTCCTTATTTGTTCTCCTTCCCCTAACCTCTGTCTACTTGTCTGTGTCTCAGACTGTCTTCAGAGCTGGAGCCGTACTTTCTGAGGGCTAGTCTACCCTGGCAACTACACTGCCAGCACTGGGGCACTGTCCACACTGACGCTTTACAGCGCTGAAACTTGCTGCGCTCAGGGGTGTGTTTTTTCACACCCCTGAGCGAGAAAGTTAAAGCAGCGCTGTAAAGTGCCAGTGTAGACAAGCTCTTAATGTTCGCAAAGCACTAGCACATGGTGGGTGTTACCCTCAACAAATAACAATTTCCCTCTGCTCTAGAACTTCTATGGTTTCTTTGTGTTTTGCCTTTTCTTTGCCACTTTGTTTGCGAGGTATGTTGGGTTGGAGTACTATGAGGAGCCAGGACTTGGTTCCCTTTCTTGGCTTGGATGTCCTTTTGAATCAAAGCTCACACCAAACCAAAGCCAAGCTGCAGGTTTTTTCCCTCTTCTGGCCAGCTCCTCTGTAGAACAGAACTTTTATTTTCTCTCTCTTTACTGTTGGATTTTTGGTAAACATACCATTTTGCAACAGAACAAGCCAATGAAAGTAAAAACTTCCTCTCTTCTGCTCTGTAAACATTTCCCAGAACAATGTGCTCTGCTTTGAAATCATTTCCAAAGAGATTCTTAATACCTCCCTTGCTCCATGACTCACTTGATCAGAGAAAAATCCCCTTCTCCTCTGTATAAGCCACTTCCATGCAGGCTTGTCAGTCCAATAGGAATTTTGTGTAAGGAAAGCCACACCCAGGTTAGCCAGTCCCCCAGGATACACAGCTGGTTACAGGCTGCTGAAACTTCTTGGGAGTCTTTGGGCTTGGGTCCCACATTGCAATTTACTGGAGCAGGAAATTTTTCTTGGACACAGTCTCCTTTGCCTTAGTCAGAGGGATAGAGTTCACGGGCACAATACAGTAGACTGAACCTTTTTTATTACATGCTCCTTCTAAAACAAATAAGTGAGCTGATCGTTCCCTCTGCCCTGTCAGTAATGCATTACTTATTATAAAACTACTTTATTATAGAAGAAAAATGAAAATATATGTATATATTAAGCCTTAATAGCATGCAGACAATAGCTTAAACACAATGTTTTAAGTTCTTTAAACTGTTTGTAAGTTAACATTTCTATGACTGTTTCAGAGTTACTAGCACATCTGGATGATGGGGTGCTGTCCTTAGACAAGTGGCAGTAACTACACAGAAATGAAATGGTCTCAGCCAGTCAGAGCATGCTTGGCATTTACTGCCTGAGAAACCATATAGTATGTAAATCCTTGCACTCTGTCCACATTATGACCACTCTCAGCATCCAACCTAGCGTAGCCTTAACGAGGCTGCTGTGCTTTATGGGTATGGGAGTGGGTTGTTTGCTAATGCTGCCAATAGAGCTTGGTGCCATGGAGGGGCGCGGGGTGTAACAAGGTTTGCTCCTCACAGCTGGGGCACCCCGTCATTGCTCACCTGGGGAATAGCTCCGCCCTGCCTCACACCCCTTCCCATCTCTCCGTCTTTGTGATTCAGTTGCTCCCTCTTCATGGCTTGGCCTTCCGGCCAGGTCACTTATGTGTTTTCCTCTTTTTCGGGGTATCAGAGTCTCACTGGATTGTCTCAGGCAGTCTTCACTCCACTGCCCAGACTGTGCCACTTCCCCAGTGGCTGGTAGGGGAACCTGGGCCCACCCACTACTCCAGGTTCCAGCCCAGGAACTCTGTCTGGCAACTACGGTTTGCTTGCTGTCAGACCCTGTTGCCAGTTCCTTGGATTCCTTCCTACTTCCCTTCTCTATCTTCTGTGCCCCTTCTCTGGCTTTGCCAGCCTAAACTCCTTCCTCCAAGGGAGTAACTGCGGACCACTCCTTTCTTTGACTTCTTGCCAGGCTCTGTAGCCCCATATACACCTCCCTTCGGGCAGGGAGTGACTGCAGTCTTCTTCCCGTGCAGTGCTCTTCTTTTCTCCGCTTGCTGGCTTTATACAAACTCAGCCTGCCCCTGCGCAGCTGGGCTTCACCTGGCTCTCCTGCAAGCGCAGCCTATCAGGTTAATTGTGCTAGGGGCCTGCTCTGCTTTGTGTGAGGTACGCACTCACACCCTACCCCAGAGTGGGAGGATGTGTTATGTGGGGAGGGTACGGCTGTGACCACCTGCAAGCAGTTGGAAGGCTGTCCTGGGAGTGGATTGTGCTACTTTCTTTTTTCTCCAAGTGTATTAACTGCCACTGGCCTACCTGCTTAAGGGCGCTGGGACACTTCATGCCTGCTCCAGGCCTTGACAGGCACAGTGCCTCCAGACGTGGCTGCTCAGGCAGTGCAGCGACTTCCCACCTATCCATGGGGGCCAGCTCGAGTCGCAGTGTTAGGGCTATGTCTGCACTGCAGCTGGGAACTCCGACGCCCTGCACGGGCAGACAGACTGCGGCAACTCGGCTCCAGAACGAGTACACTGAAAATAGCACAGGGCAGTGGCTTGGGCTAGTCTCCCGAGTGCTTGCCTGAGCCACTGACTGCGGCGGCAGCAGCGTTCACACGGCTATTTTAGGTGCTGGGCTTAGGGGTACTGGGAGGTGCTGCCGCAGCCCCTGGCTTGAAGTGGTTTCCATTATATACCAGGTTTACAGTTTGGTTCAGTGTCTCTCAGCACCCCCACTATACTAATTGTTCCCGCACTTCTGTTTCAATGCGCTAGCTTGAGGTGAGCGAGCACAAGCCTGTCTGTCCTCGCTGGGACTCACGCCTTCCTGCTGCCCTGTGGGCTCACCCTTAGAGCTGTAACTCAGCATTTAGTCATTTGAGCTCTCAGGATAATAACTTGATGACGCTTCCTGTTAACTCAGAACTGTATCTTTGCCCTTGGAGTTCATTTAGTTCAGGATATGGTTATTATTACCTTGTAAATGGGAAACACACTTACGTTCTCTATTAAAGGACCTGAGCCAACTCATTCCCATTGTAATCAACGGAAAGGCAGGTATTTTACTGCAGTGGAAATTGGATTGAGCCCTAACTTGCAGGACTTGTGGGGGAAGGGAGCAGGGAGGGGGAAATAATTGGAACAAAATGCTGAAACTGTGCTCTTCCTCCCCCACCCCCAGTCTCTCCAGTAGGGGGTTTGTACATCATGAAGTACAAATTTACTAAGCAGCCCACTTCCCTTCACATCAGTTTCTCAGTGTGGCATTTCAGCCCAGGAATATTGTTGTATACTTCTGGGTTTTGTTGTTGCTGTTGTTTGGTTTTTTGGGGGCTGGGGAGCTAATAGTTTCACATGTAATATTGTCAAGAGCAGATGGCTGCTAGGGTGTCCTGTGTTAGCGCTCCGTGACTCTGTAACGTGCTCCCCCAGCTTGGTCTGAAATAGCCTCAATACGGTGACTGTCTGGGAATACTGAAAAACGACCTTCTTTTGAGAAAGTTTCTAGATAGAGCAGCAGGGCTATGCGTCCCAGAATAATGGAGGGGTAGAAAGGAGTGGGGTTTTTTGGAGCTGGCAGGCTGGCAAAGGTTGCCACCCATCTGGTTTTTACCCGGACAGTCCAGTTTTTGGCTTCTGTGTCTGGGTGCCGTTTAGTTTAGTTTAGCTAAATGGCACCCAAACCAAAAGTCCAGCTCCTGTGAGGCTGCGGGAGGCACCGGGTCATTAACCTGCACCAGCCCCTGCTCAGCCGGGGCTGCCTGAGATAATCCAAAAAATCATGGGGGGAGGCAGGCAGAGGAGTGAGTGATGGGGGCGGGGGCTTTGGGGAAGAGGTGGAGTGGGGGCGGGGCTTTAGGTGAAGAGGCGGAGCAGGAGCGGGGCCCCAGAGGTCCAGTTACCAACAATTAGAAGGTGGCAACACTATGGCTGGCGGAGTTCCTTTTTTGAATATTTTAATGCTACTGGGGCTTTGTTCAAGTATTAATTATGTGTTCGGGCACCTGGAGTCTTTTGTAAGCATTATTTTATTATTTAAATAAAATATAGAATAACTAATTGGGCCTCTAAGCAAGGAGAAAGATGGTGGTGCTAAGCTATTGTAGTTCCACAAGCAGCAACACATAGTGCTAAGAATGTACTGAGTGAGACAAAAAGAAAAGGAGTACTTGTGGCACCTTAGAGACTAACCGATTTGGTTAGTCTCTAAGGTGCCACAAGTACTCCTTTTCTTTTTGCGAATACAGACTAACACGGCTGTTACTCTGAAACCTGAGTGAGACACTATTTCTTTTCTTCTTCTTAGCTAAACCAATCCGATACAAAGCACTGCAATTCATTAAAGCATGTGTTACAGCATATATATATATATATAGATGGAAGCCACATATAGATGGAAGAACTAAACCAACATGGATTTGGAGTGGTCTTTTCAGCCTAGGGAGTTTAGTTGCATATAATACTCTTCAGTCTGAATGGATAAAAATCTTGCCTATCAGGGTTTTCAGTCTCTTGTTTTTTGCATGTATCATATTTTATCACTCCCTGATTTTAATTTTAAAAGTCTAAGGGGCATGTACGGATAGTTACTTTGGGAAGTACAGACATTTTGTTCTGGAAGACTATCCATCTCATATGGACTTTGACATTTGAAAGTGTTGCTGAAGTCTGTTCCCAGCACTATACAGAGTTTGTGAAAGTTTGAAGGAAAAACAAATACTGAGAATAGGGGAGAAAGATGGTCCTTTTGTTGCAAACGGCTTTGCCTGCCAAAATGCTGGTAACAGTAGTTTGGCAGGGCTCTTGGCTTTCCTAACTGGAACTATAGCTTTTTAATTACAAACTTTAAGAATTACTGTTCCTCACAGGTTTCAGAGTAACAGCCGTGTTAGTCTGTCTTTGCAAAAAGAAAAGGAGTACTTGTGGCACCTTAGAGACTAACCAATTTATTTGAGCATGAGCTTTCGTGAGATGAAGTGAGCTGTAGCTCACGAAAGCTCATGCTCAAATAAATTGGTTAGTCTCTAAGGTGCCACAAGTACTCTTGTTCCTCACACTGTCTTCTGATTAAAGCCCCTTTACTTTTGTAGTGAGATTCCTTGCTGAAGTGTTTGCCAGCACTGTCTGTATCTGTTTCTTCACCCATACAGCCATTCTTCTCCTACTTTAGACCACTGATTCTCAACTGGGGGGTCTGTGGCCCCCTGGGGGTCTGCGAGCAGGTTTCAGGAGGTCCACCAAGGATTGGGCTTCTGCCCTGCATGCCCTGACTCACCTCAGTGGGCCACCCTGCCTGTCTGCACTGGGGGGTTGGGTACAACCAAAAGTTGCAGCATCATGGGAGGAGATCTCCCTCTGCCATTAGAAGGGGTTGCCTCACGAGCAGGCAGCAGCAGTTGGTCAAGGAGACACACCACTGCTCTGTCCTGCTATACCAGCACTTCAGGGAGCAGGGCCAAATGGAAGGCAAAAATCGGGGGCGGGAGCACGTGACCCTAGGTGCCACCCTGCAAGTTTAGGGATACCTGGCAAAAAAAAGATTGAGAACACCAACCAGCTGGCATTAGGGGCATAGCAAGCAGGGCAGTTGCCTGGGGACCCATGCCACAGGGGCCCCCACAAAGCTAGGTTGCTTAGGCTTCGGCTTCAACCCTGGGAGACGGGGCTTCAGCCCCATGCAGTGGGGTTTCGGCTTTCTGCCCTGGGTCCCAGCAAGTCTAATGCCAGCCCTGCTTGGCAGATCTCCTGCAACCTGCTCCCAGCCCCCCAGTGGCCCCTGAAGCCCTGGTTGAGAATAGGGTTGGCAACTTTCAAATTGCACAAAACCAAACATCCTTGCCCTGCCCCCTGCCATGCCCCTTCTCCAAGGCCCAACCCCCACTCTACCCATTCTCTAAGGCCCCACTCACTCCATCACTCACTTTCTTCCACCCTCACTCACTTTCACTGGGCTGGGGCAGGAGATTGGGGTGTGGGAGCAGGTGCGGCTCCAGCTGGGGCTGCAGGCTCCAGTATGGGGCCAGAAATGAAGGGTTCTGGGTGCAGGAGGGGGCTCCGGGCTGGGGCAGGGGGTTTGGGTGCAGGCTCTGGGATGGTGCGGGATGGGGTTCTGACCTGGGGTTGGGGTTTGGGAAGCGGGCTCCAGCCATGCAGCACTTACCTCAGGCGGCTCCTGGTCGGTGGCGCAGCGAGGCTAAGGCAGGCTCTCTGGCTGCCCTGGCTCCACATGGCTTCCGGAAGTGGCCAGCATGTCCGGCTCCTAGGCTCAGGGGTGGCCAGGCAGTTCTGTGCAGTGCCCCTGCCTGCAGGCACTGCCCCCACAGTTCCCATTGGCTGTGGTTCCCGGCCGATGGGAGCTGTGGAGTTGGTGCTCGGGGCAGGGGCAGCACACGGAGCCCCTGTGGCCACCCCTGCGCCTAGGGGCTGCAGGGACATGCCAGCTGCTTCTGGGAGCCAGGTGGTGTCAGGGCAGGCAGAGAGCCTGCCTTAGCCCGGTCACGCCACTGACCGGACTTTTAACAGCCCGGTCAGCAGTGCTGACCGGAGCCACTAGGCTCCCTTTTTGACTGGGCGTTCCAATCAAAAACTGGATGCCTGGCAACCCTAGTTGAGAACCACCATTCTAAAGCACTCAGGTGCTATATACAGGTTATTCTGCAAAAGTGTAGTTTAAATTTAAAAATTGAAGATTTTAATGAATTAAAAATGAGAATGATTGCTACAGTTAGTGCTGTTTGTCTTGATACTACCCTTTATTTTATGCTGTCCCCACTCTTTCAGTCTTCGATATGCTAAAAATGTCCCTATTGGGAACTCAACTGGTAGATATTGATGTGGAGTGAAGTTGGAGGTTTGGAAGCTACAGCTTTTGCCACCTGGCAGGGAGTGGGAAGTCGCAAGGGATTGTGGCATAAGCACACTTAGCTGGATGTTTCCGCTAAAATGAGTTGAGTGGAGCAGTTAAAAAGGCTGGCATTTTTAAAATTGCTCTTAGGTTTCAGACTTAGCAAACCACTGAGATCAATGGTGTAGTTCAGTGGTTCTCAACCGGGGTATGTGTACCCTTGGGATACATCAACTAATGTAGATATTTGCCTAGTTTTACAACAGGCTACACAAAAAGTGCTAGTGAGGTCAGTACAATCTAAAATTTCATACAAGGACTTGTTCATACTGCTCTATATACTATGCAAGTACAATATTTATATTCCAATTGATTTATTTTATAATTATATGGTAAAAATGAGAAAGTAAGCCATTGTTCAGTGACAGTGTGCTGTGACACTTTTTTGTATTTTTATGTCTGATTTTGTAAGCAAGTAGTTTTTAAGCGACGTGAAACTTGGGGATATGCAAGACAAATCAGACTCCTGAAAGGGGTACAGTAGAGAGAGGTTGAGAGTCGCTGGGGTAGTTCAGGCTTCTCAGAACCTTGTTTCAGGCTGGCTGCAGGCTCAGGAAAATATTGCATCAGTTTATGTTTACTAAAGCTGGTCAGAAAATTTCTGACAAAACATTTTTCCCTCAGAAAATTCCAATTTGAAATCAGAATATACCATGGGAATGTGTTAAATGGAGATGAAATTTGATGGAAACCAGGCAGATTTCCAGTGGAGCCCTGCCTGCCAGCTAAATCTGCCTGGCTTCTTGCCACCTTGCCTTGGCAAATTCTGTAGCAGTGGAATACGTGCGGCCCTGTTTACACTGTTCCCATCACTATGGTTTACCTTTACTCTTATGGTAGATAAAAACAATAGCACCTACTCCTACTGGGTGCCATTTGGTGCCAGTGCAATCTTCCAGTTCCCTCCTTGCTGGCAAGTACTTTGCAGTGATGCAGGTAAATTATCTGTTGAGCATCATCCAAATGCCACAGCATAATTCCTTGATGTTTTGCCCCTGCAGACTGAACATATGGCATTAACTCCATCCAAGATGGCAGTGCCCACCACTTCCAAAGCAGGGGAAGTAGCTAAAATACTCTACTTTCCTGCAGATTCAGAGGTCTCAGCCTCTAACTGGCTTTCAGCTTTTTCAAGCCACTTTCCAGGGCTGTGGTATTTCTTAGTACACAGAAGGCTCTGCGTACCTGAGCTGGTGAATTTTGAAGATGGTGCGCTAACAGTTCTAGGTCTTTAGAGCTTATTTTTCTTTCTTTCCTCATGCAGAAAGCTATTTGGAAGTCTGTGCTACCAAGGGCTTGTGGAGGGAAAAGCTACATTGTACTGGCTGTATTGTCAAGTTATCTACAGCTGACTCATTGAAAACTACCTGCTAAAAAGAGTATGTCTCAATCAATTAGTTTTGCTTCACTGTTTTCTATCTGTGCTCAATTAAGCCAATCTCCTTTAAAAAAAACAACAACCAAAAAACTCCAAAACAACAACAACAAAAATGTCCATGTGTGTTTATCAATGGAGCCAAAAAGGAACAGCTCCACTTTAACTAATCTGGGGAAAACCTCTGTTACAGTCTCCTGAGACTCCCTCACCCCAATGGAAGCCACAAAGTTGTATCAATCAACAGCTTTGAAACGCTGGGAGAGCCAGAATACCGATATGGGGCCTGACGCAGCCCCACCTTTTCTACTGTCAGCACTAAAAATGTCATTTTAAAATTTCAGAACAAATACTATGTTTAAATCGCCATTAATCCACAACTGACACCTTCCCCTCTGTGCTTTTGAGAGCCTGTGTATTTCTTTTTCAGAGCATCATGCAGCTTCAGTTTAGAAGCTAATAGTTTAATTTTCATAGTTATTATACCTCTCACTCCTGACTCTGAGGTTTCCTAATAGATCAAAGCAGTGCCAGAATTTCTTATTTTAAAGTACGGCAAGTTTAGAAAAGAACAGCATTCATTGGACACTGTAATAATGGGGATGGTGAGGTAAGTGAGCAAAGAATGGCAGTAGGGGTTGAAGAAACTTTTATTTAAATATTCATTAAAAAACCCCTTTAATCAAAGCCAGGAAGCCTACAGGTCCTGTGAAGTATTTGCAAAACTGAAGTGTAGTGTGTGTCACTTTATCTGGTTTGAATCAGAAGGGATGTTTCATATTATGGTATGTTATGAGCCCTTTATAGTAGCAACATAAATTCTCCTTCCAAACAGTGGGGGAGGAGCATTCTTTTATGAGATTAATGAGCTACCATCATTTATTACAGTTGTCATTTATTTGATGTATTAGTTTTTACTTAAAATTTGGGGCTAGTTCCAGCCTCTAGAACAGGGAAACAAATAGTGCAAGATAAAAAGAAGGTAAATACACTGAACCCAAATCTGTTCCTTACTTGTGGCAGTCCTATCAGATACATACTTATGCCTATCCTAGCTTGGTAGTGATAAAATCCATGTGTCCTGGCCAGGTCACAGGCAGCCAGACCTAGTAGTATTAGCCAGAGTCCACAGTCATAAGATAGGCATCAAGAGTCGGCTGGGTCACAATACTGGGAGGTCAGCAGCAGGAGAGAAACTGGAGATCAGAGCCACGACTTGGGAACAAGAGTCAGGCTGGGTCAGGATACCAGAAGGTCAGAGGAAGCAGCCAAACTGGAGGCAAGGAACCACAAGTCAGATGGCAGAAATCAAGCTGCAGGAGCAGGAAGCACAAGGCACACAGTCCAAGGCAGGGCAGAGCCCAGTTGTCTGGAAAGCTTCCTGCCTAGTGGGCCAATCGGCCACTCTGCCAATGGAACCTCAAAGATGGAGCCTCACAGTGGGGCTGAGTTTCATAGGTGCCAGGTAAGCCATTTTCAGCCCGCTGCCAGGTGAAGGGTTGGAGTGTGGCTGCTCCCATGAACTCTGTGGATCTGGGTTCAAGACCCATGGGTCATGACATCATGCCCTTCACCAATTCTATCACTAGCATTGTATTCCCCCCAAAAAACTTATATTAAAGGAGTTCAAAGTCAAGCTTTAAAAAATTAGCAATTTAACACCTCCCGCCTGTGCACACTTTGTATGATGCAGTTTTTAATGACTGGAAAGGCAGTAACAACAACATGGGAAACTTCAGCCTGAGCAGTTTCAGTTTGGCAAAAAAAATTTATAAGCAACTGAAAAGAGGTTTTTATAATGGGAATTTCAGACTACCAACTCTGCCAATCATGATATCTATCAACTCTCACCTTAACATACTTTTGGCTCCCTCTGCCGAGGTTAATTAAAGTTAATTTTCATACTGCAATCTAGCTCCTTTTCACTCTCTAGACTGGTTACTTTTGGGGGTGGTGGTGTTGTTGAACTGTGTGGATGTTTTTGTACCTGTTCTAATAGGAATACAGGCCTTTGTGAAATACAGATTATGGTTGATGAGGCTGTAACTGATTACTGCTCCTTGCCTGGCAGTTGATAGCCAATTTTGCCACCTGTTACATCAATGGGGATGGCAGATGTGTTATGTTTGGTAGCATCATTTTTAGTTCTCTTTTGAATAGCATGCAGATCATCCCAGCATGGGTAGACACAGCATGTGTTTCAGCATAACTGATTTATTTGCTGCAGTGATGATTTAAGATTGATTCAGCACTAGCTTAAAAAATGCAACGGGGTATTCCAAGTCAAAACTGTGAATCAAAATGATGTTTGCAGTGTTGCTGTAGCTGTGTTGGTCCCAGGATATTAGAGACAAGATGGGTAAGTTAATGCCTTTTACTGGACCAACCTCTGTTGGTGAAAGAGACAAGCTAGAAGGAGAGTTCTGTGTAGCTTGAAAGTGTGCGTCTTTCACCAACAGAAGTTGACCCAATAAAAGATATTACCTTGCCCACCTTGGCTCTCTAATATCAAAATGATGTGAGACCATAGTGAGAGAGTTATCTTTGGATGTCCACATGTAGCATTTGTAGTATAGAAAATACATTTGCCCAAGGTTGATTTAAAAAGCTTTCCTTAACAATTGCCATCAATTTCTGCAGATTCTAAATTTCCATTAAAAAAGTTTCTAAGTCTCCTTCTGGGCTATGAAGAAAAGTGTTTTGGTTTTGTGTGTTTTTTTTCCCCCAAATGTGTACCAGTGAAAACTCATCACTGTATTATTAATTTTCACTGCTGCTATTTAGACTCCTGTGGGCAGCAGGAATACTGGCAGGAATTAGGTCACTTTAGCTCCTCTGCTGCTTTGGAAAGAGATGAGCAGCTGCTGAGACAAGCACTAGAGCTACTCATGGTGTGGGAAGACTCAACAATTTGAGGCAGGGGGATGGGTAGAATAACAATATACCATTCAGTTGCTGCACCCATGAGGTTCTAAGATGAAAGGAGGAACAGAGAAGGAAGCTCCTTCCAGGCAGAGGTGGTTGGAAGGGGGCTGTGGCTTTAAATTGATCAGACACGTACAACCTGGAGACTGATCTAAATGAGGGAGGGTCTAGCTAGCCATGTACTCTTGCTAAAAATAGCAGCAGCAGCCTCTATCCCAGGAGCTAGAGGTGTGTTTACTTTATCCTCCTAGGCACCGCTCTTGACAGGTCTCCTCTTCCTCCCTTATCCTTGCCCTGTTTCCTTATTTGATCTTTGGCTAGCAGTTATGGGGAGGAAAGAAACATTTGGTGGGAAAAAAAGGAAACATTTCTTTGATACTTTGTGGTTGCGGAATTGGTAGAAGTTCTAGTGGAGATGGATCAATGGGCAGATGACAGGTGAGGCAGACAGTATGGAAATTGCATATGTGTGGCTGTCACTTGGAGAAAGAATAGTTGTTCTAAACAAATTCCTGGTGTTCTGGTCAACCTCCCCCTCAGGAAATGTAATTATATCCTGCTTTTTAATTTGATAAAGTATTCTTCACTTCTTGTCTGAAACTGCTACACAGTATTTCTATATGTTGTTAAACAGTTGTTGCGTTCCACCCCAAAGATAGCTGCATTTCCGTGGTGGTGGGGATTCCTATATATGTTGCTTTCAAAGATCATAAGAATGAAAGCCCCAGTACATAATAAAAGTAAGAACTCTTTGAAAACTTCTAAATGTAAGCACCTGAAAGAGATCTGGGTCGGGAGGGGGAGAAACTTGCTTGGAGATTTAAAAAAAATCTTATTTGATCAGCGTCTCCTTGGTATTTGGCAGTACCACAGAAAAGGAATCCTGTTTGGTTGTGGTTCTTATTTTGGGATACACAATGCCCATAGACAAGAATTCTGGTTTTTGATCAAAGGACAAGGGAGAGAGATAAAATTTGATGTTTAGTTTTTAATACAACGTAGCCAATCTGAGTAAATTGCTGAAACAAAACACACACCAAAAGGCTGGCTACGGGAGGCACAATCTGCCATTGAGAATGGTAATGTTGTTTTAATTATGCTGGGGCTTGAATGAGGGCTACATTAAGACCTTCTCCTCTGGGCTCTGCATGTCAGTGTGTGTCGTTATTGTTCCTTTTGTGTGGTTTGCCCAATCCCACCAGCTGCCAGCCCGCAATAAAGTTAAATCTGAGTCACTGGTTTCCAAAAGGATGACAAGTAGGTTGTGTGTAGCTGAATGGGATGATGCTACTCCTCCATTGAGCCCTCCAGCTTGGGTCTGGATTCAGGCCATAACTGCATGATAAATAAGAGCTAGTGCTGCCGTCTGTTTAAGTGAGTTGGTTGGTTTGGGGCGGGGAGAGGGGAGAGGGAGGGGGGTGAGAAGGAGACATTCAGCCGCAAAAGTAGCATATGCTGCCAACAGGAAGCCACCAGCTCATACTCCGCTTTCAGCGTTTGGAGTGGGTAATTGGGAAGACACACTGGGCTGTATTTTGGTGGGGCCAGAGCAGAAAGCATGAGGGGAGTGCCTGTCACTAGTGCCAGGGGCACCGTCACTAACTAACTAGCAGTTAGTTTCATGGGTCAGCGGTTTCTGTGTATATTGTTTATATTGATGCTTTCTCATGTAGTCTCTGTAGCCACAAAGAGAGTACAAAGGCAGCTACATTATTAAGTTCTACAGCGAGGGTGTGGAGTGGTGCGGGTTTCATGGGGAGGGTTGGTTTGTTTGTTTAGGCCAGTTTGTGAGACCGACAGTGCTTATAGGAAAGAATCTGGATAAACTGGAAAACTCCCAAGCCTTTTCATGATTTCTCTATTAAGTAAGATACTGCTGCCTCCCCCTACCTTCTCGGCTCTCCTGCTACCCTAGTGATATGGTCAGGGTTTGAATATGAAATCTTTTCTTTTGCTCGTCCCCTCCCTATTTGTTAACGGAGGTGATGGGTATGGTGGGTGCACCTGTAAACAGTATGTGATGGCAGCAGTCCTGCTACTATGCCTTGTTTTCCATGGCATAAGATTGGTTGCAAACGGAAGAATCAGGAGTGGCGACTGTGTGGCTGCTTTCCACTAGAATTGATTAAAAAAATTGAATAACTGTTTATGATTAAAGAAAATGCAGTTATTTGCTGGGAATATTATTTGGCAATACGGTTGGCCAAAGTCTGAAATAATAATTGAATAACTATTCAATGAAAAAAAATGCCAAAATCTGCATCTAATATTTTTAGCTACAAATGCTATTTGAAACAGGCTATTAGACCAACTCAGCTTTGAATTTGGCAAAATAAAGGTATTTGGGTTTTGCAGACAAAATTTATAGAGTGCAGCCCTGGCCGATTAGATGTAATGGTCAGCATGGATTATGAGAACTAGTTCATTTGCCAAGTGTGATAAAGGAGGTGAAAGATAAAAGTCACTCCATCTGTGGAAATACCTGGATGAATTAAAGGAAGTGTGGAAACTCAGCTTATTAGGATAGGAGGTATTAGTATCCTTCAGCTAGTATCCATCAATACTCTGATGTCCTGAAATATGATTCAAGCACAAAGCACAGGAGAAGCAGCATGCCCTGTTGTGGTTTAAAGATAGAACAGATACTGTGTTCTTGTACAGTGACTTTCCTCTAATTCCAGGGTTTGTCACTTGTAGACTATAAGCAATATCTTGTAAGATCTCATGGAGTTTCCCTGAAAGCAGAGTCCTTCATTCGTCGTTGCTTGCAGTTATAAACTTTGTCAAGTGCAGCTCATTGTGCGTGAAATGTAGGGGTGAAACTGGAGTAAGCATCTGGGACAAATTATACGGCACACAACCAAGACGTCTTTTAAATCATGATTGAAAGACTTATCTGCTCAAATGTACTGGATTGCTACTTGAATTCTGATAGGAGACAAGTGAGTGCAGAGAAGAAGTGATCTCATCTGAAACTCAGTCAAATAGTTCTGGCATCTTCTGTGACAGTGGACGTGAAAGCCTACGGACAATCTCGCATGTAAATTGAGACCTATGGAGTTACACAGACAGTGCAAATAAGAGGATATAACTGCCAAAGAATACAACATTATTTCTGGGGGGAGGAGTGAGGGAAGATGAGTAAGGGCCTGATCCAAAGTCCATGATATCAGTGGAAGCCTTTTCATTGACTTCAGTCAGCTTTGGATTAAGCCCTAAGTGATATATAGGTTTTCACTGGTGTTCTATTTGCCTCTTCAGAATTGGGTGCTCTGCCACTTCCATGAGTCCAGTTAGGTATTAATTATAGAATTTTTCAGGTGATGGGGAGTGGATTGCAGAGGAGGAGATGAAACACCCAGGCTGCAAATTTTCAACACATTTTTAAGGCATGTGGGGAGAGTATGATTCATAATAGTTAACCAAAAAAAGTGTGTATGTGTGAGAGAGAGAGAAAGAGAGAGAGAGCAAAATAGTAGTGGTGGAACCTTGGCACAGCTTGTACAAATCTTCAGAAAAGTCAAAAAGTGAAAACTAGCATGAGTTACGAAAACTCTCGTTTGCAGCTTGTCTTCCCAGTTGTCCATGTCATTTAAGTGTTGCTGAAGAGGCAGCAGTTCTCCTCTCCATCCTGCTGTTTGTACTCCGTCAAAGCAGTAGCATTGGGAGTTACCGCATAGACCGTTGCTCGTCTTGAGTAATCTGCCTGGGCATCACACTTCATTTCAATGAGTTGCCCCAAAACAGAGTCCAGAGGGAAACAAGAATGGTTTCATTCAGACTGTTAGCTTTCCAGGACTGTATTTGGGTGATATACCCTAGAGAGGAAGAGGGTGTCAATGTTTGGGTATTAATTAGACTAGCTTTTTCTGGGGAAGAATACCACTTATATAGACTGTGTGCATGCAGAGGTGTAGAAAGCAGAGAAAGAGATCTCTGTGTACCTGCTCATATCTGTGTGTATGCATATTTATGTTTAGTTTTAAACAAAACAGGGCTTGCTCTCCTGATCTGGCTGGCGTCAGGCTCACCTCCTTTACCACAAGATAACAATGGAGAGTTGAGTTATACACCATATGGCAGCAGTTGGGAAACAGATGAGGGCAGTCTGGAAAATCCCATGCTGTCAGGTGTTTAAGGAATGTCTAGATAATAGGGAATTAGGGACTTCTGTGCTCAAGACAGATTACCTTAAAGTGATACAAAGCAGGTTTGCAAGCTGGGTGGGTGAACTGGACTCGTAATGCAGTCTAGTTGGTAGCTGATTTATAATTAGAAAGTTAGTGCTTTGTGGTAAGCGGGGATTTGGTAGAGAGAGGTTGAAAGGAGCTTGGTTTGAAACAGTCTCTTGACAGGATAAACAGAAGTAAAAAAAGGAAAACTTGGCTTAATCATTCAAAATGAATGAAATGGCTTCCAGGGCATGTTATGCTGAGGAGTTCCAACACAGGCAGGATATGATGATCACAAAGGATTGTTGTTGCCCAAGAGCAAACTACTATACTGCCATCCAATCTTTCATTATGGAATATCTGAATGGAGTGTTTACATACAGTAAAATCACACATCCACCTATTGCAGAAACACTCCCACACATACAGACACTCCACAGCCTCTGATGATGTGAGAAATTAGCCCCTTTAGGAGATTACATTCACTAAGACAGCACTCTAAAGGAGGGACAGATTTATTAAAAAGGCTGAGCCTGATTTAACCCGGTATTACTCCGGTTCTACATCAGTGTGACTCTATTGACTTCAAAGGAGTTACAGTGGCATACATAGGAATAATGCAGTAGTGATTCAGGCCTGCTATTTTCCTTTTGTACCATGAATTACATCGCAAGCCTAGCAAACATAAATTTCAGAGCTTATGTGGCTTCACACTAATTTCTAGAGTGCAGGTACTGGGCCAAATTTTGGCTGAATTAGTTCCTTTGAGACAGGGTGGGTTTTTTTGCTCACCGAGACTTCCTTGACTCTAACTTGGCAACTTCCATAAACAACCAGGAACTTTATTACATAGTTTAAACAGAGCTTGGTATGTAAATTTCCAAAATGGTGGCCAGGTGCCAGAGAACTCCTTCTCTTATTCTCGTGTGCACACCTTCCTGAGGGCTGTGCAGTTTCACATTTGCTAATGCTGTTTCTGGTAAACATCCTCTTGCATTGCCCGGGGAGGAGCATGTGCTAAAAGTAAAGCAGTGAACCATATTAGTCACAATGTTATCAAATGTATAATGAAAACAAACAGCGAGACAAATAATAAATTCTCTAATCCCTCTCTGTTATAATATATTAGAGGTTATGTGTAACTGTACTAAGTACAACATTTTCAGAAGGAAATCTGATTTTAAGTTGACATCTTTTTAAACTTGTAATACCTCAGTTTTCCTATCTGTAAAAATAAGTGATAATACGTGGGGTACCTCACCGTCGGTCAGACTGTGTGCAAAGGGCGGTGAGGGCTTGAGGACACTGTTTTGGTGTGCCACCCATGAAGTGACAGGCTACAATTTCAGTCTTTTAGCTCACTTGAATACAAAGATTGCACAAGGCTAGTGGCCACCTCTGAGGAAAGGGGAGGATGCAGCTCTTCATAATTGTTGGTGCTGGGGACAAGTAAATTTTTGAATTTTCATGAGTCTTGCTAGCTAAGTCACAAAATCTTGATTCAGAAATTTTGAAGCTCTTTGTTTCTGGTCCGTTTGAAACAAAGCTGTTTTTGTCTGCCTGCGCTGCTGTGGTGCCTCATGGGAATTGTAGTTTGGGTGTCTCATGCCTAGGGTTGCCAACTGTCTAATCGCACAAAACTGAACACCCTGGCCCTTCCCCAAGGCCCCGCCCCTTCTCCGAGGCCCCACTCCATTCCCCCTCCTGCCATCACTCGTTCTCCCTCACCTTCACTCACTTTCACTGGGATGGGGCAGGGGGTTGGGATGTAGTAGGGGGTGAAGGCTCTGGCTGGGGTTGTGGACTCTGGGGTGGGGCCAGGGATGAGGGGTTTGGGGTTCAGGAGGGGGCTCCGGCCTGCAGTCAAGGGGTTTGGAGTGCAAGAGGGGGCTCAGGGCTGGGGCAGAGGGTTTGGGTGCGGGCTTCAGCTGGGGGTGTGGGCTCTGGGGTGGGGACAGAGATGAGGGGGTTAAGGTGCAGAAGGGGGTGTGGGGTGCGGGCTCCGGGAGGGAGTTTGGGTGCAGGAGGGGGTTCTGACCTGGGGCAGGGTGCGGGAGGGGCTGGGCAGCGCTTACCTCAGGCGACTCCCGGAAGTGGCCAGCATGTCCGGCTCCTAGGCAGAGGGGCCAGTGGTCTCTGTGCACTGCCCACAGGTGCTGCCACCTGCAGCTCCGGGCTGGGAAAGCATGCAAAGCCCCACCTGGCTGCCCCTACACCTAGAAGCACAGGAACATGTCGCTGCTTCCAGGAACCATGCGGAGCCAGGGCAGGCAGGAAGCCTGCCTTATCCCTGCTGCATCACCGATCGGACTTTTAGTGGCCCAGAGCTGACCGGAGCCACCAGGGTCCCTTTTTGACTGGAACCCGGACACCTGGCAACCCTACTCATGCCTCTGGTTTCCTTTGCAGGGTGAGCTCCCTTGCTGGACTACATCTCCCAAGATGCACTGCAGTGGTTTGGCCACTGGGGAGACCACATTGCATCATGGGAGATATAGTCTAGCCAGGGAACTCAACCCACAGAGGAGAATGAGGGCATGAGGTAACTGAACTACAACTCCCATGAGGTACCACAGCAGCTCAGTTTAATTCCACCCAACCCAAAATAAAACATTTTGTTTAGACTTTTCCAGGGGAAAATCAAATTTTCAGCAAAAACAAAATTCTCCTGGAAAATTTTAATTTTATAGAAAATGCAGTTTCAATAAAAAGAAACAAAAAACCAAAGCACCCCATTTCAACTGAAAATTCCTGACCAGCTCTACTCTGAAACATCTGGTGCTGACCACTGTCTGAGACAGGATAATGAACTAGATGGACCTGGGGTTTGACCCAGTGCAGCAATTCCTTTGTTCCAAAAGCCCAACTCTTTCCTAGAGAGTTTGGAGGTCAGTGTTGCATAACTCTGGAGCGCTCTCCCCATAATTCAAGAGTCCCTGCTGCATTATTTAGATACATCAGCATTGCTACCCAGACTGAAGAGAATGGGGAGGCAAATTCTCCCCTCAGGTATGCAAATGCAATTTCCACTAATGGCAGTGAGTTATGCTTACAAAGGTTGAAGAAAAATTGTCCCACTAAGACTTGATGCTTCTCAGTCTGACAACAAGCTATTTCCAGGGCTGTGGGAATGGATTGAGAGACGCCCAATACCATGAAGAGTTCCTACTTGGATCATTTTCACAAGGGTGCCATTAAAAAAAATGAGTTAAGGTCGACAATGGTGAATTCCTCAATTTATAGACAAGGTCCAGTATAGGCATTGGAAGTGAAAGTTACCCCCAGACCCCTTCTCAACCTTGTTCAGTATTAGGACTATCTCCAAGAGTGGAAAAGTTAGTTCACTATCTGCATATGTTTAGATTTTGACCTCTCTGATGCGAAAGCTAACGAGATACTAGTTATGGTGGCTCTCTTTGTGATGTGGATACCAATCTGCTAGAGGGTCAAGTGAGACCACCAACTCACCACACACCGGGTACTGATTAGCCATCAGGTAATGCCTTTCAGCTGCTACTGGTTGAGATTTGAACTGGTAACTTATTGGTGAAATATGCTATATTCCATTTCCAATCTCCTGGACCATCCATGAGTTAGCTCTATTTGGGGGATAGCTACCCAGTAATAACTATATGTTGGCTTACTAAAGGAAATTCTTATAATTTCATAGAATCCCAATAAATGTGAGAGTAATAAAATTTTACTCAGTAACATGTAATACTTTGTAAACAGTTCTCAGCATGGCTTTGGAGTTCAAGCCTTCCTAACACAAACCATAAATAAATTACAGTAATTTCCAAAAGCATCCAAAAAGCACAACTGTGAGATTATCTGAAACTGAACAGATCCTAATGAGATGCAATGGTAGCTGTAACAAGTCCAGACAGAAAATCCATATAGATAATTAAGAAATTACCCATTTGGGAAAAGCTTAACTATCTGCCACCTTTTCAATTATGAAAGCCAAATCATGTAACTTGTTCCTCCTCCCTAGATCTTCACCACCTCCAATTACATTAACAGCAATATAGGAATTGTAGCAGCTTTGAAAGGGCGTCTGGGATTATAGCTAGGGAGCCCAAGGATTGGCTAACATAATATCTGGTTGAGTATTTTATGGAAGAGCTAAAATTCTAATACAAAATACTAGCCCCAGGGATAAACAAACTTAGAAAAGGTGTAAAGAAAAATTTTCAACAACCATGCTATTATACATACAATAAGCAAGAAATGCACATTATAATAGTTAGTGGACTCATGGGTCTTTCCCTGGTTTGGTCATTATGTTAGAATTGTTTCTTCCGACTAATTTCCTCCTCTCTTGATCCTGTAAAACCCAACAATCACATTATACAAGGTCTGCGTAGATAATAGATAAAATGTAACGAAAGGAAGTCTCAGATAACCTATAGAACAGAGAGATGTTTTGCTGTATGGACAAAGAAGGGGAAGAGAGACCAGTGAAAGATGAAATAGCACTACAGATGTTTTTGGAGTGAGAATGCCTAATCATATTATGATATTCCAGTAAATAAGGTGGCATATAAAATATTCAAATTAGAGAGAAAGAGAGACTTTTTTCTCACATAACACAAGTCACTGGGATACCTCAGTGAATAAATGCCCATGAAAACGGAACTGCCCACTTGGAAGAGTTCTCTTTGGACAAGACTGAATCATATTGGTGGGGCAATTGAGGCCCATGGATGAATTGCGTGCACTGCTGCCACTTATGTTATATCCATTCTGTGGCTGCAGAGAAGGAATTTTTGACTCCAAGTCTGTCACCTTTTCAATGACACACAAAATTAATATTTTTTAAAATGCACAGAGCTCGGTGTAAAGTCATATGTGCCCTGAAAGGTAAACAGACAAGGAGGTGAGTGCCTCTCGGAGAGCTTTTTCCTGTCCTCCCAGTATATACTTCTCACCAGGAATGAGCATACAAATTAGGGATGAGAAAGATCTGCTAGGTCATCTGCAGTCATCCATCTTGTTTCATATTTGACCATTAAAGGAAGAGGGATGAAAATCTGGCTGCCTGAAACACAGTGATATACAGGAAAAATTGTAACCAGCAAACTCTGCTGCTGCAGAAGTCCCACCAAAAGCCAAAGGCACATTTTCTTTCAGTGGAGCAAATCTTCCCAAAAATCTAGAAACACAAAATCAGTGGGAATTGTCTGCATGTGATTGTCCAGAGCTGTAATAGTCTTTGGCAATGGAATTTAGCACCCCATGTTAAATTCCCTATTGTAAAACCCCCAACACCAGAAGGTCAAAATTATACAATACAATAGGCATTGCCGAGATTGCAGAATGACTGTTGCAATTCTAATGCAAATTAAAAATATGTAATCTATGTCATTGCTGATGATTGTAAAACCAAGCCAGGAAGTATGGACATGCCAATAAAATAGTAGACAAATATATTAAAAATAATAAAACACTAATTAGAGAGAGAGAAAATGACTATGAATTATTTTACCTGTGTGCCTACAATCAGGAAGGACTGATATAGGGATACAGAAACATTTATTTTAACTGGCTTTCTCTTTTTATCCAAGCTCCCCTTGTCAAGGTGTGTGTCTCTACTCTGCTGACCTCTGTGGGGCAATGTCTTGATATTAATTGATACCAGGACAAAGTTCACTGATGGTCTATGTAGGAAATAAGTAATAGGAAGGATGGTCTAGTCTAGGACTTGGGATATAGGGGTTCAAGTACCTACTCTGCTATAGACTTCCTGTGTGACCTTGGGCAAGTTACTTGGCCTTTCTCTGCCTCAGTTCTCTATCTGTACAATGGGGATACTAGCACTTCCTTATCTCACAGGGATGTTGTGAGGATAAATACATTGTGGAGTTTATGGGTCCATATAAGTATAACCGCTCTTCCATCCCGTGAAAATTTTCAAGATTTCAAAAATCTTCCCCTTTTGGAGTGGGATGAAACTGAGACCTTTTGAAAATGTTTGTGAAAAAACAGAGAGATTCAGAGAGGCTGCCTTCTCCCCCAAAATAGCTAATAGCTTGCAGGATAAGGCACTCACCCGGGATGTAGAAGGTCTTGGCAGATACTCTGGGGTGGGTTTCTCTCACCACACATTCCATCCTGGACCTGAATAACTGGTTCCCAATGAAAGTGTCTTCGAAACTGACTCTTTCCCACTAAAAGATATTCGTTTCAACCAATTGGCATTTTCTTACCAAAAAAAAAAAAAAAAAAGTTGTGTTAAAAAATTCCTGAGCAGCTCCACATATAAAACCATAGAGAAATTGGTGAGCTAGTGGCTCACATGGGTTTTCCATAGCGGCCCTGTCACATTTTTGGGATACGCAGGGGGCAAATCTAGTCCTGCTTAGATCTTGTTTGTGGCCTCAAATATTCAGTTTTTCTCTAATTGACAATCATGGTGCTTCCTTTGGAGAAGGTACAACTCCACAGTGTCAAGGGGATTGATCATGTCTAGCTAGTAAGGATGTGTCTACACTCTGGAGACTATAACAACATAGCTATGTTGCTGTAGCTATGCCAAAGTAATCCCAGAGTTTAGAAACAGTTTACACCAGCGGAATGGGTTTTTCCATCGTTATAGGAATACCATCTCCTCAAATAATGGTAGCTATGTAGACATAGCTACATCTACAGTGGGGGTTAGATGGGCATGGTTGTGTCAGTCAGGCATATGGTTTTTTCGTACCCCTGATCCACATCACTATGTCAACCTGTCTTGTTAAGTGTAGACCAGGCCCAAATGATTCAGGATAGGAACTTAGCTCACCTGTCTGTATAGCATTGTTTGTGCTTTAGAAATAATAAAGGTCTTTCTAGGCAATCTCTTTAAAGAGAATCTTTATGGTACCTTAGAATGGTTAGATAGTTATTATGATGTGTTCAGTTTTTGTTTACAATCTTGTTCATCACCTCCCTGCCACGGAAATAATTTAATGGGCTGCCATTATATTGCATTCTGTAGCATATAGGTTCTTAAAATCAGTTTTCCTTTTTTTGGATAGAGCCCCAAAAGGAGCAGGCTCAGGCTGATGAGTAACAGAGTTGGGTTGGTTCAACTTTTACTTATTTTATAATAATTATTTTATGGCCTTTATTTCTGGGCAGGCTGTAAATGACTCATGGGCCTGAAAGGAAATGAATGAAATGTAGCTTTCACATGCAAGGGCCTGATCCAGAATTCAGTGGGATCAGGACTGTGCTCAGAACCACCCAGGATCAGGCCCTAAATAAATTATAACTTCATTTTTCTATGGGGCGGTCTACTGCATTCCTGGTGCTACCTTGCTAATCGCCTCTCATTAACTTCCCCTCCCTCAGGCAAACTCATGATTATCCACCATGACAGATTATAAATGCCTCATTGTAATACGCAACAAAATCCTTCCTCAGACCTTTAAATTTAATGGGCTACGGGGAGACTTTCTTCAGAGGAGTGAGACGTGGCAAATCTAACTTAACCTGTTACAATAGGTGCTTCTTCTGTCCCTTCCCCAAGCCACCTTAGTGACAAGCATATTAGACTTGTTTCTCCTCTCACTTGTGTTGGTTTTACATTGGGTTGGGCTCTGCCATTGGATTTTCCCTTGATGTGAAGGAGAGAAGAATCAGGCCCATTGCCTCGCTTGTGCTCCCACAGCTCAAAGAATGAGTCTTCAAGATTGGGAATTGATTGCAGAGCCACTGCATCGAAGTGTAAAACACTAAGGGATCTAGCACCCAGCTGGTGTGCTGGCAATTAGGAGCCCTGTGCAACATCTTGGAGCCTTCAGTGTGTTTAAGTTTGTTTTAAAGAAAAGCTTTTTGTGTCATCTATTTGAAAACTGCAACAACCCCAAAATCGCCAGTTGGAAGAAACATAGGATTCTCACAGTGTAAGAGGGATGCGGTGTCAAGTCTGCCTGAAAATGAAGCATGGGTTGGGGGGAGAAGGGAAGATGGGACAAGTTAGCATGAGCTCAAAGCTGACGCCTTGCCCTGATTATTTAGCAATAACGAAAGACTTTCAGCATAGATCAGCAGTCTGCTGGTTCCCAGCCACGATAAGAATGACGACACGCAGTGGTAACCAGCCCCATTCATCATCAACAATGCACACAGCAATTACTGATGCTGTCTACAAACTGAAGCAGACTTTGTGCTAATTGATTTACTGGAGCCTTTTTATCCCCTTTCCTTTTGTTTCCTCCCTGCTCCCCTGCATTCTTATTTGTAGCATCAGCTCGTTTGGCCACAGCACACAGCGGTCGGTGCCTGGTCACAGGGCACTTGTACTTGAGATACAGAGATAGCTGGCCTGGCTCAAGACACGGAGCTCTGTGACAGACCCAGTCCTCCAAGTCTACATTTCCCAGTGTTTTGCCTGTGAGGCATTTTCTTTTTAAATACGTGTCGTAAGCAAACTGGGTTAAAACGTCCTCTCCCTCCTCCCACTACCCTGTGTTCCGCAGTACTGCTGTTTTGCCTCTCATTTCATGCTGCATATGAGAGAGAAATCTCATTGTTTCTGATTTCGGTATTCGTGTGCACCTCCCTACAACATGTCACGCTAGTTGCCAGCTTGTTACGACATCACAAGAAGAATTCAAAGCACTGGTTTATCTGCTGTTTGAAATGATGCTTGGGTGAAAGGAGATTCGGGAAGGGGGAGGGAGGAGGCAGCACAGGGGTACTGCAGCTGTGCAGTCCGCAAATCTCACCTTATTCTAGTTTATTTGCTTATTTGCCACTTTTCTGCTGACTGGGCAGTAGCATGCTAAATGTGATCGGTTGTATCCTAAGAAGGAAAGAAGGGAAACCTTTTATTTCTACGAGGTGAATTGGGAGTAAAGATCTTGCTAGGTCTTTCTGGGAGCTGTTGAATAAAACATGTGCTGTTTTGATTTTTAATCCCCATTCTTCCCTTGTTTCCTGATGGACAGTGTGAAGTGTCCAAAAATGCAGTATATCAGTCCCCTCCTTCCACTATAGGCTGGAATCAAATGTCTTGGGTTGTGCCTCTGTGTGTGTTTCATGCATTTTGATGAACGTTGCTGTTTGTTTCTGAACTGGAAGGGAGTTGGCATATCCCCCCACACCTTCTCAGGTCTGGAAGTCAAGTTTCTAGCTGTCCCTAGACAAAGGGAACAGGGCCACTGATGTGTTTTAGTCCTGCAGCTTGCTTGTCTGTGTTGCAGTAGAGCCTAGGGGCTCGCATAAGGGATCAGGGCCCCACTACACAACACTGTGTGCACACCTGATGGAAAGACAGAGGGTCTCTGACTGAGAAAATGTCAGTCAAGTCCTGGCTCTGAAACCGAATGCAATGGTTCTGTTTGAATTGGTTCACCAATGCTATGACTGGGCTTGATCTCTGGAAGGTGCAATCAAAGTCAGATGCAAATAAGATCAGTGGAGAATCCCTGTCCTTCTCTTGGTTCTGTGGGAGACCGAATTGTCTAGTGGGTGAAGTGCAACCCTGGAATGACTGAGTTGTTGTAATCCCAATGCTGGAACTCCCTCTGTAGCCTCAATCTCACAAATTATAAAATGGCCAGGCTAGAAATCCATTTTTTGAAAAACAAATGGTTTCATAGACTTTGAAAATGTTTTTACCTGTCAGCGTGGGTACGTTAAAATATGTTTAACATGGATTTTAAAAGCTATTCTCAAAAGTAAGTCATTGCCTACTGAAACAACACTTATTTGCTTACATCATAGAAATGTTGTGAAAACTAGTTAATGTTTATGCAGTGCTTTGAAGATTTAAAGTGCTTATTATTTAGCATTAACTCCTAAAGAATGATTGATGGCTGCTGCTTTACTAAAGTTGACACAAAATCCTGGGAACAAAATATATTAGAAAAATGTGAAAATCCAAATGGGGTGGAATGCTTTGAAATGATAAAGAACTATCACAATTAAACTATAAAGCAACCTTTACAATATATTACACATCTATAACTAGGAGTTCATATTAAATGTGCATTTTGTAGTATCAACAGCCTGACACCCTGGCTGGTTAGGTCCAAAATGCTCCCAATTGAATATAGAGAGCATTATTCATTGAAAAAGAAATTACATTCCTCAAATAAACTTTATAAGTATATTTTAAATTAATAGGAGACTGCCAGTAACTCTCCATGACATTTACTTAATAAGCTGTTGAAGTGATTTAGTGATCAATGGGCACTGACATTTGAGAAAGGAAAGGCAAACTTTGTCACTTCTTGTTACACTTTCCCTTCCCACCTCTTTCCTTTGCTCAGATATGGGATGGAAACTTTTGTATGTTGCAGGAGAGGGCATTATTTTAATTTTCTTGCAGGGTGTGTGTTAATTGAGAAGTTAATTTAGGCCTTGATTTAGCAAGGTATTTAAGATTATGCTTGAAGACTAGAATTACTTGTGTGCTTTAAATTGGGCACATATTTAAGTATGTTGCTGAATAGACTTTATTAGATTCTTTTTTGTAAATTAATCTATTTCCCCCTGTTTTTATTCCCTTTTATTATATCACTTAAATAGCAGCATTTAGATATTAGGGTGTTGGGCTCTCTGCAGATGCCTAAAACAGTAGGATCTTTCTATGTAAGTCAATGGGAGGGAAGCATGCAGGATTCGGCCATGTCTTGTGTGTTCAGTCACAGAATCATAGACTATCAGGGTTGGAAGGGATCTCAGGAGGTCATCTAGTCCAACCCCCTGCTCAAAGCAGGACCAATCCCTAACTAAATCATCCCAGCCAGGGCTTTGTCAAGCCTGACCTTAAAAACCTCAAAGGAAGGAGATTCCACCACCTTCCTAGGTAACGCATTCCAGTGCTTCATCACCCTCCTAGTGAAAGTTTTTCCTAATATCCAACCTAAACCTCCCCCACTGCAACTTGACACCATTACTCCTTGTTCTGTCATCTGCTACCACTGAGAACAGTCTAGATCCATCCTCTTTGGAACCCCCTTTCAGGTAGTTGAAAGCAGCTATAAAATCCCCCCTCATTCTTCTCTTCCGCAGACTAAACAATCCCAGTTCCCTCAGCCTCTCCTCATAAGTCATGTATTCCAGTCCCCTAATCATTTTTGTTGCCCACGGCTGGACTCTTTCCAATTTTTCCACATCCTTCCTGTAGTGTGGGGCCCAAAACTGGACACAGTACTCCAGATGAGGCCTCACCAATGTCAAATAGAGGGGAACGATCACGTCCCTCGATCTGCTGGCAATGCCCCTACATATACAGCCCAAAATGCCATTGGCCTTCTTAGCAACAAGGGCACACTGTTGACTCATATCCAGCTTCTTGTCTACTGTAACCCCTAGGTCCTTTTCTGCAGAACTGCTGCCTAGCCATTTGGTCCCTAGTCTGTAGCAGTGCATGGGATTCTTCCGTCCTAAGTGCAGGACTCTGCACTTGTCTTTGTTGAACCTCATCAGATTTCTTTTGGCCCAATCCCAATCAATCCAGTTATAACCATTCTTAAGTATCTTAATTCTTTAAATCACTGCAAGATAAGTGACCTGCTGTATGTTGGGGGGGTGGGGAAGGGAGGTATAGTCAAATCTCAGTAAATTGCACTTTGCTAAACCACATACTTTTATTACTTAATTTCATTTCTTAGGATTTATGCACACTAAAAAGGATGCATAGATGCGTAACCATATGCTCCTTTAAGCATATCAAGGCTCCCTTGACATAATTTAAAAGTGCACACAGGGCAAGAATCTCCATTATGATTTAATGGCAGCAAGTTCCATAGCTTCTGTCCACCTCTCCACAAAGATTTAATAAAAAGATGTGGGAAGAAATTCTCATCTTTCAATGTGCTACAGTAATTTACGTAGTGCACTCTGCAATATTACCATAAATAATTACAGCTTAACTACAGATGGAAATGAGTAAAGTACATCTTGGTGATGGTGGTTGTTATGCGTGGTTTATTTGTTGTACTCATTCACTTGGGACCCAGTCCAGTGTCCACTGAAGTCAATGGAAAGACTCCCATTGATTTCAGTTGGCTTTGGGTCAGTGCCTTACTTTCTCATGAACCAATTTCAGAGTCTGCACTGGGTCACTCAGTAACTGATGAGGTTCTACTCTGTAGGGTGGATCAATTATCACAATGATCTATTTGCATACAGATTAAATGTGTGTGTATGTAGAGCACACTTGTGACTTTTAACTCCCTTTCCGTCTTGGGGCAGTGTGGGTCCATACTCCTCCAGAAGGAGCATTAGAAAATATTTAGTCTCAAGCAGGTGCAATGCCTCCTAGAATCTATGGATGAGGAGACAGTCCACTGCTACACAGTGCATTAGAGGTGAAATGCTGCTCTTGGATTCATACAAGATATCTTGAATTTGATATTCTGCTCTCTGTGTGTGCATTTCTTCCGTTGACATGCACATGCAAAGAAAGCAGGATACTGGAGCTGAGATTTGTTATGCAAACTTGAGAGCAGAATTTTGCTGATAGAGTTTTCTCTCCCATCTGTTAGATTTGTAGGTGAAGGTAATGAATAGAGACAATTCAGTAATTCTTCAGTTAGTTCTGGAAATGCCTCAATAGATGATTAAGGATTAATAGTCTCCATAGCAATTTATTTGTGGAGATGATACCCTACAAATTGTGCTCAAGTACCTGTTCGGCACATTTTGGTACCTGATCTCAGCCAGTTCTATTGCACGCTTCCTGAAACATTTTTTCAAATACTAAACATAGTGTTTGGCTTCTGACACTGAATTCTTAGTTAAGACAAATGGAATAAGGGATGCCTGGTAAATTGGCATTTGTAAGTCATTCAGAGCCATGCACACTTTGCAGGAAGCCCATTAAAATGTTTAAAGCGTGCAGGTGACCTGTGGGAGTTCAGGTGAGGCTTAGAATGGGTTCTGTAGTTAGCTTTCCTTGTCAGTTTTGATTGCAGGAGGTTAGGATGGGATGGAATGAGATTTGACTGGGGGTTTCCAGTCAGTGGAGAATGTTATTGGGCAGGTCACACTGAGCCTTCCCTGTTCTGTTGGCCTCTCTTTCGGATGGCTGGAATGATGTGCTGCAAACTGACAGCTTGGGGACGTGCAGGCGAGATGCTCTCTGGAGTGCAGCTGCTCCATTGGACATCACTAAGGTAATGCTGGAATCTGCTAAGATGCCACTGGCTCTCCGCGATGCAGTGAAGAGGAAATAATACTTAGATACCAATGCTTCAGTTCTTGAAAGGCATGCTGGCACAGCACATGCACTGTTAACTTTTAGAGACCCACCATTCATTTTTCCTTCCTTGGCTCCTTTTCCCCTTCATTCAAACTCTTTCAAGCAAAGAAGAGGCTTCTGTCATCTGTACCCTATAACATATTGTCTGTACTCCATAACATACGGCCTTCCTGTGCGGGGGAATGGGACCCAAAAGCATATTTGCATCTCTCCTGTCTCCCCTGTCTGAGTCTTCTCTTTGTTCACCATAATCTGAAAACCTTTCATGCCTCTCCCACAAAGTGGTCTGTCCTTTCAGAGCATAGAATATCTCTGCTTCTCTCTCATCTTTGGGTTAAAGTGTTACTTAATGTCAACATTTCATAGTCAGTTTCTTTCAAAACTCATCCCAAACACATTTATGCTTTTCAATTTCGAGTTCCCCCTTCATGGGTATTTGGGTGAGTGTGCAGATGTTCACGACAGATTCTTTTGAAAGGGGATCTTAGTTCCCCAATACCATGTTTGGGATAGTGCAAATGAACCCTATGCGAACTTTGTGCCTCTGTTAGGGTATGTCTACACTAAAAACTTAAGTCGACCAAAATTAGGTCGACTTACGGCCACTGCAGTAATTACTATCGTGGTGCATGTCCACGTTACCCTCCTTGGGCCAGTGGTGCACATCCTCACCAGGAGCGCTTCCACTGAGCTCAGAGGGGTAGTGTGGGGAGCTGAGAGCCCGGGCTCTCAGCTCCACTCGCAGCTCCCCACTGGGAGCCTGGCTGCCCCACAGGCTCCCTGCTGGCTTCCCACCCCCCCATCTGTTCCCTGCGTCTTGCTGGGAGGCTTTTCCCCTCGCCCTCACCTCCCTGCTGCCTGATGGGAGTGGGGCAGCTGCCCAGGCTCCCAGTGGGAAGCCGGGAGCCTAGGTGCAACCGGGCTCCCAATGGGAAGCTGGGACCCCAGGAGCAGCCCTTCTCCAAGCTGGGTGTGGGGTGCCTAGGCAGCAGCCTGGCTGGGAGCTGGGATCCCAGGGGGGAGCCCAGGCGGGAGCCATGAAATTGACAAGAATGACAGCCAATGTAAGTAACACGGTGTCTACATGGATGCTGCATCGCCCTAACTACACCGACATAAGCCCTATGCCTCTTGTGGAGGTGGAGTCATTATGTCGGTGCAGTAGTGCACTTACATTGGCGGGAGCAAGGCTGTAGTGTGTACACAGACATAGCTAGGTCAACGTAAGCCAGCTTATGTCGACCTAACTGTGTAGTGTAGACCAGGGCTGAGTCTGAAATCCCACTGATGGATGCATCAGCCATGAAGCCAGCACCGAGCACTGATTCTGTATCCTGGCAATGGTAAAATGTAAGAATGGAAGCTGAAATTTAACAATTAAAGAAGTGGGCAAAAACTTTACTGCAAACAGTTTCCTCAGATGGGGCTAGAACTTTTTGTTTTTCACCTGCCATATCTCTACATTACTTCTTTATTTCACAGCAGTGTTTTCTGTGCCTGTCCCTTCTCTAGCAAACATAGAGGAGCAAAAAGTCAGTGCAAGGGGTGCATGAGTGGGGGGACCACTGTGACCCACAGGCTGGAGATACAGTCAGTCAGCACTGTGATTCCAGTCATTTTCTTTTATGTATCACAAGCAGCAAGTATCCATTCAATACTGTGGCAAGGAGCCCTATAGATATTCCTGTAAATGAAAATAAACACTGGCTGCAGCAAATGGCATCACAACTGCTATCTTTTCAAATAATTTCAAATAGTGAGAAACTGCACCCGTTCCATAGTCACCCATGAACACCTCTGCAGTCACAGGACAAAAAGAGGGCCACTCTGCCAGGAATGGAGTTAACAATATGTGCTAGCGACTTATGCTAAACAATCCATTCCACCTTTCGCAGACCTGAAGAAGAGCTCTGTGTGGCTCAAAAATTCCTCTCTCTCACCAACAGAAGTTGGTCCAATAAAAGATATTGGCTCACCCACCTTGTCTCTGTAATATCCTGGGACCAATACTGCATACAACCTTAATAATAGTCTTTTAATGTAATTTTTTCTGTGTAATATAAATATAAGATCATTATTTTCCCATCCTTCTTTCTCATCCCTGCCTAGAGTTACCTTGATGGTATTTTAAAATAAGGACATGAAAGAACAGTGATGTCACAGTGTACTAAGAAAGCAGAACACTCTGATCTTGCAAGAGTGATACTTCTCTTCCTTGGCACGGTGGCATAGGTGGGGCTGAGTGATAGCTGCCCTAGTTCTCACAGCCTCCTAATGTTCTGTTTCTCACGACATGGCATGGCTCCCTGGGTGTCCCCTTCTCCAGTCCCCTCCTTCCCCCCCCCCACACTTTGCTTAGTCCTCTGTAAAGATTTTTGGCTGCTCAGTTTGACTGGTGTAGTGTTACAAGCCTAGGAGGAGGGTGATGAAGGGCTGTAATTTCACTGCTTGTTGAAAGGCAGAGGGAAAGGACTAGCACATTCCAGGCAAATTTAACAGGTGTGAGGCTTTACAAAAAACCAGAAGGCAGTGTTTATGAGGGGGAGGAAGCCAGGGCGAGGTGAGCCCATCCCTCTCTTCTGGGTACTGGTAAGATGGCTTTAAATCCAAAGTTTCTGTTCTTGGTGCAGTGCCGGGGTGTAATCAAAACTTCCATCCGGAATTCTAACATCTTCCAAGCACAGCTCTGTCTTTAAAGAATGTCAGAACTCCTGACCAAATAAATAACACATTAATACATTGCTTCTCTGAGCTGTGTGTGAGATTGCCCCAGCGTTAACTATGTTGTCTCTGCTTCAGGTAGCAGATGTGCAGGACTGGCTTCAGAGGACTGCGGTTAGAGAGGAGCTGGCTGGGAGTTTTGACTCCTTAAGAGGACTCTGTCTGGTAGGGCTGCCCTTATCAGAGAGAACCCTGCAAGGCATCAGTGTGTCTGCTGGGGCCAGCTTGGGGACTCCTCAACATAGCTGTGTAAGAGCAGGCATAGCCAACCAAAGGGATGTGGCCTTGTTTGTACCAGAGGGAGTATGTTGTCAGAAAGTGCATTTGCCTCAGGTCTTCATCCCTCCTGCATCGCCAACAATGGGGACTGGGAATCAGGCGATCCGGGTTCTAATCGCAGCTCTGCTGCTGACCTACTGTGTGACCTCAGACTGTCACTTCACCTCTCTCTACTTCCATTTCCCCTTGCTTGTGTCTGCCTTATCTTATAGATTGTAAGCTCCATGAGACTGCCTGTCATTCTCTGTTTGTACAGTGCTACCACAGGGAGTCTCTGATCTCAACTGAGGGCTCTACTATAACACAAATAATAATAGTGCGGAGAAAAACACCTGTCCTAACGGGAAGGGAGGGGGTCACTTAACATGCTCCCTTCCTGTGTTGAAGTGCTCACACTTTCTGGCTTGGCTCGTTACTGGTTAAACCTAGCCCGGGGTGAGCCTCAGTGGATTCAGAAGTTTGGTTCCATCTGCATAAGCAACTGTTTGGCCTGTAAAACAGGGCTCTCATTCTCAGGAGACTGGCCTTTCTCGCGGTAATTTGGGATTACAGCTTTTGGTCTCTATTGGAGCCAGGGAAATAAAATGGAAGGTATGTACAAAAGACACAAATATGGAAGTGGTGTGGAGGTGAAAATTCTAATCACTTCTTACTTGTACTGAACCAATTCCCTGATTTTAATAAAAGTAAGTACACTCGGAGGAATTCAAACTGCTGCTTTGTCTTCATGAATAAATTGGCTTCCTAGGGAAATCTGGAATCCCTCTTCTGTCTCACTGGAGTGTAATGTGATGTGAGTATGGGAAATCATCGTGACTACAGCTGAAGACCCTACTGGGTCAAAAAATGGGGTGGTTTTCCACAGAAAAATCTGAGTTTTTGGTCGAAAACCTGAAAGTTTCCCCTCAGAAAATAGAAAAAAGATATTTTGGTTTGCTGAATCAAATAAAAACATTTCATTCTGGGATGCCAAACTGTGTCTGTGTATGCTGCCACGGTGCCTCACAGGAGTTGGAGTTTAGTTGCTTTGTTCCTCCATTCTCCACTAGCAGCCAGGCTACTTGGCTGGTAAGTCTCTCCCCGATGAGTGGTCTCCCCTCTTGTTGACCTGTTGTGGGAACCATGGTGGCTCAGGAGGATGTGGTTTAATGTGAAACCAAGTGAAAGTTAAATAATTTGATTCAGGAATCTTGAAAGGCTTCATTTCCGTCAACACGGAAAGCTTTGCTTTGGACATATTGAAACAGTCAGTTCTCAGCTGAGAACCAAAATCACTTCAGTTTTTGTGAGCGCCCTTTTTTGATGAAAAGTCAAACATTTCTGCAGAAAGCAGACACTTTGGGAGAAACATTTCATTAAGAGGAAAACTCTCTTTTCTGTTTTAAACCAGCCCTACTAGTGACATCATCAGCTCGTGTCCTGGCACTTCAGCACGTTTGTCCTGTGCAATGCTGCTGCAAAACCAGGGATATCGCCTTTGTAAAAGATTTCTTAAGTGTATCCCCTGGGCGTCTAAGGGGGATGGGGAGGGGAGGAAATAATCATTTTACAAAATATTAACCACAAGGAGGGGGAGAGAAGAGTCCCAGTTATTCTGTCATTGCCTGTTAGTGTCTGTTACGGCTGTTGCACTGTAATAGAATTAAATGTCCTTAGACTGTATTTCGTTGTTACTAATGTTAAGAGCAGGGACCTATATTTTTACGCACACTCTCCTCCCAGGGTGTTTACTGTAGTTCTCTGTAACAGAACCTCTCCCTTCAGGGTGCCATTCTTCTTGTTAATATGTATTGATTACACCCACTGTGCAGTAGGTACTGTACAAACAAGATCCCAGCCCTGAAGAACTTACTAGGTAGTGGCTCCACTGAGAATGTACTCCTAGTCTAAGTACCAGGTGACATGTTGAGGAGCCACTCCTGGTATGGCTCCCAAAAGGAATTGTCACCTGGAGGTGCAGCTCTTGAGTTACCATTTCCCCTGACTGCCCCTGTTGAAAAAGACAGGGAGGGCATATACTGCTTTGGCCTGTTGCCAGACATGGTATGCTCCCTATCTCATGCCTGGACAGCTTTGCAGGTAGCACATAGGGAAGGAAAAGAACTATGGCTCCGCCTAGTCTATTCCCACACTATTCCTCGCTGCCCACATGCTCGCAGGGAGCAGTGGTGGCCCTGCAGAGCCTGCTTTCATCTTCCTCCATCCTTCCTCCTGCTCCCCTCTTTTCCATGCCTCTCCCAGGCCAGGCGAGCCCTTCGTTGCCGGGCAAAGAAGTAGGTGTGGGGGACTTAATTCCCCTTACTTTCTTGGGCAGCCCTGGAATCAAGCCTGAAAAAAGCACTGAACGATGGGGGCGGGGCCAGAGGAGAAGTGGCGTGTTGACAATGGTGGAGTTCAGCCTGTGTCTTGGGAGTGCTGTGCTTTTTTGTGTGACTTTATTTTAATAGGAGATTCACCCCTTGATGCTTTCCTCAATATTCTCCATGGCTGTCACACTGAATATAGAAGCATTGAGAGCCTCTCATTCCCTTCTCTTCCCTTCCTTGTTTACTCCTCAGAAATCTGCCTGCCCTGTCCAAATGTTTTTCAGCTGATTCTGTAGGGAACCAAAAATAAATGTGATGGAGACAGTTCGTTATAACCATATCTCTTTTCACTGTCTCAACCCCCTTCTTCAGGCCAGACTGATACTAATTCACTTAAAGCAAAGGCCTCCTTAATAAGGCTTAATTAATAAGGCTTTAGCAGCTGCGGGGGGTGGGGGGGGAGTATTTTCTTATGTGAGCTAAGGCCAGGCTGTCCCTCTCACACGTGACCTGAGATGTGGAAGCTCGGGATGGACAACCATCCTAATGTTCCAGCATGAACTTGTCCCTCGGCAGGCACCTCTACTATTCCAATTTCTAACACAATCGTATGGCTACATGTACTCCTGCCCAGGTGCAAAGATGATGTGTTTGCTCACCAGTTGCTATGCCAATACACAACAGTGAGTCTCCCTCTCTGCCTTTCCCAAAGTAGAGTCACAGTTTGGAGCCATATACAAGGAAACAGGCCCTTGTTGTTTTGAGTGAAACAAAAAATATGGTATCTTATAATTTTCTGTTCCATAACTGGGCCTTTCTGCTGCATCAGTAATTATTAAACTGCTTCTGGTGCTCAGATGATCTAAAGCTTGGTAGAGGATTCTGGAGACACAACTTCTGCTAGATCATCTCTATAGATATTTGGGGCCAAATCCTGCTGCTCTTATTAATGAGCTGTCCTGTTGAAGTCCATGGTAATGTTTATATGGATAGAGTGCACTGCTTTTGGCCCTTAATACTTGTTCACTGGTTTAAACTTGAGAACAGCTGCCCATTTCCCTTTCAAAATTACTTCCACGGGAGAGGAAGAAGCAGTTCTCAAATCAAAGCTTGAATCTAATCTAATCTAATCATGATTATAATTTCAGTTGATCACTAATAAAGGAAACTGTAATTATTGCCCAAACCTTGTTTTCCACCTCTCTCAGTTTTGGAGAGGTGGAAAATGTGCTGCAAATAATGGACCAATGTTGGTTTTATTTTTAATTGAACATGCTTAATCAAACAAAGCAGCCAGAGAATTTAAGTGAAACAGTACACACGTAACAGAATGTTATATTTTATTTGTAATTCTGTCCTGGTTTGAATGGTATTGGTTGTCTTCTGTAAGAAACTGGAGTTGTATGTGTTTAACTGGGTCATCCAGACGTGAACTTTCCAATGAAAAACCAGATGGCTCTGGAGGGTCGTGTCTTTAGTTCTAAATAGAGATATTCTCAAATCAGGTTTCCATAGTGAATAGTAGAGTTGGCATGCAGGAGGCTGGCAGGGTTGACCATACATTCCAAACACCAAATTCTCTGGTGCCATAAATGGGTAAAACTCTGTTTACACCAGCAGAGAATTTGGTTCCTCGTCTCTACAAATAGTGTGAACTATTT
The DNA here is from genome assembly GCF_965152235.1 of Eretmochelys imbricata. Lineage (NCBI taxonomy): Eukaryota > Metazoa > Chordata > Testudines > Cheloniidae > Eretmochelys > Eretmochelys imbricata. Next base: position 139,611,599 of record NC_135572.1, read on the forward strand.
TCACAGTGCGTTTAATAATATTCATCCCACCCAGAAGAAATCCCTATAGGTGATGTGATTGGAGGCTGTAAAGGCCCTTTTGGGATGGTGGGGGAAAGGTCCTTTGTTGGAGATCTGGAAAACCGAACTAGGTGGGTTTCTACAGGACAGTAGATGTAAAGGATACAGCAGGTATCCTGGAGAGAGAACAGCAGGTGGCATGTATCCCATGTGTTCTGGGCCTAGGTGTTCGAAGCACCGCAGGCCGGCAGAGGTTCTCTGAGAAAACGAGGCCCACACGCAGCTAAACAGCGAGTTATTGGCTTTATTGAAGGTTAGTGACACACCTGCAATGGGGACTTCAAGCGTTGCTGTCACAGAGGCGGGGAACCCCGCACACCGGAGCTTGCCTGGGACGGAGTCCAACAAAGGGGCGACTCGCAAGCCCTAATAAGCGATGCACAAAAACAGCTTATGAATATATAATGAGGAATTTTTTATGGGGGCTTTTTGCTGCCTGGCCATGGGCCACATAAGGCAGATAAAAGCGGCTTACAACTGGTTTGAGTTGGTTTTTTATGTTTTGAAGTGACCGAGCGGTCTCGAGAGAGCGGAAGTTCCCTAGCTAGGCCGTAACAATATTTTCTGTAGTCCCTTACACCATGGAAAGCCTTTTGGAAAATATAGCTCTAGATTATGAAAGAAGGAAGAAAACTAATTTAGCCTTTTTAGCAAATGACTCTGATGTATGGTGCTGTCAGACTTCTTACATATTAATATCTGACAGCTCAGCTCTAAATTGTATTGCAAATACAATTAGTAACATTAATTCTTCTTATTAAATGTGCTGTTCTGTACCAAAGGGCATTCATTTAGCACTATTAGAGAAGTTCAGTAGTACCGGTAATGCACTTAGTGCATCTCTAACGGCTGCAGAATGTTCAGACTGACACAAACAGGTGGATGTCTAGATCTGTCTGAACATTTCTATGGCCCTCATCACTTCGAGGCATTCAGAAACTGCAAACATGAATGAATTTACCCTCTCAACACTTAGTTCTGTGAGGGATGGAGAGTACAACAATCCCCATTTTCCTGTGGGGAATTGAGGCTCAGAATGATGAAGTGATTTGCCTAAGGTTACACAGGATGTATGTGGCACAACTGAAAATTGAGTCCAGGTCTTGAGTCCCAGTGTCTTAACCACAAGACCGTCAGAGGAAGAGAAGTTGTGGTTTGAGGTATGTTGAAGGGGGTGGTTTTGGTTAAACTGGGATATACCCAAAGAACAGTGACCTGTCTAATAGCATATTTGCATTTTCCACTTTGTAATTTTTCAAACCCCATACCTGTAATCACCATGATGTCTAAAACAGTATTGTCAGAGTTGACAGGACCAACATCTCACCTCCCTTGTTTTTCCCCCTTGTATTCATTTACAATGTCCGTAAACTCTTCATTTTTCTAATCAGTTCTCCCACGTGGTTTTTTCCTAAATAAATACAAGTAAAATATGTGCCAGCAGCCCATCATCTGTGATCGTCTGTTCAATAACAAATCAGTGTTGTGCAACAGAGGGAGGAAATATTTAGTAAACAAACAGATTTCTGTTTCAAATTCATTCATGTTTGCAGTTTCTGAATGACACTGTAAATAACAATGAATACAACAATTACTTTTAAGTTACACAAAATACTTTGTATTTCCTCTTAAAGGCTTGTTAGTACTTTCATGACAATTACTTAATCTCAGGGGGTGTCATATTTCATCCAGAAAAATTAGCTTGAGGCTGAAATGGGGCATTTAAATTTTAAGCTTGGAAGCAATTTTTTAACAAAACATTTATTTGGCTATTTTAAAAATGACAGAGGACAGACTAAATGTAGGTAGTTACAAATGCTTGCTAATCCATCTGTAACCTTTTTGTCTTAATGGAAAAGGCCTAAGACTGGTCTCAGTTACACCAGAACAGCTTCATTAACTTCAGTGGAGTTACTCTGGACATACATCCATACCAAGGTGACCAGAGCCTGACCAGTGACTTAAGGTGTTTGTGGATATTTTTATTTAGTGCACATGCTCTGTAACTTTATCCACTACACTTAAACAGAAATGCAATGAAAAATAAAGGGATAAATGAGTATTAGTGTTCTTGCAATCTATTTGGCCGATGACCTTCACATTAAATGGCCCATGAGTACTCCTCATTGCTAACCCTCAATTCCTGTATCACTCCATTATGCCTGGTTATTTCAGCTGTTATAATGAGTCCTCAGCAGCACACTGGGGGAACCTACAAGCCATGGTGGTACATGTTACTGGGAGATATTGTGAGCATACTGTGGGATCCTGACATGAATATACATTTGTATGACTGTGGGTTGGCATATGTCATGTAAATGTGCAAGTAGGTCATGTCATGGTCGCCTTAGAGATGCATCGTGTCACCCTGGTCCTATAAGGACTGCAGTACCTAGCCCGAGCACCCCCTCCTCCTCAAAAGAGCAAACCATATTGCATGCAGGAACTGCTGGGAAAGTGTGTGCTACACCTTTAAAAGAGTATAGGGGGGACATTTGGTTAGCATACTCCTCGGCCCCCTGGGCAAATTATGTGTGTCTCTGCTGTCTGCTGGCCTCGGGCTTCCCTCCACCACCCCTGGGGTTCTGCATCTACTAGCCCTTCTCCCGCAGTGCTCTGCTTGCTCATCAAGCTATTGTTTCAATCTTGAATGCTAATTTAATGTGAGTTTTTTATGGCTGCTTCTAGGGCAGGAGGGTAAATTCCTCTGGTTTTAGCACCACCTTGGGTGTTTCTAAAATCACAGCCATGTGATCTTCAAGGAGGAGAAAGAAGTGCATGGATTCCAAATGGAGCTGCTAACATAACTGGAATGTGGTGGCTGCCTGTCACTCTTTGCCAAGCCTCTCATCAGTTCCCATTCTTCCCTAGGTCTGAAAAGGAAAGACCAGCCTGAGAGCTCTCTCATAACCGGGCGGGTTCCTTAGTTAACAGTGCCAAAGGAGGTAGCGAGGCACCTCAGGGATATAGTGGGAAATCTGTCCTATGGCCTGCGATGATAATTCCAGGGTTTAAGAGTGAGAACCCTGGTGATTCCTGTTGAAGGTAACAATGCAGTTGTCACTTGTCACTCCTTTTCTCCTGTAACTGACTTAGTGTTGGGTGTGGTGTGCACCAAATGGCAGCAACAGCAGGTTTAACGAAGGCTGGAGGCAGTCGCTGACAGTGGGATTAGGTGACATTTCCAAAGCTAATTTATTTCTTCTTTTTAGCCTGGGGAGTGGGTTGGAAAGCATGTGGGCGAGGGATTTTTCTTTAGCGTAATTCAAAAGGCCTGGCCCAGAGTAGCAGGAGGGGAGCAGAGCCCTGTGTCGATATTCTTTCCCTAATCACCACGCCATGGTATCCCGGTGGCAGTAGAACAGAAAATTCTCCTTTACAGCACAGAAGAATGTGCACAATTTTAGTAACACAAAATTGGCCTAACTTGCTTGCCTTTTTAAAATGTACCTTAATCCCAACTTTATGCTTTTCCACAATATCCCTAAATCCCCCTTTTCTCCTGAAACAAATCCAGGTGCCTTTTGAACTTGTCTATATTCTTTTGTTTCAGCCGCTTTCCCACTAACTTATTCCACATGTTTATTACCCTGTGAGTGAAACAGTTCTGTCTGATGACTTCCCTATTTCCTCCCAATTGCTTTATTTTTAAGTTTTGCCCCTTATGTTTTTACATTCCCGCTCCTCCCCCCAAAAAACTGCTGATGGTTATGTCAATCACCCCCTTTCATGATTTTGAAAATCCTCTATTAGTTCACCTCAAAGTAATCTCTTTTCCAATGTGAATAAGCATAACACTCTTGGTTCACCCTCATAATTTAAGACCCTGAAATAGTCAAGAATCTGGTTTCACTTTTTGTTGCCCTGTGCTACACCCTTCAAGGCAACAATATCCTTCCTGTGGTATAGTGACTAGTACAGAGGGTTTGTTAAGACCCCTGTCTCATGCACTAACAGAGTCACCTCATTTTGTTGTATTTCTAGATCTCTGCTAATTCAACTTTGTATCCTGTTTTTTAACACTGCTCTGCAATTTACTGATGGTTCTTGCATTCAGCATCTATACTTTGATTCCTTGCTTCAAAATTAGTTTATTTTGTGTTTTTCTGGGTTGAGCTGCAGTTTCCATAAGCTTGCGCGGCCTTGCCATCTAAATGAGCCAAATCCTTTTGACCTGCTTGCATTGTTTCTCCTTTGCTCTGCTCCCAGTTTTGGTATCAGACACAGAGTAACATCAGTAGATGCAGACCTTATTTTCTGCACTTTTGTGAGAATGTATACGCTGTACTATGAACAAAAAAGATCCTGAAA